>NC_056669.1:110728850-111405517 GCF_018350195.1 Panthera tigris
TCCCTGACGGAAGAAAGAAAGTTCTAGAGCGTGTGAGGGTGGGGACAAGACACTGAGGAGGAAACATGAGCCAAAAACTATGATGTCTGGTGTCAGAAATCACAGACTGGAGGGGGGACGGAGAACTTTGGGGTGACTGGAGCCCGGGGAGACGCAAGGAGGGCCTGCGGGGGGCCATTAGGACCTCGCCGGTGAATTAGCCGTGGCCCGCCGGGGGCAGTGACAACACCAGTAGTCGAGGTGAAGCCCAGCGGGCCCTCTCGCTCCTACCACCGTGGACACGGCGTTTGCTGGGGCGTCCCACCCCACCCTCCACCCCGGGGCCCCAGGCCCGGGGCTCCAAACACCCCTGTGTCTCTGCTCCCCGTTCTTTAATTGGAGGGGCGGGCAAGGCTCTCACTTCTCATTCTCCTCTTTTCGGGGTGGAGATCACAGCCTTTCTGGAGCCTCGATTCCCACGGGGGGGGGCGGCGGCCCCGGGAGCACCCCCTCGCCGTCCGGGCGGCCCGAGCCGGCCGCGGGCAGTGCGGGCCGCGGGGCCCCAGCGCTCAGCGTCTGCGCTCACACCCCGGGGTGGGGAGGGATTTCCATGGGGCTTATGGTGATTTATAATGGGAAACCTCCGCCTTCCCCCCACATTGTTCTCCCTGACAGAGGGAAGAAAGAAGGCACTAAATCTCCTCTCATCATAAGTAATGATGAAGCCGGCCGCTCCGGCCCCATCCCCAGTGCCCTCCACCGCGACAAAGTGCTCTATTGTCATCGGTTACATTTTTCTCAAAAAACCTTCAGCCGCGCACAAGGCCAGCGCCATATCCTTAACTGGATCTTCCTCATTGTCTGCGCCCGAGGGAAATGGAATGTGTCAGTCTGAGTGATGCCCCTTCAATACTTTTCAGGAGCCCGCGCTCGGGGCTTTGGCCCGGATAAAGCCGCCCCCACGCTTTCTCAGGCTCCGCGGCCCGGATGAAAGCCGGCCCGCCGGCCGCAGCCACCGCGCCACCTGGCCCACGGGGACGGTGGGCTCGCCTCCCGGGCCGGTGGCCGCCCCCGTGTCCCCAAGTCGGCTCGGGGGTTCCCCGGGGGCGGGAGGGCTCGGGCAGGGTGGCGCTGCGCCAGCGGGCCGGGGGAGGGGTTGGGGAGGAGGCTGGGGGTGGGGGTGGGGGGATCCCGAGGCCCCGCCAGCCGTCAGATGGGGCCCTGCCCCAGCCGTGCCCCCGGCCCAGCTAGGGGGCCGCGGTTCCCACCTGTTGGAGTCTCGGAGACTTTCAAGAGACCACTTCCTTCGCTTGCAAGTTCAAGGCCCGCAAAACCACATCTGGCTAAGCGCGTTCATCCACTCGTTCGTTTGTTTGCTCGGGGGGGGGGGGGGATGCTGTTACCTGTACCTCCCAGAGGTCAGGGAGGGGCGTCGGCCAGCAGCTTGGGTCCCCCCGACCCCACACTCACAGCAGTAAACGGAGGGCCCCAGTGCAGGATGAAAACGCGACCTCGTTCAAGACGAGGGAGACGTCGAGACCTGGGGCGTGGGGTGGTGGCAGGTGGGGGGCAGGCGGGGGGGGGGCGACCAGTGCAGACGATGGCATGCTCGGCCCTGGGAGAGGCTGCCCTGCTCTCAGCACCCCTCCACTCTCTGAGGCCCCGGGGCAGGGCCCTCCTCGCAAGGCCCCCACCCAACCCGCACAGGCTCGCCTCTCCCCGGCCTCGTGAGCCCTCGGAGCAGCTGGGGGGCCGCCGGAGAGCCCCGGGGCGCCTGGTGCAGCTCCAGCCCGCCTGTGCTGTGCTGTCACTCCCCGACTGTTGGCGGCTCTTGGTCTCCAGCCCCTCGTCGGTCACTGCAGGGCTCAGTGAGGGCTCCCAGTGGGAAGGGCCTCCCCCGACCCCTCTGTCATCTGCATGGGGAAACCGAGGCCCGCGGGCCGGCTCCGTCACCCTCATGAGCTTTATGTCCCCGGAAAAACAGCAGGGCGGGACCCCGGCAGCCCTGGGAGATTGATGGGTCGTGGGGCAAAGTCGGGAGGAGGTGTGCCAGCCCAGCTCTGGAGACGGGAGAGGCAGGGCAAGATCAGCACAGCCCTTCCGCCCCGCGCCCCGGTCCACAGCTGACAGCGGGCACAGGGTGAGCCCGGCCAACACAGACAGTCGCCAAGCCGTGCGCAGCCTCACTGCCAACGCACAGACTCGGTGGCTGCTTGAGGTCCTGTGTCCCGGGATGTTGGCTACACAGACCTTCATTACAGCTACAGCGCCCGGCAGCGAGGGGGACAATGTCCACGTGGTTTCTGTGCTTCCCTCTTTTCTCCAGAGCCGATTCTGTGCCCCCAGAAGCCCAGCCCAGGCGCCCTCCCTGGAAGCCTGTCCTGATGGACCAGTCTGCAGGTGAGATGTCCCGGAAGGAGCCCTGCCCTGCGGGCCGGGGTGCAAAATCCCGCTTCGCTGCATCATGCAGCCGCGGCGGGATGAGGCCGGGGGCTGGGAGGGTGTCAGGGTAGGATGGCCCGAGGCTTTGCTGGCCTCCACGGGGACTTTGGAGTTTGTCCCGAAAGCAAACGGGAAACCCGGGGGATGCTGTGGTGGTTTGTCCCCCGACCCCCAAATCTCCTTCTCCTTTGCCACGCGGCTCTGCGTTTCCGCCCACAGGGGGCCGAGAGTGCCTGCCCGCCGCGCGAGGCCGGACTTGGCCATGAGATGCACGGAGGTTTGCAATGTCCCCGTGCAGTGTTTCTGCCAACGCACGAGAAGGTGCCCGGTGTCCCACTGGCCCGAGGAGAATGAGGGGCCTCGAGCCGACCCGGAGCCCAGCCGGCGGGGCCCAGCCCACTCGCCAGCCCCCAGGCCCCCTCACCCGCCATGCTTGCTGGGCTCACTTCCCAAATAAAGCTCCTTCTTTGTCCGTGCAGCCTGCTGGACCGGAACCCCGTGGACTGGAGGTGTGAAACAGCAAGCATCGGTTTCTCCCGGTTCCGGAGGCGGGAAGTGCAAGACCGAGGTGCTGGCAGACAGAATGCCTGGGGAGGCTCTGCTCCCTGGCTGGCGGACGGTCATTGTGTCACGGGGCAGGGAGCAGAGAGAGAAGCGACTTCTCCGGTGACTTTTCCCGTAAGGGCACTGATCCCGTGCTGGGGGCCCCGCCTTCATGACGCGCGGGTCCCCCTAGGGCCCCACCTCCTAACCTGGGCTGTGGGGACGGTGTTTCTGCCTCCTCCTGAGGGACAGGTAAGGACAAAGAGGGGACACTTGTCATGTGCCTGCCAGCCGGTAGGTGCTCACAGGGTGTAGTTAAGATGCCATAGCCCAAACCTGCGAACATTTCGGTCAGTGATTTCAGGCGGGGGACAGCCCTGAGCTACCCCGCTCCCTCCCCTGGGTGGGGGGTGGGAGGCAGCCCCTGGTGGGCTTCTCTCCGGGTCCTCCCGGGAGCCCAGCCTGGGACAGCAGACACTTCCTGCTGGGGGGTTGGAGCATGTGCCCAGGGCGGGGGGCGGGGAGCAGCCTCCTGGCCACGCGTTGATCTGAGCAACAGCCCCCTCCCCCCAGACCTGCCGCAGGGCTGCCTGAGGCTGTGGCCGTGGCCCCTTCTTCACCCTGTGCCTCCCGCATGGCCGCCACCCCCTCCCTCCACCCAGACCTCCGGGAAGAGCCGCTTGGGGAGAAGGCCGTCTCTGACGTGGTCCTTCCATACAGAGGGTGGTGGGCCTGTCAGATTGGGCACCCGAATCCAGGCTGATGATAGAACCTGTCCCTCCAAATTAGGCCAGAGCCCCCAGAGCCCTGCTGATTACAGCCAGTGCACACCGCGGACAAAGGCCCCAAGCAGGTCCCCGGAGGGTCATTAATACGGATTGAGGCCCATTGTTTCCTCGAATTAGGCCACGGGGGTGCTCCTTGGGGAAGCACAGAGCGGGCAGTCGCACATCCACGGGCTCCTGGGTTCCGGCCTGCGGTCCTCCGGCTGGTGATAAAGACACCAGGCCGTTCCCGGGCTCGAGTCCCTGCTGCAGGGGCGCGGGATGGAAAAGCGACGGTGCGGGCCAGTCAGAATTCCTGACTCCCGTGGAGGGTTTCCACCTGCCGCACCCCTCGGGCCGCGGGCCGCACTGTTTACGGTTTATAACGCAGCCTTCGTCCGTTCTCTCCTTTGAGCTTTGCAACGGGTCATTTGGGTCCCGAGACGTTCCGTGACGACTTGCCCCAGGTCACGCAGCCTATGAGAGGCAGGTGAGCCCGGAACTCAGGTAGCGGCACTCCCCCTGCCGCCCGCCCCCAGGACGCAACGCCCAGGACCCCGAACCAGGACCCGGACGCTCGGACCTAACTCACGCGGTGTGTCCACGGCAAGAGCTCGAGTCAAGGTTGAAAGGATGACCCCGGCCCCGCCCTCACCTAGCTTCTGGTGCCGCGGGGTCAGAAAGACGGGTAGCTAGCACACCAGCCCCCAGCCGGCTGAACCCAGGCCGGGTGAGGGCTCTCAGATGGGGGGGGTGGGGTGCCCAGAGGAGCTGGCCCTCGAAGCTGCCCCGGAGATTTAACGGGCAGGATGTGGGGACAGCAGGGCACCTCCATCTTCTCGGGGCCCAGTGCAACATGAAAATGCAGGGTCCTTGCTCCAAAGTGATCAGAGCATTAAGCCAAAGGTAGGGGCTTTCTGAGCGTGGGGCCTTGGTGCCCTGGTGAGGGGTGGGGGGGTGGTACGTCAGCGCTCATTCAACACGGGTCTGAATGCACCTGCTTCAGGCCGGATACAATCCCTAAGCCCCTGGAGCTCTGACCCGACGAGCTGTGTGCGGCTCTCGGCAGACAAATACCGAGTGCTTACAGATGGTGCAACCGCCCTGAAGGAAATGACCTCCCAGGTGAGGTAGGTGGCCACTGGGGGCGGGGCTCCGAGGGTGACCCTGAGAACCGGCCTGACACTAAAGCCTGGATGCCCCCTTCGCCCCCGAGCGCTGTTATGCGAGTTTAGCCACGCTCACTGCCCCAAGAGGGGTCCCTGGCTGCCCCCCTCCCAGAGGCGGGCAGAGGAGGGGACTAGAAGGTGACTTAGTGTGCCAGGCCACGCGGTGAGCGAGGCTGGAACCAGCAGCGGGTTCACACCGCTGGCTCAGGCCCTTCCCCGGGCCCAACCCCGACCTTGTGCCAGGACCCTGCGGGCTTCCGCAGGAGTCTACACCGGCCTGGAGAGGAGCTCAGGTCCCCTGGGTAGGCGGCTGCAGGCTTCAGGGGCACCTAGAGCCCTTGACACGCTGGAAAAAAGCTCCTCGGTCAGCTCTGCAGGGATCCTCTCGGACTGTCTGTCTCCCTTTCTCTGAATCTGAGTCTGGGGCAAATTCGAAGTCCCCTGAAAGCCTCCCACCCTCGGGCCTCAGCTGAGGCTGAGTCGGGCGCCCTGAACACGCTTCACGGTGAGACAGCTAGGAAGGGGTGTGCATCTGGCCACTCCCACTGGACTCCCAGGTCCCGCCAGGGCCACCACCCCCGACACTGACCCCAGCCAGGCTGGGAGAGAAACGGGTCTGCTGTGCGACCTACAGCGACACCACGGTGAGTGTGCATTGGCCCCCTTTTACAAAATGAGCTTGGAGAGGTCAGGGTCGTCAAGGCACCGCTGGTGTCTGCAGTAGCATTGAGTCTCGCGTTCCCAGGGGAGCCACCCGGCCCAGGAGACGGCCAGGTCCTCGGGACGCCCGTGTGCCTCGTGTGGGTGGCCCAGGGGCTGGTGCCCAACAGCCTCCAGCATGCCCATGCTGAGCACAGCTTCGGCTCCTACAGTCCTCCGAGAGTCCCATTTTATGGGTGGGGAAACTGAGGCAGAAGGGGGCTGTCACTCATCCAAGGCCACAACGTATGCCACAGGCAGTCAGTCAGGCTCCAGGATCTGCTGTCCGTGCTGTGCTGCCTCTTCTGGTGGGGTTTGCAATGATTTTCCCGGCTCATTTTGGGAGCTCAGAGGTCACGCCCTGGGTGAGAGGCCAAGAACCGAAAGGTCCATAGCCCCCCTCGCCCCTCGTGGCCCCCTGGTCACCCCAAGAGGCCGACGCAGCTCACAGAGGCCAAGGAGCTATTCTGAACCAGCCCCGTGTGGGCTGAGGGGCCCACAGATACAGAGGCCCATGAAGGCAGGTGGCAGGAACAGACCCAGAAGCTCCTGTCTCGTGACTCTAATGCCTGTGACAGTGCTGGTCCCTGCAGGGGAACCAAGCTCAGAGGGGCCGCAGAGAACTCTGTAGAGGGGGCCCCCCAGGGCATCCCTGGGCACCTGCTGGCTGAGGCGCTCAGAAGGAGGCCCTGGGGCCGGCTGTTGGGGGGGGGGGTCCCTACAGCGGAAGGGCTGGACCAGACAAAACATCCACACCAAGTGAGGTTGCTGTCGGCTCTGAGGTTCTAAGTTCTTTAGATAGAGAGGGAGGGAGGAAGAAGGGCAGGCAGATGAGTAGGTAGAAAGAAGGGAAGGGAGAGAGGAAGGCAATGGTTGGAGGGATAGGTGGATGGATGGATGGATGGATGGATGGATAGATGGATGGATGACGAATGGGTAGATGAATAGAGAGAAGGAAGAAGGAAGGAAGGAAGGAAGGAAGGAGGGAGGGAGGGAGGAAAACAGATAAATTGATTGATTATATAGTTTAAGTTCTCAATTCTATCAAAAGGGGCAAATTGGTTGGTGCCTCAAACAACATGCGCTCAACAAACTTTTGTGGAAAAATCCCTGTTTGTGCCAAATTGTATCTGCACCAAAAAAAATATATGAATAAGCCTGATGTCAGTTCTTTAGAGGATTCCCCACCCCCACCCCACCCCACCGCCCGGAACGGCGAGAGAAACGCAGCTCGGCAACGCTTGCTCTGGCTGAACGGACCTGAAGACGTGCCCCACCCTGGAACGACACCAGACTGTCCCCACCCTGCCCCCCCCCCCCCGCTCTGAAGGTCACCCCTCAATTCAGTGAGTCTGTGTCTACCTTTCTCCTTCTGTGAGAATACTGGTCACACTGGACCCTGTCTCTGAATAAGGTCATGTTTGGGGGCACCAGGGGTTAGGATTCCATCGTACGAATGGGGGTGGGGGGGACACAACTAATTCTGCCCGTCACCCTCAGCTGTCACAAACCTCCCCAAGATCCATGGACGGAAGGAGCCTGGGTACCGCCTGTGTCTGCGAGTCGGAGAGACCCAGAGCCCGTCCTCAGGCCCGTGTGAGGGCGGCCCACTGTGCGGCCATGGGTGGGAACGCCCTTCATCCCTGCATCAGCGCTCTGGGTCACCCGCCCCTCCAGCCCCTCTGCCCAAGCAACCCTCTGGCGAGACAGGCCCTCTGGTGCCCGCAGCCTGGGGTAGAAGCCCAGCCCCTCCACTCACCAGCTGTGTGTCCTTGGGCCCATGACTTAACCTCTCTGTGCCTCAGTAAACTTCTCTATAGAACGGGGTAATGATAGTCCCTACCTCGTAGGGTTTGGTGGGGATAAAAAGGCGAACGTTTGCCAGAGGTCGAGAAAGCACTAGGTCAGGGCCAGGCCGTTGCAGGGGGAGGGTCCTTGGGTTCTCGCTCTCCAGGAACGGCCTTGGTTTTCGCTCTCCAGGAACAACCCGCGAGGCCGAGAGCAGACTGGCCTCGGGCCTCGTCATCGGCCTCGGCCCCCGGGCCCGCGGGCTCCAGAGGCAGGGGAGAGCCCGCGGGTCAGACTGAGGTCTGGAGGGGGCTGCCCCGGGCTCCTCAGCGTGGCGGGGCCCTCGGCAGGCAGCCCGGGAGCCCCCCGTTTTATGCATATTAGAGAGAAATCCAAGCGTGATGGTCTGTGATTGTTCCGTTTGCTTGCAGCATTTGTTCGAGCAGATTTCTGGCAAGGACGTGCACAATCAGCCAAGGCCCGGCGGCCCCACTGGCGGGTAGCACATGGGGACAGCTGCCGCCGGGCGGGGGCTTCCCGGGGCCGGGGCGGAAACCGGGGGCTCTGTCTGAGGCCTTCAAAGGAGGGCCTTTGTCTGGGGCAGCCGAGCCCAGGGCCCCTCGGGGGCAGGAGGGCTGGGGCTCTGGGCGCCGCAGACTGGCTCGGGGACCCCACACTGGCGGCTGCCTCTCTCTGGGCCTCAGTTTCCCAAGCCCGCGGTGAGGGGGAGGAACTTGGGAGCCGGGTGCCCGCTGTGACCGAGCCCTCTCGGGGTACGCCCAACTCCCCAAGGCCTGTGTTCGTTCTGCAGCCTTGGAGGCGAGGAGAAAAGCTTCCAAATGGTGCACGTGCAGCCCCCGGAGGGTTGGGTCCCCCAGGGTCAGGGCTGCCCCTCCAGCCGCCTGGTGACGGGGACCCTGAGGCACCGAGAAGAGAGGGAATGGGCCCAGGGCCGCATCTTCCCTGTCCTCTGGGCCAAGCTCCTGATGCCATGGGGGCCCGCACCCCGACCTCGGTCCACAGCCCCACCACCCACTTGCCATCCCCTGTCTGCACATTTGCTGGGAAACAAACACATGAATGAATGAATGAATGAATGAGCCAACCAATCAAGCAATATGTTGACCAATCAGTCAATGAAAGGATTATTGGAGGCGCCTGGGTGGCTCCGTCGGTGGAGCGTCCGACTTTGGCTCCGGTCACGATCTGCCGGTTCATGAGTTCGAGCCCCACGTCAGGCTCTGTGCTGACAGTTCGGAGCCTGGAACCTGCTTTGGATTCTGTCTCCCTTTCTCTCTCCCCCTCCCCTGCCCGTGCTCGTTCTCTCTCAATCTCTCTCTCTCTCTTTCAAAAATAAATGAAAACATTTAAAAATTTTTTTAAAAAAGAAAGAATGATTGGGCTTGTGCCCACCCCAGTCCCCCAAGGGTATTTCCTGAAGGCATTTTCATGGAGGCCTCCTCACCACGGAACACTTAAGGATCTCCATGGAGGACTCGAGTGTTTCAGGCAAGAGGAAAGGCCTGGCAACTTCTAGAAAGAGAAGAGGGCACCCGCTCCATTTCCGCCAGGTGGACCGGTCCCTCAAGGTCAGTCCCTGGGACCCGGAGGTGAGCAGCGTGTGGGGCGTGCGGCCGGGAGCTGGTCCCAGGGCTCCTGTGGCCTCTTCGGTCTGTGTTCTCTCTGTCCTCAACCTGCTGGGTCAAACCTTGGACCCAGGGCCACCTCCAGGCCACCTCTTCCTGGAGCGGTCCACAGTCCCAGAAGGCACCGCTGGTTGGTTGTTCTTTCTGAGGGACAAGAATCTGCCGTGTGATAGGGACAGGGATTTGTCTCTTATTCTCCATCGTGTACGGCAGCTACTTGAGGAAGAGAATTGCACCCAAATCCCTAACATCACCCCCCCCCCCCCGGCTTGTCCTGGGCCAAGTATGGGACACCGATTGCAGGAGAGGCACCCAGGGCCAGCAAGGAGGCACTTGTGGGCAGTCCCCTGAGGTCGGCACTGTTCTGACTTGACCTCGAGGCAAATAGGAGATAGGATGCCCGGTTCACAGATGAAAAGACAGAGGGTCAGAGAGGCAGAGGGCCTCTCCCAAGGGCGCACAGAACATGATGCGGCCAGGGGTGTGACCAGACCCATCAAGGTCACTAGGACGACGGGATGAGTAGTGAGCTGGGGGCTCCGGAGTGGGGGCTGGAGGTGTCGCTGCCTGGCCGGACTTACGCATTCGTCCAAATATGGATCCTGGACGCCAGAGGAGCCAGGGGAGGCCCTGCCCCTTGTCTCCGGTCCCTGCGGATGAGGTAGCACCCTCGGAGGGGTCGGCGGGCCCCCGGGGCCGGGAGGTAGTCAGGCACGCTCTGCAAACCCTGGCCTGCCGCAAAGGTGTCCCCCCGCCCCGTTCCACTGGGGAGCACAAAGTGAGGGGGGCTGGCCTCTGTGGCACTCTCCCGGTGACTCAGCAGCAGACTGGCCGGCGCCCGCTGCCCGGCCCTCACCGCTGGCCCCTCCACCTGCCAGAGACAATATTTGAGGTCAGGAGGCAATTACAGTGTCTGCGAGCTGGCCACGGGCTGGCGGGGTCCCCCTCTGGGACCCTCTGCTGCCGCTCTGCTCCCCGAAGTCAGCCGCGGCTTCCGGACCAGCCTGCGGGGCGCGGGGTGGCAGGAACCCCTTCCTCTTACCTCCGCCTGCACCCTTAGCGGCAACGGGGAGGCCCCCAGGCACCCCCGCAGCATGGGGACACTGTCTCTTACCTGGGGTCCCTTTCTGAGCCACACGGGCGGGCGGGACAGTGATGGTCCTCCCACGTGACAGATGGGGAAACTGAGGCCCA
Organism: Panthera tigris; assembly: GCF_018350195.1. NCBI lineage: Eukaryota > Metazoa > Chordata > Mammalia > Carnivora > Felidae > Panthera > Panthera tigris. The sequence goes on from NC_056669.1 coordinate 110,739,075, forward strand.
GAGAGAGGGCGAGCTCTGCCCACAGCGTGCGGCCCAAGGCCTCCCAGGGGAGTAGCTCCCTCGGGAACCGCTGACCACCCCAGTCTGCTGCCGAGGATGCGGCCGCCACCCCCGGTGATGACGGCAATGGCACGGTTTTGGGAAGAAATCCCGGCCGTGGCAGGGCCCGTGCCCCCACCGCACCCGCTGGCTTCGAGGTTCTGGGGGGGAGACCCGGAGCCCGGCCTCCACTGGCCCAGCCGCTCCTGGCCTCGGCCTCCAAGTTCTGTCTGAGTTTGGCCAGCGCTCCAATGTCCACCTGCACGGGCCTTCACCTCCAGGGGCAGCCTGAGCCTGGCCTGTGTTCTCGAAACCAGCCAATGTCCCTTAAAGCCACACCCCTGCCTCCAGGGGCTCCCAGGCCAGGAACAGATGGGGCCCAGCGTGCTCTCTTGGGACACCGGACGGCCCAGGGGCCCAAAGGGCATCTGCCCTCCCTCAGCCGTCCCGGGAAGCTTTCTGAGGATGGGGACAGAGGGCACAGCCTGTAAGGACAGAGACAGCAGACTGCCCTAGACCTCTGAGGAGACTGGCAAGGACCCCCGTGCCGGGTGAGAGTCCGGGGGCTCCCTGGCGGGGCCCTTGACCCAGCACGCCCGGGGCCTCGGCCCTGCTGTGTCCCCTGGCCCAGGCGCCCAGCCCCGCCCTGCTGTCCCCGGAGCTGGGAGCCGCGGCAGGAAAATGTGAGTGTCAGTGCTGTGCCCGCCGCATTCCTGAGGTCTCCCTCCTGGCCTGGGAGCCGCGCCTTCTCCTCTGTTAACCCGAAAAGCCCGCGCTCGTGGGTCCTGGCCCTGTCCCGCCGCCTCTGAGCTCCCAGCAGCTTCCATCCCGGGAACACCCTCCTGCCAGCCGCTGGTTTGGCGGCCCTGAGGGCCCGGCCAAGCCAAGGCTTTCAAGTGCGTTCCCAGGGGGCCCCCAGGGCTGTCGCCGCCTCCAGCGGGCTGGGTATTTTGGGGGACGTCCCCTAAGTGAAAACAGGGCAGGAATGCTGGAGGCCGGCACCACGTGCCTGAGGCTTGGGTGCGGTGCTTTGAGCCGGGCCGAGAAGGGAGAGGGCGAGGCCAGCAGAGGAGCGGAGACAGAGACCAGGGGGGACCTGTGGGCACCCATGGGAGCGGCAGGGGGACCGACAGCGGGAGGAGCGGGGCCCGCAAGGGGCTCGTAGGCCATCAGAGCCCTCTCGAGCCACTGTCCACATCGCTCAGCAAAGCCGCTCGCCCTAGACACCCTCCTCCTCTCTGCTCCAGAATGGGACGTGATGTTTTGAGACGTCCATGGCCCAGGGCCAGGTTGAAGGCTGATGGGGGTGCTGGCCTTGCCTCCCTCCCCAGGCTCGAGCCTTCCTAGCCTTGTCCTCCAGAAGGAGCTGCCTGTGTGCGCCAGCCCTGGCCATCTCCTCTCTGACCGTTGCCTCCCTGTGTGCCCTGAGGGGGTCCGTGTGGCCCAGGAGGAGCTGGGGACAGAAATCCAGGTCCGGAGGAATCTTGCCAGAGGCCCGCTACCCCTGAGCAGCTCTGAAGACCCCGTCCTCTGCAGAGACAGCAGGGCAAGCCCACCCCCCGGGGCCCTGTGGGGTCAGGACGGACGCGCCCCGGAGACCAGCATTCGGCAGAGGGAGACGCTGAAGCATGGATGTGAAGGGCGTCTGCCTGTGGCCTTCCGGGCCGGGGCTCCAGCCCGCACTGAGTCCCAGGGTGAGGGGCCCCTGCCCTGCGGATGTGGGCAGACGGCACTGGCCTCTGCCCTCCCCTGCCCTGCCCTGGTCCCAGCCGGGGCCCCTGTCGGGAAGCTTCGTTTGTTCCCCTCCGCATCTGTGAGCATCACAGTGCGTCCTGCCCCCTGCGTGTCCCCTGCCTCGAGGGCTTTCCCGGGCACGACCACTCACGAGACCCCATGGACCTGCCTCTCGACGGGGGCCGGGGAGTGCTCCCTGAGCCTCAGGGGGGCCAGCAGAGCCGAGGCCACCCGGCCAGAGGGCCCTAAAGCCACCTTTCTTCCCAGCCTTTGGGCTGCAGCTGCTCATGGGAGCCCTGAGGTGGGCATCTTACCCATGGCCTCTCCCAGGGCAGCCGCCGAGCACAGAGAAGGGGCCTTTGTCCAGGCCTGCGGAAGGGCCCAGAGACCTCACAGAGCTGCCCACTGGGCCACCCCGGGCACAGGCGGTTAATGAACCCGCCCCAACTGGGCCCAACACAATGGCACGTTGTGCGGCCTGTCGGGGCGATGATAACGCTCACCCATCAGGGCTGTCGCTGGGAACATGAGGCTAATGGGCGCAAACCCCCAGTGGCGGGCACCGTGGGCCACCTCGGGGGGACGCGGCCCTGGGACCTCCCGTCTGAGAGCACAATGTCCCTCAGTCAGCAGCCGGTGCTGGGGACGCCCCTGACGCCGGGGGGGGCGGCGGTGGGACAGGTGGCTGCTGCCCCGCCTAGCCCCTCGCAGCTGTGACCTTGAGCTGACCCCTCACGGCCTCGGTCTTCGCATCCCTACAATGGAGCCATAGCCACTCCGCCTCTCCGCCCCCAGGCTTGCGGGGGAAAGCATGTGAAATACAGGAGGGAAAAGTCGCCCAAACGCACTGCAGCGCAGCGAGAACATCAGGTTGGATCTGGGAAGCAAGGAGCCCCCTCCAAACACCCCTTGGTCAGGGGAGAGCCGGACCAGGCCGCCCGCAGAGCGGGGCCGCCCGGGACCCCCACGGCAGCCCCTCACTTTACCTCTGGGAGCTGGTTCCCTCGGCTTTGCGGGATGGGGGTCAAGGCTCCCAGGCTCTGCCGGTCGCCCCCCCCCACCCCCAGCCGAGACTGATGGTCACTACGGTCGGCACCACAGGCCCCGGAGTGGACAGGAAGGCCCGGTGTGGGCTGAGGAGGACCTCGGCAGTTCAGGGGCGCTCGCCCTCCCTGCCCCAGCAGCACGCAGGGACCCAGAGGCAGCTCTCACCCACAGAAATAGCCCGAGGCAGCTTCCCACAGGCCTTCGGAGGTGGTATTTTTAGTCCGAGAGCCTGAGGCTCAGCATGTTAAGAATAACCTCGGGCAGTGGGAAAGCGCCCGGCCGTGGGGGTGGGCAGCGCGGAGGCAGCTCCAGGGGCCCCCAGAGATCCTCTCCTGCGGCCTCCCCCCGGGGCCAGGGTGGGCAGTCCGGCGGACAAAGCCAAACCGGCAAAATCCAACTTGAGTTTTCGTGACTGTTCCCCAGAGGGGCCGCCGTCAGGAAAGAGGCTGGCTGGCCTCAGAGCGCCCCGGTGGCCCCAGGCCTCCTGGCTTTCCACCTGGCCCTCTGCACTCACCGGGCCCCACGGGCTCAGCGAGGGACAGGGTGTGCTCCCCCAGGGCAGCAGCTGCGGCGGCCGGAGGGTGACGGTGCATTGATGTCCCCCGGGGGGCTCGCGCCCAGCGTGGGGGCTGCCCCTTCCAGCTCACCCAATGGGGACCCGCTGCGGGAGGGCCACCTCCAGCTCCCTGGGAGTGTCAGGCATTTCTGCTCCAGGCCAGAGACACCCCCGCACCGGTCAGAAGTGCACCAAGAGTTTGGCCTATACAGCCCTCTTCCCCCCCCCTTCCCCTGTTGTTCCACTTCCCTGGGTATTTTATAAAGGCCCAGGGGCGGACTGAGGCGGCCCTACCCTCACCCTGACCCTCCCCCCCCACCCCGGCTCCATCCCAAACTCTGAGCCTCATTCACCCAGGTTCCAGTGATAACCCTGCCAACTGGCCTTTGTCCCAGAGCTGAACCTCCGGGGAGAGGGGGGCAGGGCTCTAGGGCTCGGGCGCACACAGTCAGCACTCGGCAGAGACAAAGAGCCCGCACGGGCCGAGAGTCACAGGGATGGCCTTTCGTCCAGGTCACCCTCAGCTCTGAAACCTCCCCCCCCCCCCGGCCCGCCGTGGCCCCCTGGGACCCTGCAGGGGGCTGGAAACCTGGAAACGCTGGTAGGGGATGAATCTGTGACTCCTCCCAGGTGACACTCACCTGGGAGAATAAAGAAATTGAAGCAGATGATTGCCGAGAGACCCCAACTGTGGGCGAGTTGGGGGGCCCTGCGGTGGCGCTAAAAACTGCTTCTCGACCCCGGGTGGCAGAGGACGGGACGCGGTCCAGAGGCCTGTGGGGCCACCCACCGCGAACCCCGCTTCCCACTGATTGCTAGGGGCTCCCTCGCACACCGGACGCCCACAGGGACCCGGCGGGAGGGTAGATGGACGGATGCGGGACGGGCCCTGAACACGGCATCCCTCCTTCCCAAGCCGATCTCAGGAGACTTAGCGGTCGGCTGGGAGGAGGGGCTCTGCGGCCCCCAGCCCCCTTCTCCTCAGCCGACTCTCCCCGGGCTGGGCCTCCCCCTGGAATTCATTCATTCATCAGCTCATTATGCAGCCAGCCACTCACCCGTTTTCTCATCCACGTTTTCGGAGCACCTGCTGTGTGCCAGCTGCTGGGCACAGGAAGACACTGATGGACCCCGGGACTTGGCCTCCAGGAACCCCCGGTCTGGTGGGAGACAAGTGAGTAGACAGACCCGTGAGAGTTGAGATTCAAGGTCCAAGAGAGGAGCTGGCAGGGCCGGGTTAATTGCTCAAGGGGTGGGGGTGGGGGTGGGGACACGGCCCGGGGGGCGGATGGGGGCGGGGAGGTGTCCCTGCAGCTAGGACACCGGGACGGCAGCACCTGTGGGGTGCTGACATCCCACGAGGTGCCCAGTTCCTGCAGCCGGGACCATTTCCGCCTGGGTCTCTCAGCAAGCCCGCCTCCCAACGTAAACTTGCTCTCTCAAAGCATCTTCCCAAAATGATAAATAAATAAAAAATAAAAAATAAAAAATAAAAAATAAAAGCATCTTTCTCGTCCCAGAATCCAAAGACTGTGGACCAGCCAGCCCTCGGTGGATGTCGTGGTGTGAACGAAGGAGTGAACGAATAATTTGCTCCAGAAGTCTCCTTCCTTGGGGGGGGGAGCTGGCCCAGGGCAAGTTTGGAGCAGGAGGGTGGATGGGGGGTTCTGACCTCCTGGGAGCTGGGGCGGGGTCTCCCGACTCTGGGTCAAAGACCCCCAAGAGGCACCCACCTCGGGGCTCTGCTCCTCTCTCGGCTCTAGTCCAGGGCCACCTGGGTAAGCAAAGCCAACAGGACCCCTGCCCTGCGTCCCTCCAGTGGGAGGAGACGGGATCGAAGAAATGAGGGTATGATGGAGTCTTTCAGGAAGTGACGGGCGATGGGGCAAGACGTGAGCAGAGCTGGAGAGACCCGGAGCTTTGGGCAGCCCTTCGGGAAGAGATGAGTGGGAAAGGATGCCCAGCAGAGGAAAAGGTCGGCGCAAAGGTCCTGAGGCAGGGGCATATCTGGTGTGTTAGAGCAACGGAAAAGAGCCCCAGGGGGCTGGATCTGGGGAAGGCAGGGGATGGGCAGGCCATGCTGGGCCCTGCTCGGCTGCTGAGAGGACTCGATGTTGCTCTGAGTGGGGCCAGAACCCTAGGAGATCTGGGCCTCATGTCTTTGCGGGACCAGCCTGGCCGCTGGGTTGAGAATGAGCTGGAAGGGGCAAGGTTAGCAGCCAGGAGGCCAGGGCAGTCCTGGGAGGCTGGGGCGCCCGCCTGGCTCCTCTGTGGGCCGTGACAGGGGCCAGGAGCAGAGCGTCCGGGGCCACGTTGCATCCACGCCCAGGGCAGGCCCGTGACACCCCAGCAGGCTATGGGGCCGGGTCGCCAGTTGTAAAGCAGAGAAAGTGGCCGGTCGGAGAAGCCACACCCCAGACAGACCAGACAGTTCCCCACTCACATCAGGCTCAGTATCGCCAAGCGCACGTGCGTGGTTTGTCGGCTGGTTGTGGTTCGAGGGCTGTGTTGGAGTTATAAGCATAGGAGAGTATCCTACGTTTATATTTGGACCGTTTCTGTGACATTAGAGTAAATGGGATTTCAGCAACACCTGGGAATCCACGGGAATCTCCTTCCAGGGAGTCTCAAGGAGCACGGTCGTCAGGCTAGGCATGGGGTGGGCCCGATTCGTTTTAATTCGTCGACTTTCTTTTTTTTTTTAATTTTTTTAACGTTTATTTTCATTTTTGAGATGGGAGGGGAGGGGCAGAGAGAGACAGGGAGGCACAGGATCCGAAGCAGGCTCCAGGCTCCGAGCCGTCGGCACAGAGCCCGACGCGGGGCTCGAACCCACGCACCGCGAGACCGTGACCCGGGCCCGAGGTCAGACGCTTCGCTGGCTCGGCCACCCAGGTGCCCCAACAGTCATTATTTCTTAGAGCAGTTTCAGGTCTGCAAAAAAGTTGAACAGAAAGCACAGAGTTTCCCCCTCCCCCTCTCGCCCTCCCCCCCCCCCCCCCCCCCCCCGTCCGTATCTTGAATTCGTGTGATAACGTTTGTCCCAAGTGGCGAACCGCTGCTGACACGTTATGATGCACCGAAGTCCGTGGTTTCCGTCAGGGTTCAGGCTTAGCGTGGCACGTTCTGTGGATTTTGCCAAACGCATGAGGTCTGCGTCCGGACGACAGCGTCATACCCAGTCGTTTCCCTGCCTTGAAAACCCTCCACCTGTGCATCCCCCTCCTCCCCCCGGCCACCCCACCGCCGCCCTGGCCGCCACTGATCTCTTTGCTGCCTCCACCGTTCTGCTTTTTCCAGAATGTCACATTCTTGCAATCACACGGTATGTAGCCTTTCCGACTGACGTCTTCCGTTTAGCAAGATGCGTCGAGCGGCTCCTCCGTGACCTGACGCGGCTTGAGCGCTCACTTCGCTTTAGGGCCGAATAGCACTTCTGTCGTCCGGACGGACCACAGTGTATTTATCCATCCACCTACTGGGGAGCATCTTGGTTGCTTCCAATTTTGGGCAAATATGAACAAAGCTGCTATAAACAGACCTACATCATGCCTAAATACTGTTCTGGTGGCGTGGGGGTGGGGGGAGAGTTCTTTCACCATCAAAGGGCATTTGTGGAGAGGAGAGTTAGGTGGGCCCAGGGCCCCCGGGGCAGCGTGAGACCCGGGGGTCCAGAGAGCTCTCTGAGAAGGGGAGCTGTCCAGCAGTGGGGGGACAGGGGCAGTCGGCACATCCCGAGGAAGCTCTCCCTGACATCCTGTCCTCCCCTCCCCCACGAGGTCCGGGCAGAGGCCAGAGAGACATGACCGAGACACTGGTTGGGAGTTTTCCGCTCTGGGGAGAAGGCCGGAGACCCCCAGTGTTCCAGGACCCTGGAGCACTGCAGCACCCCTCCCGTGGAAGAAGCCGCTTCTCCAGCCCGTGCTGCAGAGAGCACAGCTGTTCAGGAGCCATGGTCACCAGCCCACGTGACACCTGATGGGCGGCCCCGGGGCAAGGGGTGAGACCCCTTCATCCAGGGCCGCGCGGAGCAGGTGCGGGGTGAGTCTGCCACGCTAGCAGAGAGGGGCCCTCAGCCACACCCCGCGTCCGTACCCACACAGCCAGCGGCTCTGCCCGCTAGCCCCGGCCCGGTGTGGAGGGGAGCAGGAGACGACGCGGGTGGGCGTGGGCGAAGTTACCCTGGGCCTGGCCGGCCGCCTCTCCTGCCAGAGGACCACCCCCCCCCCCGCCCCCCGGCAGGCTGATCTGTGCCCGTCTGAGTCAGCCACTCGCGAAAACAGGAAGAGCTGGGACAAGATCCTTCACCTTCCTTCCATTGTCATCGTCCAATTGTTCTCCGCACCGCGACGCCATCCGGCTGCTTCACTGGCGCTCCTGTGCCACCGCCAGGCCGGGCCACCCCCTCGGCGGAGTCTCGGGAGCCGGGGAGGCCGCACGCTGCCAGATGCGTGGAAAGACCTGGACGGCCACCTGGTCCCTCAGGGCAAACGCGGGGCGGTGGGTGGGGGGGGCTTTCCAAGGCTGCGGGCAGGGGGAGGGGATGGGGGCATGGAAACGTGCCCTCGAAACACCTCCAACCTGCAGCGTGACAGCAGCAGCTGTGGGACACAGGGGAACCACCCTGACACAATGACGGTGACCCTTGGCAAGTGGGGCTGCGCAGAGCAAAATGGCCAGAAGACCCCCGGGTCCCGGGCCTTCTGAGAGCAGCTGAGTGAGATGGGGTGATGGGGCGACCGGGCCCTGGGATCGCCGCACTCGCGGCAGAGCCGCGTGGAGAGACAGGGGGCCTCCCGGGGTCCCCAGGGTCCCCGCCTCCAGCGGCAAACCGTGGAAAGGAAACACTTAGTGCCGGACTGGTGCCCAGTGGGGAAGGTTTCCCGACCCCGCAGCGGAGCAGTGAGAACTTTGCAGCCCACTGCTGTCCCCACCAGCTCTCTCCTCCACCCCGGGGCTGGGAGGAGGCCCTTCGGGACGCCCTGGGAGGTGGAAGCGTCTCTCCCCCACCTTGCCGACCCCCACTGGACACGCACGCACGTGTACTCGCAAAGAACACACACGCACACACGTGTACTCACACGGGTGCACACTCATGCATTCATATGTAGACACATACGTACACAAACATGCACGTGCATTTTTGCGTCCCGCACAGAGGCGGCTCAGGGCCGTCTTCCCTGATTGGTGAGCGTGTCCCCACCTCCTGCAGAATTTACGGGACCAACTTGGGCCGGTTGGGCTCGGCACATTTTCCCCACCTGCAAAAGTGACCCCCAGAGCTGCCGGTGACACTTTGATGTTTCCAAAACCCGCCTGCCAGACGTTGTGCCCCCACTGGGCATCTTCTCCTGGGACCTCACTGCCCACACCTTCTACCTTCCACCCGCGGGCCTCCAGGGGCCCCACCGATGTCCAGACGAACGCATGGCCGGGGGGCTGGGGCTTGTGGATCCTGCACTCCAGACGTCTCAAAGGGTCTGGGCTCAAGTCCCAGCTCTGATGTCTTTATTCTCACTTCTCTGCACCTGCCATACGGGCACGAGGACCCCATCCCTGAGGACTTCCTGGGGATGCTGGGGACTCAGGGAAGGAAAGAGAGGAGGCAGGACTCGGTGACCAGGACACCTGGGCAACAGGAGAGGTTGGGACGATGAGGCTGTCGGCCTCAGGGGATGAGACGCCTGGCCCTGCCCCTGTCCCCAGGGCCCTGACGACACCTAGCAAGCCGGATCGAGTTTTGGTGGCCGTGACTTCCCAAGCCCCTGCAACATCAGCCGATTCTTTTCCTGGCTGACCAAGGGGGGCTACTGCTGGGTGGAGAAGGGGGCCGGTCCAGAGTCTTTCAACGGCAAGTGATAGAACGTCATATCAAACTAGCTGCAACCAGAAGGCGGCGACTGGGGCAGAATAGCTTCAGGCACAGCTGGTTCTGGGAGCCCGACACCAGAACTTGGTATCTCTCCCCCTCTGTGCCCCGTCTCTGCTTCCCTCCGTGTCGGTGCCACTCCCGGGCAGGCTCCACTCTCTCTCTTTTCCTTGTGGTCCGAGCAAAGGAGAGGTTATTGCTCCTAAGAGTTTGAACCCAAATCCTGGGCTGCCCCTCCTCGGCCCTTAGCGCCCTGGCATGGGTCAAGTGTCCATCTCTGGACCTAGGGGCAGAGTCAGCCCCACTGAACTCTGGGACTGAGTGTAGGGTAGGGGGAATGGCTGCCCCCATGGAAGTCAGGGTGCTATGGTCAGAAGAAGCCGGAACAGATCTGGGCAGGCCAACGTCGTGGGCACCCACGTCTACGGAGGCAGACAGATGGGATTCCGGAAGCAAGGTGGAGTAGAATTCGGGTCCCGGCTCGTTCTCTCTGTGGGACTTGAGCCAGTGGCCTGCGTCCCTGCCACAGTCAGATCGTGGACTTGTGCCCGCCACCCTGGGCTTCCTGCAAGGCTTGTATGCCACAAGACAACCGCCACTGCCCTGTGGCCGTGGAGTTGGGATAATCAGGGCAAAGCGCGTCTGTGATGCCCGCCTCTGCTTGGAGTTGTTTTGGGCCTCAGCTGAGAAGACCTGAACAGCCGGGCGTGTGCCCAGAGGGGGTGACTCACAGGTACGGCTCAGCTGGGGCGATCGGCTGGGATGCCTGCATGCAGCCTCTGCGTGTGGCAATGGCTTCCTCATGGCGTGGCCGCTCGGGGTGGGGGCGGGGGTGGGGGGTCAGACTTGCCACGTGGGAACTCGGGATGAGCAAACGAAGAAGCTCACGGCCTCTGACGAGCCACAAATCACGCGGCGATTTCCTCCGCACTTGGTTGAGGTGGCCACAGCCCGCCCGTGTGCAGGAAGAGGGCGTAACCTCCCTCTTCACACGCAGAGTGTCAGAGAATTCACAACTGCGCTTTTAAAGCATCACGAGGCCCAAAGAGGATGATCAGTGGCTCCCAACTGGGGGTGAGGGGGGATTTTGCCCCCAGCAGGTACGTGAGAATACGTGTCGCTGTGGTCTGAGGGTTTGTTTCCCCCGCCCCCAAATTCACGTGTCGGAGCCCTAATGCCCGGGTGACAGCATTACGAGGTGGGGCCTTTGGGATGGGATTAGTGTCCTTCTAAAGGAGGCCCTGAGAGCTCCCTGTCCCCTCCCATCAGGTGAGGACGTAGCAGTCTGCAACCCGGACGACGGTCCCCACCAGAACCCAATGGTGCTGGCGCCCTAGTCTAGAACTTCCAGCCTCCAGAGCCGCGAGCAATTAAGTTCTGTTGTTTATAAGCCACTGTCAGCCCGAAAGGGCTGAGACGCCTGGGGACATTTTTGGAGGTCACAATTGGCCGAGAGTGGGCGGAGGGGGCCATGCTAGCGGCAGCCAGTGGGTAGAGGCTGAGCAGGTCATGGAGCCCGGGACAGCCCCCACAGGGAACGCTCCGGCCCCAAATGCCAGCAGACGGACACTGGGCTAATGGATGTGGACCTCCGGTGTGGTCCCTCTGCCGGCCACAGTGTGCCTTCTGGGGCCTCTGTAGGCCTGTGACACGGAGTGGCACCATCACCTCCCCCGCTGGAGACACAAGCTCTTTGGGAGGCCACAGAGACCCAAGCACTGGGCTGGCCCGGCAGGAACGCTGGGTCCCATCCCGTGGTCCCCGCTGTGCCACCGGAGCCTTGTGGCCTCCATGAGTCACTTCCTCCTTCGTGGCCCTCCTCTACTCGTCGGAGGCAGGAGGGGGTGCGCTGGATGAGCCGGGACAATGGCCGGCGCCTGCATAGACCCGGCTGGCGCAATTTGCTTGACCCCAGGACGGCGGTGTCCCCGCCGCGGGGCCATCCAGCCAGAGCAGCTTTGGCTCATTTACAGGGTAGTTTGGGTTTTCTTTATTCCCCTCTCCTTTCTCTCTGCCCCCCCACCCACCCAACCCACCCTGGGTTTCCATTGAAATGCCAGCCAGACGGACAGCTATAAAGGCAGGCCCAAACCACAGCCTTCCGGGGCCCGCTCCGAGCAGCGGCCTCAGGGGCCCAGGCCGGGCGAACATTGTTCCATTTTTGGAATTCTTCTGGAGTGAGAGCGGCTCCGGCTGTCAACAGAGCTCTGTTCACAGAGGCCGGCCCGGCAAAGGAGAGAGGGCGCACCATTGTCCGGCCGGGGCTGCGGGCCGCAGGAATGTGCCAGGACGCCGGCCCGCACGGCACAGCCCAGAGCCGGCCTTTGTGCGCCCACGCTGGGCAGCCCGGCCGGCCCATAAATAGCAGTGAGCTCACTGCTGGGGCCAGACCGGACTCCGGAGACCAGGATTCCAGCCCGTGACGGGGCCACCTGTCCCCCACGACGCCCTCAGGGTGGGCTTTTATCCGAAGGCAGACTGCTTTGACTATCTGGGGCCGGCTGCCGCCCCAGCAGCAGGGCAGGGGGGCCTCAGTGCCAACGGCTACTGTCAACACGCGCACGCCCACGGGACGCCCCGGGACGGCAACGCCACCTGGCCCCGCGCTTTCGCCCTCCGTGGGAACGGGACCACGCGAGAGATTCATACGAGCCCCAGCCGGGTGCTCACGGCCGACGTCACCGTGGCACCTCGTCCGTGAGCTCCTCCTCCTCCACCCACACCCCTGATCGCGCGATCGCCTCCGACGGACCCGGCCAGGGGCGCCCTGCGAGTTACCGGCCCGGCCCTCTCAAAACGGCCGAGGGCTCAGAAGCGAGGAGAGCGTGCGAAGGTATCACAGCAAGGAGGCGTGGAGGAGGCGCGCCGTCCCGCAAGGGAAGCGGAACACGAGGTGAGCGACGAGGAGGGCCGAAGGGGGGACCGACTGGAACGAGCACGGCTGTGCCGGCACTGGCTCCTCGGAGGTGACGAGCTGCCGCGTCCACACGGATGCTACAAGCAGGGGAAACTGGCCGTCCCGTGTCTGCCGCTCGCCTGCGCGCCCGCCCTGCTCTGCAACGCGAGCGGCTGGTTCGCACGGAGGGCCCGGAGCAGGTGCTCGGCGGGCGGGAGCTCTGACGACAGGCGCCGGCTCACCCCGCTTCGCGGTGGACCGGGAGGCGTGATGGCACAGAGCAGGTGTCAGTGTGAACCCTTATTCCGAGGAGTGCATGAAAGGCCCACGTGAGAGCTCACCGTGGGCGCGGGCAGCGCACTCGGGCCCTGCCCGGCTTGAGGCAAGTCCTTGACGGTCACCTCTGGACGACAGAGCCTCGGAAGAGCGTGAGCGCCCTCGCAAACCCAGACAACGCTGCCTGCCTCTCGGGGCTGCTGCTGGGCGACAGGAAGGCCCTGTGGCGGGTGCAACGGTGGGCACAACTGTTCCGTCCTGCGACAGAGACCATGCAACTCAGGCTGCATCTGGGGGCTTCTCTGAGCCCACCAATGACCCACGCTGCCATCCCCAGCTCCCTTGCTCTCCTGGCCCTGCCCGGCCGGCCTCAAAGGATGCAGGCCCAACACAACCTGCCTTCCACCGGAGAACATGGCAAGGTCACAAAGTCACGTTCTCCGTCTCCTCCGCAGCAGTCCTGTGACGGAAGCAGGGCCGGGTGACCCCATCCATGTCCCAGGCCCCTGAGAAGTCATCCCAGTGACCGCCTGCTGAGTCCCGGCTCAGCGACCATGGCCAGCATGACACCCAGCACCACTGTGTTGCTCACACGGCCTCACCGTACTGTCCCACCACAGGGGACTGTCCCGCAGGGGACTGAGAACCACAGGGGCTGACCACTTGCCCAGAGTCACAGCCAGGGCTTACACCTGTGACCTGAGACCTGTGCGTTCAACCACCAGGTGCAACTGACCACGACAGCTCCCCAGAGAGGGAAAGTGACCAACCCAAGGCCACGCAGTTCATCGATGCATCAGACCCACTTTTAGGGTATTGTCTGGTGCCTGGCGTGGCAGCCAGCATGGAAACCGGACTCCACACAGGCCAGAAGACAGAGGGCCCATGGCCTAGCAGGGCTGGGAACTGCCTCACAGGCTTGACCACAGAGGAAATCCACATGGGCACCCCAGTCCTCTGTCTGCCACTCCGTTTCCAGCTACTCTGTGCCTGCTCCAGACCCAGAGCAGGTCCATGTGTGTGTTGAGGGTACAAGTACCTCCTTACCTGCCCCTGCCCAGTGTGTTTTGCTCCTTAGCCCGCCATTCCCCTACCTGGTCCTGCCTCCGGCCAGTGCTCCCAGCAGGCAGAGCCTCCATCAGTGCCTCTTGTGATGGATGGTTGGGTGGTTGGGTAGATGGGTGGATGGATGGATGGATGGAAGGACAGGTGATTGGATGGATGGATGGATGGGTAGATGGGAGGGTGGATGGATAGATGGATGGATGGTTGAGTAGATGGGTGTATGGATGAACAGATGATGGGTGGATGGATGGATGCACAGATGATTGGATGGATGGATGGATCGATAGATGGATGGAGGGACAGATGATGGATGGATGGATGGATGGATGGATGGATGCAAGGACAGATGATTGGATAGATGAATGGATGGATGGATACTTGGGTAGATGGGTGAATGAACAGATTGAATGATAGGTGGATGGGTGGGTGGATGGAGGGGTGGGTGGATGGATGGATGGATGAGCAGATGGTTGGATGGGTGGATAGATGGATGGACAAATAGATAGGTGGATTGGCATATGGGTGGATGGACAGATGGTGAATAGATAGGTGGGTGGGTGGATGGATGGATGGATGGATGGGAAGGTGGATGGATGGATGGATGGATGGATGGATGGATAGATGGGTGTATGGAGAGTTGGTGAATGGATGGATGGGTGGGTGGATGGACAGATGGACTAAAGGATGAATGGGTGAATGGATGAGTAGATGGATGCATTTGTTGGGTTTGGGAGGATAGTGTTGGATGGAAGCTGACCATCTTCCACTCAGTTATGTCCTCCCCTTTGACAAATGAGATATCTCTGGGATTATTATTGGATTACCCTACACTGGGGAGGTGAGGATTATCCTAAGGGTCTAATTTACCCCCAAATGATGCCATCAACACTGGTAATTGGGATCGCTTGCCAAAATAGGACAGTCCGTATTCCTGTGCACTCTGAAATCCCCCGCTCAGTGTGGAAAGCACCAGAATCCTGGGGATTTTTCTAGAGTGGATTTTATTTTGCCAATGAGAAAGAGCCACAATAACATACAAGTGGTCAGAGGAGCATTTCCAGAGCAGCAGTGACCTCCGGAATTGAGAGCTCATTCCAATCTGTCAGGCCAGCCATCGCATGACCACCTGCCCCTCTGACCAACCCCACTATCCAGGAGAGGAACCATCTCCCAAACAGGGCCCAGCTTTGCTGTCTAGGACAACACTTCCCACAGAAACAGCCCTTACCAGGAGGCTCCAGTGTCTACCTGTTGCCTGCCTGTCATAGGTGCAGTGGCCTGGGGGCCCATCTGTACTGTGCTCAAGATGACAAGACCCCCAATAGCTCAGCAAAACTACTGGCCTGGCCACTCACCACATCCCCACCTGAGCCCCCTTTCCCCCAGTTCTGGGGCTTCTCTTTTCTTGGCTCAGGCCCTACGGTCTGGGATGCAGGGTGGGATCGTTGAGATCTGACCAAATATCCAAACACCATGATCGGCAAATGTATGTTCTACTAAGTAGAGAATCCGGTGACAAAGCAGATTGTGCAATAAAACCCTGACTTTGTGAATCTGTATCCGCATGCCTAGAAACAAAGCCTGGAAGATCATAGAGAGCAAAGGTCCTACCGCCTGTGCCTACCTGACCCGCATGGATGTGGCACATGCTCCGTGCCTGCTGTAGTGTTTCTACCCATGCCCGTGCCCTCTGACCGCTCACAGCGGGCGGCTGCTCCAGGACCTCCTTGCCTGTCTGCTCCCTCCAGACGTTCACGCACCTGCAAATGCTCCCGTGTTTAGAGTTAATCCATTTCATTAACCATGACCTAAACCGTGAGATCTGAGTGCAAAAAGACCGTTTTTGATTCTATGACAGCCAAGCTCTAGAAAACCTTGACTTTGGGGAGTTGTTAAAAAAAAAAAAAAAAAAGAAGCCTTGACCGGGTGATGGGTGAGGGATGCCGGAAGAAAGTGTGGCAGATGTTCACAAAATTGTAGAACAAGTCTGAATTTGGATGGAGAATCGAATAGTGAAGCTTTTCCTTCCACTAAAGGAACCGAAATAGGTGACGATGGGCACACGCACTGGGAGGATGATGTGGAGACCCAGGCAGCAAGCAGTGCCCGAGGAGTGTGCAGCTCACCACCAGGGGCTACAGCAAAGTGCAAACCGTGAACTCGCCTTGCGCTGATGTTCTCATCCGCTGCAGGTGGCCTGCTGGTCAGCCTTCTGCTGACCGGACCGTGGCAGAAAAGGCGCCTTCTCTCCCCGAAATGTCTGCATGGGCTCTTCCAGAATGGCAGGCGATTTTTACTTTGTTCTTTGTATTTTTCTGGATTTCCCATTTTTCCCCCAACAAAGCAATGTATCACTTTCATCATCAGAGAGAAAACACACATGTTTCACCGGTGTTGGTGCGTTCGGAGAACAGCCGTTCCCCAGGGACTTCTGCCAAGGTCGGTGCCTTATCACGCCTCGGGATAAAATGGGCATTTCTCAACCAGGCTGCTATGGATGCTTGGGACCCGATCATTCTTTGTAGGGGAGATGGGGAGGCTGTCCTGGGCACAGTTATATGTTTATCTCCTCCAGAGGCCAGTATACCCCTCCTTGAGTTGTGACCAAAGAACAAGTCTTCAGACTTTGCCAAATGTCCCGGGTGGTGGGGGGGGGGTGCAAAATCACCACAGTCAGAGAACCACTGGTCCAGATAAAGACTTTCTAGAACCCTAGACCTAGGTCTGACCTGGAACAAATCTTTGAGCCGGCTAAACTTACTGTTCCGGTCTGCTCCCTTTCCTCAGACACACCCATGTTCCACACCCCTCCCCGGGGGGCTCCAGCCTCCTCACCGCCCCTACCCTGGTCCCCATCACACTGAGCATCAAACCCACAAAACTTAAATGCGTTCAATTATTTGGATGTTCTGGCTTCGCAGAGCCAAACCCTGGATGACTGGAAATCAGGGTGTGTCTAAACACCTCTTCTAAATATCTGCCTCTACGGGCTGCTGCACAGAGACAGCGGTGGCCACTGTCTCTCCTGAGAAGGTCATTCCCAAGGTGGACAGAACCCAGGGCTGCCTGCTTCCTCCCACAGCGGACTCAACAGGAATTCAGCCCCTCGGATGTAACTTTCGTCTGAAGCACCCCTTTACTTTTATCCATCTTTGGAAAGAGTTCAGCCTTTCCTGAGTCTAGAAAAGCCCTGTAGGGGTCCAGCCAAAGTCAGCAGAGTAAGGTAGGGCCTTTCCACAAAGCCATGGCCCCACGCCTCTCTTGTCTGCAGGACGGATCCTGCCGGCTTTCCCCTGTCCCCACTGCTCTTTAGCCATGAGCTCTGGGCAGGTCCTTGCTGGGGACCCAAACTTTCTGCTTTCCTGAACATGGATGGGCTTGTCCACCTGTGAACCCCTCCAGCCATCTCCCAGTGTCTGGGGCAGCCTACCTCTCCTATCAAGGTCACGTCATTTTGAGCCCAGAGGAAGCCAAGAGGAAGGTGTGTGGGTGAGGCACAGGGAGGGAAAATTCTGGAATTTCTGGTGGCCCTTCACCCACGAGGTGCACACAGGGTAATGGAGAGGACAGACCACACCCCCAGGAATGACAAGATAAGCCAATGGGGTAGGAAGAAACAGGGGACATTTACTTTTGGTTTCTCATACCTTTTTTTTTTGAAATCACAGCTTTATCGAGACATAATTCACACACCATACAATTCACCCATTCGAAGTGTACAATTCAGTGGTTTTTAGTGTATTCACAGAGTTGTGCAACCATCGCCGAGATCTAATTTTGGAACATCCTCATCACCCCAAAGAGAAACCCCATGCCCACTCGCAGCCACTCCACATCCGCCTCCCTGGCAACCACTAATCCACTGTCTGTCTCTTTGGAAAAGTCTGGACTTTTCACGTAGATGGAATCGCACACCGTGTGGTCTTCTGTGACTGGCTCCCTTCTCTTGGTGCCATGTCTTCAAGACTTCCCTACTGTAACAAACACCAGTGTTTCGTCCATTGTAAGGCTACGATATATTCCATTGTATGGATATACCACAGTCTGTTTACCCACTCCTCAGCTGATGGGTAGTTAGGGTCGTTCGCGCTCTTTGGCTATTATGCTGGTGTGAACATTCATGTGCCATCTGTGTGTGCGTGGACTTATGCTAGCGTTTCTCTTGGACGTACGCCTGGGAGTCGAGTTGCTGGGTCATCTAGTAACGCTATGTTGAACATCCTGAGGACCCGCCAAAGTATTGCATGAACTGACTGTGCTATTTTAAGTTCTCATCAGCAGTAGATGTGGGTTCCAATTTCTTTACACCCTCACCAGTGCTTGTATTGTCTATTATTATTATTATTATTGCCATCCCAGTGGGTATGAAGTGGTGTCTCACCGTCGCTTCAGTTTGCATCTCCCTGATGATTAATGATGCTGAACATCTTTTCCTGGACTCGTTGCCCATGTGTACCTCTTCTTTGGAGGAATGTCTATTCCAACTCTTTGCCCATTTTTAGTTGGGTTGTCTTCAAGAGTTCTTTGTATATTCTGGATACTAGACCCCTGTCACATATAGGATTTGTAAATATTTTCTCCCATCCTACGGATCGTCTTTTCGCTTTCTTGACCGTGTCCTCTGATGCACAGGTTTCAATTCTGACTGAGTCCAATTCGCCTGATTTTTCTTCTGTTGCTTATGTTTTTCGTGTCACATCTGAGAGTCCAAGGTCACGAAGACTTAGCCTGTTGTCTTCTAAGACTTTTAAGGTTTTAGTGCTTATGTGTATGTCTTGGATGCATTTTGAGTTAGTTTTTGTGTATTGTACAAGGTAGGGGTTCAGATCCAATGTTTTCAACGCGGATATCTGGTTACTTGAGCACAGTTGTTGAGAAGACTACTATCCCACGCCCTGCCCCCCACCGCCTTGAATGGTCTTGATGACCTTTTTGAAAATCAGGTGACCGTATTCACAGGGTTTATTTATGGACTGTCTATTCTGTTCCAATGATCTATAAGTTTATTCTCACGCCAATGCCCTACCGTCTCATTACTGTAGTTTTGTAGTTTGAAGTCAGTTGGTGCTTCAACTTTGTTCTTTTTTTGTTGTTGTTTTTTGTTCTTTTTTTAAGTTTATTTATTTTTAGAGAGACAGACACAGCGTGCGTGGGGGAGGCACAGAGAGAGAATCCCAAGCAGACTCTGAGCTGCCAGCGCAGACCCTGATGCGGGGCTTACAGTCACAAAACCGAGAGATCGTGACCCGAACCGAAACCAAGGGTCGGACACTTAACCGACGGAGCCACCCAGGCGCCCCTGTTCTTTTTTCAAGATCGTTGGGCTATTTTTGGGTCCCTTGCATTTCCAAGTGAGTTTTAGGATCAACTTGTCAATTTCTGCAAAGACTCCAGCTGGGAGCTTGGCAGGGGTTACTCTGAATTTGTAGATCAATTTAGAGATCATTGCCTTCTTAAAAGTATTAATAGTAATAAAATATTTGCTCCATGAGTATAGGCTGCCTTCCCATTTCCTTCGGTCTTTTTAAATTCCTTTCAACAATGCCCTGTAGTTTTCAGAGCACAAATTTTGCTTTCCTTTTGTTAAACTTATCCTTCACTATTTTATTCTTTTTGCTACTACTCTAAATGGTATTGTTTTCTTGATTTCATTTTTGGATTGTTCACTGTGGATGTGTAAAAACACAATTGGTTTTTGTATACTGATCTTGTATCCTGCCATATTGCTGAACTTGCTTATTATTTTTCATCATTTTTAATGAATTTACACACACACACACACACACACACACACCCATAGAACAAAGATCCAGTTATAAAACATTTCCATTCACCCAGAAAATCCCTTAACGCCCTTCTTCTTCCTTAGTGTTATGAATCTTACACACCCACATACAAATGCCCAGTTGCAAATTGATTTCAGATACACAACAAATAATCTTAGTGTAAGTATGTCCCATGCAATAGTTGGGATATATACTGAGATAGAGTTCTACTAAGAAAATATTCATCGTTTATCTGAAAATCAAGTTGCATCTGAGCATCCTCTATTTTACCACCTGCCCATTTCCACCAATGTGGATGAGTTTCCCCTGCCCCTACATCTCATATAAAGGAAATCGTAGAGTTTTGAACTTTGTTGTTTGTCCTAATGTTTTTGAGATCACCACCCATATATTTCATGTGTCCTAATTTTTCTTTTTAAAAAAAAATTTTTTTTAATCTTTATTTTTGAAAGAGAGAGAGATACAGAATGTGACAGGGGAGGGGCAGAGAGAGAGAGAGGGAGACACAGAATCGGAAGCAGGCTCCAGGCTCCGAGCTGTCGGCACAGAGCCCGACGCGGGCTCGAACTCAAGAACCGCGAGATCACGACCTGAGCCGAAGTCGGACGCTCAACCGACTGAGCCACCCAGGCGCCCCCTAATTTTTCTTTCTTATTGTCGAGAAGTATTCCATTGTCCTCGTCTGTTTATTCTTTTACTGGATACCTGAGCTGTTTCCTGTTTGGAATGTTCTGGTGTGTGGCTTTCCGTACACACTTATTCTCGTGGGTATATACTTAGGGCTGAAATCATTGGGTCATATGTGGGCACATGTTTAACATTACCCATTTGTGCATCTGTGTATAAAATATATTAGTGCATTAATAGGCAGACATATAAGCCATACGTCGTCTTATACTGGGGCATAAGGTCTTTATGGGTCAGAAGCTCTTTAGAGATGGGATCTAAAAGGTGGAGGATGCCCGCAGAGGGGAGACACTGGTGATAAGGGTGGTAAGGGGTAAGAAGGAGAGGTGACGTACTGAGCAGGGGTCTAGGGGCCACTGAGTGAAGAAGCCCGTCCTCGCCTCTCAGGGCTTAGCGTTCATGCAGATGGTGTGTGGGCGTATGCAGTTTTCCTCACGGTGGGGATGGGGACATCTAGCCCCGAGGAGACAGGGAGGAGCTGGGCTGGGTGAGGCAGGTGTCCGGGCATGCATGAAGGGGTTTGGCAGAACAGAAAGAAGGCTTGTGAAAGTGGGTCTACAGTGCGAGGCCACGCTGGTCAGGCCGGACACGCCAGGCCACAGAATCCACGAGGAGACCCGGGCCCTGCACTGAGGCAGAGCAATGCCACAGAGTCACCCTTGGAAAGGGGTCACCATGATCCAATGTGCGGGGGCAGGTCATTAATGGAGAGTCCAGGGGACAGATGATGGGGTCCCGGACTGGGTGGAGGAAGGGAGCTGGCAGGATGTGGGGACAGGTGTGTACGGAGGGAGGGGCTGTGGGTGACTCCCGGTGGCTCCCGGGGCAGATGGGGGTCCCTGAAAAAGAAGCCTTAGCTGGGCAGAGGAGCTCAAGCTCCATTGAACACACGGTGCCTGGTGGTCAAGGCCCCAGAGCTGGCAGGTGGCAGGACTGGGGGGCAGGGGGCCGAGGTCTCCCAAGACCGCACCCAGGGTCTGCCATTTAGTACCTTCTAAGTTAAGTCTAGAAAGGGCTCTTGGGGGCGGGCCACTGATCTGGCGGCCTTTGGATAGAGTATGCTGCTTTCTCTTCACTATTTATTGAGCACCTACTGTGTGCCAGACTCTGTTCTAGACACCAAAGATTCGGCACCTTACGGAAAATGTCCCAAATCTCTGCCCTTCAGGAGCTCAGATTCTAGTGGGGGAAGGACACACACATACACATATACACCGTGGAGCACGGCACAGGATAATAAAATGCTGTGAAGACAAACGAAGTAAGAGCCGGGGATGGGAGGGCCGAGACGGAAGGTGAATGTGACGTCTCACTGACACAGGGATGGCTGAGCAAGGATTGGAGGAGGGAGGCAGTGAGCCATGCGGATAATATACAGGAGAGAGGATGGCCATGCAAAGGTCCTGGGGCAGGAGTGAGCCCAGGGTACGGCAAGGAGCCCAGGCAGGGGAGAGCCTCGTGGGCCATTGCAAAGACTCTGGCCCGCTCCAGGTGGGAAGGAAAACCGCTAGAGGCTCGTGCAGAGGAGCGGCACCCTGTTTCCTGAGTGGAGAGCAGGCTGAGGGCACGGACAGAGTCCTCCAGGCCAGAGGACGGTGATCGTGTCATCCAGGGACAGCATTGGAGACCAAGTGGGTGCAGGGGAGGCTCTGGGGACCACAGGACTTGCTGACAGATGGCACATACCTGTGAGCGAGGCATGAGTCCAACGTTTGGCCCAAACGACGGAGAGAACGGGCCAGACTTGGCCCCATTTGGGGGAACTCTCGGGGCAGATCGAGGAAGATTGAGGGTCTGCTGGAAGCAGCCACGAGACGCCCGACGGGAGACACAAGCAGGCGGGTGGGCCACGCATGGTTGATGGGAGAGGACGGGGCCACATCGAAGGCTCGCTATTTGGAGTGAAACTATGGACCCAGCAAAACCGGGCTCCGTGCTGATCAAAAGCAAGCGAGGTGACCATCGCACCGTCGAGAAAAGGGCTAAGTAGGGAGCAAACAGCCACCGCGCCCTCTGGTTCTGACCGCATGGACGCTAATGTGCCCGTGAAGCATCTGATTCACCTAACTTCGCGCCTGATGCCTGATGGGCAAGCTTTCAGCACGAACAGAGAGCTCAGGGATGCGGGACTGAGGGGGCTTTGCTCTTCCAGGGATAGCTGGGCCACCCCAACAGACGCGATAGGAACCGAGAACGTGACCTCATCCGGAAGTAGGGTCTTTGCAGACGTCATGCCGCAAAGTCAAGATGCCCCAAGGAGAGATGAGGTCACGCCGGATGAAGGGTGGGCCCCGTCCAATGACAGGAAGAAGGAATTTTGGACACAGACACAGAGGAGATGCACAGGAGAGAAGGCCCTGTGATCACGGAGGCAGAGACGGGAGGGCTGTGGCCACCAGCCCGGAGATGCCTGGAGCCCCCAGAAGCTGGAGGAGGCAGGAAAGACCCTCCCCTGGAGCCTCTGGGGGGAGCACAGCCCTGCCCACACCTTGGTTTGGGACTCCTGGGCTCCCTGGGGTGAAAGAGTAAAAGTCTGCTGCTTTAAGCCCCCAGACCGCGGTCCTTTTCCATGGCCACCCTCGAGGACTGACGCAGTGGGCTGCAGGTGACTGTCTCCTATGTCAGTCCCCCCGCACTGGAAAGCAGGGATGTGATGGTACCACAGGGGCACGGGAAGAGTCTGTGGAGTGAGCATCACCTCGGCCCGCTGCAAGCGATTGGTGAGGGATCATTTCCAGGCCTGTTTTCAGGGGTGATCGCAAGGTTTAAATGAGATAATGGACGGGAGATTGCTTTGCGAGCAGCGCAGCCCCTGAGAATCGGATACTGGGGATCCGTCACCTCAGGGACACGGACTCGGGATGAAGTCAGGCAATGCTTCCGGTGTTCGGGGCCCCAGAGGGTTTCAAGTCTATAACGTCTGCCCCTGGGCCAACAGGGCACAGCAGGGAGCCAGGAGGTCACCGGCTTCGACCCAGCATCTGCCCTCCGGCCTGCCCGAGCGCACGGACCCCGGTCCCCCACTGCAGAAGGCCCTGGAACCCTGAGGCTCCCGCCTGGTGGGTACAGGACGCTGCTCCAGGCACAGACCCTGACACACGCAGAGGGGACCTCTGTTCTCCCTCTGCTGGTTCGGTACCTAGCGTCATGTTACCCGCCACCCCCCCAGGTCTCACCGTGCCCATCACAGCCCGGAACAACAGCCCCAGGCCCTGGGC
This sequence comes from Panthera tigris, assembly GCF_018350195.1. NCBI lineage: Eukaryota > Metazoa > Chordata > Mammalia > Carnivora > Felidae > Panthera > Panthera tigris. The sequence goes on from NC_056669.1 coordinate 110,762,248, forward strand.
CCGTGGATGCTGGGGGTGGAGAGTTTCTGCACGAAAATGTCAAAGACTGATGCCAGCTCGACGCTCCCAGAGGGGGTCTTCCCTTCACTTGTTCGGCACTTCTGCATCGTGAGATGGCCGCGTGCGGGGCGCCGGGGGCTGTGGGGGGCACGGCGGGCTGTGTGTGGTGCGGTCCTGGCAGAGATGACCTGCCACCCCAGCCACGGGGCACCGGGGCAGCTCCCTCCAGCGGCCCGTGCCGGCGGGAGTCCGCAGGACGTGCAAACAGCCGGACAGGCCGACCCTCCAGGGAGCCCGGCAGCCTGGAGTGAGCCGTGTCCACTGAGGGGGCCAGCCCTGCCTGCTTTCTCCCTGTCCCGGTCGGTCCCCACGCCGGCTTGATCAGGAACCTATGTACGACCAGGGCCTCTGGGATCCGCAGGCACCCGGGATTCACGCGGTCGTCCCATTCTGCAAACGGGAAAGCTGAGGCCGAGAGAGGCCAAGCGTGTCGCACGATGGGGTCCAGAGGCCAGATCTGTTTACTGAGCGCAAGGCTCTGTCCACGGGCACCGCTGGGTCTGCGTGCCAATCTCCAGGGCCACAGCAGCCCCTCGCTGGGCTCCTTGAGGGGCATGAACGTCACCTGCTCATGAGAGGGCGGGACCGTCCAGAAATGCCACGCCCTTGATCCTGTGCACCTGTATGGCGGCCAAGCCTCAGGGGAGGTGGGAGCCCTTGTCCACATCTCCTGGAGAGCGGCGAAGCTCCAGGGTGAGCTGCGTACGAACCGTGAGTGCCCGGTCACTGGCACGGCCCCCTGGTCGGCGTCTCACCCGGCCAGACGGCGTGCACATCCTCCAGAGAGATGCACGATGTCAAGCCCCCAACTCCCCACCTCTGGAGGGCTCTGTTCAGCCCGGCCTGTGACTGCTGCATTATTGGCCAGACAGGCCGGACAGGGCTGACCCACAGCCCCATTCTGCACCCGTCTCTGGCCCGGCCTCTCCTGAATGCCACACCACTTGGTGACATTCGCTCGGTCGCCGGGAGACGACCACATCGGGCCTGCGGGAGCCCAGGGATTCCCAGGGCCAGAGGGTGACGGAGACTCTGCTCGCAAGAAGTGGGGGCGCCCCGGGACCTCGGTCCTGGCCACACGGAAGGGCCAAGGCACAAGATCCAAACTCGTCCGCTCTGGCCCCTGGCTGGGCGCCGGGTTGGGGAGCAGGTAAACCAGCCTCCCCCAGGTCCAGACAGAGGAGGGCGGTGTCTGGGTCAAGGCTGAGCCAACCCAGAGCAGGGGCTCGACCCCACCCCCCTGCATTCCAGCCTGGCCTCCCCCGCCGGAAGCTGCTCCCACACGATGCCAGATGCCCCGTGGAGCTTGGTCTCCAGTGCCGTTCGCCAGGGAAAGAGATCAGAAACCCGTCAAGGAGGAGTTTGATGGAGATATTTCGATAATACACGGACGCCCAGATTTCTAAATAGCTTGCGGTGACAGTTAAGATGACTGCAGAGCAATGTCGTGATTCCGTATTCGGAGCCAGACTCCTGAGGCTGGACGTATTCTGTGTCACACGTGGCCAGGAGAGCCACACGCAAAGGCTTCTGTGTGCTTCTTGCCCAACAGCCCGGCAAGATCCGTGCGGGGGTGGGGTGGGTGGGGTATCTCCCGATTGCCAGGGGGTTGCTTTTAACCACTCAGTGCGCCAAATCCGAACTTCAAACGCAGGAGAGTGACGCGTCTGGACACAGCGTGTCATTGCCACCCTGCTGTGGAGCCCGGGCCGGGCCTGGCAGCCACACACGGGGTCCTCCGCTGCTGCCCCTGGAGAAGGCATTCGCTTCCCCGTCGTGCCTCGTATAAGCCTCTAGCCACCACCCCCCACCAGGAGCCCGTGAAAACGACCTATGACTACATCCCAGTTTTGCTAATTTTCCAAAGATCACTTTCCTCCATCAAGAGACAGCGTGGGGCGCCTGGGTGTCTCGGCCGGTCAAACATCCAACTCTTTTTTATTTATTTTGAGACAGACAGAGAGAGAGAGAGAGAGAGAGCAGGGGAGGGGCAGAGAGAGAGAGAGAGAGGGAGAGAGAGAATCCCAAGCAGGCTCCATGCTGCCAGCACCGAGCCCGACGTGGGGCCTCAAACCCAAGGACCATGAGGTCAGGACCGGCGTGGAAACCAAGAGTCAGACGCTTAACAGACACAGCCACCCAGGCGCCCCTAGGCATCTGATTCTTGCTGTTGGTGCAGGTCCCGATGTCACGGTTTGTGAGTTCAGGCCCCGCGTCAGACTGTGCGCTGACATCTGGAGGCTGCTCGGGACTCTCTCTCTCTCTCTCTCCAAACAAATAAGTAAACTTAAAAAAAAAAAAAAGGAAAGGGACTATGTCCCCCCATCTGTCTGACTCCAAAGCCAGATCCTTGGCCACTTGGCCGTCCCAGTCGGAAGCCTGGGTCCCCCGTAGGAGGGAGGCCTTGGCTGAGCAAGGAGGGTCACAGAAGGTAACCGTGGAGCAGGGGAGGGGCGAGCGGGGGGGCTGTGCTTTTCCGGCCCAGGCCTCCTGGCCTGAGCTGGAGTGTTTTGCTCCATGGGGAACCACAGAGGGAAGATGATGGTGTCTCCCGTGACTCCAGCAGCAGGCCGGGGGCCCCTGAGACCACCCCAAAGGGCAGGGACAGATCTCGGGGCCTCTGGGACGTGGAGGCCGTGGGGACATGCGGTGACCTGGTCCTAAGCGGGGCCCCCTGTCTCCAGACCCTGTGCTCAGACAGTGCTGGTGACGGCGTCTCTTAGAACTTACAGAGAAACGGGCGTCAGAAGTAACCGTAGCCTCTCCGGAAGCCTCTGGAAGGAGGACGCGCCTCCCTCTCCCTCTGCCGGGCTTTGGCCCAAGCCCCCGGGCGCTGATCCCTGCTTCCTGGGAGCGCTAGCTCCCAGACCAAAGCCCCACTAACATCATACAGCGAGCAATGTTCCGGCACCCAGCAAGCGGGGTCCTGGGCAGCCGGGGGCAGGGGTCCGCTACAAGCCGGTCTTGCCCTCAGGATGCCCTCAGGGTATCAGGAGACAGATGTTCACGGCTGGTGTTGAAAGCACAGGGTGGCCAGGGCTTTGATGGGGACAGATCTGGTGGCGGAAGCCCTCCGAGGGCAGGGCGGGAGAGGCCCTGATGCCCGCCATGCAGAGGAGCAAACGGGGGCTCAGAGAGGTTGTGCTACTTGCCGAGGGGCACACAGCCTATAGTGGAAGAGCCGGGCCTAGAGATGGGGTCTCCTCCCCCCCCGAAGCACGGCCCTAGCACCGGCCATGCCCGGGAGCAGCCCACCCTGTCGTGGCACCAAATCGAGACAGGAGCACCCACCCCCATGACTTGAGGCAGCTCCCCCCCACCCGAGTACCCTCGCTCATAAAGGCTGCCTGGCTGCCCGGAGCCGATCGCGACCCAGCCCGCCCCCTCCGGAGTCCTGTGCCTCTGAAAACCACAGGTAGTGGAACTCTCAGGGTTATCTGACCTTGGGTCTCAGAGCCACCCGCACAAATCAAGCCAAACAAAGCAGCTGCTTAACTGGGGGGAAACGAGGGCTCCGTCTGAGCCTCTGGCTGCCCCCGCCCCTGGGCGGTCCCTCGAACAGACAGCCGCGTGGCAGCCACCTGCCCAAATGACTCCGGCCAGGGTCAGACACATTCAGGAGCCCAGGTTCCAGGGCGTCCCCGAGGGGACGTCAAATAGAAGCCCGGGGCTTAGAGCCCGGACGGTGGACACGCGCTGTGAGCTAGATTCTGCCTTTGAACAAAAAGACTGATCGCAGCGACGCCCCCCCGTAGCAGGTATGGATCTCGGGATCGGGGCGGTGGCGGGGGTGGGGGCCCCCCCGGTCTACCCGTGTGTGGAGCTATGTGGTTTGTGTGGGATTGACCCCAGTCAGAGGTCTAGGAACAGGCTCTGATTTGCCTGAACCCGTCACCAGTAATTCCTCCCTTCCTCCCTCCCTCCCTCCCCTTCCTTCCTCCTTCCCTCCTTCCTTTTTTCCCTCTTTCCTTCTTTCCTTCCTTCCTTCTTTCCTTCCTTCCTTCCTTCTTTCCTTCTCTCCCTGACTCCCTCCTTCCCTTTCTCCTTCCTTCCTTCCTTCCCTCCCTCCCTGCATCCCTCCTTTCTTTCTTCCTTTCCCTTTCTTTTCTTTCTTTCTTTCTTTCTTTCGAGAGTGAGATGGGAGGGCAGAAAGAGAGAGGAGAGAGAGAATCCCAAGCAGACTCTGCACTGTCAGTACAGAGCCACGTGGGGGGCTCATCTCATGAACCAACCACAAGATCATGACCTGAGCCGAATCCAAGAGTCGGATGCTTAACAGAGTGAGCCACCCAGGCGCCCCCAGAGGGATTTCTTAGAGAAACAGCTCAGCCCATCAGCACAAGGCAATCCCCTGGCCCATCAGTGACTGGCCCAGGTTGGCCCAACCAGAAAACCTCAGGACTGCCGTTCGCCAAGCCCTCTCTGTCGCTCTGACCAATGAGAGGTGCCGACGCAAAGTCTAGACCCAGCCTGATAATAGCTCCAGCCCTCAGAGGCGGGCAGAGCTGGAAAGCTGCTGGAGAGCAGGACCCGCGCCCTGGTTAAACGGCCCCCAAATCCTGCCTGCCACCAGACTTTTTGGCCCGAAGAACCCCGTGGAGTTGGGTTTTCTGCTTCCTGAAACATCAGAGCCTGAACCGCACTCAAGACGTGGGCCTGGTGATGTGTCCTGAGCCCTCCCCACCCAGGGTCCCCAGATTTGTTCTTGGGGACTCTTCTTCTGGGCCTGCCGTAGGGGCTGAACCAATCCCATCCACCGATGGCTCCTGGGTGGTTTTCCATAAACCACCAGCCAGATGAGAAACCGGGGCCGAGACCGCGGTTATGGACTCAGCCAAGCTTGTGAGTGCCAGATCCGGGATTCGAACCTGGGCCTTCCGGACTCCGGGCTGTACGGCATCCCTGAATTTCAGAGTTTCAGCCAGCTGGCCGGCCCAGCCCGGCCGAGGGAACTTAGCTGCTAAATTGATACTTTGCACAACGTGCATGTTTCCAATTGCAGAGTGTTGCTGGGGCTTTGAAGCGGGCGTGCAGCCTCCCCTGATGTGGTAAAGGACGGAGGTGGCCGGCCTGGTATGGAGAGGGATCTTAGAAAACGCTCCGCGGAAGCCCCAGGGCACCCACACGCTGGAAGGAGATCAGAAGGCAGTCTCTCTCCGAGGCCGCAGGCACCCGGCTCCCCACTTGAAAAGGACCCCGTATCCATTTCGCTTGTGTTTCCTTCTTGGTGCCTCCCTAATGAGACGATGTTAGAGTCGAAAATAAATAGATGTGTGGCTGGGTAAATAGATAAATCGATAAACGGAACATGGGTTTCTTCCAGGAATGTAGCCTTTCCCTCCCAGGGCTGAGGGGGCCCGGGTTTCCAGCCGCGGCGGCCATCGCCTTGCTGAGGGGACAGCCGCGACAGCGGCCACCAGCCAGCACTTTCTGAACACCTACTAGGTGCAGCCCGGTGGCTTGCTGGCCCTCAGTCTGCAGAAAGGCAGGCATCGCCCCTGTGCTCGGAGAGGCCGGGCTGGGGGGCGGGGGTGGGGAGGGGGGGGAGGTGATCGGAGGCACAGCCAGTCTGTCTGGAAGCCGCACTGCTCACCGGCCCCTCCCCTCGGGGGCAAGGGGCTCACTCAGCCGAACATCCCAGACGGGGAATTCTCACCCCTGTGAAGTGGGATTGTGGACAAGGCCCCCCCTGTCCGAGAAGCACGGGGCAGGGGCGTCCTCGGCATCGAGGCTGGTGTTCTGATGAGCGCAGGGATGGCCTTGAGTGCTGCTCTCTGAGGAGCCCCCCCAAGACTCTCCCCTACGATCCGACAGCTAAAAGGTTAGTACCTGGGGCAGGGGAGTGGGGACCGGGGACCTGCTTCTGGAGTCTGGTGGTCACACCCGTCAGTTAAGTATTTAGAACATCACCCTCAATTGGAGCAGATCCAGAGGGCCCAGCTGGGGTCCACCCAGCCCTCCGTGACCCGGCCTTCCAGAACCTTTCCACTCCTCTCCACACCAGCCCCGGGGCCGCCTCACTGTTCCTCGGGAATGCCAGGCATAGGCCTGCCCCAGGACATTTGCACCCGTGGTTCCCCCAGCCACAACACACCTCCTCCCAGCCACCTGGATCAGAGCAGCGCCTGCGCCCAGCCCCCACTTCTGCTCCCCGCTGCTCTGTATCCCCACATTTATTATCCACTGGTTGGTTTACCTTTGTCGCGTTTTTTGCTCCAGCTGGAGGGTCCGCCCCGTGCCTCCCTCGCTGCCAGATCCCGTGCCCCGAGCAAAGTCCGGCACATAACAAGGCACACGTGCGATGACGTTGACTGAAGGAAGGAGTATGTTCAGCTTGCCTTTCCTGTGCCTTCCTATTTGCACAGGGGGGGTGGCCAAGAGGGGGTGACGCGGGCCCCCCTTGTCCCCCAGGAGCTCAGGCGGATGTGTGGGATTGAAGCTGGAGGGGCGGAGAGGAGGGGAGGGTGGAGCAGGGCCGAGGCCTGGAGCTCAGGCAGGAGCAGAGAGCCTCTGCGGGGCCAGCGGGCCAAGCGGTGAGGCCTGTGTCCCCACTTCCTGCACAAGAGAGGACACGCCTGTGCCCCCCACGCCCTCGGAGGCTTCCGGCAGTGGGCGCTGGCCTGCCTCTCAGGGACGGGCTCCTCTGTGTGCATTTGATGTCGGGAGCCCAGGTTCTCTGGAAGACAAGGCCAAGTATCACTGTTTCTTTCTTCATTTAAAAACGGTCCGCAGAGGGACGCCTGGGTGGCTCAGTCGGTTAAGCGTCCGACTTCAGCTCAGGTCACGATCTCGCGGTCCGTGGGTTCGAGCCCCACGTCGGGCTCTGGGCTGATGGCTCGGAGCCTGGAGCCTGCTTCCGATTCTGCGTCTCCCTCTCTCTCTGCCCCTCCCCCGTTCATGCTCTGTCTCTCTCTGTCTCAAAAATAAATAAACGTTAAAAAAAAAATTTTAAAAACAGTCCCCAGAGGGATGCCTGGGGGGCCGGCAGTTAAGCTTCTGACTCTTGATTTCAGTTCAGGTTTGTGAGCTGGAGCCCGGCGTCAGGCTCTGTGCTGACAGGGCGGAGCCTGCTTGGGATTCTCTGTCCCCGCCCTCTCTCTCTGCCTCTCCCCTCCCCGGCTCTCCCTCGCTGTCTTTCTCAAATTAAACAAACAAACTTAAACAAACAAACAAAACAGTCCCCAGGTATTTCTGTTAAGGGTGATGTCTATTTGCTTCTCTGCAATTCTCTGTAAATTTTCTGTATAATGCTAGAAAAATGCTAGAAAAAAAAATGCTAGAAAATTAGCATCAGGAAAACAAAAAACCACCCAATAATTATCATTAAACGATTTGCATAAAAGAGCAAGACGGAAAGAGTGATCACTCGGGCTAATAGGTCCACATCTTGGAATCTCAAGCAGGCAGTAAAATTATATCGATGAAACGATTTTGGTGGCATGGAAAACACTTCCGTAAGCAAAAAAAAAAAAAAAAAAAAAAAAAAAAGAAGCCGGCTACTGAATCTGATGCTTTCAGCCACGAAGGTGTGTGTGCGTGTGCGTGTACATGTGCATATACACAGACCGACCTCTGGGAGGGGGGCCCCACCCACGGGTGACAATTCTTTGCAGGGGAGGGGCCTTAGGCATTTTTTCCCCTCTTTACAGTTTCTCATGTTTTCTCTTTCTCTCAACCATCTTACAGAATGTTTTGAAATGTCTCCACCCGTGTGCCTTGTTTGTTTGTCCAACCTGCCCGCCAGCCACTGGCCGGGCGGACGGGTCCCACGGTGGGGCGGGGGCGGCGTGGGGGGCGGGGCTCCCTGCAGGCCACGTGACCTGATATCCCCAGTCCTAGGAAGACGCCCCAAGAAAACAACTCGACAGAAAACAGAGGCTACGCGAGCGTGGCTCTGTGGGTCTCCGGGTTGTTGGTGAAGTGACAGCCCGTTCACAAGGTGCCCGTGACTGTGGCCGTCACAGAGCATCACCAGAAAGACTATCCAGACCCGGGGGAAAAAGCTGTCGCCTTAAATAGGAAGCAAACCCAGCAGAAAGCTGTAGGTGAGCCCTGAAGCCGCTGCTCCCGTCCCTCTGTGGGCCGAGGGACCAGGGGCTGAGCTGAGATTCTGTCGCTGAGCGTTCAGCGCCCGGCCATCTGCTCACACACCCAAGCCCTGTTCACGCTCAGGGTGCAGAGGACACAGACGGGGGCCCGCCCTGGGGCTGATTACCTTCTTCTACGAGGCGGGAGGGGAGGCGGGCAGTAAATGAATATGGACTAAATCAGGAGGTGGAAAGTCGAGGAGAGAGAAAGCCCGGCAGGTGAGGCAGGGCGGAGGAGGCTTCGATGAGTTACATTTCCCCGGAACACCACCGGGCTTCGTCTCCTTGGACAGGTGTGCAGCCGTGTGACTGTCCTACCGGGAGACCAGAGTAGAGCTGACCCTTGAACTACGTGAAGGTTAAGGGCACCCACCCCTGTGCGGTCGAAAACCCGAGTGTAACTTTTGACTCCCCCCCCAAAACTTAACTGCTAAGAGCCTACTGTGGACCGGAAGCTTTACGAATAACATAAACAGTCTACTAACACATAGTTTTATATGTTATACGTGTTATATGCTGCACGCACTCGTACAGTGAGGTAAGCCGGAGACAACATAATGGCATTAAAGGAAATCACAAGGAAGGGGTAATACACTTCCTACTGGACCGTATTCACCAGAAAAAGAAATCCGCGCGTAAGTGAACCGTGCGGCTCAAGCCCTTGTAGTTCAAGGGCCGACTCCGTGAGGACATCCAGGCCTGGTCCACAGAGACTTCGCACCTGCGGTCGTCTCCCTCCTCCCCACGAGAGCTGCGAGGGGCCTCCGAGACCACGGGGATGGAAAAGCCACAAGAAAGGAGAAGCCTGGGTCCCCGCGTCACCACGTGGAAACGAGCCACTCACCGATCCGTGGGGAGCACCCATTCGCACTTTGTGGGAGCAAAGAACTCCTGTGGTGCTGGGTCGTGACCTGCCTGGGGAGTGTGCGGTCGGCAGCTTGCCCATCTATGGGGGGAGCATGTATTTATGGGGGGGCCAAGTGCTCAACACGGGGCGTCAGAGAAGGGCCTGCCACTCAGATGGCCTCTGGGCCAAGATCTGGAGGAAATGAAAGAGTAAACCCTGGGCTCCCCAGTGACCGCATCCCGAACAGAGGACAAGGAGCCCTTGTGGCACAAGTGTGGCTGGACCAGAGAAGAGAGAGGAGGCCAGGGCGCTGGCCCGGGAGAGCGGGAGCTGAGGTCACAGAGGGGGCCGGAGCGGGAAAGCCTGGCAAGTGAGTTTGGGACTCCAGCTCTGACTCTGGGAGACAGAGGAAGGGTTCCAGACTTGCTTGGCTTCTCAAGCCCCGCTCTGCCCGCGATGGAGAAGGGGCTGCAGGGGGCAGGGCGGAGGCAGGACGTCACCCGCAGGATGCAGGACGCTGAGCAGAGGGGCAGCCGCGGGCGGTGGGAGGGGAGGGCGGGCTGAGCTGGCAGGTAAACTGAGGACAGAATGCGAAATGGGGAGGAGAGGCTCGGGGTGCCCAAATCTGGGGCCGGAGTTGGGGGGAAAGGCCCCAGGGCTCGGCACGAGGGGCCCTGAGATGAGCAGATCCCAGGGGGGTCAACGGCGTGGCTCTGGGCACAGGGCCTCCAGGAGGATGTGTGGCAGCCACGTGTGGATATGAGATCTCTGAGCTGGGGACCAGGGGAGGAGGTCGGGGCTGGAAACAAACACAAGGGACTTCCCCACATGGTTGGTGTTTAAAACAAGGGCATGAAGGGGGTGCCTGGGGAGAAGAGACGAGGTCTGGTTAGTGCAGAGGTGAGGGGGTGAGGGCAGTGCTCCTGGGGGGGGGGTCAGTGCAGGGGCGAGGGGGTGAGGGCAGTGACCCCAGGGGTCAGTGCATGAGTGAGGGGTGAGGGTAGTGCTCCCGGGGGTCAGTACAGGGGTGAAGGGTGAGGGCAATGACCCCGGGGGTCAGTGCATGAGTGAGGGGTGAGGGCAGTGCTCCCGGGGGTCAGTGCAGGGGTGAGGGGTGAGGGCAGTGACCCCGGGGGTCAGTGCATGAGGGACGGGTGAGGGTAGTGCTCCAGGGGGTCAGTGCAGGGGTGAGGGGATGAGGGCAGTGCCCCTGGGGATCAGTGCAGGGGTGAAAGGGTGAGGGCAGTGACCCTGAGGGTCAGTGCAGGGGTGAGGGGGTGAGGACAGTGTCCCCGGGGGTCAGTGCAGGGGTGAGGGATGAGGGCAGTGACCCCGGGGGTCAGTGCATGAGTGAGGGGTGAGGGCAGTGTCCCCGGGGGTCAGCGCAGGGGTGAGGGGTGAGGGCAGTGTCCCCGGGGGTCAGTGCAGGGGTGAGGGGGTGAAGGCAGTGCCCCTGGGGATCAGTGCAGGGGTGAGGGGTGAGGGCAGTGACCTGGGGGTCAGTGCAGGGGTGAAAGGGTGAGGGCAGTGATCCCGGGGGTCAGTGCATGAGTGAGGGGTGAGGGCAGTGCCCCTGGGGATCAGTGCAGGGGTGAGGGGTGAGGGCAGTGACCTGGGGGTCAGTGCATGAGTGAGGGGTGAGGGCAGTGCTCCTGGGGGTCAGTGCAGGGGTGAGGGGGTGAGGGCAGTGACCCCGGGGGTCAGTGCATGAGTGAGGGGTGAGGGCAGTGACCCCGGGGGTCAGTGCATGAGTGAGGGGTGAGGGCAGTGACCCCGGGGGTCAGTGCATGAGTGAGGGGTGAGGGCAGTGCCCCTGGGGATCAGTGCAGGGGTGAAAGGGTGAGGGCAGTGACCCCGAGGGTCAGTGCAGGGGTGAGGGGGTGAGGGCAGTGACCCCGGGGGTCAGTGCATGAGTGAGGGGTGAGGGCAGTGACCCCGGGGGTCAGTGCATGAGTGAGGGGTGAGGGCAGTGCCCCTGGGGATCACTGCAGGGGTGAAAGGGTGAGGGCAGTGACCCCGAGGGTCAGCGCAGGGGTGAGGGGGTGAGGGCCGTGCCCCCGGGGGAGAGAGAAGGGCAGGAGGGTGGGGATTTGGGTGTTGGGATGCTAGAGGGGATGAGTAGTGGTGCTTGAAATTGCTGCGGGCATGGAGGCCGAGGTAGGCCAGATGTGCAGGGGGAGTGGAGGTGAATATCTACGAGGCCAGGGGATGCGAGCTAACTGGGCAGGAAGTGACAGTGAATCCAGGGGTGAAATTCTTCCCGGAGCGAGGGGTGACCTGGGGTCTGTAGATGACCAGAGCACGGAAAGCAGAGTCCGATGGCCCAAGTGCAGAGCCAGGGCAGAACATTCTGGAAGAGGAATGAAGATCAAGAAGGACACCCACCCTCACCTCCAGGCCTTCTGGCGGGGGTGGTGGTGGTGGTGAGGGAAGACAGTGCTGCAGGGGGTAGGGGGGGAGCCACAGGGAGAGCCTCAGGCCGGCAGGTGGGGGAAGGGACGCACCCAGGAGAGGTGGAGGGGCCGGTGGGCACTGCTGAAGCCCACGCCCCCTTGCCCACCTCTGCACCTGCCCCTCTGGGCCTCTGCCTGGGGTTCCCCGGCTCAGCGTGTGTACGGGGACCCCCTGAGTCCCCCCCTCTCCGCACCCCTGGGACAACTGTCGGCCTGCCAGGGAAATGGTCAGAGATGAAGCCCCCGTCCCCAGCCTGCTCGGCCTTTGGGGACAGGCCTGAGGGGCGTTCTGCACAGCTGAATGGGAGCCCCAGGTGCCTACCACGGTCACCCGCCCACAAAAGCACATGCTGTGACTTCTCTCCTTCCTGGGATCACCTCCCCAATAACGAACCTGCCGCCAAACCCTGATCTCAGGCTCGACTTTGGGAGCAAGGCTGGGGAGAAGTTGGATGCGGGCTGAGCATCTGGGACACGAGGGATGCCTTTGGGCTTCTCACGGGGACAGGGACTAGGTGACAGGGAAGAGGCCTTGGTGGGGCTGGCCCTGAGCATCCGGGCAGTAGAACAGCAGGGGCGCGTGCTGGAAGGAGCTGCGGTCTCTCCGGAAGCACCGCGAGCCCTCCTCGCTCCCGGAGGTGGTGCAGGCCCCTCGGGGAGCACACAGAGCTCTCGTGTTCAAACTGTGAAGGACACAGTTTAATCTTATCCCAACGGGACAAAGGGTAAGTCCTTTTTTCCTGTTTTAAAATGTCATCATTCATTTTTTAGACTTAAAAAAAAAACAACAAAGCACTTTCTTACAAAGCTAAACATAGGCTTACCATATGATCCAGCAATCGCACTCTTTGGTATTTACCCAAAGGAGTTGAAAACTTATGTCCACACAAAAACCTGCACACGGATGTTTATAGCAGCTTTATTCATAATTGCCAAAACTCGGAAGTGGCCAAGATGTCCTTCAGTAGGTGGATGGACAAATAAACTGTGGTCCGTCCAGACAATGGAATATTGTTCAGTGCCAAAAACAATGAGCTCTCCAGCCACGAAAAGACACGGGAGAGCCTTAAGTGTATATTATTGAGTGAGGGAGCCAATCCGAAAGCCACATAGTGTGTGACCCCAAGTGCAGTAAAACCTTGGATGGCGCGTAACTTGCTCTGCGAGAGTTCCGCGAGACCAGCAAACATTCCTAGTACATTTTAACTCAATAGACGAGCTCTGTCTTGCAATACGAGTCGTACGTGATGCCGAACATCACATGATCGCAGCTGAGCCAATGGTTCTTCTCTCTCTCTCTCTCTCTCTCTCTCTCTGCGGGATTGTGGGTGATCCTCTCCGATGTTTGGATGCTCAGTCTCAGGGCCCGGTGTTTGGCCAAAATCAGCAATTTTTGAGGACATTGGAAGGCGCCCACGACACTTATGTATTTTTTGTCACGTCAAAGCACCAATGGACAGTCATTTGCTTTTCCAGAGGAGAGTGAGCTTGGGAATGTTTTGCTTCCTTCTAGGGCAGGCTGCCTGCTGACAGAGACCCTTTCCTCTGCTGCCTTATTGCCAGTTACATTAAAGACAGTATGACAAGAGTTTGTTAATGCTGTAGTCAACATCCGTGCAAGTCTACGCAATGGCCCCCACGCAGAAGAAAATTCCACTGAGCCAAAAGATAGCAGTGATTTCGTTAGTGATAGTGAAAGTCGTCCTACACAATAACCCTCCTCTCTCTGGTCTCCCTCACACCAGCCATGAAGGTTGGGGATTGATGTGTTTGTCTTTATTATTTTGTATTACATTACAGTATTGTAATCCTTTGCATATGAATATTTTCGGGTTGTGGAACGAATCATCTGAGCTTCCGTTCTTTCTTACGGGGAAATTCGCTTTGATACACGAGTGCTTTGGATCACAAGCATGTTTCCGGGACGAATTATGTTCGCAAACATATAGGACATTCTGGAAAAGGCAAAACCACAGAGACAGGTGAATGATCAGTGGTTGCCAGGGATTGGGGCACAGGGAGGGATGAACAGGCAGAGCCTGGAGGATTTGGGGGGGCAGTAAAACAACTGTGTATGACACTATCATGGGGGACACGTGACGTCATGCATCTGTCCAAACCCATAGAATATACAACACCAGGAGTGAGCCCTAAGGTAAATGATGGACTTTTTAGTTATAATAGATCAGTGTTGGTTGATTAATTGTCGATGCAGAATGTTGATAATAGGGACACTGTGTTGGGGGCAGCAGGTGATATATGGGAACTCTGAACTTTCTGCTCTGTTTTGCTCTAAACCTAAAAAAAGCAACTAATACCTGATCCCTCATGACCCACACTGTTGGCAGTGGCTGCAGTGGGCGTTGGCTTCCGGGGGGACCACAGACCCCTCTGGTTGGTTGGAATCCTGCGGCTCCAAGATGGGACCAGGAGCTAGGACAGCGGGGAGGGCTGGCATCAGCTCGCTGCAGTCCCCATGCGTGTCCACCCGAGGTCGAGGCATTGTGGTGGCTGCTCGCCCAAGGGCTCTGTCTGTCCAGGCATCAGAGACCAAAGGTGGCAGAGCTGGGTGGGTGGGTCTGCCGAGGCTCTGGGGCTGCACCCACCTCCATCCTCTGTCTCTGGGCCACACCCGGGCACTTGGGTTGTTGAGTCCCTGCACCTGTAACCCCCCACCCGGCTGCGACCCAGAAGACCTTCTTGCACTTCCAGGTCCCTCGGAGCATAGACAGAGCTCCCTTCAAGAGACTACATCACATTCCCGGGGAACCATTTCCTGGCTCCCTTCCAAACTCAAGTTGTCGGTGACCTGACCCAAGGGACAGGCTACTCTGTTGTCAGCCACCAGCCTGGTATTGCGAAGGCCAATCAGAGCTGTTTGGGTTACTGTGGGGAGTGCCAGGCAGCCACCAGCTCTGTTCTCTGCCTTGCCCTGCCCACCCTGCCTCTCCCGGGTGCCACTGGGTACCCCAGCTCAGTCCTTAATCCTGGGGTTCTGGGAAGATGCCCCAGAGACTGTGGTGGGGGTGAGTGCGAAGGGTTTCAGGCCCCCTTTCCCTTCACAACTATTATATCGGGAGACGTCGTAGAGCTTCTTTGGAAAATGGCTCCTGAGGACTTTATGCTCAGTGAAATGGGCCAGACACAAAGACACACGGTCTATGACTCCGCTTATGCGATGTTCCAGAGTCGTCAAACTCACAGAGACAGAAAGTAGAAAGGGTAGGCACCAGGGGCTGGAGGGAAGGGGACATGGGCTTTTAAAATAAAAATCATACACTTTGTTTTTTTTAATGTTTATTTTTGAGAGAGAGACAGAGCACGAGCAGAGGATGGGCAGAGAGAGAGAGAGACAGAATCAGAAGCAGGCTCCAGCCTCTGAACTGTCATCACAAAGCCTGATGCGGGGTTCCAACTCATGATCTGCGAGATCATGACCTGAGCCAAAGTCGTATGCTTAACCAACTGAGCCACCCAAGTGCCCCCCAAATCGTATACTTTTAGGATGATCCACACAACGATGTGGTAAACATACAGAGAGATGATCAGCGAAGCTAATGGCCATGTTGTCTCCCCACGTGACTACCTTGCATGTGCGGTGACTACACCTGAAATCTACTCTGTGAGCACATTTCCCACATTTAGTCCAGCACTGACTATGGCCACCATGCTGAACATCAGATCTTCAGACCTACTCATCCTACACGCTGCAACTTGCATTCCCTTGTCAACATCTCCCCTTCCCCCACCGTCCCCCACCGTCCCCAGCTGCTGGCAACCACCATTCTACCTTCTGCATCTAGCTGTTCTATTCCTGTGTAAGTGCAATCATGCAGTTTGGACAAAGGACCTGGATAGATGCTTTTCCAAAGAAGATTGGATCCAGACGGCCAACAGACGTAAGAAAAGATGCTCAACATCACTCATCATCAGGCAAATGCAAATCAAAACCACCGCTTCACATCTGTTAGAATGGTTATTATAGATAGATAGATAGATAGATAGATGGTTGGATGAATGGATGGATGGATGGATGGATGGTTGGATGATAGATAGATAGATAGATGGCTAGATAGATAGATGATAAATAGGTAGATAATAGATGATAGATAGATAGATGGTTGGATGAATGGATGATAGATAGATAGATAGATAGATAGATAGATAGATAGATAGATGATATATAGATAGATAATAGATGATAGATAGATAGATAGATAGATAGATACATAGATACATAGATAGATGGTTGGATGAATGGATGGATGGATGGATGGTTGGATGATAGATAGATAGATAGATGATAAATAGGTAGATACATAGATACATAGATAGATGGTTGGATGAATGGATGGATGATAGATAGATAGATAGATGATAAATAGATAGCTAATAGATGATAGATACATAGATACATAGATGGTTGGATGGATGGATGGATGGATGATAGATAGACAGATACATAGATACATAGATAGATGATAGATAGATAATAGATGATAGATAGATAGATAATAGCTAGATAGATAGATAAAGGGATGGATGGATAAATGGATGGATGGATGATTGGATAGATGATGGACAGATAGAAAATAGATAGATAGATACACAGATGATAGATAGATAATAGATGATAGATGCTTGGATGGATAGATGGATGATAGATAGATAGATAGACAGATAGATGAATAAATAAAAGATAACAAGTATTGGTGAGGGTGAGGATGAGGAAAAAAAGAAACCCGTGTGGGAGTGTAAATTGGTGCAGCCATGATGGAAAACAGTATGGAGGTTCGGTCCTCAAAAAATTAAAAGCAGAACCACCGAATGACCCAACAACCCGTCTTCTGCGTACGCATCTGAAGGAGATGAAACCACCATCCCACTGAGACACCTGCACCCCACAGTCACCGCAGCAGTGTTCACAATAGCCAATACGCAGAAACAGCCTAAGTGCCCGTCGGCGTGTGAATGGATAAAGAAATTGTGGTGTAAAAATGCAATGAAATATTATTCAGCCACCAAATAGGAGATCCTGCCATTTGCAACCACGGGGGTGAATGTGGGGGACCCTCAGCTACGTGAAATAAGCCAGACACGGGGAGTTAGGGGTTCACAGGGACAGAGTTTCAGTTCAGGAAAATGGAAGGCTCTGGAGAGGAATGATGCTGATGTTGAACAACCGTGTCAAGGTACCTAATGCCACAGAACTGTGCACCCAAACACAGTTATGATGATAAATCTTATGTGTATTTTACTACAACAAAAAATAATGAAATGCCACCTGCCTGAAACTCTAGAACAGGAAATAGTCTTTGTTCCTTTGAAATGCGGATAGAAGAAGGGCGGTCCGGAGTCACACGGGACCATCGGGACCATCGTCTCCAAAGCTCTGCATAAAAATTAAATAAAGCACCCGAAAAGTAAAAAATTACACGTAAAAAAATGACTCTGCTGATAAAAAGGAGTGAACATCTCACAGTGACCTTCCCAGAGTGTGATGAACCTGATCATGACGTCCCACAGTCCCCCCCGCCCCCACCCATAAGACAAGGCTGACATCCTTCTGGCATCCGGGGCTCCTGGACCTGGTCCTGGCTACTCTGCAGTGTCCTTTAGTGTCCCCTGCCTCGTCCCTAGGCTTCCAGTCACCCCAAGCCCCCTGCTTCCTGGCCCCGCCCAGTGACGCCCCCCTCGTCCAGCTCTAGGCTCATCCCACCGCCTGGGCACTGCCCCTTCCCCACATACCACTTCCGTTCCATCCTGGGTATCTTCAGCCCTTCCTCCAGAACGCCCTCCACAGCCACTGGCTGGCGAGAGAGCTACACAGCCTGTGCACAGCCAGTGGGATCGTGGTAGGAGCTAAATCAGATCGGGTCCGGCCCTGCTTCCGACTCTTCTGTTACAGACTGAACGTCCGTGTCCCCCGTGATCCGTATGTTGAAGCCCTAACCCCCTCCCCTCAGGAGGGTATCTGGAAATGGGTCTTTGGGGGGGTAGTTAGGTACAATGAGACATCAGGGTCAGGCCCTACTATGGGATTAGTGCCCTTATCAGAACAGGAAACACCAGAGAGTGTGGGCTCTCTCTCTTTCCCTGCCAAGTGGAGACACAGCGAGAAAACCAGGTTGGCCCGGACCTTGATCGTGGACCTCCAGCCTGCAAGCATAAATGCCTGCCATTCCATCTTTGCCAGCTGGTCAGTGCCGTTGTGCCCTGGCAGCCCGAGGGGACCAACAAACCTTCAAAGGTCAGGTGCACTTATAACGACATCTACCGCTCTCGCTCGCCCTGGCAGGATCCGGTCCCAGCCTCCCTCGCTGACCTCTCCCTGGACCCCACGCCCCAGCCACACTGACCCCCACTTTCCCTCGAATGGCACGCCGCCACCTCACTCTGCTGGAACCCCTCCACAGCTTGGGTCGTGGCGGGCACCCCTCCCGGTCTGGGCTCCCCTCTGGGGTCCCTCTGTCCGCTCCCACTGGCCCTCACTGAGGCCCAGACTGGCAGGAGGGAGGCTGCCGAGCCTAGGGCCCCATGCAGTGCCCGGTATACAGCTAGTGCTCAGAGGGTCAGCGCACGAACGGGTGACTTCTTTCTGACTCCACGTCTGCCACGTGTCCTCCCTCCGCTGGGGCATCTCCCGGAGCAGGGAGTCAGCAGGCCTCAGCTCATGCTGTATTCATTCATTCAACGTGAGCCATGAAACGTCACAGGCCACCATTTGTTACGGTCAAATATGTGGAAGCATTGTGATAAATAACAATAACCAGTGCAAGTGACAATTGATCTACTTATATAAAGATAAGACACGCGCACGACTATATAATCGTAAATACATATATGTAAATGCATACATATATGTATAGACATATATGTAAATACAGAAAAACTACCCAATGGGCATGATGCTCTCGGGCCACGCTTCCAGAATGTAGCTGGCAGCTTGGGGGGCGGTGGGGTATGCGACAGAATCACATCAGGTCGCCAGCCTGGGACCCGAAGGCGGTCCCCAACTCATTCCATCTTCTCAATGCTACACTCTGAGTCCCCAGAGCCAGGGAGGCACCTTTGGGAGGGGGACCAAGGGCCCCAGGCGACCCCTATGGTCCCGGGGCCTCGGTAACCAGAAAGTCACACTTTTTTCTGTTGGAATGTTCCAAATCAACAAAAGGAAATCAAGATCGTCTGAAGGTGCTTTCTGAAAACTCTGTGCGATGCTGTCCACATCAACATGTCTATTCAGATTGGGATGGTTTGAACTGATGGACAATCTAGGGGTGCTAAGGCTCCCCTGACATCTACAGCTTGAGACCCCTAGCCTGACACCCAGCCGGTGTTTGGTGAGTGATGACAGAATGTTCTGGAAGGAGCTTCAGTGAGCCCCACCGCAGGGAGCGCTTTGCTCCATCCCACCTGCTTTCCTGGCATGCAGATCTCTGTCCCTCCTGCCCTGCTCCTCTGGAGAAGACTTTCTGTGTCCCCAAACCCCCCGCCTTCCTCTCTGAGGCCATCAAAAAGCAATTTCCTCTGTCCTTGGTCTGGAGGGTCCCAATGCCAGCAGAGCGGGGTGTCGGCTCTGTAAGCACATCACCTGCAGATGTGCTGCTTCCTGTGTCCTCCCCAGGATAAGTGACATGTCACAGGCATGGCTGCCTTTCTCTCAGCACTCCCAGTCCAGTGTCTGCTCCCAGGAGCCAGTGGATGGATGGATGGATGGATGGATGGACGGATGGATTGATGGATGGATGGGGATGGACAGATGGATGGATGGATGGATGGATGGATGGATGGATGGACGGATGGATAGATGGATGGATGGATGGATGGATGGATGGACGGACAGACAGACGGATGGATGGATTGATGGACGGATGGATAGATGGATGGATGGATGGACAGATGGATGGATAGATAGATAGATGGACGGACAGACAGACAGATGGATGGATTAATGGACGGATGGATGGATGGATGGATGGATGGATGGATGGATGGACGGACAGACAGATGGATGGACAGACAGACAGACAGATGGATGGATTGATGGACGGACGGACAGATGGATGGATGGATGGATGGACGGATGGACGGACAGATGGATGGATGGATGGATGGGCGGACGGACGGACGGATGGATGAGTGAATGTCTTGTTTCTTAAAGGTATCCAAGTTTTAGAAAGAATCCTAGACTTTTTCTATGGAGGGGAAAGTCTTCAAGGTCTGATGGGGTTTATAGACCTTGGGTTGACTTCAAGGTGCGGTCTGAGGAGGTGCAAGATATTTCATGTCTGAGTCAAAGGCTGATATCTGATTCCTGCCCACTTGTCTCCTGTAAAGGACAGTCCTAATGTTCTATTCCCTTAAAGGTAAACAGAAGCCAAGTCCACATGCTAGAACTCTGGATGTGACTGGTCAATACAGGCGGTGGGCCAGGCCTGAGCAGTGGGCCTCTCAGACAGCTCCTCCGGGGCGCTCAGCACAGCTGGTCCAGGAGGGATCTCCAAGGCACCCAGTGTGGCTCCGTCACTGTACAGGGGCTCCTCGCGGGGTCTCAGAGTCCCCTGGGAGTGGCTGTCCTGGTTATGAGTACCACACGCGGAAGGGGACTAGCTGGCCCAGACCGTGGAGGGGGCTACCCCTTGCCCATGCGGGTCGCAACCAACAGGATGGCTGGAGGGCATCTGGGAAGACCTCACAGAACATGCCCGTCCCTTGTCGTCAGGATAAGAACAATCTTGCAATAGAACTTGGTGAGAGATGGGGAGATTGTTAGGGCACAGGATCAATCAGGAAATTCTCACACATCAAAATTCCTGCCCGTGGGCTAGGCTGGTGACCAAGCCCCACCCACCCCCCACGCCTGCCATGGACCTTTGCTTCACCCAGCATCCTGGAATGGCAGCAGGGACGGTTGACCATGATCCCAGGCAGCCCGCTGAGAGCACAGCAAAGGGGCTGGAGCCCCAGAGTGACCGTGTCCAGGGCTGGGGAGGGGAGGGCTCAGACCAGCCTTGAGGGGAGGACTGGGAGCCTGACTTCATCCGGCCAGAGCACCCGCTGCCCAGTAACGTCACCTCCCCACACCCAGTCCACCACCAGAACCAGCCCGCAGGCCATGCCTGTCTTGGAGACCCCCAAGGCCCCCCCCGGAGGCAGTGTGGCATGAACAAAGCAGGTGGCCCCGCCACCCGGCGTAAAAAGAAGAGGGACAGAGAAGGCCTTTGCTGGTGTGTGCACACGGCCTGGGGGAGGTAGAGACAAGCAGGGTGGGTGGGGACAGGCAGCAGGTGGAGGCCATAGCTTGGCTTCACGCCTACTTTTAGGTCTTGTAACCACGTGAACACATCAGCCCTTCAAAAAAATGAAACTCCCAGGTCTGCAAAGTCGGTACAAACGGATGATTGAACAAATAAATAGAAGTGCCTGCAGTGGTTCCTGATTCCTGCCGGGCCAGTGCTGAGTCGTGTGGGAGGGTCCAGACGCGCAGAAAAGCTACAGAACCCGGGGCCCTGCCTGGGAGGACATGGGGGGCTGACACAGGAGGGCCCCAAGGCAGGACGCTGCCACTGAGCACACAGGCTCTGTGCCCCCATCGCGTCTCCGAGCGTCTGCAGGGAATGCACCCCTGAGTGTGCCAGGCCCCCAAGACTGGAGACCCTGCCCCCCACAGACGTGACTTCCCCGTCTCAGAGGGGAAGAAGGCTCTGCCCAACAACCACCTGACCGGAATCTCATAGAAGGAATTGAAAACCAGCATAAACCCGCTGCTCAGCCTCTACCAACAACTTAAAAAATTGATGGGGGAAAATAAAAACACAACAGTGCTGGCAGCCAGCTTCCCACCCCTTTCCAAGGATCTGATGCCCTTTAGGGACACAGCAGCTGGGCCTGAAAGGGACAAAGGCCCTGAGAGAGTGGAGAGGACAGTCACCCTGCCCCGGGCGGGCAGAATCGAGCCAGAGCTGAGCCGGCGGCTGCCTGGCAGGAAGGCCGGGGCCCGGGCAGCGCGGCGGGAATCTCTGGGGACAGAGGCCACCTCCGGACGTGGCCGCTGGGTGCAGGGCAGGCCTTCTCCCTTCCCACGGACCGTCCCCCCAGGATAACCCGGCCAGGCAAACCCATCTGGCCTCCAAGCAGGAAAAACACCACTGCTGTGATGCAGCCCTTCTCGGACTTTGGAGAACATCCCGGGGGCCCAACCCCCCTCCTCCCCACTTGCCCGCCTGCCCCCGGCTGCCCCCCTCCCTCCACTCCCTCCCTGACCCCGCACCGCCGTACCCACACACAGTCTGCCGTGCCGGTTTCTCTGAGCCCGATCGCCGGTGCCCCGGTGCCCACGGGACAGCCTTCTGCAGCCCGCGAGGCTGGCGGACCGCGGGAGTCGGCTCTCCTCTGCTGCCATCCCCATGGTGCCAAGCCCCGCACTGGGGACAAGTGCTGGCAGTGACCACAGCACCCCTGCAACTGGTGGGAGGAGACTCTGAACACCCAGCAACGCCCCACCCCTGCCCCCGACCGAAATCACGGGGAAAACCTGTGTCGTGTTTTTCCCGTCTGCTGTCCTCCAGCCTGGGGACTGACAGGCTGGGGGGTCTGTTTCGAGGACCGCCCGCCTCCTGGAAACATTTCTCGGGACCTCGGGTTCTTGACAAATGAGTCATAAAGCCACACCATCAGCGATAGGAAAGGCAGTTTTGCCAGGACCTCAACTTGGACTAGAACATTCCACTTTAAGATTCATGGAATAATCGCATCGGACGGGACCTCAGCCACCTGCGAACAGTTTTACGGGTGAGGAAATTGAGGCCTAGAGAGGCAAAGCATGTCCCCTTGCGGCGTTGAGGGACTTGGGGCAAGGGGGCAGGGAACATGGGTGTCCGGCCGCCTGGCCGGCTGGCCTCCACACCACATTGGAAACCGCCAGGGCTGCCAGGAGAGGGCTTCCTGGAGGAGGTGGGACCTGCACTGGGGTCTGGCGGCTGAGTGGGTTCATGCATCACCTGGAGGGAGAAGCAGGAGGCTCCAGGACCCATCCCCCGCTCCCCGGTCCCATGTGAAGAGTGAGGCCGGGGCAGACCCCGGGGGCTTTCTCAGTGCCTCTGAGCAGAAAAGGGTGGCTCTTCTCACATCTCAGGACCCTCCACACGCACCTCAAGGCCACACGCACCTCCCCTTACGTCTGGCACCACCTGCCGAGGCACCAACACGAGCGCCACTCGGGCCCATCAGCTGCTGAATCCAGAGGGCACGCGATCTGCTAACGTTCTGGATGCTTCCTCGCCGTTGTCTCTCTACAGTTCACGCTGCTCATTGCAGCCTGAGAACCCTCTCGAAATTCCGGGGTTCTGAATCCCAGGCTCAGCTCCGTCCTCCTGGTGTTCAAGTTCATTCAATGTTGGCAAAGTTCAGCTTCCTGTCTACAAGGGGGCGAGCGGAGAGCGGGGGTGTGAAGAGCCTCCTAAGAGATTCCGAAGGCGTCCCGGACACCCGCGAGGGCTTTATGAAGCGCGCCGATGAATTAAGGAGAGATGAATCACAAACACAAGGATTAAATTCCCCTTGGAAGACGCTCAGGCTTAATAATTAAATGAAAAATAACTTGGCAAATAGATGTGGGGTTTTGCTGTACCCAAAACATTTGGAAGGATGCTTGACTAATCCCAGCCCTGGGTGTGGCCCAGCCTTTCAGAAGGGGCAGGGGTCGGGGCTGAACAGCTGGAGGCCACGTGCCTGAAACCCACAGGCCGGTTGGCTTTGAGTGTTCTCCTCCCTTAAACATCTAGGAATCAAGCTGAGCTTGGAGGGAGGGGGGGTTTCCAAAGACCCCAACTTGTGGCATCCGCTGGGATGGGTTCCTTGGTCCTCTAGTTCTAAAACCTCTGCAGTATCTACTCGGGTGCTAGTTCCAAAGGGGCCTTTAAAGAAATACTTCAGATGATTCAGTCGCTTTCAAGACTAGAAAACTTTTGATTTTGATTAACAGGCCAACAAAAAAGCACCCCCCACGTACACACACGAAACCAAGGCTTCACCAGCGACAGTGCTATCATTGTGTCACTGAGCCTGCTCCTCACTGTTGGAGGGTTCCAGAAGACCTCGAGGGCACAGACCGAAATATCACAATGGTTTCCAGGAAATTCCCTGCCAGTATCTGCAGCTGGGAGAGAAGGAGCCGCCTTGGCCCATTTCTGGGGCAGAGGCAACACCACTTTGTTGGCCGTGAGCTGGATGCTGTGTCTGCCACTTTGCTCCTCCCTGGAGGCTCATCTCTTCCTGCTGCCTGCAGACAGCCAGGGGTGGCCCAAACAGCTTCCCATGCACCTTTCCCACCGCGCCCTGGGGCTCAAGGTGCAACTCCTGCCACGTTGTGTAAGGTAGGTCCCTATGAGCCTCCTGGTCACTGGCACTGCTCACCCAAGTTCCTACAGGCATCCACCCAGCAGGTATGTTACAGCCACGGGCAAAAAAGGCACAGCCCATGTCCTTGAGCAACTCACAGAAGGGAGAAACAACCCAACCGATCATTACAGACCACTGTGAGAAGGGGTGTGTATTTACTTGTTCATCCATCCACCTGACTACCCACCCATCCTCCCACCCACCTGTCTATCTACCCACCCATCCACCCACCCATCCACCCATCCATCATCTATCCATTCATCCATCTATCCATCCATCCAGTCATCCACCCACCTATCCACCAACCCACTCACCCATCCACCCACCCATCTACCCACCCAACCATCCATCCATCCATTCATCCACCCGTTTATCTACCAACACACTCAACCACCCATCCACCCACCCACCCAACCATCCGCCCATCCACCCATCCATCCATTCATCCACCCACCCAACCACCCACCCATCGATCCATCCATCCACCCATCGATCCATCCATCCATCCATCCATCCACCATCCACCCACCCAACCATCCATCCATCCATCCATCCATCCACCATCCATCCATTCACCCATCCATCAATCCATCCATCCAGTCATCCATCCATTCATCCACCCATTTCTCCACCAACCCACTTACCCATCCACCCATTCAACCACCCACCAATCCACCCATCCACCCACCCACCCAACCATCCACCCATCCACTCATCCACCCACCCATCCACCCACCCACCCAACCATCCACCCATCCATCCACCATCTATCCATTCATCCATCCATCCATCTATCCATCCATACAGTCATCCACCCATCTATCCACCAATGCACTCACCCATCCACACATTCATCCACCCACAAATCCACCCATCCACCCATCCATCCATCCATCCATCCATCCATCCATCCATCCATCCACCCGTCTATCTACCAACACACTCATCCAGCCAGCCAGCCAGCCACTCACCCATCCACACATCCATCTTTCCATCTATCCATCCAACAAATACTTATTGAGAAGTGTATTAGTTTCTCTAGCTGCTGTAACAAAGTGCCACAAACACAACAGAAGTGTATTCTCGCATAGGCCTGGAAACCAGAAGTCCAAAATCAAGGTGTTGACAGGCTTTGTTCTCTCTGAAGGCTCTAGGGGAGGATCCTTCTTTGTTTCTCTCAGCTTCCAGTGATCACCAGCAATCCTCAATGTTCCTTGACACGTGGCAACATCTTTCCAGTTTCTGTGTCCGTAATCACATGGCTTTCTCCCTGTGTCTCTGTGACCAAGTGTCCCTTTCCTTGTAAGGACATAAGTCATGGGGATTTGGGGTCCATCTTACTCCATTTTGACCTCATCTTCGCTTATTACATCTGCAGCAACCCATATCCAAATGGGGTCACCTTCTGAGGTTCTGGGAGGTGCATGCATGTGGTGGGGACACTATTCAACCCAGCACAAGATTGTTCTAAGACCAAGGATGCTGAAGCCTCTATCTGCACGGAGTTCACAACTCTGGGGCAGGCAACAGACTAAAATAAACAGGCATACATCTAATAGAATGTCCAGTCAAGATAAGCACTCTGAAGAGAAATAAGCTAAGGAGATCCAGTGCACTGGGTTTACCATGGTCCAGGGAACGGCTCCAAAAGTCCTCTTTGAGGAGGTAGCAACTGCATAGGGGAGCCATGTGACCACTGCTCTGGGCAGAGGGGAGCCGGTGCACCCAGCTTGAAGGACACACGTGCCAGAAGGGGGCTAAGGGGCTGGCACAGAGGGCAAGGGGCGGGAAGCAGACCCTGCCAAGGCCGGGAGCACATGCACTTTTCCTCACAATGCTTGGGACGTGTGGGTTTGAGGGAGATTTATGTCCATTGTCTTGTTCAGTTCTCACAATGATTCTGTAAACATAGGTAACAGTCCAGCCCAGAAATGCAGGTATTTGCAGGTGAGCTCCAATACATCGCTCAGATGTGGAGCACTTGCCAGGAAAGCTGCTCTCTGGTAACTTCCGGCCTGCTCTCTACCAGCATGTGGTGGGTTGCCCTTCCCCATTCCACTTGATGTTAGGTGTGGCCATATGACTTGCTTCCACCAAAAGAATGAAAGAGAAGTGACAAGTGTCACCATCCCCTAGAGAGAGCACCTTACACTGTCTAGGATGGTTGGCTCTTGGCCTGGGTCCTACCTCAGCATCACCTGGGAGGTTGTTAAAAATGCCCCACCCAGACTCACTGAACCAGAATCTTGAGGACAAGATCCCTAAGAGCTGAGAAGCTCTGTTTTAGAGAGGGGAGTCTGAGGGAAGACTTCAAACCTGATCCTTTGTGAGGGATGTACAAGTCTAGGGTGGTGGTGGGGGAGGAAAGGGAGAGTGAAGTGAGGCCAGATGCCCAGGAAAAGAGAATGTTGTGCAGAAACACCCAGGTGCCTGGGCAGGAACTGCATCTCAGAGTGGCCTCCTATCTCATTTCCCACTCCTAAAAGTTAACCAGATGGGACCAAGTACTCAGTGGCTATGGTTTTCCTTTTAGTGTGATGAAAATGTTTTGGAACTAGACAGAGGTAGTGGTTACACAACATCGCATATGCATGCAGGAAAGACCATTGAGTTGTTCACCTTAAAATGGTTGGTTTTGTGTTTTATGAATGTCTCATTTACAAAAATATTTTAATGTTTTATTATTTATTTTTTGAGAGAGAGAGACAGAGCATGAGCAGGGGAGGGGCAGAGAGAGAGAGGGAGACACAGAATCGAATGGTACTGGAACATCCATGTGCTAAATATGTCAGCAAAGAGCCCAACACGGGGCTCAAACCCATGAACCATGAGATCTTGACCTGAGCCAAAGTTGGACGTGCAACCGACTCAGGCACCCAGGCATCCTTATGAATGTCTCAATTAAAAAAATAGTTTAACCCATGAAATATCAACCTCTTTTGCATCATACTTTATGGTAAATGACTTTTCCCCAAAGTTTAAGAAAAGGTGAGGAGGTCCATTCTCACTACTCCTATTCCACATCATAGTAGAAATCTCAGCCAATATGATAAGACAAGAAAAAGAAATGAGAGGAATATAGATTGGAAAGAAAGAAATAAAACTATCCATATTCCCAGTTAATATGATCATCTACATGGAAAATCCCAAGAAATCTACAGCAATAAGAACCAAAAAAACTGCCTAGGACTACTAAGTGGGTTTAGCAAGGTCATAAGATACAAGGTCACTACACAAATATCATTTGTATATTTATATGTCAGCAATGCGTAACTGGAAAATAAAAAATTTTAAACGAAATTATTTATAATAAGTCCTTAAAAAGTAAAATAGTTAGGTATAAATCTAACAAAACATGTACAATATCTATATGCTGAAAATAGCTAAGTGAAAATGAAGGAATTCAAGGAAGACCTAAATAGAGAGAAATACCATGTTCGTAAATTGGAACTCAACCCAGTACAGGTGCCAATTCTTCCAAGTTCATCCATAGATTTAGTGCAATTCCAAACAACATCTTAGTGTGATTTTTTTTGTAGATATATGCAAACTGAGGCTTCTGGGTGGCTCAGTCGGCTAAGCCTCCGACTTTGGCTCAGGTCATGATCTCACAGTCTGTGAGTTCGAGCTCCGCGTCGGGATGTGTGCTGACAGCTCAGAGCCTGGAGCCTGCTTCAGGTTCTGTGTCTCCTTCTCTCTCTGCCCCTCCCCAAATTGTGCTCCATCTCTCTATGTCTCTCAAAAAATAAATAAATGTAAAAAATAAAAAAAATTAGATATATGCAAACTGGTTCTAACATTTATATGGAAAAGCAAATGAATGAAAATAGCTACAAAGAATTCGAAAACATTGAAGTTGAAGGGGCTATACTATTCAGTTTTGAGATATACCATAAGGCTGCAGTAATCAAGACGCTGTGACATTGGCTAAGGGTTGGTGATATAGACCAATGGAACAGAATAGAAACCCCAGAAACACACCCACATAAAATTTGACAGAGTGATCTTTAACAAAGGTGCAAAACCACCCAATGAAGAATGATTTTTTCAACCAACGGTGCTGGAACATCCATGTGCAAAATAAATTAATAAGTAAACTTCATGCAAAACTTCACATCTTCTACAAAAATTATCTCAGAGTAGATTACAGATACAAATATAATACATAAAACTATAACACTTTTACCAAAAGATAGGCGAGAACATCTCTGTGGCTTGGAGCTAGGCAAAGAGGTCCGAACACAACACTAAAGGCATGAAACAGAACACCTGTAAATCAAACTTTGCTACAAGTAAAAGCATTTGCTCTGAGAATGACATCATTCAAGGAATAGAGACAGAAAATACGGACTGAGAAAAAGATATTTGCAAACCATATATCCCACAAAGGGCTTATATCCAGAATATATAAAGAGTTTTCAAAAGTCAATAGTAAGAAAATTTTATACTTTACCAAACCACTGAATTGAAATGTGTGGGGGAGACTTGAACAGTCACTTCACCAAAGTGGGTGTGCAGATAGTGATAAGCTTATAAACCTTCCCTCATTAGCCATTAAGGAAATACAAGCTAAAACCATGATGAAGTACCACTCCTCAACTGTTAGAAGAACTAAAATTAAAAATACTTACAATACTAAGTGCTGGCAAGGCTGGAGAGTGACAGAAACCTTTGCGTATTGTTGGTAGGAATGCAAACTGATACAGCCACTCTGAAAAACAGTGTGTCCGTTTCTTAAAAAGTCAAACACACACTGACCATATGACCCAGCAATCCCAATCTTAGATATTTACCCTAAAGAAATGAAAATGTGTGTTCACACAAAAGTTACATGCAAATGTTTAGGGCAGCTCTACTCATAAGTGCCCAAATTGGAAACAACTAAAATGCCCTCTAGTAGGTGAATGGATGCACAGACTATGGTACATGCATACGATGAGATGCTCCTCAGCTATAAAAAGGAAAAAGCTTGCATCAGTTTACATGATGTGAGAAAGTAACAAACAGCTCAATTAGAGATAAAAGAAGGATAATAGACGGAATGGAGAGACAGAACATTCGAAAAGATCATGCCTTCTAAAACACACAACAAAAAAATGTTAAGATAAGCTCACAATGGGTGCATCCAAGTGAAATGTCCACACTGCAAGTTTTAGAAGTATCCAAAAAGGAAAAGATCATTTACAAAAGAACACCAGTTGCGTCAACTGAGGTCTTCTCAGCGACAACAGTGAAAGCCAGGAGTGAGTGAAATAACATAGGAGACTGAGTAATGGCCCCTGAAGATGTCAACTTCTGAATGCCCAGAACGCATGTACACCTGAACTTTCATGGTGAAAGGGACCTCTTAGACGGGGCAAAGGGAAAGATCTTGAGTTGGGGAGATCGTCTTGGGTCATCTCAGCGGGCCCAGTGTATCCAAAATTCTTCTTATGAGAGTGAAGCAGAGGGAGGTAGGACTATGGAGCAGAAGAAGGCAGAGTTTGGGTGATGCCACCAAAAGCCAAGGAACACCAGCCCCTAGAGGTTAGAGGGGCAAGAGCGGGTTCTCTCCTGGAGCCTCCAGCAGGAACAAAGCCCCAGTAACCCTAGGGTTTATCCCAGCGAGCCACGTTTCAGACATCTGACCTCTACAAGAGGGTAAGGGTGTGTTGTTTTAGACCACTAAGATAATCTGTTGCAGCACCAATGGGAAATGAATACAAATCTCCACTGCATTAAAAGAATATGACTGTCCAACCTAGAATTCTATACTCAGAGAAACCATTTTTCAGAGACATGAACTAAGAAGAGACATTTTCAGACAATAAAAAAACTGAGTTTAAAATTGAGATACCCTTAACCAAGGGCAATTCTAAAGGACAGACTTTACACAGAAGAAAAATTATTCCAGAAGTGAGATTTGAGATCCAATAAGAAACACTGAGCATATATACTAAGAAGTATGTGTGTGAATTTAAATACATGTTGACTACATATAACTCCCATAATTTGGGGGGTATGGAACAGAATGAAACTAAACTACTGCATGAAACTAATACATAGGTTGGAAGACAGGATGGAAAAAAAGTGAATTGAGGTCCTTGCCTTATGTGGGAGGAAAATAAAGATGTGGACTAATTTGAAATTGTGTATATATACACAAATATAATATATCTATGACATATATGCTATTTTATAGAGATCCTTCCAAATGTAAGAATGTAAGGATACTATAAAACAAAGAATAGAAAAACATATACCAGGCTATATAGACCCAAAAAAAGGATGGTGTAGTGATATTAATATCAAATATAATAGACTTTAAACCAAAAGGCACTACAAAGATCACTATATGAGGAAAAGGATCAATTTACAACAATGTATAATGATTCTAAAATTCTGCACACCCAGTGACTGAGCTTCAAAATATAAAACAAAAATTAACAGGATTTTAAAAAGAAATTGGTAGGGGTGCCCAGGTGGCTCAGTTGGCTAAACGTCTGACTCTTGGTTTTGGCTCAGTCATGATCTCATGGTTTCATGAGTTCAAGCCCTGCACTGGGCTCTGTGCTGGCAGCATGGAGCCTGCTTAGGATTCTCTGTCTCCCTTTCTCTCTGCCCCTTCCCTGTGCATGCTGTCTCAGTCTCTCTCAAAATAAAATAAACTTTAAAAAATAATAAATTGGCAAATTTAACAAAGGGAGAGATTTTAATATTTGTCTCCCAGTAACTAGTAAATCAAGAAGACAAAAATCAGTTGAATATCGAGAACAAATTAAAAGCTTTACCTAATGAATATTTATAAACTATTGTACTTAACAGTAGAAAAATGCATATTCTTTTTTAAATGTTTTATTTACTTATTTTTGAGAGACAGAGAGAAAGCATATGCAAGTGGAGGAGAGGCAGAAGGACAGGGACAGAGGATCTGAAGTGGGCTCCACACTGACAGAAGCAAGTCCGATGTGGGGCTCGAACTCATGAACCACGAGACCATGACCTGAGCTGAAGTTGGATCCTCAACCGACTGAGCCACACAGGTGCCCTGAAAAGTGCACATTCTTTATAAGCACATAGAATACATTTACAATACATTTGCATTTACAATACATTTACAAAAATTAACTTCACACTAGACATGAAGCTAACCTCACCTGATCTGGGGTCTACAGATCACATTCTCTGATCTCAACACACTTAAATTAGAAGTCAGTAGCAGAGAGACACCTAGAGAAAACCCAAGTGTTTGCACTAGAAAACGTGCATCTAAAAATCAAAGGGACGCCTGGCTGGCTCAGTCAACAGAGCATACAACTCTATTGTATGAGGATCTCGGGGTTATGAGTTCAAGCCTCATGTAGAGATTACTCAAAAATAAAATCTTAAAAAAATGTTTTAAATAATAAAGCAAAGATCAAGGGAAAACATCATAGTACAACTTTTTAAACACCTAGAACCAAGTGATTAAAAATACATATATTTCATATTACAAATGATCAGATGCAGCATATCACGGACTGAATGTTTCTGTCCCTTCCAAATTCATGGGTTGAAGCCCTAACCCCCGATGTGATGGTGTTTGGAGATGGGCCTTTGGAGGGGGGGGGGTGGCACGGTGTTTAGGTTTAGAGGAGATCTTGAAGGTGGGTCCCCCATGATGGGATTAGCATCCTTATAAGAAAAGGAAGAGACCAAAGCTCTCTTTCTCCATTGTGTGAGAACATGGTGAGAAGCTGGCCACCAGCAAACCAGGATGAGAGCTCTCACCAGGAACTATATCAGCCGGCACTTTGATACTAGACTTCTAGCCTCTAGAACTGTGAGAAGTATTTTTCTGTTGTCCAAGCCACCTCATTGATGGCATTCTGTTAGAACAGCCTGAGTTAACTAAGACACAGTACATGCAATACTTGAAATTTAGAGTCCTAAAGAGTTGATAATAAGTCCTGTCCAAATTGGGTTTATCCCAGGAATACGGGATTGGTTTAGAAAGTCTGTTAATGTAACATACCACAATGACAGATTAACTGAGGAAAACCACATGATTGTTTTATTAAAGCAAAAAGTAAGCCTTCAATAAAATGCAATATCTAATCATGGTTTTAAAAATCTTAGCAAAAAAAAAAAAAACAGAAGGGAACTTCATTCATCTGATAAAGAGCATCTATCAAAAATACCCATACTAATCATTATAGTTGATGGAGAAATGCTAAATGAATTCTGTTTAAGATCAAGTATCAGATTCTTCTACGTAACACAAATTCTTCACATTTGTGGTCCTAACCTATGAAATAAGACATGAAAAGGAAATACAATAAGGAAGAGGAAAGGTAGGAAAAAATCTTACTACTTGCCTATGTCGACACAGAAAATCCAAAAGGTAACCTGTGGGAAATCGTTAACAAGAGAGCTAAATGAGGCAAGTGGCTACAAAACCCATAAACAAAACTCAACTTATTTCTATAAAGCAGCGACAGGCAGTTAGAAAGCACAAGTTTGGAAAAGATGCCCTTTGTAACAGTGACAAAACCAAATGATGTGCACACACCCATGAGTGACCTAGGAGTAAATCTAACAAAAATGTATCTATAATGCAACATGTTTGGGGATAAAAGACTCAATATCATAAAGGTGTTGGTTTTCCCGGAAACTGTACATAAATTTAATGCAGTTTCAGTACCTCCCCCCCCCAAATGTTTTAACTCTTCTTTAATGTGTTTTATTGAATTCTGCTTATTCTTCCCATAAAAGGATAATTACACCAGGCCCTAAAACCATGGATAAGGTCAGAGCTTCCTCACT
Organism: Panthera tigris; assembly: GCF_018350195.1. Taxonomy (NCBI): domain Eukaryota; kingdom Metazoa; phylum Chordata; class Mammalia; order Carnivora; family Felidae; genus Panthera; species Panthera tigris. Next base: position 110,794,881 of record NC_056669.1, read on the forward strand.
CAAAAAACAAGAGAATGGGAAGAGGTGGTCTGTAAAGTCCCTTCTTGTGCCGAGATCCTGATCTCTGGGGCTCTCAGGGGGGCCGGTAAGAGGCATCTGACACTTCTCTGCCCCTCCTCCCCTGCCCTGCACACCAGGGGGAGTGGATGCCAAACCAGGGCAGGAAAGGGTCTAAGACTCCGCCCCAAAACCTCTTCTCCTACCAGGAAGGAAACGTAAAGCAAATCATGACACATCCAAAACCTTATGTAACCATTGTAAATGGCTTTTAAAGGATTATAGAAACATGGGAAATATTCATGGCCCGAAATGCCTTTCCATCTCTCTCTTCTGACAAACTCCTGACCGTGTTTGAGGCCTAAGCCTAGGTGCCGTTTCTTCCAAGAGGTCTTGAACTCCCCGATGGGACCAACTCCCACGCAGCCTGGAGCCTGGGGGAGGCTGTGTGACCCTGTGTGTCCCCCACCCGAGACCAAGCTGTCACCCTGGAATAGGAACCACATTTCTTTCTTTCTGGGAGCCCCAGCATCTGACTCCGAGGTGAGCACAGAGCTGAAAGGGACTAGAAAGGACATAACGGGTGAAAACCAAATTGTGTCAGACTGATGGTATCACTAGACCTTTAATGCTTTCTCCAAAGGAAAACCCAGGAGGTGGCATCCAAGCGGAGGCTGGGCTCCCTGCCCTGACTGGGAGGGAGCTCTAGGTGTGGCCACACTCTCCCCACAGAGTTCTTCCTTCCCCTCCGGGACAGGTCCCTTCCTGTGCCCCTTCCTGGTTTCTTGCTTATTTTCCATCTCCCCCCAGGAGGTAAGAGCTCAGGGCGGGGACCGAGGCCGTGTTGTTCAACACTGTGTCCTCAACGTCCACAGTCACAAATGTTTGTCCAATGACTGATGGAATGTCTGTTGATCTGGAACTCTGGGAATGAGGAACAGGGTTTTGGTGGAAGGTCCTAGACCGAAGCTGAGGTCCTGACCCTGGAAAGCCCCAAGATGAGCCCTTCATGTCCGCAGCTGGGGTTACAGTGAAGTCAGTCGATGCTGGGCACAGGAGGCTGACAAGAAGAGGTCGTCAGGGTCCAGCCATGGGGACAGGGTCCTTATCTCAGGTAGCCCCGCCCCCCAGGCAGCCACGCCTCTGCCCAAGCTCCTCCCCCAGACCCAGCATGCCCCAGGTAAGGTTCTCCAAACCTCTCTAGAAATTTATTACCCGGTCCCACTGACAGTCTGGCCCCCAGCCCGCATCCCCTCAGGCCACCAGCTCTCAGATGGGCCTAGGGTGGGCCAGGGTGGGGTGGGGCCTTGGGAACGTGAGGTGGACAGTCCAGGGTGCCCGCGACCCCGCTGGGGTGGGCTGGGAGCCCCGTGGATGCAAGCTGGAACGCACTCTCTGCCTGCTTCCAGGTTCTGTCCCCGTGAACAGGTGCAGGGCAGGAGGTGACAGAGGTTCAGCGGGCGCCAGACCCAGACCAGAGCCCGGCCGTCGATGCAGAGTGCGGCCGTGGTGCTGGCCCCGGAGAGCAGCCAGACAGCTGTTATATGTGCAGTCACCTGCCGGGCGGGTCCTCACCCAGTTTTCAGCGAGGAACGGCGGGGGTAGAGGGGCTGCACCGGACCGGGGCTCCCCATCCCTGCCTGGCGCTCTCCCCAGAGCGCCTCTGCTGCCGGGTCTGAAGAAGCCAGAGGGGCCCCTCCCTCAGCACTGAGATGGTGACTAGTCTGATCTGGTGGCAGAAATCCACCTTGTCCCCTGTGTGTCCATCTCCTGGCCCTAATTCCTCTCCTTCTGGGGCCCCCACCTGGGAAAGCCAGCTTTGGTGGATTCCTGATGACTCGGGCTGGCCAGGAACACTCCGGACATCACAAGAAAAAGCACGCTGGTCACTCAGGGTGACCTTCACGTGCCTGCTGAAGCCTGATGGCAGTGGCGACTGCAGAGAAAACTCTGGCATGTCTGTTGTGTGGGGATGGTCTCGGGACTGCGGACGCCAGGTGGCCTCGGATACTCGGATATCCAGTCTGCCAGGGGGCCGAGGATGAGGCCCAGAGGACGTAGTCCTCCGTAGCTCTCCTCCGTAAACAGCTTAAGGGGACACCGTGTGTCCACTTCCTTTATGTTGGTGTCACTCTGCTCCCGGGAGCCCAGTCCACTTGTCCGGAAGCCTCCATCTGGGCACAGGATCTACTAGACACAGCCCTGGAGCTACGAGGTCAAGGGTGAAGGCCCGATCCCAGGAGGTGGCTGCAGTGTGGTTTCTTGCCTGAGCACAGATAGTGCCACTGACCTGGAGTGGGAGCCTGCGAGGGCACATCTGGGTCGACGTCATTGAGTCTGGTCCTGCCCCAGCACCTGTCCCGCCCTGCACCGTGCCTTGCACACGGCACGTCCTCGGGAAGTAAGCAACAGGTGCCTTCGAGTGCACACCCGTGACCACAGGAGCATCTGGCCATAGCAGTGTGGATGGCTCTGAGTGCAAGCTTACTCTGCTCCAGAGAGAGAATTCACAATATATGGGGCAGAGATGCCCCCCAAACAGAGGCCTTCCCCCCAGAAGACTTGTTGGAGCCTCGCCATGCTGTAAAACACCCTTGGGCATCTCCAAGTCTGTCTGTTGGGCTGTCTGTCCGTACTAGTCTCCACCGTGCTTTCTCTAGAGTAGACCTGAGACCCCAAACCTCATCTCACATGATAGAGTTCTCATCCACCAGGCCTATGAGCAATTTATTTTAACCAACTTTATTGAGATATAAATTCGTATATCATACGGTTCACCATTTTTTAATTTTTTTAATGTCTATTTATTTTTGAGAGAGAGACAGACAGACAGAGTGCGAGCAGGGAAGGGGCAGAGTGAGAGGGAGACACAGAGACCGAAGCGGGTTCCAGGCTCTGAGCTGTCAGCACAGAGCCCGACGCGGGGCTCGAACCCACGAACCGTGAGATCGCGACCTGAGCCGAAGTCGGACGCTCAACCTACTGAGCCACTCAGGCGCCCCAACAGTTCACCATTTTTTAATGTTTATTTATTCATCTTGAGAGAGAGGGAGAGAGTGTGCTCATGTGAGTGGGGGAAGGGCAGAGAGAGGGAGAGAGAGAATTCCAAACAGGCTCCACGCTGTTAGCGCAGAGCCCGACGTGAGGCTCAAACCCATAAACCGTGAGATCATGACCTGAGCCCAAATCAAGAGTCGTACCAGTGTATGACTCAACGGTTTCTAGCGTATCCACCATCACGATGAATCTTAGAACATCTTCGTTATGCCGCAAAGAAACAGCCACCTCTTAACCTCAGCACTCAGCCTCCCCGAGCGCCCCCCCTGCCCGGTCCCTGGCAGTCACTAACCCGTGCTCTGTGCCTATGGAGTCACCTGCTCCGGGCATTTCTGATAAATGAAATCATGCAGTATGCGGTCCTTCTGGGTCTGGCTGCTTCCGCTGAGCAGAATGTTTTCAGGGCACGTGCACGTCGTAGTGGAGTCAGGACTTCATTCCCTGGCTGAGTCTTCCTCCATTGTGTGATGGGACCACACTTTCTTATCCATTCTCCAGTCAATGGACCCTTGGGTTGTTTCCACCACTTTTTTTGTAAAGGTCTTTTTATTTTTTATTTTTGAGAGAAAGAGAGAGCACACGTGGTCAGGGGAGAGGGGCAGGGAGAGAGAGAGGAGAGACAGATCTTAAGCAGGTTCCACACGCAGTGAGGCACCCAACGTGGCACTCGATCCCACGACCCTGGGATCGTGACCTGAGCCCACGTCAAGAGGCTGACGCTCAATCGACTGAGCCACCCACGTGCCCCAACCTCTTTTTCACTACCATGACTCTCGCTGCAGTGGGCGTTCCTGCATTCGTGCACACGTGTCCTTCTGTAGGGACGTGGTTTCTTCGTTGTGGGTGTGTACCTGGGACGAGGGTAGCCGGGTCAGATGAGAACCCTGCGTTGGCTGTTGGAGCACCTGCCGGACCGTTTCCCAAAGCAGGTGCTACGTGTCACCCTCTCGCCAGCAGAGTGTGAGGGCTCCCATCTCTCCTTGCCTGCACTTCTTGGCGTCCGTCTACGATTCTAGCCACCCTGGTGGGGGACAAAGTGGCCTCTTGGGCTTCTGCTTTGCAGCGTGATGGACAATGAGACCGTGGAATTTTAAAGCAACGCGCAGGGGCTCGCTGGGTCCTGTCCCTTCCCCCCACCGTGTCTGCGTGAGCCGGGTTCGGGTTTGTTAAGGATGAGATGGGCACGTCGTGAAGGAATCTAACACCCCTGGCTCTGGCGAAGTCAGGAAAGTGCCAGGCGGCGCCCGGCAGCCCTGACTAGCAGCACTCAAGAACCTGAAGTCCCAACTCCACCTGCACGGCCACTGTGCCCCTCCCCCGCCCCCATTCTCCAGCCAGAGGCCCTTGGAGACAGACACCTGCACAGTTGTCCCATGTTTACCAGGTTCGGTGGACGAACCCCACTGGTGGGGTCCACCAGACCGGCTCTGGGGCATCAGGCTGACCAAACGACCGTCTGGTTGTGCAAATTCCGCACTCGTTGGTCTCCACACCGCTTGGTCCTGGGAGCCTGGGGGGACCCGGAGTCCAGACACAGAGACTTCGGGAAAGGGCGCCTTCTCCCTCTCCTCCTGTCTTCCCAGGGCGACCCTGGGGCAATCGTTCCACGCTCGCTCAAAGGAGCAAATGAATGATTTCCCCATTTCTGTTAAGGAATTTTCTGGAAAACCCAGGGGAGGGCTCAGTTAGGCGCTCGAATCCCGGCTTCCAGCCACTTCACCAGCTGCTCTCCCCGTCACCAGCAGAGCCTCCAGGTTTCAAATCTTCCCAGGAACATTCTGACACGCGTGACGCAGAAGCTCCTGTTTACTTGGAATAGTTTATACTCGTTCTGATCATGTGTTGTTAAAGCAGGTGCATTTCGAGGCCTAATGCCTATGTGTCAATTGTTTGAACGGTGAATAAGTTTGATGTTCTGAGCAATGAATGACTTTTCACGTAAATGTTGCAAATTTAATTGCTCTGGCCTCTCCGACTCAACACGCAGTTCTGACCTTTGTTTTGAGGAATTTTCCCCCAAACACGGTTAGTCTCATTTTAGTCTCTTGTTTTATGTTTTTGTTTTTTATTTTTATTTGAGAGAGAGAGAGAGAGAGCGTGAGCACGAGCCAGGGAGGGGGGAGAGGGAGAGAGAGAGGGAGAAAATCCCAAGCAGGCATCACCACTGCCAGCTTAGAGCCTAATGTGGGACTCAATCCCACGACCCTGGAATCATGACCTAAGACAAAATCGAGTCGGACGTTCAACTGACTTAGTCACCCAGGAACTCCTGTTTTATGTATTTTATGCTTCTTGCGACAGCTTCCAACTCACAGCAAATGCTCCCACGTCAGGGCTTCATCATGTAAACCATCACCCTTAGAAGTGTGTGCATTCAGCTGACCTGATCTGTAATGAACCAGAACCAGGTGCAGCTCTGTGCAAATTCTGGAAGAAACACCACAGGCAAGAGAGCCACGCATTTCTTGACTGTAAATGCCAGGCACTGGGCTCTAGGACTTGAGGATGGCCGAGTTTGCCCTTGTCTCAAGAAGTTAGTAACCTGGTCGGGAGACTAGAAGGAATAAATAATCACTGTTGCTGTCCGAAGGGCCACCTCCCCCTAGCACACATGGTGCCCAGCATGGCGGTGGCATTCACTGAGGATGGACGGGCAGGGGAGAGGTCAGGAGAGGCTTTCCCAAAGAGGGGTCTTCCTGTGGGCTGAAGTTTCCTTGTTTCTTTTGTTTTGTCATGTTTACCACTGTGTTTCCAGGAACTAGAGCTAGAACCAGCATCTCTTAGCTAACATGTGGTTGGATGGATGGATAAATGGATGGATGGTTGGATGGATGGATGGTTGGATGGTTGGATGGTTGGATGGATGGATGAATGGATGGATGGATGGATGGTTGGATGGATGGATGGATGGTTGGATAAATGGATGGATGGTTGGATAAATGGATGGATGGTTGGATGGATGGATGGATGGATGGATGAATGGATAAATGGATGGATGGATGGATGGATGGATGGATGGATGGATGGATGGTTGGATGGACGGTTGGATAAATGGATGGATGGTTGGATAAATGGTTGGATGGTTGGATAAATGGATGGATGGATGGATGGATGGATGGATGGATGGATGGATAAATGGATGGATGGATGGATGGATGGATGGATGGATGGTTGGATGGACGGTTGGATAAATGGATGGATGGATGGATAAATGGATGGATGGTTGGATGGTTGGATAAATGGATGGATGGATGGATGGATGGATGGATGGATGGATAAATGGATGGATGGATGGATGGATAAATGGATGGATGGATGGATAAATGGATGGATGGATGGATGGATGGATGGATGGATGGATGGTTGGATGGATAGATGGTTGGATAAATGGATGGATGGTTGGATAAATGGATGGATGGTTGGATGGATGGATGGATGGATGGATGGATGGATAAATGGATGGATGGATGGATGGAAGGATGGATGGTTGGATGGTTGGATAAATGGACGGATGGATGGATGGATGGATGGATGGATGGATGGATAAATGGATGGATGGATGGATGGATGGATGGATGGATGGATGGTTGGATGGACGGTTGGATAAATGGATGGATGGTTGGATAAATGGATGGATGGTTGGATGGTTGGATGGTTGGATAAATGGATGGATGGATGGATGGATGGATGGATGGATGGATGGATGGATAAATGGATGGATGGATGGATGGATGGATGGTTGGATGGATGGATAGATGGTTGGATAAATGGATGGATGGTTGGATGGATGGATGGATGGATGCCCACTTGCCTCCAAGAGAAGAAAGGAGGAGGAGGACCAACCGGGGGAGCTTCAAGTGCAGCAGAGACAAACCCCAGGCAAGATGGGCCTTGGGGGCCGGGCACAGGTTGGGGCATGGAGTATGAGAGGCGGGGCTGGGCACCAGGCAGCCTCCCCCACGAAGTCAGTTGTTTCTAACCCTGTGTTCAGCTGAGACAGCCTTCAGTCAAAACCTTCCCAACCACCATGAGCAACAAAAGAACAAAATAGATAAATGAGACTTTGTCTGAAAATGTCTGTGCTTCAAGCACATGCAAAGACAGCCCACAGCGTGGGAGAAAATGTCTGCAAATCAATACACCTGATAAGGGACGCATATCTAGAATACAGTAGGAACTCTTACCACTCAACAGTAAAGGGACAACCTCAGCTCAAAATCTCCAAAAGATCTGCACGGAGAGCATTTCTCCCAAAGACAAACATGAAGGGCGGCGAGCCCGAGAAACCGAGCTTGATGGCACTCGGCGCATCTCTCAAACCCCTTGTTCAAATCCAGAGAAGCTCAGAGCCAGGTTGACGGCCTCGGCAGCCTTGGCCCTGGAGAGCGGCAGGGGACAGGCGTGTCTCAGCTCCAAGGCAGGCGAACATGCAGAAATCGGGTGCCACGAGGCCTCGGCGGGCACAGACCCGGCAGATGGGGGCGGGGTGGGGGGGGGGCCGTGCTGCTTCCACCTCAGGGCCGCCCTACGCTGGATGACTTGGAGGTTCCAGGGGGCACGTGGCCCTGAAGGTGGCCGAGGGATCTCCTGATGCTCCACAGCAAGCGGGACAGCCCCCCGGCGCGCCAGCCCCTAACAAAGGTGGGGTTGCTTCGGGTCTGCTGCTCTGCCGCGTGGAGCAGAGGGCAATTCAGGCCACTTGCCCATCTCCGGAACCTTCTCCAGGGCTGCCGGGGCCTTTGTCCTTGATCTGTGCCTGGCGGGCCTGTTCTGAGCTTCCCTGCCTGACGTGACCGCTGCCGGGGAAGGTAAACTGAAGGCGGCACGTGGGAGGGAGCTGGGACCCGTGCTGGTCGCGCATTTTCCAGGGCATTCCCTGCACGTATTCTATCTGTTTAAGGGCTTGCGGGGCCTCATGTGTTTAGAAAGCACGAATACCCCACGACAGTTCTTTGTTGCAAGGCTGCACAGATGTCTGACCCTGCTGAGCTGCCCTCGGTTTCACAGACTCACTGTTGGGAGGCCCCGGGGCCTCAGTGCACCGTGAGGGGCTTGTGTGCGAGGAACACACACTGGGAAATCTTGGCCTAGCCGCCCCCCCTCCTTCACCCTGCAGTTTGGGAGGCTGAGGCTTGGGGGACTGTGCAGAGAGCCCCGGTCCCCAGGCACCCATCGCTCCGTCCCTTCCCCCCAAATCAGTTACGTCATTTGCGGGGCCCGGTGCAAAATCAAAACGTGGGCCCCTTGCTCAAACACTTCAGAATCTCAAGATGGCAACAGCGAACCTTCAAACCAACTGCAGACCCTTCTGGGCACAGGGTCCCGTGGGACCCAAGCGTCCCTTCCACATGAAGCCAGCCCTGCTGTCTGCAGCCCGGAAGGACCCGAGGGGACACATCCTTGAGGTTGCAGCCAGAAGACCCCAGGTCTGCCCCCTCACCAGCCCAGTGCCCTCGGACATGCCACGCAGCCTCTCTGAGCCTCAGTCTCCACTCCCTGAAAGTGGGTTCATCATGACACTTGTCTCAGTGCTACGGAGTCTTGACTGCATGAGATGGCAAACAGAAATCAGCTCCCGCCTGATTGCCCACAAGAAAGGGCTGACCCTGTGTTTGGAGGGGGCTGGGCCTGCAGGCTCCTTGAATTCTAGAACCATGAGATCCCACCTGCTGTCAGGCTGAGGGTGACTGCTCTGCTGTCAGGCAGAGGGTGCAGAGCAAAGCCGCAAAGTCACGATTTGGTTAGCACCGGCCCGAGGCTCCTCACCGGTTCCCACGGGGCAGGCCACGAATGTGGGAGCTGAGACTGGTTCCAGGTGTACCTGCACCAAGGCCTCCGTTCCTTCCTCTGGGTGGGGGTTTAATTTGCCCCCAGACTCGGAACGATCAGCCGTCACACCCTGTCCCTCCTCCCCCCAGCCCCTGGCGGCCACGAATCCACTCTCTGTGTCTTTGGAGTTGAGTGTTCTGGACATTTCATGCAAATGGAGTCGCGCGAGGCGTGGCCTTCTGTGTCCGGCTTCTTTCATGGGCCGGTGTGTCTTCAAGGTCCACCCCCGCAGTAGCAGGTGTCGGGCCCCGTGCCTCTTTACGGCCGAGTCATATTCTGTCGTGTGGCGGCCGGAGCACATTGTGTTCATCCGTTCGTCCCATGATGGACATTTGGGTCGTTTCCACCTTTTGGCGATCGCGAATAATGCTGCTAGAGACAAGCGTCAACACGTTTTGGGGGAAGCAACCTGTTTTCAGGTCCTTGGGGTGCATGCCCAGCTCACATGGAAGCTCCGGGCTTAGCTCTGTTTGCTTTCGATTTGTTTCTCTCCTTTGCCTCCAGTTTCCCAAAACCTCTAGATTTTTCTCCCTGATTAGGTCATCTTGACGGTGCGTTCCCTGGGGTCCGGCTGGGTCGTTTGGACCTCTTTGGAAGGCCCCCCCAAAGCCCAAGACACCGTGTCAATCAAGGAAGCCCAGGTCCCTCCCGCACGCGTGGCGGGGCCATGGATGGTGGCACGTCCTCGCAGGTGCCATCCTCTCCCTATCCCCATTGCCTGTCATCGTCATGGGCTCCCGGGGTTAGATCAGGCCCGGGGGGGTCTCCCTCCTCGCAGGAACCCCTGCCAGACTTCCGTCCACTCAGGGCCCCCTCTGAGCGAGGAGGGGTCTGGTTCACTGCGAACGTCCCCAGCGGAAGCAAGACCGCCGGTGTGCATCCCTTAGGAGAGCTGAATACTTGCTGACTTTGTCATCTGGGACGTGAAGAGCACCGTGGTCATCAAAACGCCTGGCGTGCGTGGGCCCGGCCACATTATTCCTCCCACGAATGGGACCTTCTCTGACAAACGAGCTCGGTTACGATGGGAAGGAACGCAGGGCCGGCCGCGGCCGAGAGGCCCTGAGCTGCGCGGCACTCAATAGCTCCCGGAGGGACAGAAAAGGAGAAGCCGGAGGAAGGTCACGCTTAGTGTCTACCTACGGATGCGTCACCGACGGCGTGAGATTTGAGATGAAAAGGGAGTTTGAAAGCAACGGGAAAGGGGGCTGGGCCTCTGGAGCGGCCTCCTGGCTGGACATCTGGGCAGTGACCCACGGGGCACTGGCGGGGGGTCGGAGAAGGGGGGAGCCGGGATCGGTGCTCGGAAACCAGTTGGGAAGGATAAGCTGAAGGATGCACCCCTTCATCGGGGGCAAGTAGTTACGGAAACCTTACTCTGTGTTGTGTCTTTATATTTCCTCAAGGGCCCCAGAGGCCCATGTGTTATTATCCCTATTGTACAGATGAAGAAACTGAGGCTCGAACGGGGTCAGCCCCTTGCCCAAAGCCACACTGCCAGCCCTTGGTCAAAATGGTCATGAGGACCCCGTGACATTCAACCTTTGGTGACCATTGTGGACAAACCCAGCTCCGTCATTGGAACAGCCGGTTGGGGTCACAGATCATTGTAAAGAGAATAAGGGTAAACTTCGCAGCATTTCGCAAAGTCATGCTTGAAGATCCCGGGGGTCTTAGGGGACGGAGCGGCTGAAAGCAGCTTGCTGAGCGCCCCCACCCCCACCCCAGCCGGGGTAGTGTATGGCGAGGGTACGTGTGGGGGGAAGGGAGGAACGCGTCACTTGCCGAATACCCAGAACCTGCACTGTGGGGTCCAGCCTCACGTCTCTGGGAGGCAAAGTCTCCACTTCCCTGTCCGTACAAACACCTCTAGTGCGTGGCGAACCGTGGCCTCCAAAAAGAGATGTCCGTCTCCTAACCCCCGGTCCCTGTGAAGACAGAGGCAGAGATGGGGCGGGCGGGGCGGGAGGGGGTAGGGAGTGGGGGCGGTGCATCTACAAACCAAGAAATGCCAGCAATTGCGGGCAAACACCAGCAGCGGGGGCGGGGCCTGCACCAGCCTCCCTGGAGCCTCCAGAAGGAAAGAGTCAAGCTGACACCTTGTCTGGGGACTTGTGGCCTCCAGACTGTTAGAGAATGAGTTTCTGTCGTGTCCACCAAGTTCGTGGTCATTCATTCCAACGGCCGAAGGAAACTCACGCCCCAGCCGAGGACTCAAACACACGCACCTCGGCCAACACGGACACTTCTAGGAGGCATTTTCACAATGATCTGTGGCCCCAACCGGCTGTTCAAATGACGGAGCCAGGTTTGTCCGCAGTGGTCACCAAGGGTTGAATGCCACGGGGTCCCGATGATCCTGGTGAGCCGGCGCTCGCGACGGCGAATCGGGCCAGTGGTTCTAGGAGGCAACCCGCCCGTCTCCCCAGAAGCTTCCACGTGTACATGTCTGACCTCTGACCTACAACTTCACTCGTGGGACTTCATCGTCGAGAAGTCAGCGGACGATCGAGTGACAATGCACGTGGCAGGCGACCGCCAAAGGATGGCTTCCAATTATTTTTTTTAAAAAGTGGAGACTTTCAAACATGCCGGTTAAATATGTTGGGAGGTATCCGTTCAAGGAAAAGCTAGGGATCCTTTTAAACCGATCAGCTCGATGGCTGGTTTCCGACGTGGAAAGATGCTCGCCGTATATCGTTAAGTGCACGCGCGAATCCAAGCCCATGACGTTCGAGAAGAGGCAAAAGCACGGATGCAGGAGAATGATCAGTGGCTGCCCGGGGTTGGGGGACAGGGAAAGGTGCGCAGGGGGAGCACTGAGGAATTTTAGGGCAGTTCAACCGCTCTGTGTGATGCTGTCGTGGCAGACACAGACACGCATCTGTCAAAACCCACAGGATGTGTGAACCCTCACGTCAACGGTGGACTTGGTTAGGAACAGTTGTCGGTGTCGGTCCATCACTTGTGACACAGGAACCACACTGATGCAAGAGGCACCCAGTAGGGAAAGTGGGGAGCTGGGAGGGAGGCATGTGGGAACTCCCTACCCTCTGCTCCACCTTTCTGTGAGTTGGAAAATGTTCTCAAGAAGCCTGTTAATTTAAAACACAAAGAAGGCAGCTCACAACGCAGTGCCTACAGACTTACGCCATCCTTAAAAAGGAGAAATGCGGGCCCCCACGCCACACCAACATGGCCCACCTCGGAGCGCCGGGGGTCCAGACCGCGGGCCACTCTGCTTAATTTCATTTTCGGGGTTTTTGAGAGAAATGGGCGACCGTTTAGGTTATCGATTTGGGTTTGATTGCTTTTGTAAAATATTTAAAGTTTTAGAACTTTCTCCAACTCGCACATGCGCATAATTTGGCAACTCAGATTTTTCAACCGATGTCCGTGCTTTGAAAAACAAGAAATCCAGGGGCGCCTGGGGGGCTCAATCGGTTACGCGTCCGACTTCGGCTCAGGTCACGATCTCGCGGTCCGTGAGTTCGAGCCCCGCATCGGGCTCTGTGCTGACCGCTCGGAGCCTGGAGCCTGCTTCCGATTCTGTGCCTCCCTCTCTCACTGCCCCTCCCCGGCTCACACTCTCTGTCTCAAAAATAAATAGACACGTACAAAAAATTTAAAAATAAATAAAAACAAGAAATTCAGAGGCCACACATGTGGCCCATCGGGGAGCAGACCCAGACCCAGCGCTGTGGCCTGGGAGAGTCATGTCCAGCTGTAGCGCCCCGTCCCCATCCGTCCCTGGCCCCAGGCTCCACAGGGCCAGCGCTGCCCTTGGCAAGGCCAAGAGTGTCCACCTGTCCCCGTCGGTCTGTGGGTCCCGCAGCCTGAGTTTCCTCCACCTTTTCCTTGAGGGCTTCTTAGTGCATTTGGGTCGCAGCCCGCTGCCCCAGCAGTGGCCACGTGTCCTCGTGGGCGATCACATAACCACCTCCCCTCGGCCATCATGGATCCCAGCCGGTCACCATGTCACAAAGACACCCCAGAAAGAGAGGTCCAGTGGGTGAACAGCCCCATGCTGACACACTCAGCTCCCGACAGCGGGCTTGAGTCCCTCTGCGGAAACTTTCCCGCGGGCAGGGGGTGCCCGATGGCCGAGGGGTCCGCGCATTGGCTAAGACGGAGTCAGAGGCTCCAATGAGAGAAAATAAACCGTGCTTCTGCCCAATGGATTAATACACGTGTGTGTGCATACACAATGCATTGCATATGGAAGTGTGTGTGTGTGTGTGTGTGTGTGTGTGTGTGTGTGTAAAATCTTTCCCGGTGTCTTGTGTTGAATGGTATGGCTGTACCCACTTTGCTGTGTGGACAAGGGTCAAACAAGGAGGGGCAGATGGGAAAACTCTCAGCAAATTACTCTTTTAGCGATGTGAAATTTGGTGAGTTCCGTCTGACCTTCAGGGGCGATCTAGAACTACCCGGAGGCAATTTCACCGGAGTTGGAGGGGTGTTGCTTTGGCATCTAGTCAGTGGAGGCCAGGGCTGCACCTGCACAGCCCATGTGCCCAGGTCGACCCGGCGACAAAGAATCATCGGGCCCAAGGGTCACCAGTGCCCCGGCTGCAACCCCTCCTTGGGAGAGCTCATAATCCTAATCCCTGCGGTGTTGGGGTCGTTAGAGTAGTTTTGTGCTTTTAATTGTCCACTACGGCCCGGACCGCCCCACCCGGCTTCCTGCAGGCATTTCCTCCCGGTTTTCCTGCGTCCTTCCATGCGCTCATCCCAAAAGGCAGGCCCTGTGAGCCGGCTGCCTTTCCAAGACCGTTTCCCGGCCCCCTTTCCCGATTTCTCCCCAAGGGAGCCACTCCAAGTACATACCTTTCTGACTCCCTGTGCAGCCGCTTCTGACCAAAGCGGGCAGCCGTTAGCTGGGACTCCCAGGAAAGCTTTGGAAAAGGGGAGACCCTCCTGGCTGGCTTGCCCCTTGGCCTCGGTCTCTTCCCCCTTCTTGCCCGGAGCAGGGACCTGAGAGGGAGAGACAGTCACCATCTTGAACCCCGAGGACGTGTTGACTCGGGAATTGCTTGGAACGGCACCCATAAGCCAAGGGCTCCCACTTTCCACCTGCATCCCAGCCCCCTCTTCCTTCCCGCCTGGCCAGTGTCCGCCCTTGCCCGTCCCATGGATGGACCTCTCCTACGTGAAGCATCTGAGAAGCTTCCAGCCCCCCCCGAGGTCCACTTTTCCCATGGTCCCCTCCAACTCAGGGTGGCGGTGTTTCCGCTCTTTCCGGCGGCTCAGGTCATGGATCCTGGAGTCACCTTGACCGCTCTCTGTCCCTCACAAGCAGTGTGGCAGTCCTTAGCAAACCCCGTGCGTGCAGCACACAGTAGGAACTCGGCAAACACGTGTTGCGTGAATGAGTGGGCGAATCCATGAGGAGGACACGCCTGGGTCCTGATGACGCCCGCCCGTCCTGGGTGGAGTCTGCACCGCGCCGGAGAAAAGAGTGGGTTCCCGGTGGCGGCCACCTGGCCGGTTGCCACACAGGTTAAGACGCGGCGTTCACAGGAACTCAGAGTCTAGGGAGGGAGACGGACGAGTAAACAGAGACTCTGCGGGCAGAGGGGAGCCTGCAATGAGAGACACACGGAGAGGGTCCTGGGTGCCCCTCTTGTCCGTGCTCCCCCAACAGTGAGTCCCCGCCGCCTCCCCATCCGGAACTTTCCGGGGATCCCCGTCCCCCGGCCATCTCCCCTGACGCGGTCCTTTGCCTCGGGCCCACCTGTCTGCCGGAGCTTCCCTCGGGACCCTGCCTCCGTGGAGCCTCCCCTGAGCGCACCAGCCTCCCGTGTCTCCGATGAACGTGGACGGTCTGTGTGGCCCTCAGCACACCAGCCGGTGCCGGGTGGCGCCCTGCCGGGTGTCTGTCTTGTCTTCGGGGGTGGCCACAGGCTACCCGAAGGTAGCGATGCCCCCCGCCCCGACCGCTGACCCAGTGCTCGGCACAGGGCTGGCACCACCCCCCCGGGACACCCGTCACTCGGTGGGACCTTGCGATACCAACTCAGAGGCTCGGTCACCAGACTGTTAAAAGAGCAGCAGACGAACAATAGGTGCTGTTCGTTCGTCGCGAGTTCTGGAAACCGCGAGAGAGCCGAAGCTTCCCGACACCCGCCCCCGTCAGCTCCCGGGGCCACGGGGTCAAGCTTTCCAATTTCGACCGCGCTCCCGCCCGCGGGACTGGTGGCGGGAGGGGAGGGCCCACACCCGGAGCAGCCAGGAGGCCCGGCCTGGCTGTCGGTCGGGCGGCTGACGCACACGCACCCCCGCTTAGCCTCTTCTGCACCTCGGTTCCTCGGGTGCAACCCGCACACGATTCCACCAGACTGCCGCGGGTCCCGCCGTGCTCCCCAAAACGTTGTGCCGAAATCCTGACCCCCGGGGGCCTGTGACTGTGACCTTACTTGCCAGAGTCCCGGCAGATGCAACGAAGTTAAGATGATGCCGTGTCAATCCAGTGGCTGGCGTCCCTCTAGGCAGAGGGAGGTTTGGGCACAGACACGCAGACTCACGCCGTGTGAGGACAGACGCGGAGAGCCGTTGGGGGGCAGGGGGCACGCAGCCCCGGGCCACGGCATGCCAGGACTGCCAGCAACCACGAGGAGCTGGCCGAAACTCGTCTACACGCTTCAGAGGGAGCGTGGCCCTGCTGACGGCTTGATCCAGGAGTTCTGGCCTCCAGAACTGGGAGAAAGGGCGCTTCGGCGGGTTTAAGCCCCCCGTTTTCTGGGCACAGTGGCCAGAGGATGACAGGCCAGCTACCTGCCAGCCTTGCAGAAACTCACACCTGTGACAGGCTCCCCGTGCAATTTTCACACATGTTGGGGGCCGGCCACACGCTGGCTGGAGCCTGGTTTCAAGGAACCTCACCGATGGCCTTTCATCCCCCTCGGCTATGGGATTGGCAGGAATCAAGTGTCCCTTGTTCTCTGCACCGGGGTGCACGTGTGCACAGCTGTCTTGCCTTCCCTCCCGGGTCAGCGGTCTCAGCAGGAAGGGACCGCCTTCGTGCTTCCCATGGGAGCACCCTTGGGTGACTGCCCGTTCCTGGGTCCTGCAGACCCAATGCCAGCCCTTCTTCTGGGCCGAAGGCCCTGGGCTTGTCCCCCACCTCCTGGATGGAGTCGAAAAGCCGGGTGCCGGGAAGCCACGCCTTTCACTCCCGCCGCAGGATAAGGGTGCTGTGGGGCAGGACCCGTCCAGACCTCCCCAGGGCCGCCGCCTGTCTCCAGCCATCAGAGAGGAAGCCTCTGGAAGGCAGCTGAGCGACAGCCCAGAGCCCCAGCTGTCCCCACTCCCCCAGTCTCGCCTTGCCAAACTCACAGGACAGTCACCCGGGACTGCGGGCTCAGTGGCCCCGGATAATGGCATCATCCCTCTGGCTCTTGGTTAAAAAGCTACCCTTCCGGGGCGCCTGGGTGGCTCAGTCAGTTAAGCATCCGACTCTTGATTTCGGCTCAGGTCATGATCTCTTGGTTCGTGAGTTCAAGCCCCTCGATGGGCTCTGCACTGACAGTGTGGAGCCTGCTTGGAATTCTCTCTCTCTCTCCCTCTCTCTCTGCCCCTCCCCTGCTCTCTCTCTCTCTTTCTCTCTCGAAATAAACAATTAAACTTTTTAAAAAGCTACCCTTTCACCTAGGGGTGTCTGCCCCTTTCCAGGGGGGAACAATCTCCTCTCCCCACCCTCACCCCCAAAATAACCTGTCAGCCTTCCATCCAGGAAGGAGACCTCGCCCGTTGCTTACTAATTCCCAGGATGACCCTGGGGGCCTGTGTGTTTTCCCTTCCCCCACAGACCAGAACCTCAGGCGGCCGGCAAGAGCCCGTGTGACACCGTCGGTGTCACTAGGCTTGTTTGCGCAGAATTGGTCCGACCCTACACGAGTGCTTGTTTTCAAGCCTACGGGCCAACTCGCTGGTGGACCAGTCGTTTTCGCCGTTAAACCAGCTGAGCAGCGATAGATGGTCCGAGAAGCAACACTCCTGAGTTTCCTGGTCCACACGTTCACGGTTCCGCACCCCCTGGAATGTGGGAGCCCCGCCCCCTGTGAAGACACCCTCTGCTCCGATCGCCCAGCAAGGAACAGTTCTCCTCCAGGTTGTCTGCCTGGGTCTTCCAAAACAGCACCTGTCGGTCACTTCGAACGGTCTGGCCACTTACACGGGCAGGGGGCACGGAAAGCATTTCACACACGTGTGTTTCTTGGAGAACAAAGTCACTTTTTCAATGGAACTTGGTGAGTGGAGGGCCGTCCCCGCAGTCTGTCCCCAGC
Source organism: Panthera tigris (assembly GCF_018350195.1). Classification (NCBI taxonomy): domain Eukaryota; kingdom Metazoa; phylum Chordata; class Mammalia; order Carnivora; family Felidae; genus Panthera; species Panthera tigris. The sequence continues at coordinate 110,812,052 of NC_056669.1, forward strand.
AGACGCAACCCGGCTGATCTTGCAAAGCCGGGCCCGAGATTCCCGTCCCTGAGATCAGCTCTCAGACATCACTGGAACTGAGGGTCCCCAGGGAGCTGTGAACATGCAGATTCCAGGGCCACCCCAGGGGTTCTAATTCATAGGGTCTGGACGGGGGGCCAGGAATCGGCATTTCCAGCAAACTTTCCATATGACTTACAAGCACTGTTCCAGAGAAATGCAGTCTGGGAATTTCTTGCTGCGATCGTCTCTAAAGCAACCGTGTCCCCACAAGGATCCGAGCTCGAGGGGGATGGGAAGCGACTTTGTAGTTCCGTCCAGAATGTCGGCCACGGGCCTGAGCCAAAGAAGCCACAAGTAATAAGTATCTTGTGCTTCACCCGATGCGTCCCCAAAACCTCACGATGCTTTTGCAAACCCGAGAGTCCATCCACCTGACTCTTGCTGAAGAAAATAAAAATCTGGGAATGTGGGTGGTCTCGTCCAAAGCCTCACACCCAGAAAATCCGGCATCCACTGGGGAGGCTGTAAACCATTCGCAAGGGTATATCTTACATATTATGTAACTCACCGATTTTAAGGAGACAGTTTGATGGTGTTCGAGTCAATATCTGTCACCAATGTCTCAGGCCCCAGCTACTGATCGCTCCCTTCGAACCCCACCCCCACTGCCTCCAGGCAGCCGGTAACCGACGTTCTGCTTCTATCGACTGATCTTTCTGGACATTTCCCATGAACAGAATCACACAGCCCACGGTCTTTCACTCAGTGCAGAGTTTCCGAGGCTTCTCCGTGCAGTCCCGTGGACCCACAGCTTGTGCTGAACGGCACTCCCTTATATGCATGTGTCCCGTCTTGTCCGCTCACCAGCTGATGGACAGGGAACTTGTTTCCAACTTGTGAAGCCATCTTTTTTTTTTTTTAATGTTTATTTATTTTTTGAGAGACAGAGACAGTGCATGAGCAGGGGAGGAGCAGAGAGAGAGGGAGACACAGAATTTGAAACAGGCTCCAGGCCCTGAGCTGTCAGCACAGAGCCCGACGTGGGGCTCGAACTCACAAACCGTGAGATCATGACCTGAGCCGCAGTCGGGCGCTTAACAGACAGAGCCGCCCAGGCGCCCTTATGAAGCCGTCTTTTTTAATGGCACAGCCTGGCTGCTTCCAGAACAGACTCCATACCCCGAGGGCCTGTCCAGAGGGGAGGTTGGCTGTGGGCTGGTTGAAGCCCCTTGGAGGTTTCTCTTATTCGGGCTCTCCTGTTAGCACAAGGCATGTGTGATCTGCACGAGGCCGGCTCTCTGGACGCAGAGCCTGAGGCAAGGATTCTGGTGCTGGCAGTTTATTGAGGGAGAAGCCTTCCAGGGAGGGAGCCAGTGAGGGCGTGGTCTGGCCTGGTGGGCAGAGACCCCCGGCACAAACACGCGGCAGAGTTGTCTCTTTCTGAGACTGGGGTGGCCTTCTGGACCCCCTACCAGTCAGGCGTCGGTGTGGGCTGCCCCTTGGGGTCAGCCATGCGACTTTCTGAGCAAGGTGGCATCAGCTGAAGGGGCAGCCGTGAACCACTGGCAGCCAAGACTCAAGTAACCGGGGGCGGGTGTCGCCACCCGTGCAAAGGATCTGCCATGGCCTCGCACACATCCCCACATCCCTCGAGTCGGCCCCGTTGACAGGGAGGAACACCAGTTTGTCCCATCTGAGCCCTGCCTGTGCTCCCACTTCCTCCTGGCGGGCAGGCCTAGCCGGAGAGGCCAAGCCCGGTGCCACCTCAGGGCCTTTGCACATGCTGTCCTCCCTGCCCCCAACATGTGGCCTGGTGGCCCCTCCTCCTGAAGGTACACTGGTGTGTGTGCACACCCATGTAGACGTGTGGCCTGGGGTGGGGGGACACGTGGTGGTGACCGTCATGCTAGAAACCTCCAAGGGGCTCCGATGTCATGAGCCGTCTCAAAAACCGCTCAGAATAGGTCAGCCATGCCCCAGCAGCCCGGCTCTCTGTTCCACTGCGATCCGGTCACATGAGCGAGGCCAAGGAACGAAACAACCACGGGACAGGGTGGGAAGTCCTGCTGGGGAGACGCCGGGATGCGAGGTCACCACCGAGGGCGGCCTGGATGGTGCCTGGGGTAGATCAGGGAGGGCTTCCTGGAGGAGGCGACAGTTGAGGGGATTCTCTGAACGTAGAACTCGGTCCAGGCATGAAGGGAAGCTACGGGATTCACGAGAGAAAACAGAGGCGAGGAAGCAGAGGTCTTGCTTATTTAGGGACCCAAACTGCGCTGGGGCCGGAGCTCAGGGGTAGAGGTGGGGACGTGGGGTGAGGCTTTGGAGGTTGTGAGAATCCAGGGGCCGAGGTGGGTGCGGCCATCATGGAGTCTGGTCTCCAGCCCAGCGGTGCTAACGGACTCGGGACGTCACCGCCCCCGCAGCTTTCACGGGGTGACCCGGGACGCGGGGGTGGGGGGCCTCGGTGGGCTCTGTCTTCTCGTTCTTCTGTCTTCCAGCCCCAAGGCAGGGCCCGCCCTGAGCCACTGGTGGGCTCTACCCTGTTGGGTACAAAGGCTGAGTGATTCTGAAGAATGCAGCCAGGAGGTGCGCAATTAGTCCCCTGGCGTCTCCAGCGGGAGGGACCTTTGAGGCCAACCTGGTGTTTTCTTTGCTTTCGGCCGTGGAGCCGGTCCCCGAGAAGACTCCAGCCTCCGACATCAAACGGCGGTTGGAACTGTGTCTTCTCCCTTTGGATACTCTGCCTCTGTCAGGACGCGAGCCAGCTCTTCATGAGCGGGGCCAGACCGCAAAGTTCTGGGTCCTCACGGTGCTGGCGTCTGCACTTGGCGGAAGGGAAAAGACGGGCGTGTGATTCCCGAAGGAGGGGCAAGAGCTCTGCCGTCAGCTCCGCTCTTTCCCTCCAACAGCCCCAGGCCTTTGCCGTTGTCCTCGGGGGGCATCACCACGCGGTGGGGGGCCAACGTCTGCGCGTCGCCCTGTGTGTCCTTACATGACCTCAGCCGGAAGGAAAGCCGGAGCTTGTGCGTGTCTCCACCCCCTGGGGGGCTGGATGTGGGGACACCGGAGACGCCACCTCGAACCCCACTGCCTGGGGGCGGGGGGGCGGTGGCCAGGGTCCGGTGCTTTCTCTCCTGAAGTCCCAAGACCCCACCGTCCCTTCAATCTCTATGTCTCTCTGTCCCTGAGTCTCTCTCTCTCTCTCCCTCTTGGCCTCTGTGTGTCTCTCTCCGTCTCCCTGTGTCTCTGTGTCTCTCGCTCCCTCTCCGGCCTGCCTCTGCTCGTTCCCCTCAATGCCAGAAGGTCTCTGACGTCTGTGGGAGGGACTTCGGCACCGCTGGAGGGTTCTCAGGCCAGAGGGAAGAGGAGGGAATTTATGAATTCGCCCAAGGCGCTAGCAGGCAGGAGACACTGACTCCCGAGGCGTCAGGGTGTCAGGTGCTGGGCTTTAGGCGCTCAGGAGGCAGAAGAGGCCACTTGCCTTCGCCTCGGGGGACAGGCAGCCCCAGGTCGGTGTGGGAGGCGCTGGGGGACAGTGGTCAACCCCACAGGAGAAGCTGACCCGACTGCCTCTCCTGGACGCGGGGGCCTGGGCGAGCCACCGGGGAGGGAACTCGGCAGCCAAGGAAGGCTTGGGCGGAGGGGCTCCGGGGACCCTTCCAGCCGCAGACGCCCTCCAGCTGGTCCCCGGCTGGCTGCAGGCAGGCTCGGAGCCCAGGGCAGGGCCCTCGTCTGCTGTGGGGCTTTGTGCGGGTGCCTCGGGCTCCAGGCAGGGGGTACAGGGCAAGTGTGAGATGCAAGGCTGAGCAGGCCTCCGGCCTAGGGTCTGGGGGCAGGGCGGTGGCTGGTCACACCGGCCCAGCTCTGTACCCGGCCAGGCTTGGGCTGCCCACCCGGCGGGGCCTCGCCGGCAAAGAGGCTGAGCCCGGAGCAACCTGGATCCAACCTCCACGCGCAGAGCAGAGCCCGGCCCGCTCCTCCCGCCGGCTGGGACCGTTACAGTCTCAGAAGACAGAAGCCCCCGGGGAATAAGGCTCAGGGCTGCAGGAACGACACTCCCCGGGGTCAAGTTCGCTGAAACTCCTCTGCGGAGAGATCCCTGCAGGGCCCTCTGGATGCCAAACTGGGATCTGAACAGCCTGAGCACCTCTCTTTGAGAGCGGATCGGCCCGGCTAGATGCTCCCGGGTCCAGCTTTAACTAGACGACGTGTGATACCTTTATTATTACACCTTATTTTTGATCGAAGTGGTAACCCCCCCCCGGCCCTGCCCAACCCCGTGGGAGCTGGTCACCTCCTTCAGATCTGTCCTCGGAGCCGCCGTCAGCTGCGCGAGTCACGGCCGCTCTGCCCACCCGCTCACCGGCCCGGAATTGTCCTGGGGAGACAGACCACTTCACGTCGGAGCCCTTACGGAGCCCCGCACACCGTGAGCCATTCTCTCTCTCTCTCTCTCTCTCTCTCCCTCTCCCTCTCTCTCAGCGTTTTGCTTTGTAATTACCAGACTTGACGGTATCTTTGACACGGGCCCCTCTCACTCGGGAAGACGCATCGAAGTTTCTCCCACGTCTCCCTGCAGCTTGAGAGCTCCTTTCTTTTCGGCGCCCAGCACCGTCCCGTTGTCCGGATGGACCCCGGCTCATTCATCCATCGCATCCACCCGCTGAAGGACGTCTTGGGGGCTTCCAAGCTTCGGGGGTTCCGAAGAAAGCTGCTGCAGGTGCGGAGGTTTCGTGTGAACTTGCGTTTTCAACGCCTTTGGGGAAACACCAAGGAACACAGTCGCTAGACGGTCCGGTGGAAGTAGGTTTCGTTCCGGAAGAACCCGCCAAACCGGCTTCGGAGGAGGCCGCGGACAGCGCGAGCTCCCAGGCTTCCCGTCCCCGCCCGCAGGGGGCGCTGTCCGGGCTTGGGTTCGGGCCACTCCTGTAGGTGGGTCGTGGGGTCTCGCTGTTGTGGTAGCTTGCGGTGCCCTGATGACACAGGGCGTGGGGCATCTTTTCACACGGCTTACTTGCCATCTGTGAATCCTCCTTGGTGAGGTCCAACCGTTACCATTTTTAACTTAGGCCAAGAAGCTGAGACGAGAGAAGCAGCTTAGCAAAGCCTACCCGGGCTCTCTACCTTGCTGACTCCTTGCGAAGAATCACCAAGAGCCAGATGGGATCCCGGGGACACTCCTTAAAGGGAGCTGGCTCAGCCGGGAGGTGTGCTCTCTCCTCCCTTCCCCTCTCTGCTCCCCAGAGCTTGCATGGGATGGCAGGGCTCCAGCAGCCATTCTGGGCCCCAGGGCGTCTCTGAGGACGGAAACTCTGCACGGGGCTGGTACATCAGACAGAGGAAAGAAGGAACGGGGTTTCTGGTGAAGCCCCATACCAGCCACAGCCTGCTGACCTCCAAGCTTCTTTGGGGAGGAAGAGAAACAAACACATAGTTGGGACTTTTTACTACACGCAAGCTATTTCTTTCCCATCTGTTCGGATGCGCTCTCAAGGTAGCCCCGGTCCCCAGTGACTCTCCACGCCCGTAAAAGCAGGCGTCAAGAGAAGGCCAGGGATTTGGCATGTATGAGAATTCCCCCTGGGACCGGCCGCAGGCTCCAGCCCTACAAAAGGGATGAGAAAGGGGCGCCTGGGGGGCTCGGTCGGTTAAGCAGCCAACTTTGGCTCAGATCATGATCTTGTGGTTCGTGAGCTCGAGCCCCGCGTCGGGCTCTGTGCTGACAGCTCAGAGCCTGGAGCCTGTTTCCGATTCTGTGTCTCCCTCTCTCACTGCCCCTCCCCTATTCGCACTCTCTCTCTCTCAGAAATAAATAAACATTAAAAATTTTTTTTAATTTAAAAATCACATTATTTTATAGTTAGTAATATCTGATATAGTCTGATCATGTAGATTCTAATGATATGCTAATGCTACGCTTATGATGGTTCTAATATTTTCTGACCGCGTGGATGTCATGTTAAATTTGCCCAGGGTGTGAGATGCCCCACGGAAGCATCATCGGTTGCCCTTCTCAGTCCTGGATTCAACTTGACCCCTGTCCCCAGCGGGTCATTCACGGGTCTTTGATAGAATGGCCACCATCTGAAGGAGTTCTGACCCGAGCTCCGACACAGACCCAGCTCCCAGATGGCTTAAGCTGCACGTTTCCACAGGCCTGGTACTAATAACACGTGCCCTGGGCACTGACCAGGACCCCGGCACGACCTCCGGGCCTCTGGGGCAGGGGTGCTGGGCCACCCTTAACCACGGCAGACCTGGCCCCAGGCAGCCTCTCTGGGGTTCCTACTCCCGGAGAGTGAGGGAAGGAATGGACGCCATCACTCCTTGGGACCACTCTATCCTGGACCTCCGGCTCCCTGACTGTCCAATGGCCATCTTCATACAGTCATGACGTCTCAGGACTGCTGGAGACCCTACAAAACAATTCCTTTTGTCAAAGCCTCTCTGAAGGAAAGCTATAGCCTCAGTAACGACCGATGGCCCATCACGCAACAATAACCAAACTTCGTAGACGTGAAAACAGCAAGCAACTAAGCTGTTTGCTGCTTAGATGGGCTTGTGAGTTGAATAGTGCCCCACTAAAGGTCAAGTTCTAACCGCTGGTACCTGTGGACGGGACCTTATTTGGAAAGTTTCCTTGCAGATGTAACTAGTTACGATGAGGTCTTAACACTAGAGTCAGGTGGGTCCTGATCCAATGACTGGTGTCTTCATAAGAAGAAAAAAGGAAGACACACGAGCAAGAAGGCCATGTGGGGGCCAAGGCAGTGCTGGAGGGACGTGGCCACAGTCCAAGGGCACCTGGAGCCCCAGAAGCTGGAGGAGGCAGGAAGGACCTTCCCCTAGAGCCTCCAGAGGGAACAGGGTCCTGCCCACACCTTGATTTCAGACTTCTCTCCCTAAGAGTGGGGGAGGGTCCTAGGACACTAAGACACAAAGGTAAGATGTTCTGAACAACTCGAAACGTGAATCTGGGAGACACCTGTGATACAAGGATACGGTCAGGCTTAAATTGAGGCGGGTTAGCCATTTTGGGTAGCCGTGTTTCAGATGGGCACCTACGACAGAATAACACCAAGCTTTGTTACAAAATGTCTTTGGTTCTCATTGCTCTTAAACGTTTTGGATGTGTAAGTAGAGAACTTGAGAAGCACTCCTAAAAATGGCAGGTTGTAAAAGTCGTTGGTCGTTGCACACGGGACCGGAGAATCCACTCTACGCAAGTTCATTTGGACTCTGGAAAGTGACACATGTCTTTGGAGGAGATCATGAACAGCAACTCCCTCCATCCATGGGAGACCCAGTCGGCTGTAATCCCAGGTTTCCGGTGGTTGCAAAGCATAGGATTTACAGGCATGTGACCTGGTGAGGAGCCAGGAGGGAAAATCAGTTCCGCCTTCCTGAAACAGCTCTGTCCCCACCAGGACTGGGGCCCCACACTCACCATGGCAGGACGAGGTCCCTGTCCCTGGGGCCAACGTGACAGACGGGATGCCGAGGTTCTTGAATCAGTGCTTTCTGGGCGGCATCTGACCACATGACAATGGTTCACGGTCAGCTGGGAAGATGCCATTGTCGGCGTGAGGACAAGACCTCGGCTGGGTTAAGCCGTGCTGGGTGACAAGAAAGGGGCCACGTGTGTCTAGGGTACTTAAGGCCCTGGATGTATGTTTTCTAGCAAACGGTGGCTCCGTTGTTCAGTGGCTTGTATTTCCGGATATTTTTTTAAAAAGCACTTTCTTGTTACAAAACCAATGTGTGTTGCCTCTAGAACAGTTAGAAAATAGAGAAAAGAATGTACCACTGTCCCCCACTCTTGCATGAAGTTGCAGGCTTTTTTCTGAGCTGCACAGACATGTTTTTAATTTTTTAAAAGGGGACCAAGAGTGCCTGGGTGGCTCAATCGGTTGAGCGTCCAACTCTTTTTTTAAATTTTTTTTAATGTTTATTTATTTTTGAGAGAGAGAAAAGAGAGAGAGAGTGCTAGCAGGAGAGGGGCAGAGAGAGAGGGAGACACAGAATCCGAAGCAGGCTCCAGGCTCCGAGCTGTCAGCACAGAGCCCGACGTGGGGCTCGAACTCACAAACCGTGAGATCGTGGCCTGAGCCGAAGTCGGTCGCTCAACCGACTGAGCCACCCAGGCACCCCTGTTTCCCTTTTTAATAACGAGAGCACTTAATCTGTCTCTGAAAGCAGCCTTGACCTCATCCCACGAACATCAACATGTCTGTATTTTCAGTTTTTACTTCTGCCTTGTCCTAATTTAGAAGACTGTTTTCATTTTTACTTTTTATTTATTTTTTTAATTTAGTTAAAGTCAGAAGAGTGTTTTTTTAAAACCATGTGGTTGGATTATAAGTTTCTGGTTGTATTGCTTTGTAATCATAGCATGTGACTTATGTAAATATGACATACGAGCCAGAAAATGTTCACTCTCTACTTGTGGGGTACAGAATTTATTTGTGGATACGTCTGTGTACTCACACATATAAAAATTCTATTAATTTATTATATTGTCGCTCTATTTTTTACCTACTACATAGATTTCCTTACTATGGGTCCACAGACTTATCCACTAGTAGACAATGATTCAGAATTCAGAATTTTTTAGTTTTCAGAAAGGTAGCATATGGTTTTTACATAAAACTCCCACAGAAGGTGGCTCTTTTTTCAGTGAAATATACAAATATTAACACTAAGTGACATCGCGTTGGAACAACCTCGCATCAGTTCAGATCCACTCTGGCTACCTAATGGGCATCAGGCTGACGAAGTTTCACCCTTTGGAGTTTTGGGGTTCCAAGTGCGGAAAAAAGATGCTGGGCCTTGGCGGGTTTCTGCCCTTACGTTTCCAACAATTTTGCATTATATATTTTGGGACATAATTATCTATTACCAAAAGGCTTGAGTCAGTATGTGACTTGTACTATTCATCAAAATAAAATTGCCTTGGGGCACTTGGGTGGCTCAGTCAGCTGGGCATCCGACTTTGGCTCAGGTCATGATCTCGCAGTTCATGGGTTCGAGCCCCGCGTCAGGCTCTGTGCTGACAGCTCGGAGCCTGGAGCTGCTTCGGATTCTCGGTCTCCCTCTCTCTCTGCCCCTCCCCCACTCACATGCTGTCTCTCTCTCTCTCAAAAATAAAGATTAAAAATATTTTTAAATAAAATTGCCTTTTTCAGTCTGCTTGTGCTTTTGCTGTTGAGTTTTACTTGGGCCCATATTATTATTGTGGCTCCTGATTTATTTTTATTTGCTTTTTCTTAGTGTGTATGGACCTATTCATTCATTACTTCTTACCTTTGGAAAACGCTTTCTTAGGTTCATTGTCCAGAAATGGCACATATGTGGATTGTGTTGTTCAATTTTAGAGTCTTCTTAACAAGAGAATCTATTTCATTTATATTTATTATTATAGGCAGGATATTCAGTCCTGTTTGCCTCCTTATTCTATTATTGTGTGCATGTACCTCCGGTCATTTATTTTGTTTCTGTCTTGGCATGTAGAATCCATACTAAGTTGAATCTTATGCAATTGCTTATAGTCAGTGGTTGGGGACTTAACGGATATGGAAATTTTACGGAGTTCAATCAGACAGTTGGCCACTTTCTTATTTCCTGCTTCTTTGTCAATGTTGATCAGTTTCCCGACATTTTCTCCCCTGGATTCTGTAGTAGATCATTTTCAGGATACTTTGTCTTCTGGCTACTATCCCATTTCTCCCATCTTGTTCTGTATCGGTGAGTTTGGGGTTTTTTTTGCTTATTTGTTGGCTTGCGTTTTAAATCCCAGAACAACGCAAGATTTGTTTAAGTGCCATGTTTTTACTTTTATTTTTATTTATTTTTAATTTTTTTAACGTTTATTTATCTTTGAGACAGAGAGAGACAGAGCATGAACGGGGGAGGAGGGGCAGAGAGAGAGGGAGACACAGAATCGGAAGCAGGCTCCAGGCTCTGAGCTGTCAGCACAGAGCCCGACTCGGGGCTCGAACTCACGGACCGCGAGATCGCGACCTGAGCTGAAGTCGGACACTTAACCGACTGAGCCACCCAGGTGCCCCAAGCATCTTGTAATTTTAATGTAGACCCACAGACATAAACTATGGCAGCGAATGAGGCAAAAAGGAGCCGTGAACCAAAGCTTATGGCAGATGGCTTTGCCTAGACACTTATAACAGCATCTGTTCTCAGCCTCACGGACCAACCTTCCCTTGCAGCAATCGGAGTGATATACTAGCAACTACTCTGCGAACTGTGACATCAGGCTTTAGCCTCAAAACTCACGTTCGTATACGAATGTCCAGTGTCATTACACAGAGGAGACCCTTGGTGGGGGGTCTGTTGACAGAGCTGGGCTACACAGCTGTCTGACAGCCGACAGCCAACCTGTATCATTTCTGTTCGTGGGGGACACATATTGTAGCCAGTGTGACAATTCGGCCTCTAAGCCTCATTCATTCAGCAAACGTGTACACCCTTGGGCTAGTCAGGGAGTCGCCTGGACCAGTAACTCCTCACGGCCCAGACTTTCCGCGTGGGATCCTAGGTGGTGAGCTGTGTGGGGAACATTGAGGGCTCCCCCGCCTTTCCCTCCTGTCTGCTGTCATCGTGGGCTTTCTACATCACGAGTCTAATCAAAGCTGCAGTGTTTCCCATTGCTGAGATACCAAGGCCAAGCTCAGCGAGGTGGCCCCGAGAGACCTCCCTCCAGCCTCTGCCGACTCTCATTATACCCGCTGGCCCTCCTCACCAGCCCTGGATGCCCTTCGTTTCTTCTTTTCTTTTTTTTTTTTTTAATGTTTTAATTTTTTTTAACATTTATTCACTTGAGAGAGACAGAGCGTGAGCAGGGGAGGGGCAGAGAGAGAGGGAGACACGGAATCGGAAGCAGGCTCCGGGCTCCGAGCTGTCCGCACAGAGCCGGACGCGGGGCTCGAACCCACAATCCGCGAGATCATGACCTGAGCCAAAGTTGGACGCTCAACCGACTGAGCACCCGGGCGCCCAACCCTTTGTTTTCTCAGTGGTTCTGCCTCTTGCCTCAGACTACCCCATCCCCTGGAAGGCCCACCCTCTTCCTACCCCCTTTCTCTTCTTCCTGCCAACATCTGGCTCATTCTCCCAGACCCACAGTCTTCCCTGATGTCCTCTGGCTGGCTCAGTCAGTCCGAGCCTGATCACCTCCCTATCTGTTCCCCATCACAGCAGGCGCCCTAAGCCATTGATTCACGTTCTCCACAGCATCGCCACGCTCAGAGGCGCGTGCCCACGACTGGTTGTTTTGGGAGGTGGTGTGGCATAGAACATGGGTGTGGGTTCAGGCTTCCCAGGAAGGCAACCTTGAGAAGGTCACTCGGCCTCTCCATGCCTCCTTTCTTCATCTACAAATTGGGGTGTCCATAGCACCTGCTGACTTCTTCAGACCAGATGAGAGTATAACAGTACAACACGCTTCCCCGGAGAGCCAGTACCGGAAAAGGAAGGCTCGCTTTTGTTGTCACTGTGATCGTATTCTTGTTACCCTTCACACCTGTGTCCCCTTGGGGCCACACACAGTGCCTGACACCAAGTCAATGCCCGAAGCATAAAGGATTGTTTGTCACAAGGGCGCAGGGCCGTGCTCTCCCCACAGGGTGTTACCTGACATTTTTCACCCGTCCCTTTGACTCATTGCTGTGTTCCTTCCTGCTGGGACACGTGGGGGGCCAGGGCTGAAGTTTGAGGCAAAAGATGTAGCTTCCAAAGAGATGTGGCTGGTTTGCTTCATTTTAAAAGCTGTTTGCAAACCACACCAAACTGTTTGCGTGGATCCCTGATCAGATGACTCTCCCTCCACCCCTGCCCTGTGAGGTTATCAGTCAAGAGCTGGAGCCCATCAGGACTCCCAGCCACACCCCGGGGTGAGAGCCAACAGGAAAGGCCATGAAACTTCTCTTGCATCTCAACCGTGGGTTTCTTCGGAAATCTACAGCACATCGGTAAACACAACCTGATAGCAAACCTGGCTGAATTGGGACTTTTAAAACTTGCACTGTGGCTCCTTTCCCTTCTTAGAGCAACGACCCAATGGACTGATGCTTCCTCTAACCCTCCCCAGGAAATGCATTTCGGTGACCAGAATTACGTGTATCTGTGGTATGTTTCCGATCAATGGGAGCTGCTGGCATGTTTGTTTTGGGGAGTTTTTTTTTTCCCAGCATTGTAAGAGTTTGTTGGAACTGGACCCAGAAGAGTTGAGTCAAGTTCCTCAAGTTAGTTGTAGATGTTCAATCAACTAGTTCAAGTTCTCTGCATGACCCAAGGCTGACTCACCCGCACTTTGGCCACTGCCCAGTAGAGTAAATTTAGATAACACAGAGTCACTACATAATTTTTATAACAAAGTCCATTCAGCAGGAGGACTCAGGCCGATCTAGGATAACATATTCCAGGGGATGGTTAAGGATCCCTGATATATAAAGAGCTCTTAAAAATCAATGAGAAAAGAGGGAACAGCTATTGGAAAATGTAGAAAAGACATGAACAGGCAATTCACAGGAAAAAATCTAATTACCAGTAAAAATACAAAAAGGCACCCAACCTTATTATTTGTTTTTGTTTTGTCTATCAAATTGGCAAAGACAAAAGAGGGTAGAGGTTGTTGGAAGCATCATGTCTTCCGGCCTTCATAGCACATGTGGGTTCTGTGTGCCCCTATAAATCAAACTTTAAGCTGGATCCTCTTTGATAGCAATTACACATCAAGGAATTAATCTAACCCAAAAACACATGTAAGTGTATAAAGACAAATATAAAAGGATTTTCACTAGAGCATTATTTTTAAAAGCAAATGATATAAACTCCCCCACCCAAAGAAAAAACACCAAACACCACTCCTCTTAAACCTTTCATCCCAATGCCGTTAAAAACTCTGTGGAGCCAACGAGAAAGAAAACTTTCAAACTATTTTCATAAAGCAAGTATAACATTGATACCAAAACTTGCTGAAGGCTTAGATAAATATCTCTTGTAAATGTCATAGGGGAAATCCAAAATAAAATATAAACAGACAGAATCTAGAGGCACCTTAATGAACCAAGCCGGTACAAAGTTAGGAGATGCGTTGATACAATTGATCATATTAGTTGATCTAGTGGGGGAAATCAGATGATTGTTTCCACAGTTGGAGAAGCACATGACAAAATTCCTGATAACGTAGTCGATAAAGTAAGAATAGTTGCCAGTGTCTCTAATATGACAAAATATATCTATCCTGGCCAGCCTCATGCTCAACCGGGAAACTCTAAAGCTCTCTGCTGCATTGTTCCAGAATTACTAGCAAATACGATTAGAAAAGATGTTAAAAGTATAGGGCGACTGGGTGGCTCAGTCGGTTAAGTGTCCGACTTCAGCTCATGTCGCGATCTCACAGTTCGTAGGTTCAAGCCCTTCACTGGGTTCTGTGCTGACAGATCAGAGCCTGACCCTGCTTCGGATTCTCTCTCCCTCTCTCTCTGCCCCTCCCCTGCTCTCTCTCTCTCTCTCTCTCTCAAAATTAAATAAAACATTTTTAAAAATTTGATGTAATTAAAAATATAGAAATCAAAGAGGAGACAAAGTCTTATTCTTTGTAGATGATTTGCTTTTATTTTTGAAAATCCATTGAAAAGCCATTCTAAGCAATAAAAGAAATGAGCAAGGGAACAACTATATTTAAAAAAAAATAGCTTTCACGCACACACACACACACACACACACGCATCCCAGGGCTATTTTGGAAGAGAACACCTGAGTTTCAGCTTATTTATTTATTTATTTATTTTTAATTTTTTTTTTAACGTTTATTTATTTTTGAGACACAGAGAGACAGAGCATGAACAGGGGAGGGTCAGAGACAGGGAGACACAGAATCTGAAACAGGCTCCAGGCTCTGAGCTGTCAGCACAGAGCCTGACGCGGGGCTCGAACTCACAGACCGTGAGATCATGACCTGAGCTGAAGTCGGACGCTTAACCAACTGAGCCACCCAGGCACCCCCAGCTTATTTTTTTAAAAAAGATAAAATATTAGGAATAAACATAACAAGCAAGTTTAGATCTACGTGGGAAAACCATAAAAAACTATTGAAGGTCAGGAGACAATTGGAGAGGCAGCCAGGTTCTTGAAGTCACTCCATCTACGTTGATGTATGAAGTTCTCCTGACCCCAATGAAAACACAAACAGCTGTTTTCCTCTGACCAGACAAGGCAGTGCTAACCTTCCTGCAGAAAAATGTGTAAGAGAGAAACCCTGGAAAAGAAGGGGAGCAAAGAGGGGCATTATCTTGGCAGGTTGGACAGCCGATTACAAAGGACCGGTCACTAAAACGGTGTGGGGCCAGGAGCGAATGGACGGGCTGGCCCAAGACGTGGGGCAGGAGGCCCAGAGAGACTCGGAGCTCAGACGGGTCTCTAGGGAAGAAAAGGCATCTGGGGTCAGCGTTGGGGGGGGGGGGAACATGGCCAAACAGCGGTGTGGGGAGAGCTCACTGCGGACACCGGCATAAAACCCAAGTGGACCAAAGGCTCAAATGAGAAAAGAAAAGAAACAAATCGTGGCTGGAGGGGGACCGGGAAGAACTCGTTCATAGCCACCCAAGGGGAAGGTTTGCATTATGACTAAAAATATAAAAAGGATAAAAAAAGAAAAAAGCTCCACTACATGAAGTAAATGACAGAATGAGCGGGGAGACACACGGTGCCCGCCGTCACGTCCTGACATCGCTTCTTGCTCTGGCGGAGGAGCGTGGGGTCCCTTCCAATGTCCCCCACCCCTTCCGCACGCGGTGACCCCAGGATGTCGTTTCCTCTCCGAGACCGGATTGTCATAATCAGACTGTGGCAGGCTCTTGGGATTGTAGATCTGGAAGGAACACAGGTGACCCCCCGGGCTGGCCTCCGCAAATACCCCGATGAGAACTGTCACGAGCTGCCCCGTGTCTGCCCCCAGATTCATCTTCTGCGGTCGTGACCTCCAGGACTCCCAAAATGTAGCCGCGTCCAGTATGCAGGTCTTGAAAGACGTGATCAGGGTAAAATGGGGTCACGCGGGGGGCCCTGATCCGCCAGAGAAGGAAGACCTTCCTCCAAGCCCCCGTGTCGTTGCCCTGGCCCTTGGGAAACACAAAGCTCTGCTTCTGGGCACCGTAACAAGCCACATCCTCCCTGAGAAATTCTCCAAAAGCGGTCATGTTCTCCACTCGTTCTTCCCCTTCTTACCATCTTCGATTCTCGAGGATCCTCAGAGAAATTTAATCCTTATGTTCCAGATTCATTTATACTGAAATCATCAAAATGCTTTTTTGTCTGTCTAAGAGGATTTGGGCGTTCTTTTTATAGAGCCATTGAAGTCGTTTTTGCTTTGAGTCACGTTCTGGCAGCTCTAAATGAATTCAGACGGTCCCCCGCCCGCGCCCCGCACCCCGCTCTCTTCCACCGTCGGAGCGCTCAGAATCCAGGCAAACGCCAAATCTGGCCGCACGATTCCCCCTCCCGTCACACATTGAGACCCTCGGTGCTGGGGGGCTGCGGGGGCCCTGCCCCCACCTGCTGGAGGGGCTCAACTGGCCTCCGCGGCCTGTTAACCAGCATGCGGACCCCTCGTCTAGATTAGAGTCTCTGGCAGGGACCTTGGCTAGGCGGCTCTCGTGTCTCCCAGGGGCAGGGGGACCCTCGCTTGGAGGGCACACCCCTGCCACATTCTGCACACCCTGTCGGGGTCCTGGTTTAAGTAACTCTACCTGGCGCCTGGCCTGGTACTTCTCAAACGTGGCTCCTTCTCAGAATCACGTGGAAGCTTTAGACAAACCCAGAGGGGTGCAGCCAGAAAAGGGGTGAGGGGCCTGACTTCCTCCTTCACCGCTGTCCCAGGGGGCCTGCCGTGCGGCCAGGTGAGGGCTGTCTGCACTCTAAGTGTGATGGAGACATGGACGGGGGGACGCGGTGACCCCGGGAAAGGCAGCGGCCTCCAAAGCGGCTCCTTCCCCCACTCCCCGCACCCCCACCCGGGGATCCTACACAGGGGCGCCGCGGGGCTGGCAGGAGGGCAACGGGGAGCCTCCAGCTTTCCCTCCGGGGCCCACAGTCCTCCCACAATGCGCAGGGAAAGCACCAGGCGCCCCCTTTATCCCCTGGTTTGACTTTTGAGCCTTTGACGACCGGGTCCCCAAGCCATCAGCCCTCCTCAGGGCCATCCTGGGGCCGCACCAGGGGACAGCACAAGGCAGCGGTCACCAGGGCGGGCTTAGGACCCACGGCTCTGCTGGCTCCAGAGACTTTGGAGTCACAAAGTCAGAGAAAGGAGGGTGACATCAACGTCAGGGGGTCATGAGGGAGCGGAGGGGAGGGTGTGCCCAAAGCCCAGTGCGGGGCCTGGGAAACCCCAGCGGTCACCAGCGACTCCTGCCATCCAACCCGTGCTGACTGATTGTCCCACTACCAAGAACGTGTGTGGTCAATTTCGGCACAAGCCAAGGGCTTTCCCTTGGTTGGGTCTTTATCGATGGGACATCCCTGTCCCGGTTCCTCCGTCCTGCAGAAGCACCGGGCCCTGGAGGGAGCGTTGAGACGCGGTGGCCACAGACCCCATTTCTCGCCTTCACACCTTTGCTCCCGCTACGTCCTCTTCCTGCGGTGCCCCTCCCCCAGCCTCACCCAGACCCTGCCCCCTCTTCCTCCTGCGAGGCTCAGGGCTGTCACTTGTCCCCGGAAGCCTCTCTCATACACGCACACACATCCATGCACACACACATCCATGCACACACGCACACACAGACCTGCCTCCTTCTGGGAGATGCCATGGCCCGGGCAGCAGCAACAGTATCAGCTAGGGTCTCCCCTTGGCCGTCCCCGCCACCATCTCTCTGTCCCTCACATGGAAACCAAAGCCACATAGTGAGCCTGCCGGGAAGGAGCCCGTGGGGGCCCCAGCCCCCACCCACCTCACAGCCCCGATCGCGGCGGGGTGGGGCAGGGGTGGCTCAGGAGCACGGACCTCAGGCCCCGGGGGGCAATCTCCTTCCAAAAGGCAGCTCCAGCCTGCAGGGCCCCTGCCAGCCTCCACGACATGCCGAAGACCGATTCACAGGACGTATCAGTCCCACAGACAGGGGCTCACACCAGAGACGTGTCCTGTCACCCGGTCCCCCCGTCCTGGAGACCGGAGCCCGAGGTCCAGGCGGGGGCAGGGCCGGGTCCTCTGAGGCCTCTCTCCTTGCGTGGAGACAGCCATCCTCCCCCTGCCTCTTCACAGGGTTGTCCCTCTGTGCGTGGCTGTGTCCTGATGGGCTGGGGCCCACCCTAATGACCTCACCTTAACTCGATCATTTGCAAAGACCTTATTTCCAAACAAGGTCACAGTCACAGGGTGGAGGGGGTGTTAGGGCTCCAACGCCTGGGGACCCAATTCAAGCCGTAGGACAGGCTGCCTGTCCTTCCCTGCAGCATCCCGGGGAAGTCTGACACGGAGCAGACTCCCCGGGGCACGGCCGTCTCACACCCTGGACTCCGCACGCCTGGGGGGAGGGAATGACACGAGTCCCCACTCTCCCCTGGCTCCAAGCCGACCTAGGGGCAGTGTGCCAAGTCTGAGAAGCTACAACGTCATGCCAGCCTTTTAAAGTGATTGTCCCTGGGGCGCCTGGGTGGCGCAGTCGGTTAAGCGTCCGACTTCAGCCAGGTCATGATCTTGCGGTCCGTGAGTTCGAGCCCCGCATCAGGCTCTGGGCCGATGGCTTGGAGCCTGGAGCCTGTTCCCGATTCTGTGTCTCCCTCTCTCTCTGCCCCTCCCCCGTTCATGCTCTGTCTCTCTCTGTCCCAAAAATAAATAAAAAACGTTGAAAAAAAAATTTAAAAAAAAAATAAAAAATAAATAAAGTGATTGTCCCTGGGGGGCGCCCGGGTGGCTCAGCCGGTTAAGCGTCCGACTCTTGATTTCAGTGCAGGTCATGATCCCACAGTTCGTGAGTTCGAGACCGGCGTCGGGCTCTGTGCGGACAGCTCAGAGCCCGGAGCCTGCTTCGGAGTCTGTGTCTCCCTCTCTCTCTGCCCCTCCCCTGCTCATGCTCTGTCTCTCTCTCTCTCTCTCTCTCTCAAACATTAGAAATTTTTTTTAATCAATAAAATGATTGTCCTTAAGGTTACTGTTATTACCGATGCAGCCATGGTTTTGTTTAGACCAAAAAAAAAAAAAAAAAAAATAGCCATGAGCGCCTATAACCGCCAAGGCCTCCTGTGAGTACACGTATCCCGCAGGTGTGAGCCCCTGACTCGCGCACGCGCTCTGCGTCCTTGTGCCCTCGGGAGGAGGGGGAGCCCCCAGGACTGTGACTAGGGAGACGGGTCCACTTCCTTCCATGCACATCCCGCGAGCCCCGCGGCCACGGAATTACCTTTCACTACTCGCCTGCTGGGGAGCTTCAGAAAGTCAGACTGTGTCCCCAGGAGCACGGTGCCCCCTGACCCTGCGTTAGACTGGGGGTCGGGGCGGGGGAGCTCCAGCCAGGGGCCCCAACCTTGAGCCCAGGAGGCTCTGGAGGGGTCGTTTCTCCAGAGGCCACTGGCAGCCAGTGAGGTGTTCACAGGGGACGTTTGTCCCCCTGGTTCAGCCCTGCCTCATGGAGGGGAGAGAAGGTAGGAGAGGCCACCCGCGTGGGGCTTAAGGAAGACACCTGTGCCCACCTGGTTAAAACCTGCAGATGACCCATCCGTGCCAAGTACAGGAAGGCAAAATGGTCGAGCATTGCCCCCGTGCCCAGAGAGCTACGACAGCGTCCCCGACTCCAGGCCCAGCAGGCAGAGTCCTTCGGGACCGGCCAGGCTCAGTGTGCTCTCCCTAAGGAGGAAAAGGACCAAGGAGCTGGCCTCCTGTTGTCTGAGAAAAGAAGGTGGCCCTGGTGTGGCCGAGAGGCGGGGTGACGGCCAGCCTCCAAGCTGGCCCCGACGAATCTCCTCGTCACTTGGGATTCGCGTCCTCTGCGGGCTCCTCTCACGCTGACCGGGAGTGTGGCCAGGCTGGTGTGTGACTTGGGAGGGCCGGGTCTCCCAGATCAGCACGCTGGGGGAAGCTGGCCGCCATGGCGCGAGGACACGCAAGCAGGCCCGTGGAGAGGCCCGCGTGGCGGGGAGCTGGGGCCGCGTGAGTGCGCCATCTTGAAGGTCCATCCTCCAGCCCCTGTGGAGTCTTCAGGCAGCCTCGCCCAACCCCTGGGCTGCAAGCTCACGGGAGAGCCCGAGCCAAGACCACTCATCTTGACTTGCGCCCAAGTTCCTAGCCCAGTGTGGTAATAAGTGCTTATTCTCGCTTGAAGGCGCTAAGTTTGCGGGGTAGTTTGTTAGTCGCGGTGGATAAGTAAATACGCGCTGCGAGTTTCCAAGCTGAGGGTCGAGGGGTGAGGCACGGAGGCAAGGAGGCCTGTGGCAAGTTCAGGTGCACAGCCCAGGGTCCCGGCCACGAGTGGGCAGCGAGGAGCCAGGGTCCCCAGCGTAAGTCACGGCTCGGGAACCAGGGCCTGACGAAGGGCAGAGTAGTTCTGGACCAGCATGGTCGGAGCACCGCTGGGGGCAGTGGCTGGACCGTCTGTTCTCCTCCTCTACTGCCTGCTGTGTAGACGAGGCCAGCCAACGGGAGAAACCCTCCATGTGGGCAGCCGTGGAGGACGCGTGGGACGTCTGGACGTGAGGGCTTGTCCCGGCAGGTGACGGGGCCCAGAAAGGACGACGGGGCCAGGAGCCGGCAGAGGGAGGCCACACGGGAAGGGACCGAGACAGTGCCCCTCACCCCTGCGTCTCTGCCGGCCGCTTCCCTTCTCACGAGGAGCCCTGACTGAGCACCCGCCCGGGGGCAGGTGGGAGGTGAACTTGGCCCCCTGGAGACGTCAGGTCGTCACTCCTGGAGCCTGTTAACGTCACCTTATAAGGAAAAGGGGAGTCTGCAGATGCGACTATGTTGAGGATCCCCAGGTGGGAAAAGACCACCCGATTACGCAGACCCTAAATGTAAGCGCAGGGGTCCTCTCGGGGGGGGGCAGGGGGAGGTCTGACGCAAGACGAGGAGGAGGGGGGCGGCCACAGAGGCAGGGAGAGGCAGGGACGGGCTCCGTAGGGCACGCGGCCCTTCTGGCGGCCCGGTTTCGGCCCAGCGACGTTGATCTTGGCCTTGTGGCCTGCAGGGCTGTGGGGAGGACAGATCTGCTGTCTTGAGTCCCTTATTTTGTGGCGCTTTGCTCCGGCCCCCGCCTCCCCCGAAAAGCAATAGAATGGGAACGCGGGGTCGGAGCGGAAAAGGGTGGAAGAAGAGACAGAGTCCGCGAAGGGGGCCCCTGGCCTCTCCGCGTAGGTGGACACGAACAAACCAGAACTCGGGGGTGCTGGTCACTCCCTGCCCTCCTCACGCCGTCCACGCCTCGGGTTCACCCCCATGAGACAGGCCCGATGCAGGGGGGCGGCCCCCAACCTGGGGTGGGCCACGTGGAGCCCAGGGGATCCGCTCTCGCCCCCGGCCCGGTCTGCACGGTGGCCGCAGGGGTGCTCCTACCACACACGTGCCCGGGGACGGCTCCGGGTCCAGCACAGGCAGATCCCCAGGGCCGGGGGCTGCCAGTGTCACCCCCCCCCCGTGTGAGCCCACCTGTGCGCCACCCCCCCCCCCGCCGATAGCGGAAGAGAGGTGACAGGAGGCACGAGGAGGAAAGGAAGGTTCTTTTTTAAAACAAATTGTGTTTAGTTTATTTCGAGAAAGCGAGAGCGCACGCACAGGTGCAGGGAAGAGGCAGAGAGAGAGAGAGAGAGAGAGAGAGAGAGAGAGAAGCCCGAGCAGGTGCCACTGATAGCACAGAGCCCCACACGGGGCTGGAACCCGCAAACCGTGAGATCATGACCTGAGCCGAAATCAGCCGATCAGGCTCTTACCTCCCGGAACACACAGCAACTCCGTGAGGCCTGGGCTGTGTCCGCCCCAAACTCATACGCTAAAGCCCTAACCCCGATGTGGCTGGATCTGGAGACAGGGCTTTTTGGAGGCGACTAAGGCCGGACGAGGTCATACGGGTGGAGTCCTGATCAGACAGGACGGTGACCCGATAAGGAGGGGGACAGGGACTTCTCCCCTCCCCTTTCCCCTCTCCTACGTGAGGACACGGTGAAAAGGCGTCATCTGCCAGCCAGAAAGCAGGTCCTTTCCAGAAACCGAAGCCCGCCGGCCTCCGGACCCTTAGCAGAGGGATTGTGGCATCCTGCCACGCAGCCCAAGCAGACGAAGGTGGGTGTCCTTGTTTCGATGACGATCTTCGTCTGCACGGGCACAGGGGCTCGGGGGTTCGGGAACCTTTCCTACCCTTTCCTCTCGGCCCTTCCGCTCCCCCAAAGGCCGGGGCCATCGCACGGTACGGACCAGCGGGCAAGGTGGGGCCAGGCCCAAGACCCAGTCACAGGCTCTGGATCAGCGCTCTTTCTGATTCACCAAAGTTGCATTTTACGGCCGCTTATCGCCGACACGCAGGCTCACTCAACGTTGCAGGAGAACGAATCCCATTTTCCAGAGTTGAACACAGAGCAGAGGCAGTGAAACAAAATGCCGAGAAGCCAGAGGCAGAAGGCAGGTCTGCGCTGGGGCAGGGGTGGGGGGTGGGGATGGGGGGGCCCTCCGGGTAGTCGTGGCCAACTCAGCTTTAGTGGTGGGCGGGGTGGGGGGTGGGCAGAACGGCCTGGGATCCCAGGCACATCGCTCCCTGGCTACACAGGGCCACGGCGGCCCCCGCGTGACCTCAGTTTCCCCCAACATAGGCTCCGTGACGGAGAAGCCCGGTCAGCCCGAGCGAGGCACCACGTCGGCCGCGCCCACCCCGCAGCCCGGCTGCCCCGGTCCCTACAGAGGCAGCTGGCCGGCCGTCGTGATCCCACAGGACGGCTAAGCCTTCGGATGCCTGCAATTCCTTGCCTAATGCTTGGCTTAATTAAGACATCGACTTTAATGGCACTCTCGCCGATTACTTTAAGAAATGGCAGGTCGGTAAGATGATATTTCCTGCCGTGCAGGGATATCGTGATGAAATCTCCAAGCCATCATTTCAACACAGGAAGTTATCGGCTACCTGGGGCAGCGCTGGGCCGGCCGCACAATCGGCCCGCTGTTCCGAGCGTTATTTAAGAGGCCGAGGCATCCGTGGTCCCCAGCAGTCGGTCGGGGGGGAGAAAAAGGATCAATGGAGTATTGAGTAGGTTAGCTCTGCATATAGGCCTTCTCCATGTTTGGTTTGCTTTGATGCAAACGAAAAGTAAGCTCCATACATTTGAACTTGACGCTTTATCTTTTCCAGACTTCTGTCGTGCCGTAAAGTCAGCTTTAAAAAAAAAAAAAAAAAAGTCAGCTCGGGTTAAATTAGCATTTCTCCCTTTCCTTCTTCGTCTGTCTTTATGTCCTTCGGTTTTAAAAACATCATTGTTTTGTAAAATTAATAGACCAGAATGTTTGCCGTCTGGCAGTCCCCCCCCCCACCCCCACCCCGTGGGACGCGGCCACCGAGCGCCTGAACTCCCAGGTCGGACGTGCCCCTCCCTGCCAAATTCAGCCCCGGCGGAAGTTCACGGGTTCTCGGAAAAGTCAAGCGCGTTATCATTCTCCGGTCGTCGGTCATGATGGTAATGAAGCCAGGAAGGTTTCGCTCAAACCAGTTATGCATGGAGCCGACCGCGCGGGTGTAGACGGCACCAGCTGGAGGACTGAAGAAGCGACAAACCTACCTGGTTTCATCCCTGCTCTTCACTCTAAAAACCGCCCGGGCTGTGCGTCCCACAACGTCCTGCCCTCCGTCCCTCTTAGGGAGAGGGGCCCTGTGCCGGCTTTTGGCTCAGGACTCGCCCTGCCCCAGGGTCGTGCCTCCCCTCTTGCGCGGTCTCCGCTGGCAGCCGGAACCTCTGCAGAGAAGCACGGGTCCGCTTATGTATTCGATCCATTTTGATTTATTCGTCAGATTTAAATCGCCTCTTTTTTGAGAAGAGCCCAAAGAGGGGGGTGGGGTGGGCGGAAACAGCTCTGTGGGCGTAGAGGCTGGTCCGTGGCTGGCCCACACGTGTTTTCTCTTCACCTGTCTCGCAGGGTCCCTTACGACACGTCGGGCCGCGGGGCGGGCGAGGGTGGCGGGACAGAAAGGCCATGGGAGGCATGGCTGCTGCCTCCCCCGTTTCCCAGGCCGGCCTGGCCAGGGGAGGCCTCAAGTGGGGGCCTGCCGCTTCCTGTTCCTGCCTCAGCCGGGCGGGCAGATCCGTGTGTTTATGAAGAAGACACCAGACGCAGGATGGCTGACACAGGTCAGACGGAAACTCCCCTCCTCCAGTTCAAGTCTGGACAGATCCACAGCTTTCCGGCCGTTCTTTGCCAGCTGGGACTCTGCCACTTTAGGCGCCCGTGGTCAGCCCACCAGAGTAGCCACTTTCTCCCCCGCCAGCTCACGGTGCCTCTGGGAAGCCATGGGTGCTCGCCCAGCTCTCCCTATTGGCTTGGCCGCCATGAGCATCCCAAGCCTCTGATGCTGGCTGCTTAGGATTCACGGCCACCCTCTTGTCCAGAGAGTTCCCTCAACCGCATGGGATCCTCAACATGGCACAGTGGTCACCCCATGTGAGAAGACCCCCCCATGTGAGAAGACCCCATGTGAGAAGTGGGAGAAGACCCCCATGGTGGCCCTCCAGGCGGGACCAAGTTTATGGTACAGCTGACAGTCCAGAGCCCCCTGAAAGATGGGCCAGTAGATTTGGAGCCCAGAACGTGGAAGGATGGAGTGCGGTAGGGTACCAAAGGCTGAGGTCAGTCTCGGGCTAGGACCACCAACTTTCTGACCTGCCCCCCTACCCCTTCCTTTCTCTTGAGAGCCTTCGCTCAATAAATCATGTGGATCCAAACCCTTGCCTCAGGCTCTGTGTCTAGGAAAGCTGACCCAAGACCCTTCCCTTTTGTATCTCTGACTTTGCTCCCTCTATGTCTTCAGTAGAAAGACCTCCTTCTCCCTTGTTGCAGGCTAAAGTGTGTCCTCCAAATATTCGTATGTTAGGGGCGCCTGGGTGGCTCAGTCGGTTGAGCGTCCGACTTTGGCTCAGGTCATGATCTCGCAGTCCGTGGGTTCGAGCCCCGCGTCGGGCTCTGTGCTGACAGCTCGGAGCCTGGAGCCTGCTTCGGATTCTGCGTCTCCGTCTCTCTCTGCCCCTCCCCTGCTCATGCTCTGTCTCTTTCTGTCTCAAAAATAAATAAAAACATTTAATAAATATATAAATAAATAAATATTTGTACGTTAAGTTTCTAAGTCTCCGTACCTGAGAATGTGACCTTATTTGGAGTTGGGCCTTTCCTGAGGTAATTAAGGTAAAATGAGGTCATTAACGTGGGCCCTCTTCCCATATAATTTGGAAGGAGATCAGGACACAGACATACACATGGACGACCCTGTGAGGACACAGGGAGAGGCCAGCCGTCCACACTGTCTCCCGGGCCTGAGAGACAATGAATGTTTAAGACCCCGTGTGTGGCACTTTGTGACGACCCACCTGTCACTGACGTTGCCTTTTTCCTTCACAATCCAGCCACCTCATCATTCTGGCTTCTCCAAGACAGAATGAATCGTTGATCTGGAACATTCTTGTGCCTCAAACACCTCACTTGCCTTACATAACTCACATAAGTTCCTGTCCCTCCCCGCAGAGATTTTCCTTTTTTATATATATATTTTTTAATTCATTTTTGAGACAGAGAGAGAGAGGGGGGGAGCGTGAGTGAGGAAGAGGCAGAGAGAGGGGGAGACACCAAATCCGAAGCAGCTCCAAGCCCCGAGCTGTCAGCACAGAGCCTGATCCGGGGCTTGAATCCACGAACCGCGATATCATGACCTGAGCTGAAGTCTGAAGCTTCACGAACTGAGCCCCTCAGGGGTCCTGAGACCCCCCCCCCCCACAGGACCCAGTAAATTCTCAGCCTAAGTCCTTCAAGCCAAAACCCGGCCTGGACTGAATTCCTCGACTCCCCAGGCAGGCCACCTTCCTCCTCCCCAGCAGAGGGACAGATGGGATCACAAACTGGAAGGATCCCACGGAGGGACGGTGGCGGGCCTCGGACACCGGCTCCGTATGGGTGGCCCTGGGGACAGAGACTGGGGACTTACACTTCTCCCCACGCAGCCGAAGCCTTCCTAAGAAGTCACTGACTGAACACAGGTCACCAAGAAGGTCACAGACAAGACCGAGCACCTGAATCCGTCTGGATTCCCCTGGGGGATGGGCTCCGAATCTATGGGCTGGCCTCCCCCGAGATCCCCCTTTGGGAACGAGGCTGCGTGTCTGCACATC
The DNA here is from genome assembly GCF_018350195.1 of Panthera tigris. NCBI lineage: Eukaryota > Metazoa > Chordata > Mammalia > Carnivora > Felidae > Panthera > Panthera tigris. The sequence continues at coordinate 110,837,411 of NC_056669.1, forward strand.
TGCTCCCCCCCCCGGGGTCAGTTGTTCGATACGGCCCGAGCCAAAGCTCTCTGTTTAACAGACAACGTATCTATGTGTCAGAATCAGCAACCATCATCTAAGATGCTGGGGGTTTTCTTCCTCGATGAAACGGGTCTTTTGAGAGCCAGTCAAGAAGAAAGAATGTGGAAGGACGGAGTGCAGTGGGGTACCTCGGTGAAAAAGGCCCTTGATCGTGGGGAGCATTAAAAACAGAGAATTCACTCTTTTACCGCATGCTTCCTTCAGTTACCTATAAATCTCCCCGTCCGAGGAACCACCCGTTTGTCTTCCCGAAGAAGCGGGGAGAAAAAACATCCAAGGCATGACGTAGTTACTGCAAATGTCCCCCGCTGTCAGGAGCGGAGTTTTTGAGGCAAACGTACGAGACTCCGTCCCTGCCCCCAGCCTCCATAGGGATACCAACGGTCGCTTTGCATAAGCTGCCTGTTGGCTCGAACAGGAAGCAAGCGCAGACATCACAGGTTGGATTATGATCGCACAGCCCTTGCCTGATGGACAATAGATGCCTCACCAGACCCAACATTAGCCACAGCCAGGTTGCGTTTTTAAAAGGACTCTTGTGCATTGTTTCCCCTTTCTTAGTACGCAGGAGCCCCTTAAAAGGCATCGAAAGTGCTTAGTGCGGATATTCAGAACAAATGAAACCTTTTCTTCCCCCTGTGTGGTGGCCTTTGTAATAACAGTCTTCTTCTGTGTTGGATACGTATGTAACTTAAGATGAAAAGACATTTTATAGCCTCGCGGCAGCACGATGGGAAATTATCAGCATACCTGTGGCTCCCACAGCCCGGGAGGGAGCCTGTGTCGGGCCATGAGAAAGGGGCCCTTTCGCGCTGCTCCTGGGGGCCAACCTCCCGCTGTCCAATACCCCCCTGCAACGACTTTTCACAGAGGCGTGTAAAAAATACCTCGGGTGACTGGTTGTGATGACCGAACTTGATCACGCAGCAGCCACAGACGCCCGCCAAGGGCTTGCCCGGGGAATTTGTTACGCGACTGGTTTCCGAGTACCTTTGTGGAAACGTTCGTTCACGGCCCTCTCTGATCTGGAGACATGAACACAAAGCAGGCGAGGCGGCGCTGCAGACACAAACGTCGGAGCCCAAGGCCCTCAGCGGGTCAGCTCACCGTAATGGGCCTCAGATGACCCGGCTGAGAAATGGGTCTGATTCCACCCACTGCATCGAATCGTTGTGAAACTTAATTAATGCTTGAAAATGTTTTGAGATCCTCAGAGGAAAATAGACCACAAACGTAGAGTGTTATTATGGGATCCAATCGGATGCCTTCCTTTCTGCAATAAAATGCCGTGGGCGTTGTCTGAACTTTGTCCCTTCCGGCAATGGCGGTCCCTGCGACGTCCCTGTCTCCGCCACGCCGGCTTTTGAACCCTCACAAAGCCTCTTGATTTCCATGGGCCACTTACCGTGCCACGAGATAGCCGTGAGGTCTGAACACACTCCTTCCCGACATAGTTTCTGGGAAGGGCACTGTACCTGGGCTGGCTCCCGCAGATTCCTGTTCACGTCCCCACCACCGACAGCATCATTTTGTGACGATTGTGGTACCCACCGCTCCTGGCTTAGGTGGCTCGGAAACACAACGGGACAGCCAAGGAGCGGTCTTAATGGACAGCCAAGGAGCGGTCTTGGGTTCTCCGTCTTCTACTCATCCTTCCGTACCATAATGAGGTGGAAAGACCTGACTCATCTTAACTAGACTGGTCTCTAATAAAGGGGTTTGGGACGCACATCATTTTGTTCAGCGTTTTGATCTGCCATCTTTGAAACGTGGTTTTCTTGCTCGGCTGGTGTCCACTTGGCAGGAAAAACAGATAGAGGCTCATGTGTGCTCTGAAGCTCCCAGCTCTCCCGTGCTCCGGGCCGCTGTGTAATCCTGCTAAGCCACTTTCTCAGGAGTATTAGGTGAAGTTGAAGACTTTTTAGTTCCATACACCCAACAGGCTGGAATGAAAGTGCCTGTCATCTGCCCGGTGAGGTCTCTGCTGTCCCCTCTGCACAGGACACTTCACCGCCGAGGGTCACTTGGCCTCGTCCTTTGCCCGACTCAGAGCTCCCCACAAATGCCCTCGGCCCCCACCAGCTTCTTCCCCACCATCACCTGCTGTCACCCCCAATCTCTTCCATGGCCCTATTTCCTTTGCTTTATTATCTCTTCCTGTACCTGTTGTCTGTCTCCCACTCTAGAACGCCCTGTCCACGGGGTGGGGGCAGAGGCCGTCTGTCTAACTCATCAGCGCACCCCTTGCTCTAAAACTCTACCTGGCACACGGTGAGGACCCAGGAAACACTGTCAGAGGGCTGGCCTTGGCCACCAGTGGCGTAGGGTTCTAGTTTCCAACGCTTTTAGCTTGGGGTCCCCAGAAGGCAGAGACTGGAGAAAAGGCTTCAGTGGGAGTCCCTTACGGGGGCAACACGCCGTAGAGGACAGCAAGCAAGGCTGGGAAGAAGAGCGGTGGTGGTACATTCTGTAAGCCCTCCGACGCCAGCCACGCACGGAGCACAGAAGGCAAATCCGTATCTGGAGGGGTCGTAGCTCTCTCCTCCAGATTGTAAGACGTCCGACGTAAGCCGCTTGCCATGAGGTAGTTAGTTACCTCGTGCCCTCCACGAACGGGCACTGGTTGCAGGCTCGACATTCGTCTGTGCTGCTGAAAGGGCGGACGTCCAGCCTGGGTATTGGAGTATTTAGAGAAAGACTGGCTGTCATCCGCTCACCTGGCCGTGGAGAGCCTGCTCTGGGGGACAGGCTTCCCCTGGGCACCGAAGATCCGCACAGCTTTGCCCACTCACACAGGTCCGTCTGCGGGCCCTTCCTCTAGACCCGCTTGTTCCTTCCAGGCTCCTGTCCAGTGAGCCGAACCATTTCCCCGTGTCCAGAGCCCTGTGCGTATTCTTAGTTTAGGACACTGCTCTCTCCGTGCAGATTCCTCCGCTCCACTCTCTCCCAGGGCCACTCCTCGGTGCCGATGTATTATAAAAGAAGTCAGCGTACGTAAGTGAGGAATCTGTAATCCTACCCTTGAAACGAATAGTACGCTGCATGCTAACTAGAATCTAAATGAAAAAACTGGGAAAGGGAAAATAAAAACAGTCAGTTTTCAGCGAGCATCAAGTTACTGTGCCGGCCCTTCTGTGAACCAGGTTTAAGCTCTTCTCTCTTCAACCAACTTGTCGTAGAGCACATCTTCATGAGATCACAGGGATGGGGCGGCTGGGGGGCGCATCCGACTTCGGCTCAGGTCGTGATCCCACGGTTGGTGGGTTCGAGCCCCAGCGTCGGGCTCTGTGCTGGCGGCTCGGAGCCTGGAGCCTGCTGCGGATTCTGTGTGTCCCTCCCTTTCTGCCCCTCCCCTGCTCACGTTCGGTCTCTCTCCCCAAAATAAAATAAATATTAAAAACAATTAAAGGTCATAGGTGCGAGTTAAGGGAGAGATATAGGCACACCGGAGGCGGGCAACATGGGAGTCCCCGTACCTGTCTGAGTCACTTATTCACGCCTCCCAGAGCTGCTGACATCCAGTCCCTGAGGCACTGTGTCTATCACCTCCAGCGGCAGTCGCTTAGGACCCCATGGCCAGGTGCGTGATCGTGACTGCAGCCCAATGACGTGCCATGAGCTGTTTTTCAAGGGCAAGTCATCTCTGTTGTAAAAAGCGCGTCTGGTCCAGAACTCGACAGGTGCATGTTGAGACTGTCTCAGAGAGGCTTTCTGCACACCCTGCCTGTGGAGACAATCGGGACCCACTAGCTGATAAATCACATGTCCCTCGTGGCAGAGAAGCCTGTCCTGCAGCCTCCACCCGCCGAGGAGTCCATTGCCAGGTCCCACAGACCACCTTCTGAACCACTCAACAAACTTCAGAATTCTGAAGTGTGATATATGTCACCTCCCCCCCATCCAAAGACATTACGTGTTACACTCCTTTCTTCATAGTAGGAGATGCTAGATGGACAACAGATTGTCCTTTGCCTTAGAGGGGCTGTCCCAGCAGGCCCCAGACACTGGATCCCCACTCATTTCATTGATGTGCAGCCCTTCATGTTTTCATGAGCTTGTCTCCCACTTGCTGGGCATGCACGTATCTTACCTGGGCCTCTGGGGTGCTTGCCACTCCCTGTTCACCAGCTCCAGTTATCACATGCTATCAGTTTAACAGAGAGGCATTGTCTACAGAATATCGAGGTGGCTGTGGACCCCGTGAGGTATCTTGTTTGGAGAACAGGAGCGTTAATCTCCTGGATCTGGAGTAAGATAGTGAATGTGTACTGCTGTCCTTCCCACGTAATGACAAGTCGCTTTTTATGCTCCTCACTGATGGAGAGGGAGGAGAACACATCCACTGTATCAACAGAGGCATTTCATCCAACTTCTTCTGGCTCCAGGATGGAGAAGACACTACCAGAGTAAACTTCCCTCTATAAACAACTACAAAGTTGGGGGGGATGGGGAGGGGAGAATATGAAACGACAATGTCTGGGCAACAGGCAGCAAAGACTGTGATCCCCAAGAGAAAGAATACCCGTGAGGTGATCCCATCACTTCCCTGGCCCTCTGCCTAGGGAAAATTTCCTGAATGTGGCGCAAGAGGCAGGAGCAGAGCGGAGTTTGGAGATCTCACTGAACTGAAGAGGCTGCCAAAATAACTCGAATCTGTGGTCAGGACACCAGAGGAGGGAGTTGTGCCAAGCGAGGGCACCTCAGACATTTCTGTGGTTATTGCAAATCCTTGGCCACGGGCGGGGCTGTGCGTGAGCAGAGAAAGACTACAGGAGAATTCTATGACAGCAGCTGCTATGGGTTTGCGAGGCCAAACAGTGTTGAGACATACTGGAGAAAGGCCAGCAAGAAAGGAGAGGTTTCATTTATGTCCTAGAATTAAGAGACATCAGAGAAGTCATGCCTTAGGAGTAAAAACCATAACGTAGAGTAAGGTTTGGTCTGAGTCTCTAACACAGCCTAAAACAAGTCTCAACAAGGGCCTTTCATGTGGCTGGGAAGCAGAATTTGAAGGACGAGTCAAGTTGACTTAGGGGGAAACACCAGATCCAAGTCTATGCAAGTTCACACTGTCAGCCAAGAATCCAACCACCTACTAGAATAAAAACCAGCACCACTCAGAGGCAAGTCTAAGAATCCCAAATATCTACCACGTGTCATAGACAAGGCCACATACAATATGCAGCTCCATATAATAGCAAAAAAATTCCAGACGTGCCAAACAACAATACTCAAGGGAAAAAGCAGTCAATTGAAAGCGACCCGGAGATGGCCCAGATGTTAGACTTAGCACATACAGACCTTGAAGCTATTATTATAAAGAAGTTCAAGGACGTAAAGGAAAATATGGTCCCAATGAGTGAGAGGATTGGAAATCTTGGAAATCTCTTTATTATTTCAATAATAAATGAAAAAGTGAATGGATTTACTTAAAAGAATATTAGAAATAAAAGAAGGGGTGATCTGAAGACAGATCAATATAAACTATCCAATAAAAAAAAAAGACAAAAAAAAGACCCCCGGAACAAAACCAAACGGCCCAGCATCTGTATAATTGCACCCCAGAAAGAAAAAGCTGAACACGAGGCAGAGAAAAATGTTTGAAGAAATCAAATAAAAAAATTTCCCAAAGTTGATGATCTCCATATAAAAGGGAAGACAAAACCAACTTACAGATCCAAGAAACTCGCTTTTATCCCAAACAAGAGAATTACAAAACAAACCCCACAGACACACAAACTGCATCCATGTACATCGTAGTCAAACCACTGAAAAACAAAGAGAAGGAGAAAATCTAAAAAGCAGCCAGAGCAAAAAGCACATTGCACATAGGCAACAAATGGTGGCTGGCACCTCATCAGAAACAACAGAGATCAGAGGACCCCGTGGAAAGCAGTAAGAGACATTTGAAATATCGAAAGAAAAGACTTGTAAATTCAGAATGTTACATCCAGTGATGATGTTTTGTCAAAAAAAAAAAAAAGAATTGAAATAAGATGTTTTTGGACCAATCGCACCTGAGAAAATGTATCACTGGGAGATCTTCACGACCAGGGTATTCTGCTCCTGCGAATCCCCACATCTGGCCCAGGAGCTCCAGTGGGGGGTAGGTTTACGAGAGCCTGGTGCACTGTGACCTACCTGGTGTTTGCAGGGGCCAGGGGATGGGAAATACAGATGTGATGAGGCAGCACCCCGGCATCCTTAAGTTTTTGGCGATGAGCGAAATCTTCACGATTACTCCTGGTTGTGTCATTGCTTTGGTTTGCCGTCTTCTCCAGGAGGGGGCAGTTCTACCTGGCTCTTCCCACCGAGTGGCTCTTTTTCCACAAGCTGGGGGCGGAGGCGGGGGACGGACTTTTGCGTCAAAGTTGAGATCCTGCCAACGTGGAAGTCCAGCTAGTCCAAAAACACTATAAGGGGCTGGGGAAATGACCACAGGGTGCATCCTCCCATCCACTGTGGGATAGGCTTGGGCAGGAACCCCACTTATCACCTGGCCTCCACAAGCCCCCCACTGTAAGTGATGGAGCTTCAGGTCTCCTGGTTTCAGACCCTCCATCCAACAATCCTTGCAAGTCTGGGTACCCCCTTTCCTCAGTGCACGGGCACGTGTCACTTTGGGGAAGGGTCAGGGAAATGACTACTGCCATAAACTGGCAGTGACATTACAGGATCTTTCCTCCAGGGGACTCAACTCTCCTTTAATCAGTCAGTGAATTAATGAATGGGATTGGCATCTGTGACCCAAGCTGCCATGTATATTTCCCTGGTTCCCATTAGTATCTGTTGGCCAGCTCCTCCTCTCTCTCTCTCTCTCTCTCTCTCTCTCTCTCTCTCCCTCTCTCATTCTGCATAGGCTCTTTCCTCTCAAAGCAGGAAACGTATCTCTCCCCTCGGGTCTTGCTGAGACCCGAGTGGTCAGCCTGGTCAGCTTATCAGCCTCGATGTATGGAGGGGTGATGGCCAGGACAAGTCTCAAGCACCACGAGTGAGATGTTGTGGGATCTCTTGGCAAAGGGGCATCTCCCCTCTGTCGAGGGTTAGGGAGACCGTTTCTGCTGGAATAGAGGGTTCAGGGGAGCCTGGGGGTGCAGTGTTCCCTGGCTCCTCCCATCCCCCCATCTCAAAGGACCGCTCCCACCCGGTCGGGACCTGACGGGGACCAAGCACACCTGTCGAGGTTGGACAGTCATCTCCTTTGAACTCTGCCCCTCCCAAAACCAGATTCTGGGTCTGATTTTCCAGGAGATCCACCCCACAGGAGACGGAAATCTCCTAATGTTGCCAGAGGCCCCCCGGGGCTTCCCCAGGGTGACTGGAATTGTCCGTCAGCCACTCTAAACCTGTGGCTTCCTGTCCCAAGGCTCGTAGGAGCCATTATCAGGGGGCAGTCCACTCCACACTATTCGAGGGCCACCGCCTGCCCACACAGCCCAACGCCCCGCTTCCCTTGTGCACCTCCCCCCGACCCCGGGTAACACAGGTGACAGCCTTGGAGGTCGTGGTCCAGGATCATCACGCCCTGGTCCCGGCCCCCCTGCCAAGGAACGGGATCCTCATCGCCATGGGGAGTGATCGAACACCAAAATCCCATCAGGGGGGCTCTGCTCTCAGGGGTTACTCTGCACCAACCACCTTAACCAGGGGCGCTTGGTGATGCCTGATGCCCAGGCCTACCTGTAAGTCCTACGCTGGGAGCTGAGAAGCAGTGAGCGGGGGCAGAGCCCCTTCAAGCCCCTTCAAACCAGGAAACATCTGGGGGCGAAATGGGCAAACGTTGGAGGTCACGTCTTAACCGTGACGCGGCCGACTGAGGCAACTGCCCGGGTTTTACACTCGGGGACCAGAGTCCAGGCAGAGAATGAGGTGGAAGCATCTGGGCTCAGGGTCGTTCTCCTCCTGGCCTCCGTGCCCTGACTCCGAGGGGCAGAGCAAGTCGGAGCCCGTGTGTACGCACGACCGTCGCCTTCGTGATGGGGGGGCCACGCCCGGCCGGCCCTCCCAGACAGCGTGCGCCTGGGGTTTCCGGGTAGGCAACGGCGAGGAATCGGGACTGTCAGACAAGACGCGGCCCACGCGGTCCACGAAAGCACCACAGATCTCAAGACCCACGGGAATCCGCTGCGAGTTGTGAAACGCACGCCAGGGGCCCCCTGACTCCAAAGGTTTTGCTCTGCCTGCTAGCCCACGCCTCAAAACTTGGTTCTGAGAATCTGGGACCGCAGCCCACACAGACCCCAACTGCCTGAAGAGCGATTCGGGTAGGGCGAGTGAGGGTGGGGGCGGTTCAAGGGAAGGTGCCCGTTAAGTCAGTGGATTCGTCTGCGTCCGAAGTCAGAAGCGCGCTCCGGCCACCGTGGCTGGGAAGGTTGCTTTCTGCAAGTGGTCGTTTTCTAGAGTGTAAACACAGCTCCTCCTGCTCCTCCCCTCCCCCCCTTCCCTCCTCCTCATCCTCCTCCTCCATTCTTTGGGAGTTTCCTCTCTGATGGTACAATTTGCTAAAAATGAACATTTTAACCAGAAACCCACATAGGGGAGCCTGGGCGGCTCAGTCAGTTAAGAGTCTGACTTTGGCTCAGGTCATGATCTCGCGGTTCGTGGGTTCGAGCCCCGCGTCGGGCTCTGTGCTGACAGCTCGGAGCCTGGAGCCCGCTTCGGATTCTGTGCCTCCCTCTCTCTCTGCCCTTCCCCCGCTTGTACTCTGTCTCTCAAAAATAAATAAATGTCCTACTTGGACACCCAGGGCGGCAGGGAAGCTGTGAGTTCTCTGCCTGCCACCCTAGAAGGGAACAGAAAGAGGGGACCTGGGAGCAGAACAGCTCTGGCTCCGACAGATCTCTCTACTGGTGTCCGCGTCCCCGGCCTTTCCCAGAGGCAGGACCCCGGTGCTCACAGGGGAGACACGGATGCACCTGTCCTGAGCTCAGCCCTTGAGGCTCACACACTGCGGGCTCACCACCTTTGGCCACTTCCACGGGTGGAGAAGTGAGGCCCAGAGAGCTGGCAACGGTGCGGGAGGGACGGGGCTCAAGTTCAAAGCCAGCTCGTGGGGCCCCAGATCCCCTGCCGCGTTTCTGCTCCGCACCGGCCCAGAAAAAGTGCCGACCACCAGAGGACGTGGCTGAAGGCGGAGGGAAGCCCCGCTTGGCCGGAGAAGCCCCTGGCTGGGGGGCTCATGGATGGGAAGGGTCCCCCAGCCAGGCCGATCCTAACCACCTGCCCAGGCAGGGGGCCTGGGGGGGCCCTGAGGGTCTGGGGGGCATCTGGGAGCTGGGGTCCTCGAGGGGTCTGGGTGGGCCAGGAGAATCTGGGGGACCACAGAAGTCTGGGGGTTCTGGGGGAACCTCACAGGGTCTGGGGGGCCTCAGGGAGATCTGGGGGTTCCGGGGTATTCATAGTGGGACGCCCTGTGCTTGCTCATAGCCGCTAGACACTTCCCATGGTCACGGGACGTGACCGGCTCAGCGACGGTGAGTGAGGCCGAGGGGCCCGGCAACACTGGTGGAGAGGGAGGCGGAGCCCGCACAGCCTGGTAAGCAAGTGCCCGGAGACCCATTGTTTCCTGGCTTTCCCCACTCTCCCGGGACGATGGGAGGTCTCTTCCCGAACCTGTCGCCAGGGTATTCCTGCACCGCGCGCATCCGGCAGAGGGGTGGGCGCTGGGACTCTCTCCGAGCAGGATCCCTTCCCAAGGGTTCACCGGCCAGGACAGCCGGTGGGGGTGGGGAGACCCGCCACCCTCCGTGAGCCTCCGGCGGGACCAGCAGTGAGTGGGCAGGGCCCTGGGCATCCCTCCACCATGGGAGCTGGGCCTGGCCACGACTCCAGGCAGCCTTCCTGAAGGAGGCGAGGCCCAGCAGGGCTTTGAAGGATAGGAAACGTCTGGATAGGCGGATGAGGGTGAGGTGGCCCGATGGGCAAGGCCCAGGTGAACCTGTCCCCCGTCTGCCGTGAGCAGATGGCCTGGGGCATATTCTCAGGTGCGTGGGCTATTCGTGTCTCTCCATGACATTTTTAAAAGATGTTTATTTATTTTTGAGAGAGAGAGAGAGAGAGTGGGGTAGGGGCAGAGGAGGTGGGGAGAGAGAGAATCGGAAGCAGGCTCCAGGCTCCGAGCTGTCGGCACAGAGCCCGACGCGGGGCTCGAACTCACGGACCGCGAGATCGTGACCTGAGCCGAAATCGGACGCTGAACCGACAGAGCCCCCCAGGCGCCCCTCCGCAACGTTTTTAAATGTTGTGTTCATTCTAGCGATCATGTCCTCCTCCGCACATCACACCCACACAGAATCACCTGGAAGGCTTCTGACTCCAGGGCTCAGGTCTACACGTCTCACTCCTTAGTAAGGAGCCAAGAGATAACCAGGGCAGGGGCTCCGAGCCTTTTTCTGCAGCGTGGACTCTTGGGCGGCGTTGAATTCTCTGGAAAGCTCAGAACGTTGCTGGTAAATGCCGAACACAAAACATGTGGGATGACAGACGAAGCGAACCGCGCTGCACCCAAGGCAGCCAACCAAAGACTTTTCTCCCAATTAACGCGTGATCTAGAAACTGCTCTGCTTTGCGGACACCTCGAATAAAACCCAGCGGCAGGTCGAGAAACTTGTATGATTTCGAGGGGTGCCGAGCGAAAACGACATCTCAAGGCATCTGCAACCGCCGTGGTGTGAAGCCGTCCGCGGTTTCTATTGGCCGCAAAGACACTCACTCTGCCGCTTCACTGCCGCCCGCCTTCAAAATACCCACGAGCAGCCGGGGGTTCGCAGAAACGAAGATCCCCTCCAAGTCCACAGACCCCAGGTGAGGGACCCCTGACCCCCAAGGGCTGTGCCACCGCCATTGTGTTAGTGGGTGGTCGTGTCAAGGAGGCCACGGCCTCACGCCTTGGTGTTTAGGGGGCACTTGGCCAGCTGGAAAGACACCTGGCACAGAAAGGTGCCTGCACGGGACAGGGCTCTGCTTTACTTTAGCATCGTGACAGTGGCACTATGCCTTGGCACGTGGGGTCCCCGGAACCGACGGCGGCTAACAGAGGCCAGCTGGATACGCAGAGACAGTCCCTCCTGGGGAAGGACACGGAGCCAATGAGACGCTTCTCTCCTTTCTTTTAAATTTTTTAAGGTTTGTTTATTGTTGGAAGAGAGGGCGGGGGAGGGGCAGAGAGACGGGGAGACCCAGAATCCCAAGCAGGCTCCAGGCTCCCAGCCGTCGGCACAGAGCCCGACGTGGGGCTCGAACCCACGAACGGTGAGATCGTGACCTGAGCCGAGGTCAGACGCTTAACCGACTGAGCCACCCAGGTGCCCCGACCCTCCTCTCCTCAAGAAGGTTCTCGTTTTACTGTTTGAGGAGAGGGATCTTCCCATGAGGATTCAGAGAGGGGGCCAAACGGTCCCAGGAGCCCGGCCTTCTATTGCGGAGTCAGAATCCCTCCCCGCCCTTCCCGACAGGACTTCCTGTCTCAGCCCCGTTCACCCTGTAAGAAGTTCACCCCAGAACGCTGGGCGTCCCCTCAGCATCCCTGAAAGAAACCCAAGCTCCCTGGCCTGGTGCCCCCCCCCTTCCCAGCTCTGGCTCAGCCCACCCCTCGAGGTCATGCCTCCTACTCTACCTACCGTGCCCTTCCCACCCTCCCCCCAAGGAACTCTGACCCTCACTCACAGGAGATCCTCATCCCCCAAACTGACCTGCCCTCTCCACCAAGCACGGCCTCTACCTCTTGATCGTGGCCCGTTGTTTTGTGATGGTCTGCATGGGAGCCCGTCCCCACTTGGCCCAAAGCTCCAGGCAGGGAAAGCAAATGGTCCCCCACCCAGTCCGGCGCAGGAGATGCTGGGTAGCCCTCAGGCGAGGGCCTGACCCGGGTTGCCGGGGACTGCGGCAGGTGGCACGGGAGAGGGGGAGAAGGGCTAGGGGCATCAGAAGGGACCCCGAGCGGGCTGAGAGAGGGCAGCAGGCATGCACACGCCCCTCTGAGGTCCCAGGTCCAGCCGTAGAGCGGGGAGGCCCCCCGGGACGGCCACACCAAGCTCCCCATGCCTTGCAACCTTCCAAGCGATGCAAGCTTAAGACAGGACGAAGAAGAAGCTTGGTGTCTCCCCTCTCTGCTCCCCCACGACACATACCCTCGATCAATTAAAAAACCAAATAAATAAAAAGCCTTATTTGAAGTTCTGCCCGAGCCTCTTCCAGCGGGCCTGCAGCGGGCCTGGAAGCAGGGCACAGACAGAGACTCTGCCGAGCATCATCGAGTGCTGCGGTCTGTTGACCAAAAACAAGCCCATTGGCAAATCGGCAGGTGACATTTGCCCCGGGAAGATGAAAGGCTTGATTTGGGAACGTCTGAAAGAGTCGTTTAGATATTTGTATTGAGAGCAAATATAAGAGTGTGTATGGGGGGGGGGGGGGAGGGGGCGGCAATAATTAAGTTAATAAAGGTTTTATTGAACTTAGGAACAACACGAGTATTTTAAAGCAATGACTTCCGCTGAGGTGTTTAAAACAGATTTTTACGAGCTGGTTTTTTGTTTCTTGCTCTTTTTTCTTGTTTTAAGTCCTGCTCCGCGCAAAGCCTTCTACGTTACTGCTAACCACCTTATTTTCAGTTCCTGAACCGTGATTTTTGCCCTGCGCCTGGGGAGGCCCCGCCTCGCCACTTACAGGGGGACAGACGGACAGGCTGGCTTCCCAGATTCGAAGATGCCTCGATGCTGGTCTGCAGAAGCCACGAGATGATAACCAAATTCCCGAGGGGCCAGGAGGCATTGGGGGGCACCTAACACTGCCAGCCCTCAACTGCTGGGTGGTCTGTCTCCGCATGTCTCCCATTCGTAGCCCAGAACGGAGCCCCTGGGGTGAGGAGGGGACCTCCCAGTACCACTGAGCCACGTGAGCCCAAGTGGACTGCTGTGGACTGTCTGTGTCCCCCTGAAATCCCTGCGTTGAAGCGCATCCCCCCCCCACCATGTGTGGTGCTTGGAGCTGGGTCTGTGGGCGGTGGTTAAGGTCAGATGAGATCACGAAGGTGGGGGGGCCCCGAGACAGGATTCGCACCCTCTTAAGAGGGAGACGAGAGCTCCCTCGCGCTCTCTCTCCGCCGTGTGAGCACGCGGCGAGAAGGCGGCCGTCCAGCGGACTCTCGAGCTTTAAAATGTCCCCCGTCCTGAGGACCAGCAGGCTCGTGACAGCCCAGCCCGGGGCTCTGCGTGGGCCCCGCGTGGCCTTCCCTCATCTCCTGGCTCGCAAGCCTTGGCAGTCTCCAGCTGCTCCCCAGCATTCCTTTCTGGGCCACGAGTTCCCTCCACATCAAACGCGGGTCTCACTTCGAACCCACGGGGGCAAGAAATCCAGTCTCAGGAATGATATTCGAGGCGGGGCTACCTCTTGAAGACACACGTGAAATGTATCACTTAGTAAAATCCCTGATGTACTCAGTACTCAGCACTCAGTACTCAGCGCATTCGTCCCTCCAGCAGGCAGGCAGAGAACGACTCCCCGGAGCCAGTCACGGCCCTGGGATACAGGAGGGGACCAGGTGGCCCTGGACGGACCCGGGCCCCGCCCCGTGGAGGTCACGTCCAAATGCACACACAAATAAGTGACTTGCAGGGCATGTCAAAAAGCAATGCATCCCAGAGAAAAGAAGTGGGGAGGGGGCGGCACACGCTGGGCAGAGGGGTGCTCTGGGCAGGGAAGGCTGCACTGAGAAGGTCACATCTGGAGAGTTCAAGTCCATGAGAGAGCCAGCTGTGCTGAGAGCTGGGGGAGCGGCCAGTGCAAAGGTCCTGAGGCAGGGGCCTGTCTGATGTGCTGGGAGACCTGCCAGGAGGCTGGGCCACAGGAAATCACAGTGGGGAAGGACAGGGAGAGCAGGAAGGGTGAAGAAGGACGGGACCTGGGGGCATTGGAGGACTCTGGCTTTCCTCTGAGCGACATGGGGAACTGCTTGCAGAGGCTGCAGGGGGATCGGGGCCAGCCACGAATGCTCCAGCCCTGTCTCCCTCCAGGCACAGGACAGGACTGCACCTGGAGACCAGTGAAGTGTCTGCAAAAGCAGTGCCCCTCCCGAACGGGCACTTTCAAAGCCAGAGCGCGCTTGGTCAGCTACGTGCCCCCTCTGGCTCCGTGACCCGCCACCTCGTCTGAGACAGTCGTGCCTGGGCCCCTGGGACGGCCCGGAGCTGAGCCCCTCGCTGACCCACTCGACAAACGAGCAAGAGGGCTTTGTTGTCTCCGACAGCGAGGGTGGTGATTTTGTTCCCACAGCGGGACGCAGCCTGACTCGGCCACCGAGGAGCCATGGGGGGGGGGGGGGGGGTGGGGACATCGCCATGATCCGGCCCAGAGGCCGTGGTGGCTCCGGGAGAAAAACAGCAGGGGAGGGGTGAGGGGTGGCCAGGGTCTAGACCGACTTGGGCAGTGAGGCGGAAAGGCCTCGCCGCTGGCCTAGACGTGGGTGTGAGTGGAAACGCGGGTCAAGGTTGACCGCCAACTTTTTGCTGGAGCTGGAGGGATGGAAGGAGGACCCGCCCCAACGGGGAGGCTGCCGGTGGGGAGGTGGGGGGCAGTGTCAGGAGGCTGGACACACAGGTGGCCGGGGCACATGTAAAATGGCGGCACCACACAGGAATGTGGGGGTCCCGGGCCAAGTCCTGGCTGAACAGGCCAAGCCGGGGTGATCCGCTTACACAATCCTGGGATGGGACAGAAGCTCCTGACCTTTGGGCCATCTGGGTCACCCGCAAGCTGGCCTGGCTGGCCATTTGACGGGGAGCTCTATCCTGCCACGCCCAGTATGGACACGGGGATCCGATGACCTGAGTCCCACCCCAGACCCCCTTCTCCAACCCCGAGCCTGGCCTTCAGAGCCAACCTGTCGGGCGCCTGCCACTTTCCTGGGTGCCGTAGGGGGACAGGGCAAGGGTCTTTCCGCTCTCAGAATGCCCCCCTCTCAACAAAGCCCCCGTCTCGCCTACCAGGTCCAGCCGCCCGTGGTTCTGGCTGCCGTTCCCACCCCGATGCAGACCTGAGCCTCGCCTGCCCTTCCTTGAGCCGTTTCAACCCTTTCCTAAAACCAGAGCCTCGTAAACCAATTCGGGAAGATGACGGCACGTAAAAAAAAACGTGTATCAACCGTGCCTTACGGGCATATCACGCAACTGGAATGTGCATGTAACCTAAAAGAGATTTCGAGAGCAATTAAAAATCAAATAACTGCGTATCTGTTTACGCGGGGAACGCAAAACGCTTATTCAACAGCCATAAGAGCCTAAGAAGAGGGAAACAGGAAGCAGAGAGCAGAAGAAACAGTAACGGTGATGAGCCCGTCCCTGCCGACAGGTGAGAGCTGATGGCTAAGAAAATCCAGGAAATTCACAAGCCCTCGTGAAGGTCATTCAGAGCTTGAACTCGGCAGGGTTTGGGGTTGGGGGTCAGTTTACAGCACAGAGATCAATCAGCAAAAACCATGAGTCGGGGCTTCTCTTCCCAACGAGCCCGTTTCCCTGCACACCATCCGATTTACTATAAAGCCCAGAGCTTTTTCTCCGGTACTTTAAGGAATACGATCCATTCGTGGTGAGATCTACGATTGCCCTTGAAATTCCAAAATTCCCCTTGAAGCGGCGGGAGGCAGAAGGGTGTGTGCACGCACAGGTGTGTGCTCGTGCACGTGTAAACATGTGTGTACATGCACGTACATGGGTGTGCTCACTGGAAGAAATTAAAGTTCGAAAGATTTCTACACTCGTATATAAGCCCTGAGAAAAGTCTGAGAAGAGCTACAAAAAACTATGGCCAATGGATCTGGGCGGTGATATGACCAGTGCTCTCTCTCTCTCTCTCTTTTTTTTCTTATTTTTTTTTTCCATTATGAACATGTATTACTTGTATGTTGGGAATATTTTATTTTCTCAGATTTATTCTAACAAGCTTAAAGGAACACAGAATAGCGTTTTTCCCATCCATGTAAAAGAAGCAAATTCTGAGAAAAGAAATGGAAGTATTTCATTGGAGACAAGACAGAAGGGCTTGAATATGTTTTTTAAAAATGAACTTCTCCGACTTCAAGCCGTATCACAAAGCTGTCATCATCAAGACAGTATGGGCCTGGCACAAAAACAGACACTCAGATCCATGGAACAGAATAGAGACCCCAGAAGTGGACCCACAAACGTACGGCCAACTAATCTTTGACAAAGCAGGAAAGAATGTCCAATGGAATAAAGGCAGTCTCTTCAGCAAGTGGTGCTGGGAAAACTGGACAGCGACCCGCAGAAGAATGAACCCGGACCACTTTCTTACACCAGACACAAAAATAAACTCAAAATGGATGGAAGACCTAAACATAAGACAGGAAGCCATCAAAATCCTCGAGGAGAAAGGAGGCAAAAACCTCTTTGATCTTGGCCACAGCAACTTCTTACTCCACACGTCTCCAGAGGCAAGGGAAACAAAAGCAAAAATGAACTACTGGGACCTCATCAAGATAAAAAGCTTCTGCACAGCGAAGGAAACAATCAGCAAAACTAAAAGGCAACCGACAGAATGGGAGAAGATAAGTGCAAATGACAGATAAAGGGTTAGTATCCAAAATCTATAAAGAAGTTATCAAACTCAACACCCAAAAAATAATTCAGAAAAGAAATGGGCAAAAGACATGAATAGACACTTCTCCAGAGAAGACCTCCAGATGGCCGACCGACACATGAAAAAATGCTCAGCATCACTCATCATCAGGAAAATACACATCAAAACCACACTGAGACACCACCTCACACCGGTCAGAATGGCTCACATGAGCAATTCAGGCAACAACAGATGTTGGCGAGGATGCGGAGAGAGAGGGTCTCTTTTGCCTTGTTGGTGGGAATGCAAGCTGGTGCAGCCACTCTGGAAAACAGTACGGAGCGTCCTCAAAAAACTAAAAATAGAACTACCCTACGACCCAGCAATCCCACTACGAGGCATTTATCCATGGGATACAGGTGTGCTGTTTCGAAGGGACACACGCACCCCCATGGTTACAGCAGCACTATCGACAACAGCCAAAGGATGGAAAGAGCCCAAATGGCCATCGATGGATGAATGGATAAAGATGTGGTATATAGATACAATGGAGTCTTACTCGGCCATCAAAAAGAATGAAATCTTGCCATTTGCAACTACATGGATGGAACTGGAGGGTATTATGCTAAGTGAAATTAGAGAAAGACAAATATATGACTTCACTCATATGAGGACTTTAAGACACAGAACAGATGAACATAAGGGAAGGGAAACAAAAATAATATAAAAACAGGGAGGGGACAAAGCATAAGAGACTCATAAATATGGAGAACAGAGGGTTACTGGAGGGGGTGGGGGGGGAGGGGCTAAATGGGGGAGGGGCACTAAGGAATCTACTCCTGAAATCATTGTTGCACTAGATGCTAACTAACTTGGATGTAAATTAAATTTAAAAAATGAGCTCCTTCTATAACCGTATTTTTGAGTGATAAAATGCAAAAACGAGTTACAGCAAGGGTGTGGAACGTGAGGAATAAACATAGATAAATATGGTGAACCCTCCAGGTCTATGAAGGAACCGTCACTATAAAATATACGAGATCGATACCCAGTCTCAACTCAATAAACGGTCAAAGAAGAAGGAAATACAAATTCTACGCCAGAAGATTCAGATAACAAACAGGCATGTGGAAAAATGCAAAGCTTCTTCACCGGCAATTAAAGAACGCTGAAAAATATGGAAGTGTCACGATCGGGGCTGTGAATCCAGCCAAAAAGAAACAAAGTGGTAGGGCCCTGGGGTGAGGGAGCCGTGGGAAATCAGCGCCCCCACCCCCCACACCGACAGTGTCCACCACAATCTGCTTCTGTCCGGCGAGTACTCTGACCGCCCTTTTCGTCCCACTGAGGAGAAAAGACAAGCTATTTGTACTCTTTTATGTGACTTTTGAAAATATGCTCCGAGGTAGTGTTTCCCAAGCAAGACTTTTGGAAGCCTGACGAAGGATGTCAGCAGATGTGACACAAAAAGTGTCCTGGTCACAAGCAAGCATGCCTCTGTGCTGCAGGACTTCTCAGTGCCTTTTCGCACAACATGCACTGAGAATCTCCAAGAGCAGGTGGGATTTACCCAATGAATTTGATCTCAGAATCTTTTTTTTTTAATTTTTTTTAATGTTTATTTATTTTTGAGAGAGAGAGAGAGAGACACCAAGCCCAAGTAGGAGAGGTGCAGAGAGAGAGAGAGAGAGAGAGAGAGAGAGAGAGAGGGAGACACAGAAGCAGAAGCAGGCTCCGGGCTCTGAGCTGTCAGCACAAAGCCCCACTCGAGGCTCAAACCCACAAGCAGTGAGAGCACGACCTGGGCCGAAGTCGGATGCTTAACCGACCGACTGAGTCACCCAGGCGCCCCAAAAAGATTTTCCCAAAAGATCTCCCAATCTTTTTACGGCAACTTTATGAACGTCTCACAGGGCAGTCTCATGAGCCTGCTGGAAATCAGACTGAGCAAAAGAGACGTGTTTTGTACAAGGATGTTATTTCTTTTTTTTTTTTTTAATTTTTTTTTCAACGTTTTTTATTTATTTTTGGGACAGAGAGAGACAGAGCATGAACGGGGGAGGGGCAGAGAGAGAGGGAGACACGGAATCGGAAACAGGCTCCAGGCTCCGAGCCATCAGCCCAGAGCCCGACGCGGGGCTCGAACTCACGGACCGCGAGATCGTGACCTGGCTGAAGTCGGACGCTTAACCGACTGCGCCACCCAGGCGCCCCACAAGGATGTTATTTCTAAGAGTGCAAACTTTGAAGCCACCTGAATTTACCCCAGCGTAGGAAAGCTTACCCAGTTCAGCTGTAGTTAGTAAAAGGGTAAGCCCCCTCCGGTTGGCCAGGTAGATAAGCAGGCTCTTTCTACTTCTTCTTGAAGTCACTGTGCAGAGTCGGGCAGGAGAGCGTGGTGGTCCGTCACTGGAGCCCCGCTCCCCCGGTTGCCATCGCTCAGGGTCCCCGCTTAACTGGGGAAACCAACTTGGACTCCATTATCATCGGGTCCAGAGATGTTATCAAAAATCACATGCCCTGCTGAAGTCACACCGGAAGGTATACTTAGCCCTAGATGTTTGCGTATCTTTGTTAACCTTTAGGAAGGGGAAGAAACGGAGCCTGCTTCCCCATCGATAGTGTCAGCTCAGCTAACCGACCGGCCCCTGATTAGATCTGACTTTGAGTCGGGACCAGAAAGTTGCACCGTAGAAACTCATTCGCGTCTCTTGGAGTCTCCTGGGCTGCTGGTTTGTCTGCCTTCTGTGTCCTGGTAAGGGTGCCTGCTAGAAAATTCCTGCCCTTCCCCCGGCCAGATGGAGGGGAGCAGGGAATTGACCCCACTTTGGTCACATGGGAGGCAGGGGGAGCTGAACCAAAGATATACAGGTATAAAACCAGACCATCGGAGACCATACAGGTACCAGCGTAGAACATATGTATGTTCTCGAGGGCGACGGTGGGGAATGCAGGTCCGGGGAGCCTGAAGGGACAGCGAGGGGGTCCCACAGGTGGCTACTGACTCCTCCACCCCACCCCCACCCCCCTCCCTCTCCCCACTCCCATCCGTCTCTCCGTCAGCCTCCCCAACCATCGCTGCCCTCCTCCCAATTTACCCACGACATTTAACACACGCGCACACAGACGCTTAGCGTCTGTCTGTCTTCTCCGTGGCCCAACCTCGGTGATTTAGGAAGCAGGAGAAATGTACTGATGTGGTCACTAGCCACAAAGAGCCCTTGTGTTCCTGGTGACATTCAGATGACCCTGACCATCAGGAAGATCTCTTGGGGCCAACACCCGACCTGGACGGGCCGTAGCCATCGCTCTTCAAGCCAAACACACATCTTCTAACCCTTCCTTCCTTCCTTCCTTCCTTCCTTCCTTCCTTCCTTCCTTCCTTCTCTGGTCCAGCATAGCTGTGCGAAGCACGATAGCGTGCCAGGCCCCCAGGTGGGCTAAGGATGGCTCCCGTCTGCCTCAGAAAGTGTATAGTTGAGGACGCGGATAATCTCGAACACCCACATCTAACAGAAGCAAAAGCCGACAGCGGCGTGCATTTCCATCTCGGCGGTGAACAAGACCGATGGCTTGTCTTTCAGGATTTTCAAAGCCAGCCATGAGAGGGCCCAGCCTCCCCGGCCGGCCGCGGCCCCAGGAGCAGAGCCTTTGGACTGCCAGCTTTGATGGCCCCCTGTGCGGGCGGCGTCTGGTCCCAGGCGGAGGTTTGCAAGTTTATGACATTAACTGTGCCCAATCCCTCGAATCCAAATTACAGGCCGAAGCCACAAAATTGTCTCCCAATCAGAGGCCTCTTGCTGAACGCCCCCACAAACACCAGTTCCCCTTAATCAGGGGCGAGGGGACGGCCCAACGCGCTCTGCTACGGGGAACACACTCACTTTCCCAATTTTGCAAAGTTCCCGGGCAGCCTCCCTATACTTTCCTCCCCGCGCTCTTGTGACGAGGGTTTGTGCCTCGCAAGCCGGGGTCCCACGACAAACGCCCACGCGGAGGGCCCCGGACGGGTGCCAGCAACGCCTCCCCCGCCCCGCCAAGGTCGGCCTTGGGCCGTCCTGGGGCCCTGGTGCTCCGGTGCGGGGCACGTCGTCGAGGGGACCCCGAAGGCCAGGAGCCCCTGGGCTCTTGTGATTTCCGAGAGCCTCCTTGGCAGACAGATCCCCAGCCCTCAGCCCGCCTCTGTGTCAAAGCCCAGAGCTTGCTTTTCCAGACTCCAAAGCCTCCCAGGAGAGGTCTTTCTTGGAGGCCAGGCTCATGGAGGGCTCTCCCTTCCGTGGGCTCCTGGGAGGGCCGGGCTGGTGATTGTAGAACATCTTCTGGGCGGGGGAGGGGGTTGGGCAGCCCCCGAGGGCACCTGCCGGGGAGTGACATCATGAGGCAGAGTGCTCAAGGGCGGCAGGCAGGGCGGGTGGGGGACGGGAGCAGGTACACAGACCCGGGGACGATGGTCACAACCGGGGCTCTACTCTACGAGCCGGCTTTATGGTCAGTCTTGAAGTTGAGGAACATGGGCCTTCCGGCGGGTCCTGCTTCAGCACTGAGCTGGCTGTCCTGCGTCTTTCGCGTCACCAAGGACGTTGTAGCATCAGTGTGCCAACGTCCGCAGAATAACGCGCCGGGAGCTGGATCGTAACTGCTTCGAACCTGCACACCAAGCTGGGAAGAGCCGATAGCTTGACCGGTGGTCTTCCCGGGCGTGGACGTGAATCTCTCCTCACCTGGTCAGATCTTTGATTTCGCTCATCAGAGCTCCGTGCGTTTCGCCGGGTACATCTCGTACGTGTCCTGTTGGACTTAATACGGGGAGGGAGGCAGAGAGAGAGAGAGAGAGAGAGAGAGAGAGAGAGAGAGAAACAGAATCCCAAGCAGGCTCTGCACTGTCAGCACAGAGCCCGATGCAGGGCTTTGAACTCACGAACCGTGAGGTCGTGACCTGAGCTGAAACCAAGAGTGAGACGTTCAACCGACGGAGCCCCCCAGGAGCCCCATTTTTTTTAAAGTTTACTCAGGAAAGATGGCCGCTCTTTGGGCCCCAGCCCAGGTGGCCAGAGAGGAGAGAGCACGGCACATTTTAGGCTGCATCTGGTGGTTCCCGTTTGCACCCCTCCTGCTTTCAGCCCACGCCCGGCATCCTAGGAGGCAGAGTCCAGGCCTCCCCTGCTCCTAAGTGGTCACCACCCGGTGCTGGGAAGGCCTGGCCTCGCATTTACAAAGTGTCTACCCTGGGGCCGACTAAACTCTACCTAACACACCAGCCTCCCGCTCCTTCGTCCGCTGGAAGAATTTGTCCTGAGAATTTAGGATTCTCCCGAGCTGATGACTGGGGCCGGGGCCGCTCATCCGAGATGGAAAGGATCCCCATGTGGTTACTGCCTGATGAACTACAGGGTCTGGTTCAGGGGTTCCAAGGACAACCACTGGGGGGACGGGTGGGGGGGTTTGCTGGAAAACGCCCAAGTATCTTTGGAGTTGTTTCTGGTTGGATTCCTTTTTCTCGTTTCTAAAACAATATTTGTTCATAAGAGAATACAGTGGATGGAAAACACATAGAATATAAAAATAAGGGCACCTGCGGGGCTCAGGTCATGATCTCACGGTTCGTGAGTTCGAGTCCCACGTCGGGAGGCTCGAGCCCCGCTTCGAGTAAAACGCAAGCCCTGCTTTGGGTGAGCTCCACTCCTCTCTCTCTCTCTCTCCCCCTTGTGGGACTCTCTCTCTCTCTCTCTCTCTCTCTCTCTCTCTCCCCCTCCTTCACTTGCATCCTCTCTCTTTCAAATAAATAAACAAACAAAAGTCATGCGCTATCTGAACAGAAAAACAAAAAAGAACACAAAACTAAAATATAGACGGAAGGGGAAAACATCGTTCCCATCCCCCCTTCCCCCCAAGTCTCAGCTCCTCCCGTCTCGTCCTACGTCCTTCGAGCCAGCTGTGTCTGTCCTACAGTTGAGCTAGTGATGCCTGGATATGTTTGTGTCTTGCTTTTTCCCCTCGATGTTCTCTCATCCTCCGAATACACCAGAAGTTCTGTCCCCCACCCCCGGTTATCGGACACGAGCTCGCCTCAAGGGTGACTCTCACAGGCACATACGTGGCAGGGGTGCCGTGGGTCCCGCCGGACGCAGCTTGCGAGCGCTCTCAGCGCTGGTGCCCAGCTCGTCGGGTTGTGTGGCAATCAACAAACACCAGCGCTGATGGATTTAGGTAGAAAAGGAAACCCAGAGGCAGAAAACAGGCAGGCACGGGGGGAAGTAAGACACGCCCCACGTCCTGCCCCGCGAGGACTCTGTACCGTCCCCACCACGACTCTGTGGATGACTGCCCCGGCCCGGGCCCTGTCACCAGACCCCGTGACCTCAGGGACAGAACAGACACAGCCCCGCACTTGCATGTGCACCTGACAAGGACAAAGTTGCGGGATTCATGCGGGAAACAATCAGCTTAAGCCGCACCTAGACCGGGCACAACTCAACGTCTCCCACCCCGCCCACGGCTCTGTCCCCACCTGTGCCCCTATGCGCGCACTTCCTCAACCTGGAAACCCCACCCAGTTCCACGAGCCTCCGGAATGGCCTCCTGCATCATTCATGTCCCTGTGCAGCGCCCCGCCCCCCCCCCCCCCACAGTGCTCCAGGACCGGTCTATGTGACCAACAGCATGTGGCAGAGCAATAGCATTCCACCTTTCTGATGAGGCCGTGAAAGGCTGCAGCCTCTGTTTTGGGCTGTCTCCATTTCCAAGCCGTGTGTGAGGACCAGGAGGTGAGGCAGCCCCGCGGACACCTCACTGCAGCCTCACGAGGCACCTGGAGCCAGGCCGCTTGACCAGGCATCTCCCGGCTTCCTGACCTTCAGCCACTGCTCGAGAAAATGCCGGCTGTTGTACGTTGCTGGGTGCCGGGCTGATTTGTTACACAGCAGTAGGTAACTCATACACACCCGCAATCACCCTCGGGCGAGTTCGCGGGAGGTTCCCTGGTTTCTTCCTTCCTGCTCCCCCGCCATTGGCCACTGCCCTATTATGGGACTCACGCGGCCCCTGTGGGTAGGTCCACTTATCCACGCTCCTTGACAGTGGGGACGGTGCCTGCTCTGAACAGAGGCCCTAAGATTATTTTCTCTTTTTCAGGTTGACCCCCTGGGTTACGTCTGGGACGCTAAAGGTGCGGGTTGAGTCAGTGAGAATCAGAGCCGAGGCACCGTAGATACCTGTGCCAGGGTTCCTGGCAATGTCTACCCTCCCCTCTAGCTTCACAGGGCATGGATGGACGCACGGCTACTTAGGACGCATGGCTACTTAGGACGCACGGCCACTTAGGATGCACGGCTACTTAGGACGCACGGCTACATAGGATGCACGGCTACTTAGGACGCACGGCTACATAGGACGCACGGCTACACAGGACGCACGGCTACTTAGGACGCACGGCTACACAGGACTCACGGCTACATAGGACGCACGGCTACACAGGACGCACGGCTACTTAGGACGCACAGCTACATAGGACGCACGGCTACACAGGACGCACGGCTACTTAGGACGCACGGCTACACAGGACTCACGGCTACTTAGGACGCACGGCTACATAGGACGCACGGCCACTTAGGATGCACGGCTACTTAGGACGCACGGCTACATAGGACGCATGGCTACTTAGGACGCATGGCTACACAGGATGCACAGCTACACAGGACGCACGGCTACACAGGACGCACAGCTACTTAGGACACATGGCTACTTAGGACGCACGGCTACACAGGACGCACAGCTACACAGGACACACGGCTACTTAGGACGCACGGCTACACAGGACTCACGGCTACTTAGGACGCACGGCCACTTAGGATGCATGGCTACTTAGGACGCATGGCTACTTAGGACGCACGGCTACTTAGGATGCATGGCTACACAGGACGCACGGCTACACAGGACACACGGCTACTTAGGACACACGGCTACTTAGGACGCACGGCTACATAGGACGCACGGCTACACAGGACACACGGCTACTTAGGACGCACGGCTACATAGGACGCACGGCTACTTAGGACGCACAGCTACTTAGGAGCTGATCCTACAGAGGTTCTTAAGTCACAGCCAAAAACATTCCTTATAAATGCCTGTGGTTCCAGACGCTCTGAGCTCCCTGCGGAAGGAAAAGGAGGAAATATGGAAGCAGGGACAAGGGTGAGGCAGGAGGCACCAAATGGTTGAGAGATCCTCTCTCAAAGTGTCCACGTCTGTCTCAGTTCTCCTGGGTCCCAGAGAGCTAACGCCCGAGAACCGACCCCCAACCGGAGGTGCGCTCAGGATGAGCCCTGCTACAAAAAGAGACACAAGAAACCACACGAACCCTTGCTCATGGGCACTCAGGAGGGCATGATTCTGATGGGGGCGGGGGGGTGTGGAGGAAAAACCCAAGGACCACCACGTGAACACAAGGCTTCTTTGGGGGGTGACGAAAATGTCCTATGATGAGATCTTGGCGATGGCTGCGCAACTCTGGGGATAGACTGAAAACCACTGGCTTGTACACTTTAAATGAGTGACCTTTACACTATGTAAATTATATCTCAATAAAGCTGTTTTTTAAAAAAAGTGAACCTCGCAATTCTAGGTGCTTTGTGATGTGCCTCTTCCTCCTGGATTTTAGAGTCAGACAGAGCCAGGAGGCATCCCAGCTCCGCCATGGCCACATGAGCCTGCCGGCCTCGATTTCCTCATCTGTAAAATGGGGGTAAAGGGGGTAATTTTTTTTTAATGTTTATTTTTGAGACAGAGAGAGAGACAGAGCACAAGCAGGGGAGAAGCAGAGAGGGAGACACAGAATCCGAAGCAGGCTCCAGGCTCTGACCTCTCAGCACAGAGCCCGAGTTGAGGCTCAAACCCACAGACCACGAGATCGTGACCTGAGCCGAAGTCGGACGCCCAACCAGTCGAGCCACCCAGGCCCCCGAGACTCTTTGCTTTTGAGGGAAGAGAATACCCTGCACTTTTCTCCCTTAGGGTTTTCTCTGTGCTGTTCAAACATCTAGAACATTCTCTCCTGCCTCCTTGCCTGTTCATTCTGTGCCCTTCCTCATTCTTGGGTGAAGCCTTTCTCTTCGCCCCCGTCCGAATGCTAATGGCAATCAGAATGCTCGGTACCTCTATGTCCGGAGAGGACAGTGGTGGCCTGCAGAAGGCACCTGCCAATTTGGCCATGAACTCTCACTCAGAAGCAATTTCCAGGCACTATATCTCAGGTGTCCATGG
This sequence comes from Panthera tigris, assembly GCF_018350195.1. NCBI lineage: Eukaryota > Metazoa > Chordata > Mammalia > Carnivora > Felidae > Panthera > Panthera tigris. Next base: position 110,863,301 of record NC_056669.1, read on the forward strand.
AAAGCCCCTGGAGGACAGAGACTGTGACTCAGTCATGTTTGATGTCTGTCTCCCTGCCCCCAAACAGTTAATAAGGCCTGACTCAAACCAAGTCCTTGGCAAACACAAGGATGTGACTGTCTATTCTAAGCGGCCACCAAGCACACCCCCTGTTTCTCCCTCTCCCCAGCCCTAGCGGGTTAAACGGTGCCCCCCAAAAAGACATGTCTACCTCCCCACCACCAGAGCCTGCGAATCTGACCTTATTTGGGGAAAAAAAAAAAAAAAAAAAAAAGGTCTTTGCAGATGTAACCAAGCGAAGGATCTTGAGATGATATCATCTCGGGTTATCCGTGTGGGTCCTAAATCCAAGGAAGTGTCCTTATAAGAGAGGAAGAGAGAACACAGAAGAGTGGCCACAGGAAGACAGAGGCAGAGGCTGGAGGGGTTCAGCCACCAGCCCAGGGACACCTGAAGCCCCCAGAAGCTGAAAGAGGCAGGAAGGAGCCTCCCCCGGAGCCTCTGGGGGGAGCGTGGCCCTGCTTCTCGATTTGGGACACTGGCCTCCAGGCCGCGACAGAACAAATGTCCGTCATTTTAAGGCCCCCGGTGTGTGGCCCTTTGTAACAGCGGTCTCTCCAAGGCCAGGGGAGGGTTGAGGCTGAAGGTAGAGGCTGAGGACTCAGCTGGCCCACCCTACCCCACCCCTTCTCTCTGGTATTGGTAAATATTCTGTGGATGGTCGGCTAAGGAAACACCATGGGGCTGGATGTAATACCGAGGTCTTTATTCCACACCCGGCTCAGGGTCCTAATCCCCATACCACCCTCCCCAGCTGCCCAGGAGTCGGTCCCCCGCCCCCAGCGTGAGGACTAAAGGTCAGCGCATCCCTCTGGGTCAAGGACAGACACCTCCCGGGCAAGGTGCTCCTTGCTGAGGGCGTCCTACATGCTCAGTACTGAAGCAGGAGAGGGAAGGGAGCCGGGAAGGCCCTGGGAGCTGGCGGGATGTCAGCTGTCGGCTGCATCTAACGTTGCATTTTGCCTGAAAGCTCTCCAGCTGGTACTTCCAGCCTTGTCTCTGGGTCAGAAGGAAACCAGGCAGCTCAGTCCAAAGGCGCAAAGGGCAATAGATACCCAGGGTCCTGGGGGCACAGGAATCCCACCTCCCCCACCCCCGCCAGGCGGGCAGGCCCAGGGGCCCTCTCTCCTCCTGAGGCTCCAACTACAGTTAAATGTTTACGCCAGGCTCCTTGACCCTCTCCATCCTCCCCGTGGGCAGGCGGTGCCCCGGCCGTGGGCTGACACGGTCAGCCTCCCGGCTTCTTCCACTTGTGCCTCTCGGCTTCTAGCCACGTCACTTTGACCCACGCCTTTGGCCAATGTCACTTGTGATTGCCTCCCCGCTTCCCCTTGAGTAGAGAGTGGCTCTTTTTACGCAAAGGGATGTCAGGCACAAGCCCTGTTCATCCAGAGACCTGAGCAGCGCCTTGCGGGACCGGCCCTCTTGGACCCAGCAGAACCGCCCCCCCCCCCCACTTTATATCCTTCGTTCTTGTATGGCCGCCTGTGCCCCTGATGGACGCGCTTCCTTTTTAAGTAAGCTCGTCTACTCCTTTTCCAGGGTGAGAAGGAAGGAGGGAAGATTAATACAGCTCGACTTCTCTTTAATTTAAAAATGCATTCTAGGATTTGGGTCTCCTGTCCACGGCCAGCTCAGGAGAACTCAGCAAGTAAGAGCAAGCTTACAGACTAGAGAGTCATTTTTAAATCCCCTTTCTGAATGTAAACGGAGATGTTTAATCAATTCCACATACACCACGCATCGCATGGCCTTCCTTCTGCACAAGAACAAATACATGAATGAATACATTTAACAGGCCTTGACATACACCAGGCCAGGCCGGGCTGCTCACTGCTTCACACATATTACCTTAATTGCCCTGCTCCGTGGCCTTGGGAAGAGTGAGGCCATGCCCCGTTTTACACATGAAGACAGGGGTTTCCCCAAGACTGCACGGCTCCTGGCAGATGCACGTGGGTGACGGGCTTGGCCGCTTCGCAAACGTGGCTGCAAACTTCCTGAGATCTTGAAAAAAGGGCTCGGCTTTGCGTGAATTCTTGAAAAAGTAGATTATTATCCTTACCGGCTTCAAAGGCCCCTGAAATTGTTCTGACGGTGCCCACGACACCGAGGGAGGTGCAGGCTAAGGGCACAGACACGCTGCCCGGCCGCATGAGGCTGGATAAGGCGCCTCAGTTTCCCCACCCACCAAGTGTGTTTCTGAGGTTTGGAAGGTTAAATGCATAATAGCAATGAGCTTGGGGGTGGGGTACCTTGCAGGAGAAGCGAGGAATGAGGACAGGTACCTGAGTGAAGGATGGCTCTCCAAACTTTGCAGTAGGTCCTGGGCAAAAATGGGCATGCCTCACATTTTGGGGGGGGAGGGGGACAGCCTTTCCCTCCCACCCCCATCCCCCCTTTGGTGATTGTGGGGAGAGCCATCTGTCCACTGGGGATTGGGAGGGGTGGTGCTATCTGGAGCCCTCTCACCCCTCCCAGCAGGGGGGAGGGACCTCAGCCTAGCCCCAGTCCTATGGGTTCCAGCGGGACCCAGGAGGCAGAGGCAGGCATCCTGTCCCTCAAGGTCTGCTGCTCAGGATCCAGGGATACGCTGGAGTCTTTATCTGGAACCGATCCTCAGAAAAAGACCCTTAAGGACTTAACAAAACAAAACAAAAAAAAAATAGTTATAGCCAGCTTATTGGGCTTTTCCCTATGGGCTAAGCTCCTCCCAGCTTCCCAATCGACTGAGCCACCCACTGAGTTTGAAGAAGGAAAAGGAGGAGAAAACGATCCGAAGCCGCAGCTCCTCTGACGAGCTTTGTCACCGCTGGGAAGGCACTCACTCGTCTGGTTCGGCCGTGTTCCTCAGATGGACAGTCACCCAATTACAAATAGCAGTGGGGCCTGAGACTCTTCCGGCCCGCCTTTACAAATGAGTATGTCATCACTCCAGCAGTACAACTCTCGTTACGTTTAACAACACAAAAAACAACAAACAACAAGAAAAGCGATCTCTGGAGAGGAGAGAGAGGCGAGGGCTGCTGGGTAGGGCGGCTGGAACTGGCCTCCGCGCCCCGCACCCTGGGAGGTCTGCACGCGCTCCGGGGCCGCGGATGCGCGCCTTCTCCAAGCCCTACGGTAAGCGCGGCGCGCAGAGCAACCACGTGGCGGCGGAACCGAGGCCGGGCGGGAATGTGCGGAATGCGCGGCGCGGCCCTGAGCTGCTCCGGAGCCAAGGCCCAGGTTCCCGGGCGCGCGCTCTCGCCTCCCATCTCTCCCCAATCGGACCGCACCCCGGCCCCCCGCCGCATCGCCCAGGACTCGCGGGAGTAGGTCGAACCCCGCGCAAGCACCCCGGCGGGGTTTGGTGATAGACCGCGGCCCTGTGGGCCCCTCGGACTCCGCATGCCCAGAACTCCCCAGAGGGTCCAGACCCGCGATCCGCCCCCAGCCCTGACGGCGCGAGGCCAAGGGACCCAAGAGCAGGGGTGCTGGGCGTTGGGCGTGCAACCCAATTTGCGCACCTGGAAAAAAAAATTGTCTTTCCCTTTCCCCTCCTGGCAAGTGTCTGGAGCCCCAGGACTCGGAGGTTCCCCATAATAAAGACCCCGGCCATCCCTCCACCCACCCCCAAGGCCAAAGCGAAGGCTGGGAACGCTTTGGGGCATTCCAAGGGCACAGAGAACAGGCACGAGGGTGTGGGGTCCTCCCCCAACAAGGTCTCCGGGAAAGCGCGGGGTTGGGGAGCGAGTGACAAGTCCTCCAAGGCCAATGAGGGGGCGTCGAGCCCTTCCCGGGCGGGGCGGGAGCACGCGGGAGTCCACAAGGGTATCAGTGCGGGTCCTCGTCCGGGAAGGTCCGGCGCCGATGAGCCACCCCGCTTGCTTCCGCGGCGCCCCCGCGAGTCTCCGCAGCGGCGCTCCGCGCCCTGGTCAGGGGCGGGGTCTGCTCCACCTCGGATAGGCCTTGGCCCTGCCTGGCCCCGGGACACGCGGACACAACTTGGCCTCCTAGGTCATTACCCCCGCCCCCCCAACCGATTTCTTTACCTCGGTTGGAGGTGGTTATCTGCTCGGGCTGGGCTCCCACTCCGCGACACTTGGCTAGAGACCGGCCAGGGGCCTGAGCCAAGAGTCCAGGGAATCCCTAGCGAACTTTGGGGTTTCATACAATAGCTCAGGACACCAGGCGATGCGTTTTGAGGGACGAAGTTCAAGGCGTTGGATTCTTCTTTCACCCCTAAGACTGCACCTTCTTCCTAGGGAAAGCGGGGGCGTTGTGAGCCACCACCCCCACACCTGTTGGGGTTTGCTCTTTAACTCCGGGCACATCGTGCCCACAGCCCTCAGAGCTGGGAGCGGAGTGCCCCGTCCCCGCATCCCGCCAGGCGGACGACCGGGACTCGGGTAGGGGGTTAGTCCGTGTGCGGCTGGAATTAACTCTCAGGGGCGGAAACGCACATGGGCGGCTTGGGACGGTGGGAGGTGCGGCTGCCCCCGTTCCCAACGTGGGACGGTTCCCAGGTGGGCGCCGGAGCCGGAGTTCGTCCCGGCACGCCCCGCAGCTTTGGAGCGCCCGGGTGGGCACCGCAGAGCCCAGGCGGAGCTACTGCGGCAGGCACGTGGAGCTCCGGGCGCGCCCGAGGCGAGCAGGGTGGGGGAAGGGGAGCCCCCGCGCCGGGGGACCCCGTGGCCAGCATTCGGAAGCGTTTTCCAGAGCGACTTAAGGGCTTAACAATGGAAAACTCGCGGAGCTGGAGCCAGGTCCTTTCAAGTTGCCGCCAGGTATGCGGCTGCAGGTGACCCCACCTGGGTGCGCCAGCTCGGGTCCCGTGTGGGGTGGGCGGCTGCGGGAGGTCGAGGCCGGGGGAAGAGCTCCACTGGGCCTCGCACCCCCCTCCCCAAAGCCCCACCGCGGGCCGGCGCGCAGCCGCAGTGCGTCCAGGGGTCGGCGCCGCGGCGGGCCGGTTCCTGAATGAACGCGCTCCCTTCCCCCGCCTGAATGAAGGTTCCCACAGCCAGGGACGGTGGCAAACGCGCCGGCCGCGGAATTCGCCCTCTCGGGGCCGAAGATCCACCGCGGCCGCCGTCTCCCCTGGGGGTGGTGAGCGAGGGGGCCAGGAAAGCGGGAAGGTGATTTCGGTCACTTTGGGATTTTCTTTCCAACCAACGTAGTGCCTTCCCGATTGGGCCGCTGGCCCTTTGTCTCCAAATAGTCACCGAGAAATAAGCGCAGAGCACTTTAAATGAGCCCAGGACTCGCAGTTCCTGCTTCGTGGTGGGGTTTTTTAAAGGCAGTGCAAAATTAAACTGCAACAGAAAAGTTTTTTTTTTTTTTAAGTTGCTTTTCTCTTTGGGACACACACACACACACACACACACACACTAAAATAAAAACGCGCCCTCGGCTCTCCTAGAAGCGGCCGCCCTTAAGGGCCCGGAGCTGCCGGCCCCCTCTGCAGCCCCAGGGACGCGTTTCTGGGCTCCCCGGGGTGGGGGCTGGGCCGCTGGCGTTCCCCGCCAGGCCCCAAATTCCTGCGCCTCCCCCGCGGGTTCCTGGACGGCTCTTCACGCTCGCCGGCCGGGCTTGCACTTTTGCGCCCGTCCCTGAGCGGGGAAATCAACGAAGTTCCTAGTCGAGATCTGCCCGGTCCGCCTAGTAACAGCGCCGCGCCCCCATTGGCTCATGCTAATTCCAGTTTCCTCTGTCTTTCTCCCGGGTTAGGGGGAAGCTCCCTCCCGGACCCGGAGCCCGTTTAGCCGTAGTGGGCGAGCCTCTTTATGACCCGCTGCCCCTCGCCGTCGCCCGCCGCCCCGGGCCGGACCGGACCGAGGCGCTCGCGGGGCTCGGTCCCCTCGCCCCCCGGGGCAGAAGCGGCCCGGTGAGAGCGCGCAGCCCCATAAATCATCGGGGCAGCCGCCCGGTCGGGATTTTATGAATGAAAAAGCAGTCGGGCCGCCCTCGTGCGCGGGCTGCTGCTGCGAGGCACCGGCGTGCCCGGGGCCAAGGCGAGCGTGGGTGCCCGGGGAGGGGGACACGGCGGTGGGCGCTCCCCGCTCGGGCCACCCACCGCTTACGAGGCGTGAGCCGGGGGTAATTACCCTCCTGGACCCGGAATATTCGTAACCCTAATACCCGGCGGGGGAGGGGGAGCGGGAAGAATCAGCCCTGGAAGTGGGGGGGGGGGGGGTGTCCTGTCTTGCTGCGTGTGCCCTTGGCGAAGAGGAGGGGGCTTTTTCATCCGTATTTTTTGAGCCTTTACTGCTAAGAGGATACGACGGTTTGATGACGCTCCACTATGTCCAGAGGGAAGTAAATGGACAGTTTTCTTAAGTGGGGGCAGGTAGTGTAAAAACTTTTTTTAAAAGTTAAGACAGGGCAAAATGTCCTTTTATTTAAAAAAAAAAAAAAAAGCAACCGAAGAAGACTAAATCTTAAAAACTTTTTCAAGACCACTTTTCTGTGTTCTTTTGTATATCTCTTAGTTTAGCGATAACATTGGGTTCCCTCTGGTATAACCACAAATACGTATAGATTTTGTTTAAAACCAGATCAGTACACCCATTTCTTTAACTTGGAATTGTTCTAATTTTTGCCAGCCCCTGCCATCCCCCCACAGGCTCACGAATGCAGCCCGGGGCTGATTGTAAAAGGTGCAGAGGTGTCCACACCCCCCAGCAAAACCGATTAGGAAGCTTCCGGTGGTCTTGTCACAGAGACGCGACTAATATTTCCAGCGATTTAATTTATTTTTAATTAAAAAATGAGGCAGGACAGAGACAACTTGTTTTCGCAGCCTTCCATCCGGGGTGTTTTTCTAGCTGTTAAATTGCCGGGACGGGGGTGGGGGGCTGGGGAGATTGGGGATCCCTAAAAGGATGTACTGGTCAAGGTAGGGAGCCAACTCGCAGATCCCCCAGGCGAGGAGGACAGGATGAAGGAAATGCTGGCCACCATCTTGGGCTGCTGCTGGAATTTTCGGGCATTTATTTTATTTATTTTATTTTTTGAGCGAGCTCATGCTAGGCTGAAATCCCTTTAGGGTTTAGGGATACCCCTTCGGGCATTTGCAACGACCCCCCCTGGCGCGGGAATGAAGCCTCCACCAGGGTCGCGGACTCTGCTCCGCGTCCCTGAATGCTAAATGGTTCCTGAAATTTACACGTGTTAATGAAAATGAAAGAAGATGTAGACGCTGAGATTCCTTGGCCGCCTGTCCGCCCGTGGGTGCCCTCGTGGCGTTTTCGGAAATGCGCCCATTCTCCCGGCTCGTGTATAGGGTGTCGCCGGGCCCCAGAGTCCGCCCCCCCCCCCCCATGCGCTCTCCCCTGGCTGCGTGTGGCCCGCCCCCCCCCCCGTTGTCCCCCCTGCAAAGCCACCTCCACCCACTCCCCAAATCCCAGGGGACCCACACGGGGAGGGCAGACACCCTTGCACCCCTCTTCCCCGGCGGGGAGAAAGGCAGCCTCGGGCGATTTGCATTTCTATGAAAACCAGGCTTCGGGGGCAACTCCGCCGCGGGGCAGGCGCGGCGCCTCCGGGATGGCTTTTGGGCTCTGCCCCTCTCCGCTCCCCGGCGCTCGGAGCCCGCGCCCCCTCCCCCTGCGCCCGCCCCCCCTCCCCCCCGCCCGCTCCCATTCTCTGCCCGGCTTTGATCTCTGCTTAACAACAGTAACGTCACACGGACTACAGGGGAGTTTTGTTGGAAGTTGCAAAGTCCTGGAGCCTCCAGAGGGCTGTCGGCGCAGTAGCAGCGAGCAGCAGCGTCCGCGCGCTCCGGCGAGGGGCAGACGAGCTCGAGGGAGCGCGGGACAGCGGGAGCTAAAGCCGAGCGCGGACCGACCCGGGACCCACCGCCGTCCCCAGGCCGCCCAGCAGAGCCCCAGCCATGGCACACCAACTCTTATGCTGCGAGGTGGAGACCATCCGCCGGGCGTACCCCGATGCCAACCTCCTCAACGACCGGGTGCTGCGGGCCATGCTCAAGGCGGAGGAGACCTGCGCGCCCTCGGTGTCCTACTTCAAGTGTGTGCAGAAGGAGATCCTGCCGTCCATGCGGAAGATCGTGGCCACCTGGATGCTGGAGGTGCGGGGCTTCGGGCCGCCTTCTTAGGACCTTTCCTGCAACTTGTTGCCCAAACCCACATTTCTTTGCCGCTCGTCTCCCTCCCTTCTCTCCCACCTCAACTTTGAAGTTTGCCGGGGTGTTGCTAGGAACCGCATTTTCACAATATATAGATATTGTGGGTATTTTTTGAACGGGGAGGAGGTGGGGGTGGGGTCGATTGAGATTCCCTATCCTGGCGGGGGGGTGGGGGTGGAGCGGTCGGGGAGGGGTCCCCTTCGGGGAAAGCCAATGCCAGGGGCACCCCCGTTGGCTCGAGGGTGCGGGCCGGCGGCCTGGGCGCCCTTTGTGGCCCCTGCCTGCGCCCGAGCCCCCTCGCCTCCTCTCTGCCTGCACGGCCGCGAGCCGCCTGCTCCAGGGGGAGGGGGCATAGATTTGATTTTTAAATTAATATCCACGGACACGTATGCAAGGGCCGCTCGTGCCAGTATTATGCGCCATCTTTGTTCTTTTATTGCAAAGCAAAAGTGTTTATTAATAATTGGGGGCAGGGTGGGGGCGGGGAGCGGCCGGCGAGGCGCTGGGGCCGCCGCGAGGGGCCGCGCGGCCGCCGGGAACCGGAGGGAGGGGCGCGGGGACGGAGCGCGGGCAGCTTGGGGGGGACCCCGCTCGGGAAGAGGGGCCCCTTTGTTCAAGCTGCGAGTCCCGGGGCGCCCCGCACGGCCAGCCTGGGCCGGAGAGCACGCCGAGCTGCAAGGTCGCGTGGCCCCCAAGACGCTGGGGATTGACCCCGGTCTGCAGGGGTCTCGGCTTGGGGGGCCTGCCTGGAGCAAGCCGGCGGCCCGGGGCACATTTTCAGGTCTCCGGTGGGCGCCCAGGGGACCCGCAGATATTTTAAAATAATTTTTGAAAGTGCGGCGTGGTGCCCTTGCGAGAGGGAAACGGCGCCCGCGCCCAGGGGGAAGGGGGGGCCACCGAGTTTGAATTCCTGGGGCTCTCCCCGGAGTCTGCAACGAGCTCTAGACCCCCGGCCTGGGTAAAGGGCCGCCCGAGGGTCATTTTCAGGGGTTTTTTATGTACCCAGTTATTTTTTTAATATTTTTAAATATTTTTTGAAAAGATGACGTCTGGGGAAATGCGGCGCGGCGGCCTGGGACGCCACCTTTGTGTCTCGCAGGCGCTGTGAGCGCGGCGCCCGGCCCCGCGGCCCGCCCCGCGGCCCCGCACCCCATTTGGAGCGAGCCCCGGCCCGGCGGTCCCCGGAGCACCCACGCGGGCCGGGGTCCCCGGGGCCGGCCGCCCGCGCGCGGCGCACGCCGCCAGCCGTGCCCACACCCGCCCCCACCGTGCCAGCCTCGCTGGGACTTTCCCTTTCAGTTTCGGGGAGGGTGGGCACTGGGGACACGCCGGGGAGGGGGGCGCGGCAGCCGCCGCTTCTGCCGCCCCCTGCCCCGACCCGCCGCGCTCGGGACGACCCGTAGCCCCAGCGCGAGCCCGGTGGGAGTGGGGGGGGGGGGGACCGCGGGGTCTCCGCGGAGGGGGCCCGGCGGCGGCGGCGGTCACGGCCCCCGTGCCCCGGCAGGTCTGTGAGGAGCAGAAGTGCGAGGAAGAGGTCTTCCCGCTGGCCATGAACTACCTGGACCGCTTCCTGTCGCTGGAGCCCGTGAAAAAGAGCCGCCTGCAGCTGCTGGGGGCCACCTGCATGTTCGTGGCCTCCAAGATGAAGGAGACCATTCCGCTGACGGCCGAGAAGCTGTGCATCTACACTGACAACTCCATCCGGCCCGACGAGCTGCTGGTAACCTGGGACCCCCCACCGCCCACCGACGCCCCAGGACCCCCAGGACCCCGGGGGTGGGGGAGGTGCAGAGGGCAGGAGGCCCCGCGGGCCGCCGACACGCGCTATGCCCCATGGGCGGGCGGCCGCTCGGTGGGGCCCCCCTCGAGGAGCGGGCGGGACCCCCGCCGCCCCCCAGCTGCGGCGCCCCACCGCTCGCGGTCGCTCCGACTCCCACTCGTCTGCGCCCCTGGCGCGGCCGAAAAGTGGGCGGCGCGCGCCCTCTAGCGGCGACGACGCTGGCGGCCCGCGCTGGCTACCAGGTCTTGCGTCCCAGGTGGGGGTCATTTTTTGGCCCGACCTGGGAACATTGGGCTTTTTTTCCACGTCACTTTCTCTTTTGGGACCTCTTTGGGGATGGCCTGCTCTCCCCCACCTCCTGGGCCCCCAGCATCCCTTGTCCCTTCTCTCCTGGGCCGTGCCCCACGGAGGGGAGGGGCAGGGGCTGCCCCTGCACCTCTCTTTACCCTGGGTCACCCCACGTTCGCAGCAAATGGAGCTGCTCCTGGTGAACAAGCTCAAGTGGAACCTGGCCGCGATGACCCCGCACGATTTCATCGAGCACTTCCTCTCCAAAATGCCCGTGGCCGAGGAGAACAAACAGATCATCCGGAAGCACGCGCAGACCTTCGTCGCCCTCTGTGCCACAGGTAGGGCAGCTGGGTCCTGCTGGCCCCGGTCTCCCGGGGGGCCTCTCACAGGGGCTCCTTTTCCTTCCTTGGGCTGTGCGCTGGGGCTAGATGGGCTGGGGGGGGGGTGCCCTCCTGGGGTCGGGCAGCGGAGGCTGGCCACGGCCACCACGCAGCGCCTCGGGGATGGGTGTGGGTGGGTGGCCAGGCCGCGGCCACTCCATGCTGAGAGAGGTTGACCTCGGCTGCCCAGCCTGCCTCCCCGCTCCCGTCCTCCCGCCCCCCCCCAACACACACACACACACACACACACAAGTCCTTCCCCATGTCCTCAAGGGGCCCCCTTCTGGCCTCTCCCGGGCTGGGCCACCTGCCAGGGGCGCCTACAGGGGTGGGGAGTGCCGGCCCGCGGTGCCTGCACCACGTGCTCTGGGCGGCCAGCAGCAGCCCTCGTGCGGGGGCGGCCAGCAGCACAGCTTGGCCGCCAGAGGCCCCGCCAGGGGTGCCTCGGGCCGGCTGGGCTCAGCTGAGCCCTGGGAGGGGCTTCAGATCGGCCCGGGCTTGGGCCGCCATGGTTGGCAGCAGGGGGCCAGTCTTCTCCCCCGCTGGCAGGGCTCTGGATGGTCCCTGGAGGCCCCTGCCTGACACTGCCCTGGCCCGGGCCCTGGGACAGCCAGCCGTTCAGAAGTCAGGGCAGGCAGACGCGCGCAGACTCGCGCCCGGTGTTGCCTTGTCTCCCCCGGGCCCTGACCCTGACGCCGACCCCTTTCTTTCTCCCTCTGATCACGTGGACTGGGCCCAGCAGACCTGGAGAACCCTGCCTGGGGACCCACGTCCTCACCCCAGCCAGCTCCACACGGGGCCACCTCTGCCCCGGGTCAGGCCTCAGCTGCCACGTCGTGTGGGGCTCCCCCAGTCTGTGGGCCACGCGACATCAAAGTGGGGGAGGTTGGCCTCTTTCACTCCCTGCCCGGGAGCGGTAGAGCCCCTGTTCCGACATCTCCCGGCACCCTCCCGCTGTCCGGGTGCTCTGGTGGCTGGGATTTCCGGGTCAGGCGAGAGTCTGCCGGCTTCTCCACCCTGCTCGTCCTCCTGCACGAGGCACGAACCCCTCCTCTGAGCCCTTCCAAGCAAGGGGAGTGGGGGGGCACACCGTGGGCCCCGACGGATCTGCGGGGTGGTGGCTCCAGCCCTCTGGCAGGGGTAGGGAGCCTCCCGCGGGCCGTCCCCTCGGCCTCCGGGGGCCAGCCCCTCAAGCAGGCAGGGAGGCGTTCTCTGGCTGGGGCGCCTCAGAAGAGAGAGGCCTCCGGAGACTTCCAGGCAGCCTTTTAAGGAGCTGAAAGTGGTTCAGAGAAATGGCAAAGTTTCCTGGAGATCATGCGAGGAACGGTTCTTGTACACCCTCCCCCCCCAGGATGGCTGGGGCAGCCTGGAGTTTCCCCTCTCCCAGAACCCCGCGGAAGTGGGGTGTGGAGCCCTCGTGGGGCGCGGGCAGTGAGGCGAGCGAGCCTGGTGCGGAGGCCGTAAACGCGCTTTGGTGCTGGCTGTCCAGCTGCCGCGGGCCGCCGTGCGTAAGCACGCGGGGCCTCTGAGACCGTGCCCAGCCAGCACCACCACCCCCCGCCCCCAACCTGGGGCCTGCAGGGTGCATCCCAGGCCCCGGTGCCTGGGGTCCACCCGGAGGGAAGGTGCAGCGATGGCTGGCTGGCTGCGACAGCTTTTCACGTGCATTACCTCCAGGGCGGGCCCCCCCGCCCCCCGCCCCCCGCCCCCCACCGCGGGAGACAGGCGGCCGGGGGAGGAGAGGGTCACCTGCCCGTCCACGTCCCTCCTTGGAAAGATTCTCAGTCCAAATCCTCACCTGCACGGTTGCAACATAGCCGAGGCGCAGCCGGGCCCTTGGTCACGAGGGGACCGCTCTCTCTGGAGTAACGCAATGGCAGCTCAGAAACAGAAACAGACTGGCGTGAGGGGGAAGTGTAAGCAAAGGCCCCCAAAGATGTTTTTGTCCTCCACGGGGCAAAGGTGCCGCTGAACGGTGTCGTGAGGGGGGGGGGGACTCTGCTCTCCGTACTGTGTGTGCCTGCAAACTGGGCCTCCCGCGTATCTGCAGATGTGCACGTATCCCCCGCACCGCGGTGGGTTTTCTGTTAACGTATATGCCTGTGTGTGCACTAGAGCCTTCCGGGGAATCGCAGTGGGCTGGGTAAAGAAACTACAGGTGGTGTTGGAAGCGGAAAGAAAAATCGAGTCTAACGGGTGGGTCTGAGCAAGTGTCAGCAAACCCGCACAGCCCCAGCGGCTGCCCCAGGCTCTTTGCACTGGGCGCCGAGTCGAAGTGTTGGACGATATAGTCAGGTTGTTCCTTACCTACATACGTAAGCCCTGCGCCGTGCGCGCATGCACACACACACACACACACACACACACATTCCTTATCTACACACATAAGCCCCACACCGCAAACGCACACATACGCTTCAGTGGGGACGTGGGCTTCAGGAGCGAGCCCTCCCCCTGTTACACCATCCGTCTTGGACGGGAGTCTCGAGCTCCAACCAAATTGTTGCTGGGACTGCAGCAACTTTTTTTTAATGTTTATTTTTGAGAGCACGCGTGTGAGCAGGGGAGGGGGAGACAGAGGGGGGGGACAGGGGATCCCAAGCAGGCTCCGCGCTGACAGCAGAAAGCCCGATGCAGGGCTCGAACTTGGGAACTGGGAGATCACGACCTGAGCCGAAGTCGATGCTTAACCGACTGATCCACCCAGGGGCTCCTGCAGCCCTGATGTGCCTCAATGACAAGCTTTTCATTCATGGCTCTCCACTCACAGACTGGGTGGAAATGCTCCCATTTATTTAATATATTTTTCCTTTAAAAATTTTTTTTTAACATTTATTTGTTTTTGAGAGACAGAGAGAGACAGCACGAGCAGGGGAGGGGCAGAGAGAGAGGGAGACACAGAATCTGAAGCAGGCTCCAGGCTTCGAGCTGTTGGCACAGAGCCTGACGTGGGGCTCACAAGTTCACAAACTCACAAATTGCAAGATCATGACCTAGGCCAAAGTCGGACGCTTAACCGACTGAGCCATCCAGGCGCCCTGGAAATGCTCCCATTTAAAGAGGGAAAGAGGGGGGCGGGCCTTGTTAGGTATTTCTTTTTCAAGTTTCCACGGTGCCCGGCAGCGGGCTCTGTTCCCCCTCCAGGGTGGCTCCTTTCTTCCCCAGCCTGCTTTGCTGGCAACGGTACAGCCTGATGTCTCCTCCCAGGACGAAGCCTCAGCTAGGCTGCTGGGGACACGCACCCTGGCCCACGAGGTCCCCTCCTTTCACGCTCAGCTCACCCAGCCCGGTCCTGTGCCCCATGCGTGTAAGATGAGGCAAAGGGGCTGAGCCCCCTGATCGAGATTCGGAACTCGGTGGCCTCCCCCACCAAGAATTCCTGGCTCTGTGTCACAGAATGGCAGCCCACGGGGCACCACGTGGCTGCTTAAACATCCTTCCTGCTTTCCCACCTTTCCGTAACAAGTGTGGCAAGTGCTGGCCTCACCCTCGGAGCAAAGGCAGGGGTTCCGCCCTCGCTGAGCTGTGCCTGGGGCAGAGGGACGGCGTGCTGGCGGGTGGAGTAATGAGGTAACGCCACGTCCCAGGAGGGAGATACACAGAGGATAAGCATCCAAGGCCACCACTGCAGGACCACTGACTACTGCCCCCTGCACATGCCCAGAGGGCTGCCTTGGGGAAGGTGAGACAGGTGCGCCCCTCCGAGAGTACAGGCTGGGTCCCTGGAGGCCTGGCGGGTCCCTGTGGCCCCGCAGCATGCCTTCTCCCTTGTAGGTTTGTCACCTTTTAGAATGTGAATAAGCAACACGTTCCCAGGGCTCCAGTATAGCGACGCCCCTCCCCGCAGGCCTTGGCGGTTTGTTCTCTGCCGGTGTCCCAGCTCCAGCTGGGTGCACTCCAGGCCCGGCTTGTGCTCTCCCGGCCTCCGCACCCTGATGCGAGGCTGGTGGGACCACGGGGTCCCGTGGAGGCCCCCCTCCCCGCCGCCACCCGCTCACAGCCCCTCGCCTCTCTCCCTTTCTTCTGCAGACGTGAAGTTCATTTCCAACCCGCCTTCCATGGTGGCAGCGGGGAGCGTGCTGGCCGCGGTGCAAGGCCTGCCCCTGGGAAGCTCCAACAGCTTCCTGTCCTATCCGCGCCTCACCCGGTTCCTCTCCAAAGTGATCAAGTGCGACGCGGTAAGCCATCAGTTGCGCCGCTCCTACGCTGGCTTGGCTGGCCTGCTCAGCACCGGGTACTAGAAACTTCTAGCACCCGGGGGTCCAAAGCCAGTTCCTTGATGGGAAATGCCATGGCTCATGCCAAGGCCCCCAAACGTGATGGGGGAGGGCGGGGGGTGCCCTGTGCTCAGATGCAAGGGACCTGGTCATACAGAGCCCTGGCCCCAGGCTGACCGGGTGCCGGCCTCACCCCACCCTCCTGGGGCCCCTTTGGAAGGAGAAGCATCTCGCAATACTTGCTGGCAGGCCAGGAGGGTCCTCAGGTTTCCCAGGAGCAGGCAGGAGCCATAAACCCCTCCCGGTGAGCCGTCCAGGGAGCGGGGCCACAAGGCAGGCCCGTCAATGATCCGTGCCCTAATGGCATGTGGAGCTGTGGCTCCGTCCAGCTTTGTCTGTGCAACAATGCGGATGGCTCATAAATGGAGGCTTTAAAAGGGCTCCTGTGAGGTCTCCAGACGCAACAAAGGCCCGTGGAGACAACCTTGTGTTTTACGGCCCTTTTTGAGTGCCTGGTGCTATTACAGCCCGAGCCGGAGTCCGTGGTGTCCTTCCTGCTTACAAATGCCATTGTTTTATTCCCGATTCCGTTTTTGTCTTAAAAGAAAGAGTGAAAATAACAATTACAAGGGTTTGTGGCCTTTACCAGATTAGACCAGCGAGGATGACAGGTCAGCCCTCGGCCCTGCTGGGCGTGCCTTATGGGAGCCAGTGACCGCCCTGACCCCGGTCCGGGTCTGGCTCGGACGCCGGCTGCCTTCTGGTGGCCCACCCTCGAGTGCCTGGAGGCTCCGTCGTGGGCCCTAGCGGCTGCCACCTCCCCGCATGATTTGGGGAAGAAAAGCCGGGCTGCGGGGCAGAAGCTTGCCCGTCCGCTGCCCAGCACTGCCGGCTGCCTGGAGGAGGCGGCATGCCTGCTCATCTCCCTGTTGGGAGCAGGCGGCTCCCGGAGGCGGTGGGGGCTTGGGGGGGGGGGGCTCCCTCAGTCTCAGTGCTTCCTGGGCCCCCAGAGGGATGGGGTGTCCCGGAAAGATGACCCCTGCCTCTCCCCTTCAGAGAGAGACCCCACAGACGGTGCTGGGCACAGACAGTTGTAGGAAATCACTGCACGACCCCTTATTTGCATAGAGATCGTGTCAATTAGATCTGAAACAAGATCTCAGCTGACAGACGGGGGAGAAATCGGTTGAGGCTGCAATTCGCTAGTCTGGTCACCCGGCGACAAACGTCCGGAAAACACTGGGTGGCGGGCGGGGCCCCGCGTCTTCCTGGGGCATGAGCCGCGTCTGCCCTTGCTCCGAGCTGGCTCCCGGCTGCCAGAGGCGGCTCTTCTGGGCCGAGGCTGCTGGCTGCGAGGAGGAAACAAGTCCCTTGCTGCCTCCCTCTGCCCTGGGTCCAACACCAGGCCTTTCGAGCCTCAGTTTCCTCATCCGTAAAACTGGCTTTTTGCACCTGCACCGCTTTCCTCACCAGCCACGACAAATACTGAACCGGTGGTGTAGGAGAGCCCTCCGCGCGGAAGCGTATGGCTCCGTAAATGTGGCAGGTCCCCCAGGGTTCGCTCGGAAGCTTTGCTGGCCTGGATCCCCTTCTCTGGGGCGCTGGACACCCGTTTCGCAGCACCCTCCCCAGGTGGGCCCGCGGTGCACCTGTTCCTCTGGGGAAAGGCTCTGATCTGTCTTCCGGGCTGGGCCAGAGACTACCTGCTTCCAGAACAGAAGCCCCAGTGTGGCATCCCAGGGTCCCAGGGTCCCAGGGTCCCAGGGTTGGGACAAAGCCTGACACCTGCACTTTTGAGCTGCGGGCAGACCGGCCACCACGAGATCACGAGAAGCCCCGGACTCCCCAAGATCCCTTCTTGGGCATCGAGAACTCGGGGTGATTGCTGGCAGAGGAGGGCCGCGGGATTGCGGGGGTGCACGCTGGGCCAGGCCAGCGTGTCTCCCAGGGTGCAGGCCAAGCGGGTGAGGACAGAGGGGGATAGAGGGTCCGAGTCCCCCCGGGGCCACCCAACGCTCATTCTCAGTCATGCACGGCCTAACGCTTCTGACAGCCATTCATCTCGGAAGGCTGGGTTCACCGCAGGGGCTGACACGGCAGAGGTTAAGTCCCAAAAGCAGGGCTCAGAGGGCCTCTCTGTCCTGGGTCAAATAGTGCTGAGTTCGGGCTGGTGGGAACAGGGAGCCAGGATGAGAGCCTGGCAGAGTGATTCCAGCGGGGGGCCAGGGTCCTGGGGTGGAGAGGGGGGCGCTCGGGACAGGCCAGGGAGGCACCAGGTGGGCACGGGAGACAGCCGGCAGCCCTGTGGCCTCCGGGGCCTTCGGACCCGAGTGGGGACTCCGTAGCCCGGGAAGCACGGGGGCTCCTCAGGCCGGGGCAGCCGGGGGCCAAGCAGAGCCCATGCCGGTGGGTCCTGGGGTTCCACCCGACTGCGGGGAGGCAGTGACTTAGATTAGCCTCACTTTCACAAGGTGGTCCAGGTCTTGGCGTTTGCAGGAGGGCCTTGGCCACAGGCCCCCTTCTGAGCACCCCCTGTCTCCCTGTCTCCCGTCTGGCCAGGACTGCCTCCGGGCGTGCCAGGAGCAGATCGAGGCCCTGCTGGAGTCCAGCCTGCGCCAGGCCCAGCAGCAGAGCCTAGACCCCAAGGCGGCGGAGGAGGAGGAGGAGGAGGAGGAGGCCGACCTGGCCTGCACACCCACCGACGTTCGAGACGTGAACATTTGAGGGCGCGCGTGCGTGGCGCGGGAGGGGCCGGCCCCGGGTGCTCCCTGGACAGGACCGCTCCTCGCCAGGACCGGTCACGACCAGAAGGGAAAGCTTCCTTCTCCTTTACTGTCGGTTTTTTTCCTTTGCTCTTTCTCCCTTCCGTCTCTGACATAAGCAAAAGAAAAAAAAAGTATCCGAGAAGCTGTCTTTAAAAAAAAAAAAAAGAAAAAAAAAGAAAAGAAAAAAAAAAGGAGAGAAAAAAAAATAGTATTTGCATAACCCTGAGCTGGGGGGAGGGGGTGGGGGGAGGCTGTGCTACAAAAATAGAGAATCTTATACCCCATAATCAACTAGGTCGTATGCGAACGTGTTTGTGTCTCTGTGTCGTAAGGATAGGCATTAACACAAGGAACAAGTCTGCAGGGGAGGATTAGATTTGATTCTTTCTGTGTTTAAAACAAAACGACGGCAAAAAAAAAAAAAAAAAAAAAAAGAAAGAAAAGCATGAAAACACGGTAAAAACGAGAGAAAAGCCAAGAAACCATTTCTGAAGCGGAAGAGGGTCGTAGGTAGCAAACGTGTTCGTGTGCTGTTCTGAAGGAGCACAGCTTTAAGGCGGTTCTAGGCGTCCCACAACTCGCTTGCTTGGGCATGTAGTCACTTTATGAGTAAGTCATTTGTGCGCGTTCATTTTATCCCGTAGGTAGGCGCGTAACCTCCTCACCTGTCAGTGGCTGGCGTAACCTCGGTTAGCGTAGCGTAGAGCTCAGCACGGCCGCGTGCTGACCCTCCCTCCGCCTGTGGCCCGACCCGGGGCGGGTGGCCGGGCACCGGCGGCCGCAGAAATCCAGCTCCGACTCCTGGCCTGCGCTACCGTAAAAGAGAACCCGCAACCGCGACGTAATATATTCTATTTTTATAATCTTCATATTTTTGTAGTGGCCTGTTTAGGAGATGCCGGTTTCTCACCCCACAGACCCACAGCCTGCTCACATCCAGGTGAAATCCACGGCTCCTTTCCGCCCCCCCCCCCCTTCTCAATATTCTAGAACCATTTTCCCTCTTCAATATTCTAGAACCATTTCTCCTCTTTAATGTTCTAGAACTCTTTTTCCTGTTTAACGTTAAGCTCTAGAACCATTTTTCCTCTCCGGTGCTCTAGAACCATTTTTTCCTTCTCGATATTCTAGAACCATTCCATTTCAAAGCACTTTCAACGAATCTCTCTGTTTATGTTGTGTGTGGAGGTGGGGGGGGCAGTTTCTTAATGGAATGGTTTGGGAATATTCACGTACTTGGGTGCAGACGGGATTGCGAGGCAAGCGCATGTCACTGTGGAGTTAGCGAGAGGGGGTGTTCTCGAAGGCGAGCTTCCAGTCAAGAAGTGCATTCTTACATTGCCAGGATGATGCGTTTCTTTCTCTGTAGGGTAGCGTAAGTTTAGGAATCCTTTGGTGCCAACTGGTGTTTGAGAGTAGGGGCCTTTAAAGGTTTACCTCGAGAAGGTGTAGTTTAAGGGTTAGGAAGGTTTTGAAACACTAAAATATATAATTTATAGTTAAGGCTAAAAAGAATATTTATTGCAGAGGATGTTCGTAAGGCCAGTATGATTTATAAAGTAATGTAATCTCCCCTTGATTTAAACACACACACACACACACACACACACACACACACACAACTTTCTGCCTTTGGTGTTAAGGGTTTCACACAGTGTATAACCGTTAGGTCCTTTTTTATAGGAGAGAGAACAAAAGTCCTGAGAAAAAGAAAAACACAGCATGGATTGTGCCGTTGGGTTCCCAGGGCGGGAACCCGATCCGAGAGGCATCAGTTAGGCGGAAAATTAGGGTACTCGAAACCAGTTCAGCCCCCCCCCCCCACATCCTTGTCCCCTTGTCCCCTCCTTTTAAGAAAGGTTAGCAACCCGTAGACAATTTGCACATCTTGGCTGTGTACCTTTTTTGTAACGACTGCGTAGGGAGTGTCGGGAGGTAGCGAGAGCCCAGGGCTGGTGCTTGGCGAGGGCGCGAGGTGCGTGTGCGCGGAGGGCTGAGGGCGGGACCACGCGACGGGCAGGCTGCCACTCCGCTTCCTGATTCGCTGCTACCGATGACTTCCCAGCACCCGGTTTGGAAACAGATTCACGTTGCTTTTCTGTGTCTCTTTCACATTGTTTTGCTGCTATTGGAGGATCAGTTTGTTTTGTTTTGTTTTACGATGTCATATACTGCCATGTTCTAGTTTTAATTTTCTCATAGAAAAATGTATTAAGGATGCCTTTTTTTTTTTTTGTAGATTTTTTTTTTTTTTTTTATGTGATCAATTTTGACTTAATGTGATTACTGCTCTATTCCAAAAAGGTTCCTGTTTCACGATACCTCATGCTTCTCTTAGCCATGTGTAGACCAGGCGGTCAGGCCCCGTCTGGCCCGCGGCCTCCTGCTTCGGCGAACAGACACGCGGACGGGGTCCCCAAACGGGCCCGGCGGGATGGGCTCCGGGCCGCGTTCGTGCGCGCAGCCCGGCATCCCCGAGGCCCGGGTCACGTCCGCCTCCTCCTCCCTGCGCCTGTGATGCTGGGCTGCCCTCCTGACCTGGGACGTACCACCACTGTGGTTCTTACAGCCGCGTCGTTCTTTGCGTGTAGCTATGAAAGTTGCATTATTATAATTATTGTGACGAGTGTGTCCTAACGTGCCGCGTGGTGCTGCGCTGCGGGGCTCCGTCATTCTGGACGCTCAGAGCGGCTTCGGGACCGGGTTACAGCTCCGGCCGTGTGGCATCTGTCATTCTGTACCCGCGTTTTCTGTGTGTTGCTCTCTTCAGTACAGCGTGATGCTAATGTCAAAGGACTCCAAGCCTCAGTGAGGCCAGCTAACAGTGCCGTGTTCCCGTGTCGCCTGGCACGCTGCTCGACTCCAAGGATTTGCACCATCTGCGGCCCCTGCCCCAGCGGGGTCAGCCTGTGTGCTCCCAGGCCACTGGCAGGCCCCGAACCCGCCCCGCCCCGCCCCGCCCCGCCCCTGCAGGAGCACTGCCTCCGCTTGCCTCAACCCTTCTGGCTGCGGCATCTCTGTGTCTGAACCAAACGGGGCCCTTGAGGGACGGTCGGTCCTGGTGGGGGGGTGTGAACGTCGTGTGTGCTCGAAGGCCGTGGCCGGTCCGGGGAGCACGGCGGGGTCTGTCCTGTGACCAGCAAGTCTGTGAGGGTCTCTTGGCGGGTGGGCAGCTGTGGTCTGTGTGTATCTCGGTTGCACCCTGCGGCGTTTCCCGGCACAGACGTGTAACCGGCACGTTGCCAGCAGAAAACAAAAGACAAACGTGAAAAGTCTAGAAATAAAATTGGTAAAACCCCGCTGCCGTGTCTGTCTGTTTCCTGGGGTGGGTAGGGAGCCAGGGCCGGGGTGGGGGGGGCCCGGTGCCGACGAACAGGTGCCCAAGCGGCCGGTTCCCGGACTGGGCGCGGGGGTTCGCACCTCGGAGCCGTCCACATCTGGGGCCAGGTCCTCCTGTCGTGGGGGTGGGGGCCGCCCTGTGCACTGTGCGGTATTTAGCCGTGTCCCTGGCCTCTTCCCAACAGATGGCGGGACAGTCCCCAGGTGTCACGGCCAGAACCCAACATTGCCAGAGGTCCCCCGGTGACCCAGAGGGGAGTAAGTGATGCTCTCGGCTGGGAGGAAGGAAGTCCAGACGGGGGCATGCGGTGGGAGGGGCCGCTGGGACCCCAGGGTGGAGCCCTGGAGAGCGGCTGGTCAGTGTCTTTGCAGGCGGCTCGGGGCTGGTTCCCGGCCCACGCTCCGCCAGCCCCCTCCCAGGCTATCTGCAGATAGGAAAATAAACAAGCCGGCATTCACTAACCCTCCTCTGGCGCAAACTGGTGTTTGCTTTTGGTGAATCACGGTCCTGAGGCGCCCCCAGCTCAGGGAGAAGAGCACAGCGCGCGTGTTTGGGCCGCAGGCCGGTGGCCTTTCACACGGACCTAGTGACCTGGGAGGCCCAGCGGACACCTGTGACGTCCGCCTCGGCTTCGGATGCACGTGGCCGGCCTCGTTTCCAGCCCAGGTGGAGGCGGGGAGCGGACTGGGGAGGCGTCAGCGGGCCTTGGGCCCCGCCATGGGGCCCGGGTCTCTTCTCGGAGTCTGGGGTCCCCAACGTGTCACCCACCCCGGGGCTGTCGGGCTCGTGACTGCTCAGGAGGGAAGCTGGTTCACTTGCCAAGGATAGCGCTCCTTATCAGATCAGTTCGCCGTGGCCTTTATGAGGCTCCTGCTGTATACCAGCCCCGCCCCTGAGGGTGCCCCTCACCCCAGCGGGGAGCCTCCAGATCGGCTAGTTGGTGCTCCAGGCACTGGGGCGGCCGGGAGCAGGCGGGGGGTGGCGGGACCAGGGTGACTGCGCTCCCCACGGCGGCCCCAGGCCTGACGGCGGACACACGGCCCATGCCACACGCACTCCGGGAGGGGGTCAGAGCCGGGGCGGCGTCCTGCAAGTGTCCGGATGTGCCCCATCATAGGCGCCCAGCCCGGGGGACCAGCCAGGTGTGTCCTGAGGAGCGGTTTCGGGGGGCAGGGGTAACAACCTCACGGCATCAGGTTCCAGCGGAAATCCAGCAAGTGGGGGAGGGGAGCCCAAGCCCCTGTGCAGGGCAGGGGCGGCAGGTGGAGGGGTCTGCCACCCTGTATTCCGGGTAGAAGCCGGCCTTCGAGGGGCCTCTGAGACGAAGGCTCCGCGCTGCCCCCTCTCCCCAGCCGGAAAGACCCTCCTCGCTGGGCCCACTGCCTCCTGACCACCTGGACCCAGACCTTTGGAGGCTTCTAGCTCCTTCCAGCTTGGTCCAAGGGCCCGAGACCCGAGCCACCTCTCCTCCTTCACCCCTGTCTACCCTCTTTCCCCCTCTCCCCACCTGACCCACCTCACTCCCGCTCACCCCTCCCACCTCACACCGCCTCTCCCCTCACCCCACCTCTCCCTCCTCACCTCACCTCTCCCGGGCTCACGCCCCACTCCCCCCCCCAAGTCTCCCCCCCGACCTACGTTCCCCCAGCCTCAGAAGCTCCAACCCGAGTCTCCACCCCCGGGGACTACAGACACACCAGACTATCTCCTGCCTCCAGCTCTGCGCCTGAAGTGCCCTCCCCTCTGCTCCCCTTCAAGGCCCCCCTGCAGGCACTGCCACCCCCGCCCCCGGCAGGTGGCTCTGGAAGGTCCAGGAGTCACGACACCTGAGTGTTCCCCACTCCGGGCTAGGAGTCCTTGAGGACGGACACCTCGCTGTCCCTTCTCTGCCGCCCTACTCCCAGCCTGGCAGACGGGGGTGCTCAGAAGCGGAAGTGGGAACAGGACAGAAGGGGCAACAGGCCGGGCCCGCGGGCCGACCCCAGCTTGTGTCGTGCGCTGCAGAGGGACGGCTCTGGCCGAACCCGGGCGCCATGGGCAAACCCCCGTGTCAGGAGGAGTGGCCCCAGGGGCCCCGGGGGGCAAGCAGCCGGCTGTGTCTGCAGAGGTGGGCGCTGCCGGGCCCCCGGGAACTACGGCCACACCTCAGGCTCCCGGGACCCACCCGAGCCCGTGGTGCCGGGGGCCTCCTGGAAGCCTCGCTGCCCCCGCGCCTTGGCTCTGTGTCTGGCGGGGGGACGACGGTCACACCGCAGGCCGCTCGCGGTGTGGGCTCCCACACGTGTCGGGGTAGCTGGCCGCGTGAAGCACACGCCCCGCGGGCTGGACAGGCCTCTGCGGCACACAGGGCTCTGTCATCCCAGGAATGCCTTTGATCAGGAGTTTATGCAGAGGGGGACTCGGACCCAGGGCCTCTAATCCGTTCCCACAGTCCCCTGGCCCACCGGCCCCCCGGCCCCGAGCCACACTGCGGCCCGGCAGACAATAGCTGGCGGACGGTGGGCGGGCAGCTCCGGGCCGAGGGCCTTGAGGCCCACATCCGGGGGCATTGTCACCACCACTCCCAGGGGCCCACAAGGAGGTTGGGGGGGGGAGAAATATGAAGCCCTCCTAAAGGGGCTTCGGTGGGCCTCGAGCCTCTCAAAGAAGGCCGCGTCCGTTAATCCTTTTAATTTTCCGCTGCAGGCAGCGCAGACGGGCCAACGTCTCAGTCTTCTTAAGAGCCAGCGGGCCAACCTGGGGGATCACTGCGCGCCTCAGACCCCGGCCCTCCGAGGGCTTCCTTCTCCGTCCGGCACGGGAGGGTAACAGCTCAGACGCCCCAAGCGCGAGCTGCAGACCAGGCACTGGGCCCGCCTTACAGCCTCCCCAGCTCTTGAAACCACTGGTGAGCGGGCCCTGCGTTCCCACAGCTACAAGCTTCTCCATCTTGGGGGCCAAGCGTGGGCAGAGTCCACACAAAGGGCCAGAGCCGGTGGCTGCGGCTCCGCCGGCCACGTGTCCTCCGTCCCTCTCGACTACGCCCCTGGGCAGAAGCGGGCGCGGACGACGGTAAATGAATGAGCACGGCCGCGTGCCAGCCGGGCCTCGTGGGCCCCGACGGGCAGTGGGCCGCACAGGGGCCGAGGGTGGCGATTTTCAGCCTCCTGTTGTAGATGAGGAGACCAGGGCCCGGAGAGGGGAAGCGACGGGGCCTGGATCACACAGCCAGGAACCGACCAAGTCAGGCCCAGGGGCCAGATCGTGTGTCCGAAGCCCGCGCTCCTGTCCGCTGGCTCGGCCACCTTGCAGAGAAGGGCACAGTCTTCAAAAGCGGGCCTGAAGAAAACGCACGAAGCTTCGCGTGACGGCCAGCACGTGCGCTTGAAGCTCAGCTCCGCCAGGAGGCCCAGCGGCCGAGGCCACGTCCACCCCCGTGCCAGGCTTCTGTCCGTGGTCCCCAGAGTCAGGGCGGTGTCCTGGCCGGCGAGCCAGGCTGCCCTCCTCCGGGCAGCGGACGTGCGAGGTGACCCACGGCGGTTTAGAGAGCACGCTCACACACGCGCGGGCCTGCGTCCGTGAGCACGCGTGTCTGGGCGTAAAAGGCCTGGGGGCTGGATCTCAGCTCTGCAACCTTTCCCTCTCTGAGCTTCAACTTTCTCACCTGGAAAATGGGAATAAGTGTGTCCAGGAGAACGGATGCCGGACGGAGGGCAGGGTGGGGTCTGCACCCTGCTCGGCATCTGAGGCCTGGCCCAGCCCGGACCTGGAGCTCAGTAACCTCAGCCCGGTGCTTTCGGGAGGTGAGGGCTAGATGGCCCGAGGGTGTGAGGTACTTAGCACGGCGCCCGACACAGTCATGCTCAGTAGAGGCCATCATCAGCCCGTGCGTCACCCGGGTGTGGAAAGACAGACCCCCAAACCCAACGGTGGCTCTCTGGGTGGCAGCAGCAAGGCCACACTTGCTTCGTCTTTGGGCTCATAAAGGGGACAGTTGCCGTTCTTCGCACCAGCCCCAATCCCCCCACCCGGTGCCGGTCCTTCTGCTCTGTGGTGTGGGTGAGAGTGACCCCATCC
The DNA here is from genome assembly GCF_018350195.1 of Panthera tigris. NCBI lineage: Eukaryota > Metazoa > Chordata > Mammalia > Carnivora > Felidae > Panthera > Panthera tigris. Next base: position 110,888,318 of record NC_056669.1, read on the forward strand.
CCAGCTCCAGGACAGGCCCAGATGGGCTCAAACCCAACAGCACATCTGCCCGCCCCCGCCCAGGGGTGGTGGTGTTGAAGGGTGGCAGGCTCGAGGGTAAATGCGGAGTCTAACAGAGCCAATGACACAGGGAGAGAGGTTTCCTGGGGCTTCTGAAAAAGGGAGCCCTCCCCTGTCCTCCACGGGACCCTGGGCACCGGGGCGGCTCTCCCACCACCCTGTGGGAGCTGCTGTGGGCCTTGGGGTGGCATCTAAGCTTGAAGCAGGTCTTATGGGAAACCAGAAAGAAGGTACCAGCTCTCCGGACAAGCTGCTGGATCGAGCCTTTCCTGAAGCCAGTGAGAGCCCTTTTGTTCCAGGAGACCATCGCTGTCCTTTACTGTTTAAGTCAGTCTGATATGGCCATCCTGTCATTTGGTTTTCAAGGATTCTTACCCCCAGCAGTGTCCATACGTTTTCTGCCTTTCCTGGATTTAATGTGTTGCCGATATAAATGCTGGGGCTGAGCTGTGGAGGCTGGAGGTCTGAAACCAAGGTGTGGGACGGCCCATGCTCTCTCCCTGCCTCCAGTGGCTGCTGGCACTCCTGGTCTTCTCCATCTTAGGGCTGCGACCTCGGCCCCGCCTGCGTGTCTGCCTCACACGGCATCTCCTCCCCGTGCGTCCCCCCTCCTCATTGAGGCCGGTCACTTGGGTGGGACCCATCCCCCCTCGTGCCTTAATCGCACCTGCCGACACCCTACTTCCAAATCAGGCTGCATCCACAGGTACCCGGGGCGAGCACTGCAGCACAGCTCTTTGTGGGGGACACAATTCAACCCACGACAGACGAGTCAGAGCTCGCAAACCGGGGGGCAGGTTCAGCGAGCACCCCGCCATTCCGGGGGCACTCCCCCACTGCTACGGCACATGCTCGCTGAATCCTGGTGGGAAAGACGGAGCCGACCTGTCACTGAGCCTTGGGTTCAGCGAGCGCTCCCGGGTGCCTGCGCTCCCTGGCCCATCACTCTTGAGCAGCGCAAACAAGGTCACGTTCGGGAATCACCCACGACGGAACCTCTGGACCCGCCACCCAAGGCCCCGCTGATCTGCTACAGCGCCCGAAGAGACGCGGCCAAAGTGTGGTCTCCACAGGGGTCCCCAAGGGACAAACGGCAAGCACCTTGATGCTGGTGGGGGTAGGGGGAGGTGGGGGGGGGGGAGGCTTTAATCAGGCACGAAGAAGAGAGTTAGAAGCCCCCGAAGTTAGGAGTGAACTTCCTATTCGGACAATGAATCTGCAAAGCCCCAGCGGGGCCACTTAGTCAACTCAGACAAGCCACTGACCCTTTCGTGGCAGGGCCCTCAACTGTGGGACTCGTACCCTGTAAGGAAATGAACATCGCGCCCACTCTTCTCTGGTCAACAGTACTTGCTTGGTGACTTGAGTTTCCTGAGTCAGAGACCAGCTGCCCACTTCATTCATCCAGGACTGGGACTGATCTAGGAAGGAGGATGAGCTCCAGGCTAACTCATTTTTGGTTACCTCCATATTCCACTGCTGTTCACAAGCACAGCGGGAGATTCTCCGTGGCGCTGAGGTCCGATGAAAATTCACAAAAGCAGTGGGATGAAGGGCACCTCCTCCAGGAAGCCTTCCCTGCCCACCTTCCCGTTCCCTTATACTGAACACCCCACCCCACCGACAGGCTCCCTGAGCGTCTCTGAATTCTTTCCTCACCCCTGGGGAGAGAAAAAGTGAGATGAATACGACGTAAGTAAGAAGTGAAAAGTGGCACTCTTTTAGGCAGCAGGCATTGCCCTAGGTCCCGATCACTCACATTCCAGAATTCGATGAAGCAGCTCCAGGTGAAACGCCTTCTTCTCTCCCAAGTCCTAAGTCAGCAGTCTTTCCCAGCAGCCATGCGGGTGGCTGCTATGGGCTGAATGGTGTCCCCAGAATTTCCGACGTTGATGCCCTGACAGAGGGTCTGTATCTGGAGATGGGTCTTCACAGAGGTGATTATGGTAACATGCTCACCTTAAGGCAAGGGTGGGCCCTGATCCCGTGTGACCGGGGTCCTTGTAAGAAGAGGGGATCAGGACACAGACACGCACAGAGGGACGGCCCTGTGAGGACACGGAGAGGACGGCCGTCCACACACAAGGGGAGAGGCCTTGGGAGGCCTGGTCCTGCCCACGCCTGGACCTCGGGCTCCAGCATCCAGGATGGGGGGGGGGGGGGGGGGGGGGAGGGGGGCGGGGACAGGACATGTCTATTGGCTGAGCCTCAGTCCACGGTGTCTGTTATGGTGGCCCCAGTGGGCTAATGGTGGCACAAAACATGATGGGGGTTTCCAACAGGAAAGAGGGAGCAGGCCAAAGCCTTGGGGGAACAATGAACCCACCAGAAAGAAACAAAACCCAAGCCGGACAGCTCCCAAACTCAAGGCCAACACGGACAAAGGTTAACATCCGAGAGAACTAGGTGCCCAGGACAGGATCGGATGGGACGGGGGAACACAAGCAGGAAACCTTGCCTGTGAACGGAAACCCAACCCCAACAGCCTTGAACTCGGGGACATTCGTCAGCTCATGTAACGTCAAGTCCAGAAGCAATGCGGCTCAGGGGCTGGCCGTCAGCTGCTCGGTGCCACCAGGGCCGGGTCCTCGCCGGCTCCTGCCACACCATGCCCAAGTGTGGTTTCGTCCGTAGCCAGGTGCAAGTCTCCTGCCGCGATTCCAGGGGTGGGTCACGTCCACGGGACAAGAGTTCCATGGGACAGCTTCCGAAACAGATATGTTCTCTCTGGAGCGCTATAACCTTTCCCAGGAAGCCCCAGAAGACTTCCACTCGCGTCTCATCAGCCGAGGGGAGCCATGCTCACGCCTGAACCAGTCAGTGCAGATGACATCCCCTGGCACGGAGCGCAAGCGTCAAGGTGGCCTGGGTCTGTGCCATAATCAAGGAGCGTCCGAGGCGGCCAAGGGTTCCCAGACACCGGGTCCAGTTGTCTGCGAAGGAGCTGGGCGGGCACGGGGGCAGCCCGGGTCCAGAGCCTCTGAAGGAAACGGGGGAGGCAGCTCAGCCTCCCGTGCGGAGAGGGAAGAGGGAAAGGCCGCCTTTGGCCCACGCTAACACCCGCGGCGGGAGAGGCTGACAGAGAGGGACACGGCGGGTCTGGGCAGGGGAACAGTAGGCACTGCGGACAGGTGGCCGGGCCCGGGGCGGCGGGAGCTGACCCTTCCCAAACATCACAGGGCGCTACTCTCTCCCAAGAACCACCTGTCCGTGTTTTAAGGAGGCGCGTGGACAGAAACACGGCAGGAAGCTGCGCCCGGGCCGACTCCATGCCTCCCTGCTTTTGTACCTAAATCCCAAATACCAGAAAGTAGTTGATTTGCTGGATGTCACATTACAAACAGGACCAGAAGGCCTTCTGCTTTGCAATCTATTTATTCTGCTCTCCGCTTGTAACAGTAATACATTATCAAAACAGAACACTCAGAAAACAGTCCCCCAGGGAAAACCACCAAAGCCCCCCATCCCACCGGCGAGGGACGCCCGCGGTCGGTGTCTGTGGCCGCAGGGTCCGGCCGCGAGGCGGTGCACGAGCAGGCGAGCGCCCCGGAAGCCGGCTGGGGCGGAGACAGGGACGTGCGCGGTGACGCTCCCGCCTGCGACAGCGTGGCAGGCTCGAGCCCGAGTGTCCACCTTCACCAGCTGAAGCCACCTCTCCGGTCCTCAGCACACTCGCCAGGGCAACGGAACCAGAGGAAAGAAAACAGCCAGCACCCCGCTCCTTCGAGGCCCCCCGGCCTCGGGTCTCTCGGCAGGCTCTCACGACCACCGGCCCGGGTGGCACGACAGCCGTCGCTAAGACGCTCTGGAACGTATTTAAAAACCGGGACGATTCGCGGTTACCCCTTATCAATCTCACGAGTCACTTTCGGCCGCACTGCCGCGGACAGGAGCAGGCGGGACCTGCCGGCAACCCTGCCCCCCACCCCCCGGGGGTGCGCAGACGCACGGGCAGAGGGACGCCCAGGAGCCACGACCTTGCGTCACCTGCTCCAGCAATCCAGACCTCACGGTGTATTCGGATGCCCGCCAGGTACGGGCAGAAGGAAAAGGAACTCGTACGACAGGAAAACACAGCGTCCTCAACGTAAGGCTCCCAAACTTTCTGCGTACGCACGACAGTGGCCTGACATCTAGTCCTTGAAGTATCTTCCCCTTACCCACGCTCAACGCTGCAAAGCCCCATTCCGATGCAGAGAGAGGCCGTGCGAAGAGCGTGTCCAGGCTCCCTCGGAACCCGCTCCGAGCCAGGTGCCCACGTCAGCCGGTCGTGGTGGACTCCCCAGCGGGGACCTGGGCACACCGGGCCCGAGAGCAGCGACCCTGCTCCATGGCTGCGAAGGCGCGTTCCAGGGCAGGCAGCACCAGACGGCGGTGACAGGCGGGCGCAGGACGGAGCCCCAGCTCTGCTTGCCGGGCGCCCTTGGACCGGGCAGTCCCCGCGGGTCTCGGTCTCCTCATCTGTGAAGTGGGATCACTGAAGGGATTAACCGGAACAGGGGAAGCACATCACCCGGCGCTGGCACATCTTACGGGTCAACGAAGGTCACTGTGCTGGGCACGCCGCCGCCATCTCCCGTCAGGCCAGCCGTGGTGCTCTCGGCTGTTAAAGACCTGTTCTTCTGAGTGCTGATTTCAGGCTCGGGGGGGGAAATCGCAGCCAGGGCCACCCCCAGTCTAGAACCGGCCGGGCCCGTCCACTGGAGGGGGCCGCAAGGCCAGCGGACCCTGCACCGCAAGGGAGAGGCCTCCCGAGGCCGGGGGGGGACCCGCTCAGACCGCAGCGTGGACGGGACCCGACAAAGGCCGGGCCTGTGTAGAGGGACCGCGGGGGGAGCATCGAGGCGACACAGGAGGCCCCTAGGGAGAAGGAAGCCCTTTCACCGCCCGAACTGGATCCCTCCCCCCAGAACAATGAATACTCCATCATTGTTTTGCCTTGAATCACATTTTTAAACACTTAACATACGGACATCTGTTCCTTGATGTTTCGTCTTTGTTCATCTGTCATCCTCAAAATGAAAGTCCAGAACCTTCCGCACTAATTTTAAAGTCCGGCTGAACATTCAGTAGTGAACAAAGCTGAAAACACAAAAGAAAAAGGATGTATTTTTTAAAACCTTACGTATTTTTACTCACAAATCAGAACAAAACTTTCTACCTGCAGCTTCTCGACTCCACGACCCCACCCCCTAACGAAGTCCTAACCCCGTTCTCTAGGCCGTCTTCCCTTTTCTTACGCGGAGATGCAGAAATGCCGCTTACAGGGCGCACGCAGCCCCCAGACCACGAGCGACGTGAGCCCCGAGACCACGCACCAGCCGCCGGAGAAACGCGCTTCCGAATCGAAGAGAGACATGCAGGGGACAGACCTGTTTAAATTTCCCTCTAATTCTGTCTAAGTCTTCGTGAAGTTTATCATACGTAGGGTCATCGTAAGGGAACTTCTGAATCATTCCAATCAACGATTCTAAGGCCTTCATCTTTTTGCTGTAAAGCACAGAAATAAAGACTTTTAGTCCCTTTTACATAATGGGCTCCGCTTATGTAACAGCTTTGCCGATCGCGTACTTGAAAGCGGTGGGCGTGGGAAGCGTGCCTGGGTTCAGAAGCCAGACGGTTAATTTCTCGCTACACTCAATAATATGTATTTACCTAGCCACGTGCTCTCGCCCACACCCCACACTCGCCATCGGGGTGTATGACGCTACGGAGAGACCTGTCTCCCGGCCAGGGAGCAAGCGCCCGCCACGACCACAGCAACCACGGCTTCTCTAGGTCACAGACGCGGGGACAGACAAAACCAGACAAGAAAAGAGTGCCGGGGCACGACCCAGCCTGCTCTGGGGCCTGGGATTTTCGGGACCTCGACACGTTCGCGCTCACAGCCCTGGCGAGTTGGGCGGCAAGTAAACCGGCAAGCCCCTCCCTCCCAAGGGCAGGAATCAGGGTCAGGGGTCCGGGTTCGGTCCCCTCTCCCGGCGAGACAAAGCTCTGCCGGGAGGCGGGGCGGCTGTGGGACGTGTCTGAGCCTCGGCGTCCTCGCCTGGAACACGCACACCTGCCGGCCGCATCACAGGCTTTCTGGGGCACAGTCATCTCCATAAAGCTCAGTACCCAGGACGGAGGGAAAGTACTGGACTCTGCAAGGGTTAAGTCTCTCCGCTTCCCCCGGACCCTGGAGGCCGGGGCCCACCCCCGGGGGCTGGGGGAGACTGTTCACACGTGTGCACATTGAAACAACCATTTAAAACCTGTACTGACAGGGGGCGCCTGGGGGGCTCAGTCAGTTAAGCGTCCGACTTGGGCTCAGGTCATGGTCTTGTGGTTCGTGGCTTCGAGCCCCGCATCGGGCTCTGTGCTGACAGCTCAGAGCCTACACAGAGCCTGCTTCGGATTCTGGGCCTCCCTCTCTGTCTCTCCCTCTCATGTTCTGCCTCTCTCTCTCTCAAAAATAAATAAAACATTAAAAAAACTTTTAAATTTTTTAAAATCATACTGACATAAAAATGCAAAAACCTGCGGGGGCGCCTGAGTGGCTCAGTGGGTTGAGTACCCAACTTCGGCTCAGGTCGTAATCTCGCGATTCATGGGTTCAAGCCCCGCATCGGGCTCTGTGCCGACAGCTCAGAGCTTGGATCCTGCTTCGGATCCTGTGTCTCCCCCTCCCTCTGCCCCTCCCCGACTCATGCTCTGTTTCTCTCTCAAAAATAAACTAAAAAAATTTCTTTTAAGTGCAAAAACCTGGGAACCACAGCTCGGTGAGAAAGGCTTTTAGACTGTGTTTCAAAGAGCCCCTCCGGCTGTGCTGGTGCAGCAGGGGCGGCAGCGAGGGGGCTGCAAGGGCTTTCTCCTGACAAGGGGCTGCGTGCACGGCTTGAAGAAATTAGGGGCGCCTGGGTGGCTCGGTGGGTTAAGCGTCCCACTCTCAATTTCGGCTCAGGTCATGACCTCAAAGTTCGTGAGTTCGAGCCCCACACCGGGCTCTGCGCTGACGGTGCGGAGCCTGCTCGGGATTCCCCTTCTCTCTCTGCCCCTCCCCTCCACGCACAGGCTCAATCTCTCGCTCCCAAAATAAATAAACTTTAAGAAAACAAAAAGGAAGGACTCAGGAGCCCCCATGGGGGGCGGGGGCGGCAGGCCCTGGCTGTGGGACCCCTCCACACAGCGCGGCTCTCCTCCGGAAGCCAGCACGCGTCAGAGCTGGAGAGAAGGGGAGACTGATAGAGAGCGCCAAGCGCTGCCTCTCCCCGTCCTGTCCTCTCGTGGACCAGACCCAGACGGAGAGCCAAGCTCAGCTGGGACTGCCTCCCAGGGGTGCCACAAGACGCCGACCGCTCGCTTCCCGACTGCTCCCGCAGTCCTCAGAGGACCATCCCTGCCCCCCCCCCCCAACCCCCGGAGAGGTGCCCCGGGCTAACTCCACATCCGGTCCACCCTGGGCTACTCATGGGGACTCAATGGAGGCAGCCCACCGCGGGCGATCTCGGCATCACCCACGGTCAGCCACCGGCATTCCTCTCCTCACATTCGGATATGGAGGCGGCCCAAATTCTAGAACTTCAAAGTTATTTCAAATGAGACAATGAGTCACTCCGACGGGGGAATGCCACCCTCCCTGCTCTGTTATCCACTGTCCTAGGGCCCCTCCCAGGCCAGGCAAAGCCACCAGACAACAGCATGACGCAGGGGCCCGCGAGCAGGAGGACAGCCAGACCACGGGTGCCTTTTGCCTTAAGGCTCGTTTCCAGCTTAGGGCAAAGACAGATGTGCAACGGGGCCGCGGGGGCTTGAGCAGGTAGCACACAGTAGGGAGCGTTTAAAAAGAGTACGAACGATACAAAACACGGCCAACGTTTACTAGGTGCCTCCAAGTGCCAGACTCAGGTCAAACATACTCAATGCCTTATCACACAGGCAGACCTAGCAGCTGCATCAAAAAAACTAATGACAACACAGTCACCATTCCTGAGCCCTGTTCACACCAAGAACATCCTACAGCGCTTATCAGAAGCCCAGGGGAAAGATGAGCAAGAAGATGTCATCAATTTGAACATTATCTTACTGGCCGGGTATCTAAGATTCCAGGAAAAGGCAGAGGGCGCCAAAAACTCCTCAGAAGTAATCAGAACCTTGCTCATCGAACACCAAAACCAGGGCCCGCACTCTCTATTTACCATTCCGTGTAAATATCGCGACAACATTCAAGTCTGGCCTGATTGTTTTTCCACTTTGGACATGAGGAGACGGACGCATTAACTGTCCAAAGTCACAGTGAGCTGTGGAACCAGGACTCCTGGTCCACATGCTGGAAAAGAAAGAAATCTTCAACTTTACCTGTCTTTCTCGGTGGCACAACCGTGCAGGAGACATCGCCAAGCGAAAGCAAACCCCTGATAGCACCCAATCTGTGAATTTATAAAAACATTTAAGAGTGAAATGAATCAGCAACCAGCTACACTTGATCTAATCTTCACGCTCTCAAAACTCAAGGGGGGGACGGAGGGCAGTGGTGCCTCTTGCGCCACAGGTTCTGGAAGCATCTGCTGGGCCTCACGCAACGGAAGTCAAGAGGCCGAGCCATCAGCGGGGTGGCAGCCTCGCAAGAAGGCCCCACGGGCCCGGCACCCTGGGAGGCGTGTCCCGTGTGGTCCCCTCTAACCGCAGCAAGCCGGCCCACGCAGCCAGCAGAACGCGGAAGAGAAGGCAGCACACGGCTTCTGAATTTAGGCGTGACGGACAGCGTCGCTTCTGCCTTGCTGTCTCGGATCGCTCGCGCCAAGCGTCACCAGGACACTCGAGCAGCCTATGGGGAGGTCCACGTGGCCGGCACTGCGGTGTGAGCGAGCCATCCTGGAGGGGGGGGGGGGGGGGCTCCCGGCCCCAGTCGAGCCTTCACATGGCTGTAGGCCTGGCTGATATCCTGACCCCAGCGCCATGCGGCCTGGAGCGAGAAGCACCCGGTCCCGCTGCTCCTGGGCTCCCGACCCTCAGAATGCGCGTGACATGATGAGCACGTGTTGTCTGCGGCCCACAGCGCCTGTGGGGATCAGCTTTACCGCAACAGACATCTAATGCAGTCATGACTGCCACTGGCTTGGCCATTTAGAGCCGGTCATCCGCCACGAAGGGCAGAAGAGAAGGAAAACTATGGACTCCGTGGACTTTCAAGGGGAATGGAAACGGAATGCTGTCATAGGACACAAGGTAAGGACTCAGCTGGCTTAAGACACAGGGCGCCACTACGGGATACTCCGGCATAAACAGAGGCGACCGAGGACTTGTTTCCTCATTCCTCGGGCGGCAGTTTCATTGTCTTTATAAAGGCACACCTCAGAGACCCTGCAGGTTCGGTTCCAGACCGCCGCAACAGACGATGCTTTGCTTTCCCAGTGCATTTGCAAGTTATGTATTAACTTGTTATGCAAAACACGCTGTGCTGTATTACGTGTGCAATTGATTTTGCCTTAAAAAAAAAAAAAACAATGTACATACCCTAATTAAAAATACTTTATTGCTAAAAAATGCTAACCAACACCTGAGCGTTCAGCAAGGCATAACCACGGACCACAGATCACCAAAACGAAAATAACAATAATGAAAAGCTTTGAGGGGCGCCTGGGTGGCTCAGTCGGTTAAGCATCGGACTCTTGATCTCGGCTCGGGTCACGATCTCAGTCTTGTGACGTCCGGCTCTGTGCTGACGGTGCGGAGCCTGCGTGGGATTCTCGCTCTCCCTTTCTCTCTGCCCCTCCCCCACCCACGCTGTCTCTCTCTCTAATTAAATAAACCTTAAAAACCTGAAAGAAAATAACGAACAGCTTTGAAACCTTGCGAGAACCACCGAAGTGTGACGCGGAGACGTGGAGTGAGCGGATGCTGTTGGGACAACGGCGCCAGCAGACCTGCCCGACCCGGGGCTGCCGCAGAACTCCAACCTGTACGAGCCGCGGTACCCGCAGAGCGCAAGGAGACCAGGCGTCCCTGTACGGCAATCTGCTCTGTCGCTCCGTACCAAGAACATTTCTCTATCCGCACTGTCTAGACGGTTGCTGTTTGGGGAGGCCTGATGCTCTGGCTGTACCATATGGATCATCAAAGCGAATTATCAACTACACGAAAAGGGCTCATTTCTCAATGGGGGGTTCTCGCTTACCTCGGACCCAATTTTGGCTCCGTGTAACGTGCCGTACCGTCTTCCTTCAATTATACCCAAGCTACTGCCTTCTTCGTAGCCTTCCTGATATCCTTCCCCATGAAACCTGTAAGGGAGAGACCAGCCTGATCAAACAAACAGGAAGGAGAGTGTTTTTCCTGGACAAATCCTTCTCTCCCACGTTACCCAGACTCAGCAAGGCGAGACACTGTATAATAGAGACAATGTGGAACGTAAGTCAGAAAGCTTAGGTTCCAGGGGCGCCCGGGGTGGTTCAGTCGATTAACCATCCGACTCTTGATTTCAGCTCAGGTCGTGATCCCCGAGTTCGAGTCCTGAGGTGGGCTTCCCACTGACAGCGTAGAGCCTGCTTGAGATTTTCTTTCTCCCTCTCTCTCGCCCCCCTCCCCTGCTCACTGTCTCTCTCAAAATAAATAAATAAATAATCTTAAAAAAAAAAAGAATGAAAAGAAAGCAGAGAAAGAAAAGAAAAGAAAAGAAAAGAAAAGAAAAGAAAAAAGAAAAGAGCAACTGTTTAAAATAGTACAAAAAGAAAACTTAGGTTCCAATCCTAAGTTGGTCGGTCTCTGGCTGCAAGTCACTGCCCCTCTTGAAACCCAATTTGCCTCTTCTACGTGGGGGGGGGGGGGGTGTCAATTTGTGATTCCCAAACCTGGTAAGATACCAGAAACAGAGGGAAAAAAATTTTAATGCTTATTTATTTTTTTTTTTTTGAGAGAGAGAGAGACGAGAGAGACAGAGGCAGAGCACAAGGTGGGGAGGGGCAGAGAGAGAGGGGGACACGGAATCGGAAGCAGGCTCCAGGCTCCCAGCTGTCAGCACAGAGCCCGACGCGGGGCTCGAACCCACAAACCGTGAGATCGTGACCTGAGCCGAAGTCGGACACTTCACCAACTGAGCCCCCCGGGCGCCCCCACAGGAAATTTTTAAAGATACAAATTCAAGAGCCTTGGCCCCCACCGCCGCCGATAATTTGGTAAATCTGGAGTAAGGCCCAGGAATCTACTTTTTTTGAAACCTCCGAGGTGACGCTCGTCTGCAGCCAGGTGAGTTCTGTGGGTCTATGAGCTCAGTTGCTTCAAAACACCCTACGGAATACACAGGGCTTTCCATCACAACCCAGTACACCGGGAGGGAGAAATGCTATCAGATCACCGCAAAATGCGCCGCCGCAGCGGTGCCTGGAACACAGTCAAGGCTCTGACCCTGAGGGCTCAACAGCGGAACTGGTATCATCCTAACCTGCGATCACCAAGAACAAAGTAAGTTTGCTGGAGCCCCCGATGAGGCAACGTACAGCTCCCACTTTCTGGCTGTGCGACCGCGGGAAGTGCCCTCGCCTCCTCCGCGACGCAGGGGGAGCTATAGGGTCTGACTCACAAGCAGGGCTAAAACAGTACACGCGGATGCAACACTTGGCCCAGTGTTGGGTTCACAGAAAGCTCTAAATAAACGTCAGCGGCTGATTGTTCAATGTCCGCTCTCTTTCGGGGCTGAGGTCTACTGGTGTCTCCAGTGGGCCGGCCACAAAGCCGCACAGGTCCCCGCCGTCACAGCCCTCGGCACTCCCCCGGGGGCCCTGGAGGCAAAGGGATGACGTCTGACACATTTATCAGCGTGCCCATGAATGCGGCCGTATGTCCCGCCACCACGGAACAAGGAAAGGGGGCAGCGCCCAGATGGCAAAGGCCCGTCCCACCCAAGTACGGGGCGTCCCCGGAGGAAGGCAGTCAGCAGGCCGAGCAGATGCTCGGGGCCGCCCCGAAGCGGGAGGCGGGTCTGGGGCAGCAGCTGGGCACGTGGCGCGCGGCCGAGCGGGAAAGGGGCAGCCACAGCCTCGCGGCCCCACAGGCGTCCGCGGCCTTCGCGGCCCCACCGCGCTCCCCCCGACGCCCGCGGCCCGGCAGGCCCGCGCAGCCTCCGCGGCCGAGAACGGGCGCCGGCCCGGCCCCGCCACCCACCTCTCGTCCGCCATCACGATGGCGTCGAACACGTCCTGACTCCCGGCCATGGCGGGCGCGCCCGGCCCGCCCTGCCCCTCGCGCGGCGGCCGCCACCCCGCGCGCCCCGGGCGCCCACTCACCGCCGCCGCCGCCGCGGAGGCGAGGCCACTTCCGGGGACGGCGGCGCGGGGCAGGCCGGGTAAGGACGGCACGCGGGAGGGCCCAGCCGGCGCCCGGGGCGCCAGGACGCATGCGCGCCGGCCGCGGGAGGGCGGGGCCGGGGCCGGCGAGGTCCAGCGGCCCCTTCGCGCCCCAAGGCTTCGCGTTCTGGGTGGGGCGCGACTCCAGGTGAGCGCGAGTTGCAGTTTCTACGCCGGAGCCGTGGAGGAAATCCTAAAGGGAAAAGCAGTATATTTCACTCCGTGAGAATGCAAATCCGTGCATGCCCAAAGTGGCGATAGCGTTAAAAGCTAAGGAACAATCCAGAGGTGTGTGTCTCACGAACGTCATGACTAAGGCAATCACGTTTCTTGTTTGTAAAGAGCTTACTAAAATGGATAAGCAACGGGCGCAGGGCTTGAGGGCGGAACGCACTGGTCGGGCAGTGTGGAGAACGGGGGGTCTGTGCCCGAGACCTTGTCACTTCGCCTCCAGGACGCGCACCGATGTTCCCCGCAGCACGGTGACGACTCCAGCGGCCGCCAGAAATAATGTTGGAAGCGAAAGTGAGGTCATGGAAAATGCTCCTGAGGTTCACGGGGAAAAAGAATTGCACGTATCCTCCAATTCCAATTACATTAAGCGGTTCTCCTTTTAAAAAGAATGAAAGCACGCCACCAAAATGTTCACAGGGACTAGATCTAGATTTTGGAATCACGGTAATTTTAAACTATCCTCTTTTATATTTTTTTCTGAGTGTCCGTGGTTGCACAGTGAACCTAAGTCTTAAGAGAGCCCCATGAACTATGATTTTCAGAAGATGAAATGAGTTTGTTCTTTAAACATCTTTTCATTCTTAGGTTGTTTTTTTTTTTTTTTTTTTTTTATCAGCAAATAAAACCACAAAACATTTGGGATGTAGGAAAAGGGACAAAACAAGCAAGCAAATGAATCCACTCTCCCAGCACTCTGGCCGCCAATTAATTTTTGCTAATTTTGTTACATTATTTTCTTCGAATTTTCAGGTGAAAATGGCAATACACATACAATTTCATATCCTCCTCCCTGCCTATTAATGAGTAATAAAACTTTATATTACAAATCTGTCCCAAATAAGGGAGTGGTTCTTTCATTGTTACATACATAAAATAGGTTTTTTGAACATAAACCTCATCAGCTGAAAGAAAATGAAATAAACTATATTTTTTGCCATGGGAAAAGAATACGTGATGAGGAAGAGACCAATTACAGAATAAAATTTGTGGGCATGAAGTCGTATACAGAACGGTATGAATCTTCATTTCAAACTTTTAAATGATTTTATACAGCTTTGAAAGATTATATGTGCTACAGAAACAACACAATTTGATTCAAACTATTGTTTGGGGGAAAAAAAAGAAAAAAAAAAAACAACTTTGGAGAGATCTTCCCCCACTGTGTTCCATGGTTATGTTCCTAAAATACTGTCTTGAACCCAGACTGTTTTAACGTTAAAGGGTCAGAGATTGGTTATGTCGTCTTAGATTTTCTTTTCTTCTTTTTTTTTTAATGTTGATTTATTTATTTTTGAGAGAGAGAGAGAGAGGGAGACAGAGAATCCCAAGCAGGCTCCGATGCGGGGCTTGAACCCACGAATTGTGAGATCCTGACCTGAGCCAAAATTAAGAGTCAAATACTTACCCCACTGAGCCACCCAGGCACCCCTGTTATCTTGGATTTTCAGTACTTGTTCACAAGTAGCTTCATTTTCAAACAAGGACAAGACTTTTAAAACATGGCCTCAAAGGTAGAAAAAGGCAATTTTCAAGTACAAATAATTTACTTCAAAATTCTTCTTTTTAATAAGGATTATCTTCAGCTGATTTTTAAAAATCGTTTAAAATGTTTATTTATTTTTGTGAGAGAGACAGAGAGTGAGCTGGGGAGGAGCAGAGAGAGAGGGAGACACAGAATCCGAAGCAGGCTCCAGGCTCTGAGTTGTCAGCACAGAACCTGACACAGGGCTGGAACCCAGGAACCATGAGATCATGACCTGAGCCAAAGTCGGATGCTTAACTGACTGAGCCACCCAGGTGTCCCTCAAAATTCTTAAATAAGTTTCAAATTTGGTGTCCTTTTCAATACCTGAACCCATTAAAAAGTAGGTAGAAATACTCTGAATTAATATTTCTCCCTGTTATGTTTTTGAGTTTTTTAGAAAACGTGGTATTTGTTTGGGTAGCTCTTAGGAACTGAAATTTCTCCATTTAATTGAATGGAATAAGAATTCATAAATTTGTTTAGGTATAATGAAAACTAAAAAGGTTTTCAAAGGTGTAGAACTTTCTTGCCTTGATTATATTAATTCTAATGGCTTCAAAACACTATTATTAAATATTTAACTTATAACAAGAGTATCAAGGGGATAGTATAATCAACTCCTGGGAATCCACCGTATTAACAAGTAAAACACACTTTAAAAAATTGTAACGTTTCACGTATTCTTGTTCAGGTTCAAACGGAACCAAGTCAATATAAGTAAAGAGAAAAACGAAATTCATCCAAGTTCATTGAAAAGTATTCGCTTACTGGAATTGATTTTTTTTTAAATTTTACCTATATCTGCAGCAAAATATTCGCCAGTCTGCAAAACTAAGCAAAATGAACCTGAATGTGCAGATTTACAGTTGTTAACCTGGAAACACATCCATTTTGTTAGGAAAAAAAAAAAAAAAAAAAAGCGAGATAAAAACAAAATGTGTCATTTGTTCCCAAGGCAGTAAAAAACAAAAGACCAAAAAAACTTCAGGCCTCTCGACCAGTTTCAATATATGTTTCAAAATCTGCAGGGGTGGGGCGCCTGGGTGGCTCAGTCGGTTGAGCGTCTGACTTCAGCTCAGGTCACGATCTCGCGGTCCGTGAGTTCGAGCCCCGCGTCGGGCTCTGGGCTGACGGCTCGCAGCCTGGCGCCTCCTTCTGTTTCTGTGTCTCCCTCTCTCTCTGCCCCTCCCCCATTCATGCTCTGTCTCTCTCTGTCTCAAAAATAAATAAACGTTAAAAAAAAAAAATCTGCAGGGGTGCCTGGGTGGCTCAGTCGGTTAAGCGTCAGACTCTTGATTTCGGCTCAGGTCACGGTCTCGTGGTTTGTGGGTTTGAGCCCCGTGTTGGGCTTTGTGCACTAACAGTGCTGACACGGCAGAGCCTGCCTGGGATTCTCTCTCTCTCCCTCTCTCTCTGCCTCTCCCCCACTAGCGCGCTGTCTCTCAAAATAAATAAACTTTAAAAAATTAATAATAACCTGCAAGCATAGGGTCCTCATCCCATTACAGATTAATTCTGTGCTTTGCTACAGAGCTGGAGTGCTCATTTCTGGCTAATGGGTTGACGAGATGATGAGTAATCTTTATCTTCTCCTTGATGTGTTTCTGTGTTTGATTTTTCTTTTCGTTGTGGAGCAAATGTGCCTTGTACAATCAGAAGGAAAAAAAAGCAGTTTCAAATTCTTAAAAGGAAGTCATTTAGGCGACGACTTCCAGGAAATAAATCTCCCTCTCATTCTTTATTCATCAAAAATAAAGGAAGACACAATTGGAAAAAGAGGCATTTTGGAGGCTTTCAAATCCCAGTTTGACCCCTGGGACAGGAGACAGAGAATCCACGCTTTGGGTCCCTGGCAGGCTCTTCGGCTAATTCCCCTCTGTTCCTTCCCCAAAGGAGAAAACGCGGGAGCCTGCTCAGAAGGACCGTTTTCTTTTTTCTTCTTGTTTTTAACCCACTATTGTTTTTATTCAGTTTTTATTTTTATTCTGGTATAGTTAACGTAAAGCGTTATGTAATTTTCACGTATACAATATAGTGATTCAACAATTGTATACATTCGTTACTCAGTGCCCGTCATGATAAGTGGACTCTGTTTGTTTGTTTTTTTTTAAGTTTATTTATTTTTTGACAGTGGGGGGAGAAGCAGAGAGAGAGGGAAAGAGAATCCCAAGCAGGCTCCACTGACAGCGTGGAACCCTACACGGGGCTCGAACCCACAAACCGTGAGATCATGACCTGAGCCAAAATCAAGATTCTGACGCTTAAATGACTGAGCCACACAGGCGCCCCCCCCCCCCCCCGCCATGATGAGTGTACTCTTAATCCCCTCACCTGTTTCCCCCATGCCCCCCACCCACCTCCCTCTGGTGACCATCAGTTTATTCTCTATAATGAGGAGTCTGTTTCTTGATTTGCCTCTCTCTTTCTTTGCTCATTTGTTTTGTTTCTTAAATTCCACATATGAATGAAATCATATGGTATTTGCCTTTGTCTGACTCATCTCGCTTAGCATTATACTCTCTAGCTGCATCCATGCGGTTGCAAATGGCAAGATTTCATTCTTTTCCATTTCATCGTGTATATATACCACGTCTTCTTTACCCATTCATCAGCCAGTGGACACTTGAGCTGCTTCCATGATTTGGCTATCGTAAGTAATGCTGCTATAAACGTGGGGGCGCACGTACCCCTTTGCAATAGCGGTTTTGTATTTCGAGGGGTAAATATCCAGCAGCGCCTTAACTGGATCACGGGTTAGTTCTATTTTTAGCTTTTTGCGGAAACCCCATACTGTTCTCTCCAGCGGCTGCACCCCTGTGCGTTCCCAGCCGGAAGGGCCGTTTTCTACCTGCCCGCTCGGAGCCTCTGACAGCTACAAGCCAGGAGACATGCAGAGAGACTGGGGGTCTGGTGCTGTGACCCGCGACCAAGAGGCGTCCCCCAGCACTCCCGCCCTACAGAAGGGCCCTGGCCGGCAGGGGTCAGCCTCCACCCCTGGGGGGCCCCGCTCTGAGATTTGGGTCGGAGCTCACCTACCCAGGCCCTCCAGCTCCGAATCCCTCCATCTTCCTGACTGCTCTGGGATCCACGGGGACACGTCCAGTGCTTCCAAATGCAAGGAGGAGACAAGGAGAGTCTGGGCAGGCAGGCCCCCCCCCCCCCAGAAGTCCTCAAAGGCCAGCCGGTCTCAGAGCGAGAGTCATACGCGTATGGAGAGGCAGAGACAATCGGGGGTAAAGTGGCACAAAGATCCGGCAGCGGTACTTACTTCCGCCCAGAGGGGACCGACCTCTCCCGCGCACCCTTGTGTCAGCTCGGGCTCGGTTGTGCTGAGTGACAGAGACACCCTGACATCTCAGTGGCTTCTGCCCCGAAGGGCTGGCTGCTTCCCACTTGCACGGAGTCTAGCATGAGCCGGGCCCGGGCTGGGGGAGGAGGAGGAGGAGGAGGAGGAGGAGGAGGAGGAGGAGGAGGGGGTCTCCCAAACTGTGATTTTCAAAGGCGGCGAAGGTGTCAAAGAAAATACGAACGTCTGAATCTTTGCAGGTGCCAAAGTTGCGAGCTTACTTTGCCAAGGGTCTAGCGCAGCGTAGACGCTCCGTACATGGGGTCGAAGGAATGAGCGGAAGAGCTCAGCTGGCAGGTGGCTGGCTGGGAAGGCCCCCCCCACCGCCGGGGCCATGGGAGGGAGGAGGGGCCAGACGTCCCCTTGGCCCTGTTTGCCTGGCATGTTGGAGCACGGCCTGCAGGGGCCTTCTGGCCCCAGCGCCCCTCTCTGGGCTTTCGCTCCCCTGCCCAGCCTGGGAGAGCTCTTCTATCTCCCGGCCTGAAGATCTGCCTCCCAACGGGACAGTGACCCCGGGAGGCGAGGCTGGGGCTCCCGAAACCTGAGCACACTCACTCTGAGCTCTGCAGCAGTAAAGCCCAGACCCTTGTTTCCATTCCCTCCTCTACTCGGGTGTGTGGTGCTGCTCGAGGAAACCAGCTTTTCTCAGCGTCTGAAATTCAGTCTCACCGACCGGGCATTAGTGGGACTCGCCTCCATTTGCTCATCTGTAAAATGGGAAGAATACTGGTCCCCTCCCCGCCTCGCAGGCATGATGGGACGATGGGTGCCTGGCATGCAGGAAGTGCAATAAATATATTCATAGATATACACACATATATGTTCGTTTTTGTCAGTATAAAGATTTATATCTATAAACGTGTATATTTATGTATTGTTTTCCAGGCGCGTGTCTAACGGCGGGTGGAAGAAGGGAAGGAGCCTTCCCCTCCCTCCGCGCTTTCCTGGGGTCCAGAATCAGAGGTTCTCCGCGAAACTAACCGGGCAGGTGGACGGGGACCCTAGCAGGCAGGAGGCCTGAGTCGGCCGCGCGCGGGCCGTTCGCGCACCCGCCACTGGGGGGCGCCGTTGCGCTTCGGGCCGCGTCTCCCAGCTCGGCTCCGGGCCACCTGCCGCCGGGCTCGGGAAATCCCTACTGGCGGCCCTTTCACGGGGCTAGAACATTCTTATCCTGAGCTTCCGTTTCCCCAGCCAGGCCACAATAATGACGATAAGGACCCACTTATCTGTGTGTCAGAACCTCTTCTTAGGTTATCACTCGTAATTCTTAAAAATGTGCCCTGGGGGGATGTTATCAGTATCACTCAGCGTGGACACTGAGGCTCTGGGGGCGAGGGGGCCACGTGGCTTCTAAGGGGCAGATGTGAAAGCCACCCCAGACCACATGGCCTCCCTCCATTACCGCCTACCCCAGCCTCTAGCCGCCCAGCCCCCATTAGAGCAGGTCCTGACCCACTCACTGCCCCTGTCCAGCTGGGAGCACTCCGATCACATAAGGAGAAGGAAACCTGGGCCGACTGACATCACCCAGCTCCGATGAGGAGCACGATCGCCGAGCCCCGAGTCCCAGGTCTCCCAGGGAGAGCACTCTAGAACTCCTCCCATCAACCTGCTCTGGTCTGAGCCCAGCTGCCCCCAGCTCTCAGACGCTTTATGCAGGGCCAGTGTTGGATCCAGGCTTCACCTGGGCCTGGGCTCCCTCCGTGCTACCTGGGGGCCCAGGATCCACAGGGCTGGACAGCTGACGAGGAAGGAGGTGACCCCCACCCACCCCCAACCTGCCTCGGGCCTCTCCCGCGCCCACCCCGCCGGGGCCCTGCCAGTCCCGGGCTGGTGTCGGTCGTGGGTGAAACTCCAGGCCTGGCGCCCTCACCGTCGGCCCCCCGTCCTTCCTAAAGTAAACAGTTGCGGTGGTTCTGAGGGATCTGACTGCACACGTGTGCATAAGCATTGTCCCTGGACAAATTGAAGAGTGCAATCCGGCGGCCTCTGGAAAGACGCGTAACGTGCGTACCCTTTCCGACACGGCAATTCCTCTCAACTTTCCATCGGTCGTGGGTTGAATGATGCTCCCCAGGACGATGTGTCCACCTCTTAACCCCCAGAACCAAAGAATGTGACCTTAGTTGGGAAAAGTATCGTGGCAGATGTAAAGATCTTGAGACGGGATCGTTCTGGATTACCCACCTGGGCCCTAAATCCAATGGCAGGTGTCACATGGTAACGCAGAAAAGGAGACGCACTGAAGAGAGGCCACATGAAGCCAGAGGCAGAGGCCGGAGGGGCGCAGCCATCAGCCCAGGGACGCCTGGAGCCCCCCAGAAGCTGGAGGAGGCAGGAAGCATCCTCCCCCCTACAGCCTCTGGAGGGAGTGAGGCCCTGCCCACACCTTGGCTAATAAAGAAAAATACACACCCCTCTAAATGGAATCCAAGGACCCCCAGTCAACAGGCGGGAAGATGGGGCCCCCCCGAAGGGCCCAGGGGGTCAGCCGCTGGTGTCAGAGCTGGGGCCGGTGAGGACTCCTCCCGGGACCCCCGCTCTCCCCCCGCTGTCCCTGAGCCCTGACTGCCACAGAGACCGCACCCCACCCACGTGGCCTGGGGGACTCCGGCGATGACGTCCCCCATTCTGTTCTACACCCCACGGCGGATGGCGCTTCCCAGGGACGTGCATCCCCGGGGCCGGGTGACCCCCTGTGACCCTCCATGGCCCTAGGAATAGAGTTTGCCTTCTCCACCTGGGCAAAAAGGAGCCCGCCTCACCTGGGTGTCCCTCCAGCCCTCACCGTGCGGGCACGTCCCGGAGACAGGCCTCGGAGCCAGAGCCCCGGGGCACTCTGTCTCTTGCCTGCAACACAGCACAATACCTTCCAGGGCCTTCCGTGAGCCCGGAGGAGGGGAAGCAGGGAACCTGCTCGGGGAGACTTCGCTCTGGGAGCGACGGGGCGGGGGCGGGTTCAAACCCCCTCACCGTGTCTTCACGAACAGACCACATGGAGACAGACAGGGGTTTGCTACGAGCCCAGGGACAAAATGCTATAGATGTGGCGAGGCTCGAACACTCGTTTGTTGTCTCTGTTCTGGAGGCTGGAAGGCCGAGGTTGGGTCGCTCAGGAGGCCTCTCTCCCCGGCTCACGGATGGATCTTCTCCCTGTGCGTCCTGCTCCTCTCTTCTCATGAGGTCCGCATGACTTAATCACCTTTTATGTTAATTTTTTTTACATGTTTCTTTACTTTTGAGAGAGAGAGAGAGAGAGAGAGAGAGACAGAGCGTGAGCGGGGGAGGGGCAGAGAGAGGGGGAGAGAGAGGATCCGAAGCCGGCTCCAGGCTCCGAGCCGTCAGCCCGGAGCCCGACAGGGGCTCGAACGCATGAACCATGAGATCGTGACCTGAGCCGAAGTCAGATGCTTCACCGACCGAGCCACCCAGGTGCCCCCTTCATCACCTCGTTTAAAGGTCCCATCTCCAAATCCGGTCACATTTTGGGGTGCTGGAGGACAAGGAAAGTGGTGGAGTCCAGCCTTCCTCCACAGACAGGCTGGAATGAAGGAGAAACACAGCCCGGCCCAGACGGAGGGGAAATCGGGACAAGGTGTTGCCATCCTGGCCTCCAAAGGGCGGCAAAGTTGGGTTCTCTGAAGAAATAATAGCAGAAAAAGACTCGGAACCTCAGAAAGGAACGGCGGCCATCAGACTGGTGAAGCCAGGGCTAAGCGTGTTAGGCCACGAGGCTCCTTTCTCTTGAAGGACCGTCGGGGAGGGTGCAGGGCTGGCCAATACGAGCCCCCCGGGCCCTGGGCCGCAGAGATCTGGTGGGGAATAAATAAACTCGGGACAGCAGAAGGGTTCTGGGACCCTGGTAGGAGCTGTCGCTGGGACAGGACGTCTGTCATTCCTGCTGAGGGTGCAGGAGGATAGAAAAGCCTGGAGCCGCTGGGGACCATCTGTCGTTTCCAGGGGAGGAGACGCCAAAAGCCGAGCAGTTCCCGCCACCCACCCCCCCACCGGCCACCCCCCTGCAGCACGCCCGAAGCCAGGTGGGGCCGTTCAGTAAGGCGCGTCACCCCCAAGAGTGACATAACCTAAGGATCCTCCCTTCACAGGTGGGGAAACGGCCCAAAGGAAGAACTCTTCTGGATTCTGCTTCTGGGCTCTCACCCCTGGACAGGCTTATCCAATTGAACTGCCCCCGCGACTCTCTCGCCATTTGACCCCCTTTCGGTGCGGTGGGTCTAAAGCTGCTGGGTACGATCCAGGGCGCCCAGTTAAATCCGAATTTCAGGTGAGCGGTGAATCGTTTCTTAGTGTAAGTATATCTCCTACTGCGTGGGACGGACTTATACTAAAAAATGTGTTGCTTGCCTGAAATTCAAATGGAACCGGGCGCTGCTGTGTTTTTATTTGCTAAATTTTGACAACGTTGTCCGAGGCAGGGAAGGGAGATGCGGCAAAAAGGC
This sequence comes from Panthera tigris, assembly GCF_018350195.1. NCBI lineage: Eukaryota > Metazoa > Chordata > Mammalia > Carnivora > Felidae > Panthera > Panthera tigris. The sequence continues at coordinate 110,910,263 of NC_056669.1, forward strand.
AAACCCTCCTTCCTGAATGTGGAGCAGAGGCGGGTGGGGGGGGGGGTGAGTACAAGGGTGCAGCCTTGAAAAATAATCCTCATCTCCTGCCAGAGGGCCCACGTCATCCATTCGTATGGATGGACGGTCCTCCACAGAGACAGTGAAAATGTACCAACCATCAACACTCTAGTGTGAATTAGTTTACAAAGCTGTGCATTTACTCATTATTGTCAGCTGTGCTGCAGGGAGGAAACGCCACATCATTTTCCCCCTGAAGCATTGGTCTCCAGAGCACAAAGGATCAAATGGAAACTGTCTTCCTGTGGCTCTCATCCTCCGCTGCACATTTGAATCACGGGGAGCTTTACAAAGTCCTAATGTCCAGGCCACACCCATTCCAGTTAAACCAGGACCTCTGAGGACGGGGCCTAGCTGTCGTATTTTTCCCTAGGTGATTTCAACGTGCAACCAGATTTAAGAGCCAGTGGAAATCATCGTCCAGGGCCAAGAGTTCTAGTCCTGGCGAGGGCTGCTTGTATACCAGGCGTCTTGCAGACATAATTCCATTCGATTCTCCCAACAGTCCCGCGGTGCAGACGTGGTTCATCTCACCGGCCACACCAGGAGGCAGGCTGAGGGTTGGCCTGACTTCCTGGAGGTGACACAGGGGGGGCTCATGGCCTGACCCCACAGCCCTTCTGCCATGCTGCTTCTGGACTGTGCGACTTCGGATGAGTGCCCTCCCTCGCTGGTCCTGTCCTCCCTCACCTGTGGAACAAGGGGGTAGACGATGCTACCTGCTGGTCACAGCGGGCGTCGTCCAGCCCACATTGTCGCGTGACGAGGCATTCAAGAGTGAGGACCCTTCGCCAGGGGCGTGAGAGGCGTCGGTAGTCTTTAACTACGATCTTCATGGCAGCAACGGCTGACATAACCCGCCCAGTAACTGGACCCTTGTCCCCACCAGGCACCACGTGGCCGTTCCCCTCCTCGTGGGGAAATCGAGGCTCAGAGAGGTCGAGGATTTGCTCCAGGATGAACGGCTAGTAGGGGAATTTTGCCCCCAAACATGCCGCCAACTGCTTTCAGTTTTTGGCTGTCTAATGAGGGGTTGCTGCTGACATCTAGTGGCTGGAGACCAGGGTCCCTGTTCGTCATCTAAGCACTCAGGAGCCCCCGCCCCCGACAGAGAATACTGTGGCCACGAATGTCAGTATGCTGCGGGTGAGACAGTCAGGCCACTGCTAGTTGGGGCTTGTTTCCGGCATCTGAACGAACACACACACACACACACACACACACACACACTCCAATGCCGTGGCTGCCCTAACGTGTAGGAGGCTGGCACCCAGGCAGGAAGGGAAGCCGGCTCCAACCAGCCTCCACCTCTGGGTTTAACCTAATCTATTGTTCAACCCACCCGAGCCTCAGCTTAGGGGACGGTGACAATGACCCAGGAGCTCCCATACAAAGTGCAGTTTTAAACGTAGCCTGCGCACGAAGCGTGTCCTCTGAGCCCAGCGCCGGGATCGCTTCCCTTCCCGGCCCCCCCGCTCTTCCTCACAGACACCCAGGTGGCTAACGAAATGCAGCTTCTGGTACAAATTGTGCTTTAATGTAGAAAACAAAACTCACGTACGTCATAAATACAACTCGGGGGGCGGTATAAATAAAGTAAGAAAATAAAGAGATGTACATATCAAACAAAATAAATTACTCATAAATACCGCGTGGGAAACTAAGTGCTGGGGAAAAGGCCCCCTCTCCCCGGCTGCTTCTGCAAGTGACTGGCCGAGATCTGGGGCTGTGAGTCCAACCTCCTCTGGCTCTTTGAATGAAATGCTCCGGTCTGCCTAAGGAGGGAGGCCGTCGAGTCCCGTGGCACGTCGAGTCCCGTGGCACGGCAAGACGTGGTGCCGGCACGGGGCTGGGGAAATGGAAGCAGCCCCAGAAGATGGTGCGGGCTCCTCTCTGGTCCGTACCCACGGCGCTTAAGGGGGCAGAGAACGCTGGAGCCACAGCATCGTGTGTGGGAGCGGGAAGGGGGTAGGCCTGTGGGTTTCCGTCCCGAGGGGCGCTCGTGGGAAACCCACGTGACCCAAGCACATGGGATCCCGCGGAAACCCGCATCGTCAAGGCAAGGGCTGCCGGCACTGTCCTCGCGTCCCGTCCCTCTGAGCAGGTGGCAAGGTGGCCGTGCACTCGGGGGAACCAGTCTGAGCCCCGGCACGCGGTGGGTTCGTGCAGGGCGCTGGCCGTCCGGGGGGCAGCAAGTGACTTCCCAGTGTGCCCTGGGCAGATTGCCAAGGAGTCTGGTGACGGTGATCTGTCCCAGAACCAGCTGTAGTAGGGAGTTCTCAAGATTTACCCAGGCTGGAGGCGGCCTGTGGGCTCTCCCTGTTCCTGAAGCCTGGCGGGTCGTCGGTCGGTTCTGTCCTGGGGGGGGGGGGGGGGGGGGGGGGGGGGGTTGGGGAGAGTCAATGAACCTCCTTGGAGTTGCCACCTTCCATCAATTCTCCTGTGGCTGGAGTCCAAGTTACCCAAGGTTCCACAAAGCTATCAGCCGTACAAGAATGACGTCTTGTCTTCCGGCTGCCCCCCCACCCCCACCCCGCTGGAGACGACGGAGAACTGCAGGAAATTTCAGCTTGGCGGTAAGTACCTTCCCAAAGGTAGTGAGCTCCCGGGTCAGTGGAGATATTCAAGCAGTATCAGGGCCCCACAGCCAATCATCCAGCAATGGTGAAGGTGCTGGGTGCGGGAGGGCTTACAATCTCACGATCATACAAGTCTATCCGCTAAGAGCTGGCACAGCCAATGTAAAACTCTGTTTACGTACAAATTCTCTACGTTTCTTCCTAAAGCTAAAAGGAACAGGGTTGTACTTGTGGAACCACAGCCGGAACCCACTTTGCAAACACGCCAGGTCTGGGGTCCTGGCCTCTACAGGTGGGGGAGGGAGGGAGGGAGGCCAGAGCCTCAGTTACTTTTGGAAGCTGGGACTCTTCACTAGCCCCATTTTGGTGGCAATCCCAAAAGGGTCCATGCTGTCTGTTTCCAGGGGTGAAGAAAACCTCTCCGACTCCACGTGGTCCTGGAGGTCCCTGGGCTCTGCTGGGCTGCCGGGCAGCATGGGCAAGAAATGGGACAGGGGCAAAAACCCTCTGCCCTTGTACAGCTGCCTCTGTATGGCACTACTCAAAGAGACGGGGAGACGGTGCTTCTCGGACCAGTACACGTTGTAGCCGTCGGGGCGGATCTCCTCTTGGAAGGCACAGTCCCCAGCAGAGTACTGAAGCTGGGGAGAAAAGAGACAGCCGTGAGCACCTGTGGGTGCCCCCTGGGGGTGCCCCCCCCCAGAAGGAGCAGGGAAACCGGGCACAGGCGAGCACCTGTGGTGCATACTTCCACTTGGGTCTGTGTGATGGTCATATGTATCTGCACATAGAGTTAGAGGTTCTATAAAGCATGAAGGTGTCTAAAGTCCATGGTTATGTATGCAAATATATTCTTGTATTATTAAGGTATGCATTACACTAATGACTATACACAGTGAGCGTGTACTAATATATAAATGTGAAAAATCAGGGGCCTCTGGGTGGCTCAGTCGGTTAAGCGTCCGACTTCGGCTCAGGTCGTGATCTCACGGCTTGTGAGTTCGAGCCCCGCGTCGGGCTCTGGGCTGACAGCTCGGAATCTGGAGCCCGCTTCGGATTCTGTGTCTCCCTCCCCTCAAAATAATAAACACTAAAAAAATTAAAAAAAAAAATAAATGTGAACAATTATAACAATAAATGTTAAATATAGAACATATCATATATACTTTATAAATTTATACATATAGATGTTTTATATACCTTTATAACCTTTCGACACACGTAGACTTCAGGAATACTTGTCACGTATATACTCAATATCTGTATACACGTTACATGGGTCTTTTGGGTCTCTCTCTAAATCACGTCACTTAAACTTGGTCTTGTTCTGATATGCACAAAATCGGAGGTGCGATATGTATACTGGGCCCCTCACCCTTTCCGTTAAATGCACAACTATTGACATCAAGAGGTTCCTGGCACCCACCGGCACTTTGGGAGACACTGTTAAACTAGGTGTGCTGTCCCAATCCAACCTGGGGCCCAGGTTAAAGCATCTACTCCCCATTGAGGCCTGAGTAACAGCGGGCGACCCAGAGGCCTTTTTGTCTGATGCCCTGGTAGGAAACATCAGGGCTCCCTCATTCAGAGGCGGAGGGCCTTCCAGGCAGCCTGCCAGGATTATCAGGATAAAGGCAGCCCCCTCCCCCCTGGCCCAAGACGGAGCCTGCACCCAGCGGGTGGCCGGAAATGCCACCGGAAGGGCAGAAAGCAGCCCCCGGGGTCCCAGAACCCTGGTAGCTGAGAGGCAGCGGTGGGCCAAGTCCTGTGCCAAGCTGGGGGAAGGTCATTACCCCGTGGGGGACACAGAGGACAGCCCCAGGCGGGGAGCCAGGAGGGCTGGGCTGTAAACAACCCCGGGAGGCACCCAGTCTCCTTCGTGCCCAAGCCTACAAAGGTCGCTGAACTGCAGGTGAGTGAGTGCGATGCTGATAAGGCGCTGATAAGGCTCAAGTCTAATGAAGCAACAGGTCCTGGCCCCCCCTGACCCGTGCACTGGGACAGAGCCACCAGACGTCGGGGAAATGCAAACCGATAAATAAACAAGGGAAGGAAAAGCGAACGCTGCTGGGCCTTTGGGCGGAACTCGCGCCCCACACTCTACTCCGCACAGAAAATGAAATGACTTCAAGTTTCTTGGAGAAAGCGGAATTTGTCTTAAAAAATAATAAAAATAAAACAAAAACAAGGGATCAAGAGGCAGAACAGGATTTTCGGTTAAGGGACATCCCTCCCCCCCCCCCCAGCTTGGACTGAATGGTGGGTGGACCCATCTGCGCCCCCGGGTCCTCCGGCCACAACTCCCCCCCACCCCCCCCACCCCCCGCCCCCCAACTGTCGCAATAACAAAAGTTGCAACTGCGGGTTTGGAGTGGGTGTCAGCTTTCAGCAAGCGACCACCTCCCTTCTTTCCCTCCACTCTTGTCCTTTCCCGCAGGACTCCGCCATAAAACCTGAAGCAGGCACTCTGGGTGTAGATCGAATACACTGGCCTCGGGGCCACAAAACAAGGCGGACACCAGAAAGATTCGCGCTGCGGGGGAGGCCCGGCCTCTGCATCTTTTCTGGGGGGCGGGGGCATCCCGGGAGGCGCGGCCTCCCCGCCCCCCTCCGTCCCCCTCCAGCGTCCGAGGCCCCGGCCCAGCGGGGCTGCATTGAGGCCCAGCGCCGGGCCGGGACCTCACACAGCCTCTTCTGTGCGCCCGGGGGCGCGGGAGGGGCGCGGGCTCCCTTTGAACTCCCCCGCCTTTGTTCCCAGAGACCAGGACCCAGCAAACGCACACTTCCTGCCCCGAGACCTCGATGGTCACCTGGGCCTTCCCAGCCCGTTCCCCCCAGCGCCCTCCCCGCAAAGCCTCTGCAGTACAGGTGACCCACACCGGGGCCAACACGCCACTGGAACGGGATTCCAAGGCGTCTGCCGAAACCACACTGGTAGCAGATAAAAACTAATTAGCTGAAAACCTTCCCAATCCCAGATGTGATTTTTTTTTTTTTTATTCCTGACTCATTTGAAGATTGCCTTTTTAAAAAAGATCCAAGTTGTGAATATCCTTTCTCGTTCTTTCCTTTCATTTTTCAGCCTAGGGAAGGAAACGGAGGCGAGGACCACCCACGCGCAGGCCGAGACTGCAAAGGCCCGAGGTGGGTTTCCCTGTTTAATATCAAAGCAAGCCGGGTCCCGCGTTTCCTCTGTCCCACTGGGCCGGCCTGCGGCTCAATTGCAAATGCAAAGGCAGCTCTCGTCCGCCCTGTGGCCACCAGCCAGGACCGGAAGCCTCCGTGGAAAAGAAGTCGCACTTTACATTAATCTGGCCCTTTGCCGTCTTCCCTTCCGAGCACCGTGCCGGACCGGCGGCGAGAGCGAGGAAACCCCGGATTCGATTCGGCGCGCACCGCCCCCCTCTCCCAGCCAGGCTTGGCCTGGGGCCCGGTGCAGGTCCCGCGCCCCAGCGCGTACCCCCGGGGGGAGACACGTACCAGCCCTTGCATCCTGCCGTCGGCGCCCATGCAGAGGTACCGGACGCTGTGCACGCCCTTGATGGCCACGGTCCGCAGAGCGACTGCCCTGATCTCCACCAAACCTGCGCGTGAGGGAAGCAGAGGCTGCAGCCGGGACCCTCTGGGCCCACAGCACGTGGATGCGGTCGGCGCGCGGGCCCACGCCCTCCCCGCTCCACCTCCGCGTGCAGGCTGGGACCCTGGGGAGGGAATGGAGCACCCAGGTTCCTGGGAGCGGGGGGTGTGCGGGAACCGAAGGTGGCGAGTGAAGGATAACGCGTGGCTGCGCTGGGTCCACGTGCCGGTGCCCTCATCCCCCACCTCCCCGCGCCGTCAGGGACCCCGGGCAGGGAGCAAAACGCAGAGGCGCCACGATGTAGGGTTCCCGCAGGACGTAAAGGGAAGAAGGGGCACCGGGGCGGGTGGGCACTCACTGTGCGCGCTCTGGCTCCGCGCGCAGTCAACCCCCCCGTCGGCTCGGATGCGCAGGAAGCAGCTGGAGAGGCCGTGGGGGCCGGCGGTGTACAGGTGCCGCAGGCGGATGGGCTCACCCCAGCCGTAGTGCACGTGAGGCCCCGCGTCCGAGAAGGCTAGGGGGCGCCCGGCTGCTGCCAGCCAGAGACCGGCTAGGACCAGGGCGCGGGTTACCGCGCACTGGCTCGGCGCGCTCCGCATGGCACCTCCCTCGGGCTCGGGGCGCAGTTCTGGCGGCGAGGGTGCGGGAGGCTGGGCGGTAGCAGGGCTGTGCGTGCCGAGACGGGGTGCGTCCCTCGAGCAACGGTGCGCTCCGGGCGCCTGGGCGCTCAGCGCTCCTGCTCCGACGGCGCGGTGGCTCCAGGCCAGCGACCTTATATAGCGCGTCTTACCCGCCCGGCGGGTGGGTGCCCGCGACTCCCGAGCATTTCTTATCAGGATTGCATCAGCCCTCCGCCCCCCGCACACACCCACTCACACCCCGCCTCCTGCCCCAGCCCCTCCCCGGACCCCGCCCGGGTGACCCCGCCCAGGCCTCCCGGACCGGGGGGAGGAGTAGCCCCGCTTCACCGGAGGGTTCGGGGGAGCTCCTCCTCGCAGCGCGATGGCGGGGCCGGGGGCCAGGTCGCTCTTGGCTGGGCGAGTTTGGTTTTATAAAGCAATAAAGGAGACCCCCGGCCCCGCCCCCGGGCCCCCGGCTCCCCCGGGGAATGCGCTCGTCTCGGGGCGTTAGCAGGAGCGGGGAGCCCGAACCCCGTGACCAGCTGAGTTTTGCATCCCTCGCTCCCGGTCTGGAGCAGCCTCGCCTGGGCTGTGGAGCGCTCTCCCCTTAAAAGCCTGCTCTCCGCTCCCTCCCGCGACGGTCCTAGCCGTCATATCTCCAGATGTAAAGCTGTCCATTAGAATTTCCCCCTGCAGCTCGGACTAGCTCACGTTTTCCTGGTTTTATGTTCTCGCGATCCCTGCCCCCCTCCCGCCCCCTTTTACCCCGGTAAATTGCCCCCCGACGGGGGGCCGGGCTCGAGTCCCGGGAGGAACAATGGGGGAGTGGCGCGCGGCGAGCGCTAGATGGCGCTTCGGGCCCGGTTTCGGCCTCTGGGCCGGCGGCGGCGGCGGTGCCCCGAGCTGAAGCGGTCGCCGCGGAGGCGCCTCCGCGGGGGCCTGCCAGCTGCGGGCGGGGAAACGCGGGCTTCCCGGCTCGGGCCAGGCGCCGCGCAGGGAGGCCCCTCTGCGTTTGGGGTGCCTTTTGTCCTTGATCCGGTCCTCGGGTCCCCGAGCTCTTCTCCGGTGCCAGGGCGCGCTGTCTTGGGGGGCCAGGGGAGAACAACGCGGTCGGAGGAAGGGGAGGGGGGAGAACAGCGGTGCGGGGCGCTGCTGGGACGGGAGCGCGCACCAGAAGGGGAAATTGGGGCCACTTGGTTAAGTGGTTCCTGCACAACGCAGACTTTCTCTAACGATGCTTGCAGAAAGGACAACAGCGTCCAGAGAATGCCACGGCGGGAAGGAGAGGGTGCTCTTGGGGACCCTTCCGCACATGTTTCCCGGTTTCCTCTCCAAACCCCCACGCTCCTGGGTGTGGGGCCCCAGGACGCCAGTTTTGGGGAGAGGCCGGGCTGTCTCAGCACCAGGGCAATGGGCGGGCAAACGGTAGAGACACGGGGAGGCAAAGCCATGCCAGGCTTAATGAATTTCAATGAGTAAAGGCCATGTTCAATCCCCAATGACTGGCGTTAATGACGGAGCGCGCAGAAAATGTCACCAGGAGAGGCTTTGCAAGAAGACATCATCTCAAAGGCTCTCTAGACCAGGACCCCCACGCTGCGTGCCTTGGTTCAGAAAGCCACGGCTTCTGTTAAATCTAATTACTTCCCCCCTGTGGCTTTAAATCGACAGCGGCCCCTATGAAACTTAATTGCCCTCCCCTGCAGCTTTCGTTTTAAAGATCCTGGATAAATGCGCGGCAGAGAGGAGGACGGCAGAGGCTGCGTTGGGGGGGGGTGCCCCCCAAATCGGTCTGGGGGGGGTACCAGCCTCTGGCTCCACCCCCCACTCCTCTGCTGCCCCTCCTAGGGCCACGGTGGGAAGACTGGCCACAGTGATCACGGAGTTCAGGAAGGCGGTCGAGGCATCAGCTTCCTATGCCCAGGCCCTGCTCGAAGCACAGTGCGGGCGATCTCGGCTTAACCCCCTCGAAGAGCGTCCACGGTATTCTGTCCCCGCCTCCTGGAACAGATAGGAGACGAGAGCCTCAGAAAAGTGGCAGGCATCCGGTGAGTAGTGGACCTGGAATTGGAACCCAGGCCATTAAGCTTGTAAATCCGGGCCAGGCCTGGTCTCTGAGAGGTGCTGTGGCCTCTGAGAGTGGGGGTGTGGGCTCCAGGGTGGGACCCTCTTCGCCACAGATCCGTGCCCGGCCACTCCCTGGACTGGTCAGGGACCTGCTGGGCCTGTTGCCTCCTCGTGGCCGCTCTGAGCTTTGTCCCGGGGTCGCCTGGGAGAGTGGACATAAAGTACAGAGGACGTGGTTCGTGAAGAGTGGCGGCCACCCACCAAGTGTCTGCTGTGCACCACGCAGTTCATCGGAAAGTTTGGGTGACGAGCCCACGCTGCATCTGGGGAAACTGAGGCTTGTCCAGACAGGTCGCAAGTGTTTGCACCCAGGTGGGCTAGGCGGGAGCCCCGGCAGGTCTGCGGGGGAACCCCTGGTGTTCTGGTGGGAGGAAGCCAAGAGGGGCAGAGGGAAGGCGGTGCTGGCCAGCAGGGGGCGCTGCGGCCAACGCTCCAGGTGAGAGGGGCCGGGAGAAGGTGAGGTCGGTCCCCCTGCTGGGGACACCACGCAGCCCCCAATATGCTGGGATGGGATGATGCGGATTCTTCTGGTGGTGACTGAACCAGGTGACCCACCCTGGCTGAGATTTCATTCGCCGAGGGGAGGGGCAAGAGTCTGAGGCGTCCTCGCCACGGTGCCCAGGCCGCCCAGGCCCCAGGGGTCTCGGGCCCAGGTGACCAGCAGAGCTTGGCTTGTGATGTTAACTGGGATCGTTTCAACTGCCCTAAACGCTTTTTCTGGGGACGCCCTTGGCTTGTCCGAACTGCTCCTGTGGCAAATGAGAGATTTTCGTTGTTTCTAAACGCGCGCGTCCCAACGGCCAAGAAAAATCTTGTTCTCGTTCACTTCCAGTCTTTACACTATGAAAATAGCTGTTTTTCTTTTCACTTTATGGGTAGAAATTTACGTTACAATGTCAAACATGCCTTCTTAAGTACATAAGTACCTCCTCATGCCCCTCCCAAATCCCCTGCCCCCTCCCCGCTGTTGAGTTCTTTGTAATTACAGAAACTTCTGGGTGGTGGTAAAAATCTTCCTTAGAAAGTAAAAGCTGCCATAACAAACCCGGGACAGGAAGGGCTGTGAATACTCGGGTTGGGGGAAGCCACTGGTTCCTGGCCGAGCCAAGACTGGAACTCAGGGACACCTGAGACAGTTCAATACTTTTGTTAGAATATGCTAGAACACGCATCATCCCCCCCCCCAAAGCATTCTGCATCATCGAGACCCGTTTTTTCCCCTATTTCCATCGTTATTCCGAAAAAGGGGTACCTCTCAGCCCCTTTTTGGGAGATTGGCAGAGGCCATTATCAGAGTGGAAAAGGGAAGCCTTCTTTGAGCCTCAGTTTCCTTATTTGTAAACAGCAAAAGGAACGCTGTAAGCTCCAAATGAGTTAATGTGAGGACTGGCAAAGATATCGTTAGCGAAGGAGAGATAAATACCTATGTAGAAACCGCCTAGCATATGTGGGTGCAGAAGAAGGGGTAGCTGTTGTTATTTATTTGAAGGCTGCTCTCTGGCTCTCTTTGCCTCACGTTTAGTGCTTATTTTAAAATGTAGTGGACACACTGGGAAAAAACCAGTCTAATCTATGGTGACAAAGAGCTGATCGGTAGTTGCCTGAGGCAGGAGATGGGGGTTGGGATTGACCAGAAAGGGGCAGGAGGAAGCTTTCTGGGATGATGGGAATGTCCTTTTTCTTGACCGGGGTGGTAACAGACAATGACATCGGTCAAAATTCACTGAATGGTGCCCTTAAAATTAGCGTGCGTTTTAAGTTATGCCTCAGTGGAGTTTGGATATTTTCTGCAAAAGTAGCACTCGCTTGTGGTTGCGAATTTGAAAAGTACAGAAAAACACACCAGGGACAAGTCTGAAACCTAGCATATCATGACCGCATTGTGAGCTGCTTCTATTTGGGTGAATGTCTTCCTCAGACTTTTAAAAAGTATATATTTATCTTAAAAAAAAAAGAAAAGAAAAAGAAAACAGGGGCGCCTGGGTGGCTCAGTTGGTTGAGCATCCGACTTTGGCTCAGGTCACGATCTCACGGTCTGTGAGTTCGAGCCCTGCGTTGGGCTCTGTGCTGACAGCTCGGAGCCTGGAGCCTGCTTCGGATTCTGTGTCTCCCTCTCTCTCTGCCCCTCCCCTGCTCATGCTCTGTCTCTCTCTGTCTTGAAAATAAATAAAAACATTAAAAGAATTTTAAAAAGAAACAGCATTTGAATTATATCCTCCTTTCTCCCTCTTATTGTGAACGTCTCCCAGGGCATTAAACCTCTTTTACAGCCCCCTTCGACACTGGCAGATCTCAGTGGGGTGCCGTGAGTGTGTAGTCTGTCCCCTACCGTTGGACATTTAGGTTGTTTCCAGTCTCCCCTCTCACGTCACGTGCGGGACGAAATCCAGAGAGACATCTATCCCACCTGTGCACTTTCAGGAGGGGAATGACTGGGTCACATGGTCTTTCTTCCCAGGTAGGACCCTGCCCATGTACAAACACTGGAGTGGGGTGGGATGTGGCAGCTTTCTCCTGGAATTCGAGAAGCTACTCTGCTCTATCCACACCTAAAGGAAGGCACGACCTCCCCCAGTCTGAGACTGTGTTGAAGTCACAGCCACAGCAAGTACCACAGGTCCTGGGACCGGAAGCCTCTTTTGCCGCCGATTCAGACCCCCCATGCCACCCCAGGGCCCGAGACCCACCCACTGGCCCAGCTCCCCTGTCGGGCAGGACCTGGGTGTGGTTGGGCCTTCCTTTCTCATCTGTGATACAGGAGCCGGCACTCTTTCCTGGGACCAAGGAATTCTGGCCAACGTGGCTGCAAAGCTGATTTCTGTACGTGGATTCTATTCGTCAAAGCGCGTTCAATGGAAAATGTTTGGACCTGTCGGTGTATCGATATCTGAGCAACGCGAGAACGTGGTAAATGTCACCGAGTGAAAGAAAACAAAAAGTAGCTTCGTGAGAAAACTTGAACTGTGCCAACAGTGATGCCTCCAAAAGCCATAGCATTAAAATACGGACACCGGAGAGCCCCGGAGCCGCTGAGCGGAAGCCCTCCTGACGCAGTGGGCCCCCTGGCCGGCAGGACCGCAAGAGGCCACCCCACCCCCGCCCCGGTTCAGTCGGCTCCGCTCCTGACACAGCCTTGCCCCTCGGTGACTTGAGCAGAAGCTGACGTGTCGTTGGGGGTCAAGAAATAGTGCCCGAATCACTTAAAGGAACCAGGAGGCGTCGATGCGGCTATGAATGCATTGGCCTCTCCGTTTGTCTATCCTTTCCTTGCTCATTCTGTCCGTCCTTCCTTCCACCCATCCCTGGCTTCCCTCCCTGTACTGATTGTTCGTTGATCTGCCAACACTTTCTGGGCACTCCTGATGGGTCAGACCTCAGGCATCAGACCTTCCCTTGCCCCATGTCACCCCAGAGGCAGGGCTCCTAACCCAGCCGGAGGGCATGTGCTTGGGGCACCCAGTGATGCAAGCAGGGGGGCCCCATGTGGGTGAAGGTTGACATTTCTGTTGCAGGATTGTTGGGGCCAGCGGGAGTAGCGCAAACAGGAACTTTCCCCAGAAGTCCCCAGCAGTGGACCCATCCCGGAGACTGTCCCCTGCACCATAAGTACATTTCAGGAGCTGTTTCGGACACTGCCCTACCCACTCTCGTTTTCCCCATGACCTTGGGAATGCCGGAAGGCCTCTTGGAGAGGCGTCCATGAGAGAAAGAAACCCACTGGGGCAGGAGGAGGACGGGCAGCGACTTTCACCCGGGACCGGAGCCAGTCCGCCTGCCTCGCCGACCTAGAAGTCCTCACCTCCGGGGAGGGGTCTGCTTTGCAAAGCCATTTCTCACAGAGTTCCTGCGGTAGCACCAGGAGTCAGCTGTTGACCCATCTGGCAGGTGAAACACCGAGGCGCAAAGCCAGGCTCCGAGAGAGAGAGAGAGAGAGAGAGAGAGAGAGAGAGAGAGAGAGAGAGAAGGCCCGAGTGAGATCCCACCCCCCCCCCCACCCAAGGACAGCACTTCTGCGCACTTGGCCCTTTCCCCCAGGCCTGGGAGGAGACCCTCGAGCAGGACAGATATTCCCGGAGGCTAGGGGCACTGAAGCGCGATGCCTGGTCACGTGATTCATTCAAGGGTTGGATGGGACCTTTAAGACAATTTCTTAGAAGCCCCGGATCAGCAAATGAACAGAATTAAGAACCAGAGAGGAGGAAAGATTTGCCCAAAGACGTTCGGCGTGTGGGCAGCAGAGAAGGGACCAGAAACACACTCTATCACCGCAACGTCCCTTCCCTCCCGGAGCACACCCAGACTCCAGTGTGACATTTGATTTGTAATAAAGTCTTTTTAAAAAAGAAAAACCCCACGTGCTGATGGCTCCTTCTTAAAAACACCTGCTTGGGATGGGGCGCCTGGGTGGCTCAGTCGGTGAAGCCTCTGACTTGGCTCAGGTCATGATCTCGTGGTTCGTGGGTTCGAGCCCCGCATCGGGCTCTGTGCTGACAGCTCAGGGCCTGGAGCCTGCTTCGGATTCTGTCCCCATCTCTCTCTCTCTCTCTCTCTCTCTCTCTCTGCTCCTCCCCTGCTTGCTCTCTCTCTCTCTCAAAAATAAATAAACATTTAAAAATTAAAAAAAAAAAAAACACCTGCTTGAGGGGCGCCTGGGTGGCTCAGTCAGCGGAGCATCCAACTCTTGGTCTTGGCTCATGGTCTCACGATTCATGAGATCGAGCCCTGTGTCAGGCTCCTGAGCTGAGAGTGTGGATCCTGCTTGAGATTCTCTCTCTCTCTTTCTCTCTCTTCCTCCCCCCCCCCTCCCTCTCTCTCTCACGATAACTAAATAAACATTTTAAAAAATATTTTAAGACACCTGCTTGAGCAGACTGGTCATTCCAGGGGGTTGGGGAGGAGGTGCCCCGGGGACTGGCCGACTGACTGGCGGGTCAGGAGTGTCCTTTTCTGGTGGCTGTGAAGGCAGTAAATGCAATGCTGGATTTTACGCTTAACCCATTATTTTTTTAAGATTTTATTTTTAAGTTATCTCTATACCCAGCGCAGGGCTTGAACCCACAACCCTGAGATCAAGAGTCGTGTGCTCCTGTGACTTAGCCAGCCAGGTGCCCTTGAATTTTACACTTTATTTTTTTTTAAGTTTACTTATTTATTTTGAGAGAGAGAGAATGAGAATCCTAAGTAGGTTCCATGTTGTCCACGATCTAGCCCAAGACAGGTTTCGATCTCATGAACCACGAGACCATGACTTGAGTCGAAATTAAGAGTCAGATGCTTAACTGGCTGAGCTACCCACATGCCCCTAAATATTACACTTTGGGGGCGCCTGGGTGGCTCAGTGGTTAAGCGTCTGACTTCGGCTCAGGTCATGATCTCGCACTCCGTGAGTTCGAGCCCCACGTCTGGCTCTGTGCTGACAGCTCGGAGCCTGGAGCCTGCTTCCGATTCTGTGTCTCCCTCTCTCTCTGCCCCTCCCATGTTCATGCTCCGTCTCCCTCTGTCTCAAAAGTAAATAAAAACATAAAAATAAATAAAAATAAACAAATATTACACTTTAAAATGGTTGACCCTGGGGGCACCTGGCTGGCTTATTCAGTGGAGTGTGTGACTCTTGGCCTCAGGGTTGTGAGTTCGAGCTCCGCATTGAGTGTAGAGGTTACTTAAAATGTTACTTAAAAAATCTTAAAATAGATAAGTAAATGAAACGGCTCACACTATGTTACGTGACTTTCCCCTCAATTTTTGGAAAGTAACCGGGAAGTAAGTTGCCGTAAAGGGCACCGCTGAGACCCCTGGGGACCTTTGGATACGGACTCTCATTGGTTAGTTAGCACCTGCGTGGTTAGGCGTCCTGGGTCGGGCGCTCACATCCTGGTTATGTACACAGTGTCCTTGCGTTCCAGAGCCCCGTGCCAGAGTCCTCTCGCGTAGTCCTGGCCACGACTCGCGTTCCGACGGTTCAGGAAAATAAATGCGTGTGTACGAGGCAGTGAGAATGCCACTGTGGCAGGAAGGGCCGTGATACAGGCGAAAGGGGGATGGGCGTTCTTTACACCGCTCTAGAAACTTCTCTGGAGGTGTGGACTTTCTCAAAAAAAAAAAAAAAAAAAAAAAACGGAGGGGGAAACCCACCCCACCTGCCTGGTACCAGTTTGTGGCAGGCCTTGCTTGGGTCGCAGTTTGCAGCCCACGCACCCGGTTCCCAGCCACCGTCCCCGGGGGGCTCTACAAGAGTGCCATGAATGCGTGTGGCCACTGTCGTACGTCCCATTTTCCAGAGCAGGAAACCAAGGCTTGGGAAGCCACGGGGCCCACCCATAGTGGCAGCACCAAGTGGGGTGTGGAGAAGAAGTGTGGCTATTTTGGGTCCTTTGGGGCATGTCTCCTAGATAAACGGGAGTCGTGTTGCGTCCCTGATGTCACAGGCAGAGGACATAGTTTCCGAGGCAGCCATTCCCTGGAGAATGACCCCAAAGTCTTGTCATTCCCTCAGGAACCCTCTCTCCACCCCACCCCATCCTACTCTGTGCAAGTAGATAGTGACTCAGTCTTCTGTCACTTGGTTATAAGTAATGCCTTTTTTTTTCCCCCCTCTTCTTCTTCTTTAATGGGAAACGATTTTGGGGGTCTTACTCTGTACTGGGAACTCAGCACCTTGTTTGAAGTGGTTTCTCTCGTGTAAGATCTCAGAAGCAAATCTGCACCCAGGTCCCAGGCAACAGCCCTTTTAGGGAGAAAAGAGACCTTCAGAAGTCCAGTTCCAGAGCATTCTGCACGGTCCGATTGCCGGTGACCGGCGCCACCAGACCCTGTGCGCGGGCACACGCGCGAACCCTCCCGGGCCTGGGCCTGAGCGTGAGCAGATGCCCGAGTGCGTGCCCGTGGATGAGCGTGCCTGCCCGAGTGTGTGTTCGTGAGTGCGCGGGTGACCTGACGCCCGCAGTCTGTTCGGCAGGCGCCGTGGCTGGGGCCGTGGAGGTCTCGGTCACGGCCGTCGCCCCTCAGCCCCGCACAGCCCTGGCGTATAGTTGCACGATAAACATGGCTTAAGGAAGGAGGAGAGAAGGAAGGGAGGAAGGACAGGAGAGCGGTGGCTTCGGCCTCCTGGGCTTCCGGGCCTGCCTTCCCAGCAGGTCAGCGGACAACAGAGGTATTTCTGTTTTGAGGCATTTAAACAGATGCTCGGGGCTCAGTTCCGGCTAGGGTTTCTGGCCGCACATACCACAGACGAAGGGGGCCGGAGATTCCTTCCAGAGGCTCCTGCCGTGTGCCTTGGGACAAGCACTTGACCCGGTTTCCCCATCTAGGAAATGGGACGAGACCCTGCAGAGGGCTGTGTGAGGAGAGGCTTAGCAAAGGCTCGAGGGGTCCCCCGAGGCGGGCTGGGCTCCTCGCCAGGCACCTCTGGGGGGGGGGCGGGAGCCCCAACCCAGACCCCTCGTGCTTCAGCTGTGACAAGAAGGGACCTCTTCCCGAAGCCTTGCCCAGGGCCGGTCTGGACTCAGCCGCCGCCAGCCCTTGCCTCTGGGTCCCCCCCCACCCCGGGGTTGTTCCAGCCTTACCTGTCATTCCCGGGCTGACCCGTCAACTCTCGGGTGACACCCCTCCCCCTGACCCCCTTGTTTCCGGTCTGATTCCTGTTTCCCCACCGTCTATAGAATGCAGTGTGTGTGTGCAAGGGCCTGACCCAGCCCCACTCTACAGACGGGGAGACTGAGGCCTGGGGACAGTCACCCAGATGGTCCTCACCAGTAGAGATCGGAGGGGCCCCCAACCCACGCCCCTCCTCCAGCTCTACCCCCTTTCTCTTCTTCTTTCCAACCCCCCCCCCATGTCCCCTTTTGTCTACACACCTGCCTCCATTCTCCTCTCCCACAAATATCCACCCGTAAGCCCTGTTCAAGTCTCGACGGCACCCCCGTGTTAATTCGGACCCGTGAACCCTTGGTATCTCATGTCCTACGGACAGTTCTCAACACCTTCTCCAAGAGGCTCATGACCCCGGGAGGCCAGGAATCAGCCCTGTGGAGGGACCGGGTCCTGGGAGCCCAAGCCTGGCCTTGGAGGCGGTCAGGCATTGTGCCCTCCACGCACAGGCCTCTCCTCACCAGGCACAGCTCATCACCAGCCTCAGTAAGTGCCTGGTGGTCCTTGGACAGGAATGCCGGCGCCTGACCCTGGCAGTGGCCGCTCCGTGGCCCCAGGAAGGTGGCCGTACCTCGATCTTCAAGCAGAGCCACGGGCTCACTCCCCACGGTCAATGGCTAGGGGCAGACACGAACTCGATTTCTGCCCTGCCTCTGGATGATCATGGCTCAGCAGGCTGGGCCGGCCTGCGTCCCCGAGGGTGTCAGTAATGGGGGGGGCAGGGTGTGCCCCTCAGACACCGGCCAGGCAGTGATGTGACCACGTCATCAGCGTGGAAAGCCTGGCCCCTCGTGGGCGAAACTTCGCTCTCATCATCAGCGTCTGAGTCCCATGATTTTGTTTGTCTTCAGGGTTCCTTCTGGAGGCCTCCTCACAAGACAGTTGGACTCATGGCATCCGTCTGTCTTGCACTCAGGACCAGTGGCCCGGAATGTGCTTATGTGATGCCCCGGCGAGGGGTGGCCAGCTCCGACTCCTCTGTCCCTTACTGGTGTGGAGTCTGATGCCAGGCGGGGTGGGGGGTGGGGGGGCCACGGCAGAGGCACCTCACACAGCCCCTGAGCGGCCCCAGGACCACCCGTGCCCCAGGCATCACTACGACCTGCCTCCCACCAGCTCACGTGGGACGCTCCCGAGGGGTAGGGACATGGCGTTCGGTGCTCTTTAACTCGAAATGGCCCAGCCCACCGACAGTCAGCATCTGCGAGAACACCGGCGGCCATTCCCTGGGCACCTACTCTGTGCCAGGCTCTGTTTCACCTGGAGTCTCACACCTACCGGGAGGGCCGTGGGGACTCCCACCCACGGCCGCACAGCCCGCAAGCACGGGGGCTGGGATTCCAGGTCAGAACCCGCGGACCCCTGCGTTAGCGTCCTGGGGCTGTGGGAACAAAGGCCCCCTCCCTGGGCAGCAGCAACCGATTCGGTCTTCGCTCCGGAGGCCGGAACTCCCAGATGAGAATGGAGACTGGGCTGATCCTCCCAGATGCTCTGAGGGGCAGGGTCCTTCCTGTAACTCCAGCTGCTGGGGCTCCGGGTGTCCCCGGGCTTGTGGCCGCAGCCCTCTGCTCCGTCCCGCGCACCCCTCCCCCTCCCGCCCCGCCACCTGTGTCTCACATCTCCCACTCCTGGCTCCTTCCTTACAGGGACACTTGTCACTGGACTTAGGGCCCCCCCTCCCGGATAATCCGGGATGATCTCATCTTGGGATCCTTCACTTGAGTACATGTACAAAGACCCTTTGTCCAAATAAGGTCACACCCACAGGATTCAGGGGGACCCACCTACTGGGGACACGTTGCAGGCTCCATCGGTCAATGCTTGTCCCACTACAGCACGCCGAGCCCCAGCTGAGGTGGCTCCTTCGCCCCGGGAGAGGGGTGGTACCGGAGAGGCCTCCCGCAGAGACAGGGGAACACGCTCGCTCCCGGGTAGGGGCGTGGTGGGGGGCGTGATGGGAGTCCTCGGGGCGGAAGCCAGCCGGCAGAGAGCTAAGCAGGCCCAGACGCCCCTGAGGCTGGCCTCGGATGCTCGTCCTGGCAGGGGGCAGGGATGCTTCCGGACGGTTTGTGTGGAACCTGGGCCTTGGTTTCCCCTCGCAGGCAAGGCTGAGGGAGGGAATCCGTGGGTCTGAAGCGGATTGGAAAAGGCAAGGGCTCAATGAACCGGTCAGATGAATGGGGGTACGTGCAAACACTGGGCCCCCACCTCAAATTGCCACCGTACAAGGCCGCGTGAAGAAAACGGCACCAAACTAAATACACAGTAGAATTTGATTGTGTGAGAGCAAGAAAAGAACCCCAAAACATGCCCCGAGGTACAGTTTTAGAAAGCGATAGAATTCGCCTATTTCATTTCTGATTTTTGTACCCCTCTGCTCTTCCTAATTTAGTTTTGAGAGAGAGATCGAGCACGAGTGGAGGAGGGGCAGAGAGAGAGGCAGACACAGAACCCGAAGCAGGCTCCGGGCTCCGAGCTGTCCGCGCAGAGCCCGACGCGGGGCTCGAACCCACGAACCGCGAGATCGCGACCTGAGCCGAAGTCGGAGGCTTAACAGTCCGAGCCCCCCAGGCGCCCCTGCCATGGATCCCTTCTATAGTCACAACACAGAAGTCACTAGATCAGTCAGCAATACTGTTTAGCTATTCCCTCGGGGCCGGCGGACAAAGGATTCCTGTGGCACGGCTGAGCGACTCCAACCGGTCACTGAAACGCCACGTCAACGGCGAGTGACCACATACGGGGACGTCCGTGCGGCTCCAGTGGTCAAAGGCACGCAGACGGCACCGTCTCACGGGTCCCCGGGTGTCCCCTTCCTCCCAAACAAAACCCGAGAGGCCGGCACAATGGCCTTCCACTCAGGCTTCTCCAGCCGGAACCGTCCCCAGGTTTTCCCCGGGGGGGGGGGGGGCAGGGGGGTCAGGGGACCTGTCCTCGCCTGGCTGCCTGAGGCTGTGACCCCCGCGCAGAGCCAGGCTCCCCGGGCCACGTTGCGCTACCCAAGAAGGCTTTTAACTTTTTCAAATGCTTTCGCAGCTCCCGACGGTGCCTTCTCCAAAGGGCTCCGTGAAATTCTCAGAGGCCCGTCAAAGCCAGCGAGTCCCTTGTGGGCGCTTTGATTTACAGGACAGATGTTTGCCAGCTCACACTTGGAGGGACTGACGGAGGCGGGGTGGAATTAAATAAGAATAGGGGTGTCAGCTCCCAAAAGGTGGCATATCTCTGCCCTAATTCCTTGACGCCCAGTATGGTTCAGAGGTCGGGGTTGTTAATGGACAGGGAACAAATTGGGGGCTGCACCTGTGATCCTTCCAGGGGGAGGGAGGGGGAGCCCCTTACGGCTCAGGGGCGGGCTCACTCTGTGTGCTCCTGGGTCTGATATTGACCTGCGGTGTGAGGCTCCCTGGACCCCGAGCCTCGGTTTCCCCTACGGTACAACAGGGCTGCGCTCAAGGGTAACCACCGAGGCGAGATGTGGAAGTCTCCGGCCCCGTGCTTGGCACACAACGGACGCCGGAACTTTCCAGCCGTGCCTCCCGGCCGCCCAACCCGGCCACTGGGGAGCAAATCACGGCCCTCCTTGGGGGCTTCCGTCGTGATGCGGACACTTTTAGGAGGGGGCGGGGGCCGTACTGGCAAGACACCCGGGCCTCGGGAGGTTCTGTCCATCAAAACCGCGTCTCTCTCGGTCCCTGGGGCTCAGGGACCCTGGCGCAAGGCCGCGGTGCGCGGCGAGGTGACGCGAGATGGGCAGCCTGCCTCGATAACTCGGGGGCCGGGCAGAGGGGTGCGCTGGGGAAGGAAGCTGGAGAGAGAGGACCTTTGCCGAGGCCGGGGTAGCTCCTCCCCAGGAGGAGTGGCGGGCACCCCGCCTCGACCGTGTGGCCCTGTCCTGGCTCTCCCACCTGTCAAGCAAGTGGAGGGGGGCAGGCAGCAAGGGGCGAGGGGGCCGCGTCATCAGGGATGACGCACCGAGGGCCTGCCTCGAACCGGGAGCAAAGCGGTGAGCCGAGTGCGCTGTTTTCCAGAACCTCTCTCTCTGTGCCTGGGCCCTGGGCAGCCAGGGACCCGAAACACGGCCCCTCAGTGCAGAAATGTATGCGGGAGGGCCTCGAGCTCAGCGTGAGCACAGCCCCGCGTGGCAGGAGGGGAGAGGAGGGCGTCGGGGGTGCGGTGGGGGTTCACGGCACTTAGTAAAACCAGGCTCCACGACAGCGCCTACGTGCCCACGGCGCCAGGAGCCGACGGTAAAGAAGCGAATGAAGTGAATCGCGAAAGTAGCCCCCTCGCTTCTCAGCGGTCTCCTTGCTGACAGGCCGGGCTGTAGGCTGTCTCCTTTCTGGAATGTTCTCTGCGCACATAAGCGTTCACAGGAAAGCCTTTCGGTTGTACCTCTGTGTGGGCACGCACTGCCCCCACCGCTGCCCGTCTTGATTTGTTTTCATGTGTCTTCATTTTTGGGACAGAGACAGAGCGTGAGCAGGGGAGGGGCAGAGAGGGAGGGAGACGCAGAATCCGAAGCAGGCTCCGGGCTCCGAGTCGTCCGCACGGAGCCCGACGCGGGGCTCGAACTCACGAATGGTGGCGTCGTGACCTGAGCCGAGGTCGGACGCCTAACCGATTGAGCCACCCAGGCGCCCCGTGTTCCTGCAGCAAAATGCTGGCTCCGTGTGGTATCTTCTGGTAAAGCTGAAGCTCTCCGTGAGCTGTGAGCCCAATTTCACTCCCGACCCATCCAGCCCGAGCAGCTACATTCCCACAGCCGCCGCCTGAAACAGCCCAAGTGCGTGTGCAAGGGCACGGACACGCGGACTGGGGCACGTTTGCACTGTTCGCGCATTATACCGCCAAGGGAAGTGGGTGAACTACAAGGTCATGGGGCCGCCTGCCGACAGCTCACGAATGTGAAGAGGGAGGAGGCAAGACACAGGCAGACAACGACTGTCTTTCAGAAGCTCTCGGGGGGCGCCTGGGGGGCTCCGTCGGTTAAGCGTCCGACTCAGGTCCGTGAGTTCGAGCCCCGCATTGGGCTCTGTGCTGACAGTGCTCTCTCTCTCTCTGTCCCTCACCCACTCATGCCGTCTCTGTCTCTCTCAAAATACATAAATAGACTTAAAAAACTAAAATAAAGAATCCCTTGGGGGCGCCTGGGTGGCTCAGTCGGTTGAGCTTGAGCATCCGACTTCGGCTCAAGTCATGATCTCACCGTTTGTGAGTTCAACCCCACGTCAGGCTCTGTGCCGACAGCTCAGAGCCCGGAGCCTGCGTCGGATTCTGTGTCTCCCTCTCTCTCTGCCCCTCCCCCGCTTGTGCTCTGTCTCTCTGTCTCTCAAAAATAAACATTAAAAAAATTTTTTTAAATAAAGAATCCTTTAAAAGAGAGACAGAGAGAGAGAGAGAGAGAGAGAGGCTTGTCCGGATGGAAGCAAGGAAATGATTTGCAAAAGTCAGAAAAGTCCAGGATGCCGAGTAGGGGCTGGGGGGCGGTGCTGGGCTGGGGTCGGCGGGGGGCTGGGCAGGAGGGAGGGTTCTGGACCCCAGAGCCGCTCTGCCTCTTGCCTGGCTGTGGGTTCTGTGGGTCTCCGCTGTGCAAGTATTCGTGGGCCTGCCCTGTCTTGCCTGCACTGTTGGGTGCGTATGCTATTTCCCACAATGCAAGGAGGCAGAGACTTGGGCGGGCGGGGGGCTGCGGAGGGCACCTCGGGAAGGTGAGATTGCGGGCAATTCCCACTTGCGTGCTGATAAAGTGTCGAGTGCTTGACATCTGCCAACCAATTTTGAAAAGCAGCTCTGATTACCCCCTTTCCACACCTAAGGAGCCTGAGGCACAGAGAAGTGGAGGGTGTTACCTGGAGGGGTGGGGTTCACGCTCCTGTCCTGCTGGTGTTGCTTCGAAAATGACCATAGGTGACTTCTGTCAACACCACCAGAAAAGCAGCGCAGGAGGGCTGGGGCTCCCGGTGGCAGGACCTGGCCTTCCCCGCCTGCCCCCCGACCTGGGTGCCAAATGGAACGGCCACCGGGCCTCGGGCTGTCCCCGGGGGCTACAAGCAGGTTGTAAAGCACTTTGGGAGAGCCCGTTTACACCAGGGCAGAGAATTGCCCCCTTGAGGTGGTGCGTGACCCCATAAATTGCCCTGAGGTGGGAGGCAGCTGGGAGGCCCGGGGACAAGGGGACAATGCTGGCCGCTTCGTGGGGGGCTATTACCCTTCAGAGGTGCGGCATTCCACAGGGCTATGGCCTTGGGGCTGACCTGGAACAAAGGTGGGGAGGACCTGGCCAGGGCAATGGGGGGGGGGGTGCTGCACGACGCCGAGGGGGTACGCGGGGGACCAGGCGCCCTGTGTGGGGTGGGGCCCCCCTTCCTGGGGCCTCAGGCTGACGCTCCTCAGGCCCACAGCGAAGGGGGCTTCGGTTTCAGAGCACACACATCAGACGGGCCACATCAATGCCTTGCAGGTGTGGATAAGCCAACGGGGAGCGTTGGCGCGGGCGTGGGTTCTGTGAATGTCTGAGAGGCTGAGGTAAGCCGGCAGGTACCGGCTAATACCTGCTCGGCCTGCCTGTTGGGCGAACAGATTATCCAGCCCCGTCCCGATGCCACAGGCAGCCACAGCGGCCAAGTTCACGCTACAGGGCCCCTACTGTGTGCCGCGTCCTGGCCGTCCTGGCGTTTCAGGGATGGAGGGAGCTGCGAAATGCGTGTTTCCCAGGGGGAAACTGAGGCCCAGAGAGCAAGCCTGGCTCCCCTGAGGCCGTATCTGTGTTGTAGCCGGGCAGGGCATGGGACCCAAGGCCCCCTCGGAGGGCCTACCAACAGCTAGCTGGTCCCCGGCCTCTAAGGCATTCGTGTGCAACTGGGAAAGGTCCCCCTCGCTCTGGGCAGACGCAGCCTTGCAGCCTCAGCGGGCAGGCCAGACTTGAGCCGGGAGGAGCCCTTGTGCAGGGCACAACCCGCACAGCTGTACAAGGCGGACCTGCCCGTGCCCGTGCCCAAGGATCCTTCAGAGCAGCACTACAGAATCACGGTCCTGGGGTCACCCTCGGTGTGGGGACCAGGAGGCCGGCTTGCACACCGTGCACATACACCCAGGAGCAAGCGAGAGACAGGTGGAATCGGCAGCCACGGCACCTGCCTCCTGCCGGCTCAGCCGAACAGCCACGAAGCCACGGTGACCCCGGCTGGGGTGGGTCTGTACCGGTTTCTGTACTCCCGGAGCCAACAAGGAAACGGTGCCCAGCAGGTGCCCACAGAGGGAAGTTCTAGAAGCTCCAGGCACGTGAGGGCCCTCTCTCTGCACACTACTGGGTGGGTCCTTCCTCGCCATTTCCGCTGAGCGCCTCGGCTCTGAATCGCCAGGGTCAGGTTGAAGAGCTGAAGGTCAGAGGCCACCCAGGCACCCGTGCCAGGACACAGGGCTGACCTTTGTGTGACCAAGTCGAAAGATCCGGGGACCCCAAGGAGGGGCTCCAGACCTCTGGCCGCCGTCTGAAATGCTGCTTGGGGGGCTGATCCTCATCGTCCCTAAATTAGGGGCCAAATGGCCAATTAAGGGGCCGTTTGAGAGTCAGAGAAGCAGAAGATGAACAGAGGAGACAGATGAGGCCGTCGGGCTGGTCACGGGGTTCGGCGGGGGGAGGGCGGCGCCTCCTCTCCTGGCATGGGGGGGGGGGGCCCGGAGGCCTGTCATGCCCCTTCCTGTGGCCGCAGAGGGCAACCGGGGCCCCGGCGGCAACGTTCCCTGGGGCTCAAGGCGCCCCAAGGGCTGCAGGCGCCTTGCTTTCCGATCTCTGCGGGTCTGAATCACCTGAACCCTCGCCCGGCGCCCTCAGCGACCCCCCAGCCCGCCCGGGGCTCGGCTGGTCGGCGACCAAGCGAAGGCTGCCCTCACGTGGCTTCAACTGCAGCGTGAGGCTGTGTGCGCGTGCACACGGGTGTGCGGGTGTGCGTGTGGGTGTGTAAGAGGTGGTGTGTGACGTGCATGAGTGTGGGCCAGAGCGTGTTCGAGTGTGAACGTGCGTGCAACAAACAACAAATACACACAACAAGTGAAACACACAGACGGTGTCGCCCCCCGAGCTTAGTGGCTTCAAGCAACCATACTGTCGCTGGACATCCTGCGCCCAGGAACGGGGGACCCGGCCGGCGTGTGCCCGTGTGGCTGCTGGGCTCCCCAAGGCGGCCTCTGTGCACAGGAGCCCGGGGCCTCCCGGGGCCCTCGGCTGTCCCCACGGCGAGGCCTCCTCCCACCTGGCTCGGAGCTGTCACCCCCGGAGGGCGCTGTGCGGGCATCCGGGGACCCGAGGGCGTCGTTCCTCCACGCCGTGGGTCTGGGGGCCCAGAAGACAGCCCCAAGGAGGGGATCCACAGGGAGGAGGCACAGGGAGACGGACCGATGGACACTGAGGCTCTGATGGCAGTGGGACGAGGAGGGTCTATCAAGCTGGGCACTGAGAAGGGGCAGCACACAGGCTCGGGGTTCTGGGGGGGCGCTGGCCTGGGCCGGGCGGGTCCACGGAGTACGGGAGGGAGGTGCGCAGGCCCCAGCGGGGGTGGGGGGGGTTGCTGCAAAAGTGCTGGTGGGGGAGTGAGGTCAAGGGGCCGGTTGGCGTTTATCCCGGGACCTCAGAGCAGGTCTGCCGCTCATGGGGACAGACCAGGAGAAAGGGGGGCTGGAGCACGACCTGGAGGCCAGGGCTGTGCCCATGAGCCTCCTGGAAAACACTGCATCTGCAGACGGGGCCCCCAGTCCATCTGTACGCTGACAGAGGATGCCCCAGTCTGTGCTTAAATGACAGCCGGCCAGTAGACGCCGCCTGTACCCCCGCATGCACACTTGCACGCACAGAGCCCCAGAGGAACTTCCCCTCTTCCATTAGTGTAACAGGTGCCCCCACATCCGCCTTGCTGATGGGGGCGGGGTGCGGCTCAAGGTCAGCACAGCCTGGCTGCTGGAGGGGGGGAAGGCGGCCCAGGGCCCACCCCATCTGTGCCTGTGATCAGCCCATGTCCCAAAGGCTTGGGGACCAGCCAAGCGCCCCCCTCCCCAACCCTGGCCTTCTTCCTGAGCCTTTAGTGGCTTTGTGGCCTTGGAGTCTGATCAGTGGCTCCGTGATCGAAAGTGATTTGTTTTCCGGGTTAATTTGATTATATCCTTCGGGTGGGGGTGGGGGTTCCTACCTGCCCCCCCCCCCCAGGCCACTTACCCATTACCACAATTACCATAAAGACTCTCTTCAAAGGGCAGGACCCTCCCCCGGGGGACCAGCCCATTAGGACAGGGCTGAGCCCCTGGGGCGGCAATGAACTTGCTGTTGTTAAGCGGTGGCGGGAGCCTCAGACGCAGGTGACCGGCCCCTGCGGAGGCCTCGGTGGCTTATGGGGCCAGACGCCTACAAATTGGGAACCCCGGGTCTCTGGGGGGCTTTCCGCCCTGCCGCCACCACCGGACCCCGGAGGCTGCACCCGGGATTTGGCAGATGACGGACCACCATTAGGCCCCCAAAGTGGGCGGGCCCTTTGAAACAGTCTCCTGAATCTTCTCAGCAACACAGCAGACAGGGGGACGCTGTGCCCATTTCACGGAGGAGGGAGCGGAGGCCCCGAGAGGCGGGAGGGCCTGCCCAGGTCCCCCCCCCGAAGAGGAAGCGGAGGACAACCCGACGGAGAGCTGGGCCCCTTGCTCCCCCGGCACCCCGGAGTCCACATTGCAAACAGCTCGGCTGTTTGGGGAGCGCCGGGAGAAGAATAAAGACCTTTTCACAGGCCGGCGGGCTGCAAAAGCAGTGAGGGAATGCAGACCAGTGACCTTTTGCAGAAGAAATTCTCCCTTCTCCGCCCCAGGCTCCCCTGGCCTTCCCTGGGGCTTTTCCAGGGGCTTCCTCGGAGCGACTTCCTTTTCCTCCAAATGGACTGTCGGTGAAGGAAAGGCCTCTGTCTGGGGACCCCCTCGCTGGCCTGTGTGCCGGGGACCCTCTGGGGTCTCCCCCCTTGAGTGTGAGATGTGCCAGGAGTGTGAGTTGGGCGGGAGAGGCTCTCTGTCCAATCCAGACCTGGTTCTGCAGCTCACCATCCTGTGCCCACCTGGGAGTGTTTGCAGGGAGGGGTGCAGACGAACTTGGCAATGGGATGGGGAGGGGTCAAATGTACTTAGGGGTGGCATCCGCAGTAGGGCGAAATCACGGTTTCTCTGATTTCTTAACCAAGCGTTTTGGGGTGTTTATGGGACGGCCGGGGTTTCGGCGAGCTTCCCCCCCGACCAGTCACCCCCCCCGGCCCCCCATTTTCTCGTTCCCCATTCCGCAGCCTGGGAAGGGCTCAGTGGGCACAGCTCATTTCCACTCCCCGTGGTGGGCGGGGCGCCTCCCATGGGCGCCTCTCCCCAGGGCCCCTGCTGGAACATTCTGGACGGCTTCACCTCCACAGCAGGTGCCCCTGCTGGGCTATAGCTGTGCAGGCTGGGAGTTGCCGGGGCACCTCTGTCTCACCGCAGGGTCCTCCCAGCGGGACAGCCGAGCCTCTTGGCGTGATGGCTCGGGTCGCCAAGAGAAGGCTAGCGGAAGCTGGCGGGCCCCTCGAGGCCTGGGCCTGCAACTGGCCCCCGGTCACTTCTGCCACATGCTCTTGGTCTAAGCAAGCCCAGGCCAGCCCAGAGTCAAGGCAGGGGCTGCAGCAGATCTTTTGTCGTTTGGGACTTGCTTCCAAGAACCTTCTATCTCATGGCTGAGGGCTTATGCTTTTGCCAGCGCTACTGCCCCGTGCCTCCCGCTCCCCGATGCTGGGGAGGCCCCAAGGGCATGTCCCCCACTGCATGGCGCAGGGGTTAGCAGGAGGCTTATGTGCAGGAGCCCCCGAATGCCGCTTCCTGGCCGCAGCTCGAAGGTCCAAAGGCCAGAAGAAAGTGGGGCTTCGGAGAATCTGCTCCTCTGGGCATGGTTGCAGGACAGAGAAGCTGGCAGGCGGGGGGGGGGGGGCCCATCCCAGCGTCACCCATTTTCTGAAAGGTGGGTTGGGTCCTTGCCTCAGGCTCTGCACTGAGTAGCCTTCGATTCAGTTCTGTCCTTTAAAAGTTTCCAAAACGAGCAAGACTCAGGTCAGAAGTTTGCGTCTGCCTCACGAAACTGTCTGAGCCCCGAGGGACCCCTAGAGGCCTGGCTCCTTCTACCTCGTCGCCCCACCACCCACCCATTCCCCAGACATTCTGTCCTCACCTGTGCACTACGAGACGGTGCAGCCACAGGAGCGCAGGTCAAGCCACAGGAGGCGCAAACAGCAGCGAGCTCGCGGCGAGGACACCTGCCTCTTCGGGACACAACGCGCGGCTTCTCCCCGCTCTCGCCGTGGCCTTGTGGCTGCCTGGGCGTCTGAACCCCGGGGGCCACACGCCCAGCTCAAGGCTGAGGATTCTACTCCTTTACAGCAGAGACGGTCAACCTATTTCCAACGACGACCCCTTCCCTGAATAATAGTTTGAAGTGTTTAGAGTAAGATACGTAAGGCGGACAGTGGTAACCGATTATACTCAAAGGCAGCTATCAAAACACATTTGAAAGATGATTTTGGGATTGAGGAAATTCTGTGCTTGTGTTTAATGTTCATTTTTGAGAGAGACACAGAACACGAGCAGGGGAGGGGCAGAGAGAGAGGGAGACACAGACTCCGAGGCGGGCTCCAGGCTCCGAGCCGTCAGCCCAGAGCCCGACGCGGGGCTCGAACCCACGAACCGTGAGATCGTGACCCGAGCCGAAGTCGGACGCTCAACCGATGGAGCCACCCGGGCCCCCCAGGGAATTCTGTGCCTCTTTCCGGATACATCAACAGCAAGATTGTGTGGGAGATCCAACAGCCACCATCACTGAGGAGGGGCAGTGAGGATAATTGACCCTCTAAGATTATTCCACTGCACGATGACATAGAAACACCCGAAACCCCTCGAGACCACAAGGTCGAGGGCCGTGTTGACGTCCCGTGGTTCGCCCGCCCTCGTAAACGGAGAAAGTGGTGAATTTAATAAACACGTCACCTCTTTCTCCTCCTAGTTCATAAGCCCCGTGAATTCCATCCAGGGGTCCCCAAGAGGAGATCAGACATTGGACGGTGACTCATCTCAGTCTCTTCGGGTGGTTCCTTCCCAGAGGGACGTTATGAACAAGGGACCCGTCAACCCTGCTCAGCTCTGGGATCTCAGGGCCCAGGCAGACCCTGGCTGGCCCTTCACATGAGCCACTGAATCGGTGTCCTGGGGTGGCCATAACAAATGACCACAAACTAGGCGGCTTAAAATAATGGAAATGTATTCTGTCATGGTCCTGAAGGGCAGAAGTTCAAAATCAAGGCAGGGCCGTGCTCTCTCTGAAGGCTATGGGGGGGGGGGGGCACCTTCTGGCCTCTTCCAGCTTCTGGTGGTTGCTGGTGACCCTAGGGGTCCCTAGGCTCGTAGACGTCCAGCCAATCTCTGTCCCTGTCTTCACGTGTCATGTGGTGTTCCCACTGTGCGTCTGTGTGTCTCGTTTTCTCTTGTAAGGACACTGGTCATTGGAGTAGGGCCCACCCGGATCCACCGTGACCCCATCTTAATGTACCAATTATACCTGCAAAGACCCTGTTTCCAAATAAGGTCAAATGCAAGGCATAGGGGTAGGACTCGAGCGTATCTTTTGGGGGGTCACAACTCAATCCGAAGCCCGCGCCTTGGACAGTCACAGGGGATCACAGGAGTCGGGGTCTCTGGAGAGATGCCTCATCTCACGGGGTGGGGGGTGCAGCTGAGGCAGGGGAGGGAAAGGACGTACAAAACGAGTCAAGAGCGGGGTCTCCGCTGCCTTAGCAAAGCGCACGTGTGGACAGGAATCTTGTCCAAGTCACCGCACTGTCCCAGCATCCGGTAGTGCCGGGGTCATAACCGGAGCTCAGGCTCTTCGCTGAGTGAACGAACGAACGAACGAGTGAACAGAAGTCAGGTCCCTGACACGGAAGCCGGTGTTCTTCCCACTGGCCCGTGGCTGCTGGCCTCGGGTGGTGACTGCCGTGTACCGATCACTCTAATGCCAGTTTCTAGAACGGGCTACCAAGATCAGTGGGGTGATCACGTAAACGTTTATCTGCTGCTTACCCGATCGCTTGATGGGGGTGCTCCCCTGGGGGAGGGCCACGCGCCGGTCCAGGGATCCAGATTCCTCTAGCTCTGGGCCCCACCGTCTCCTGGGCAGAGGAATCAGCAAACTGCTGTGAAGACACAGATAGTACACATCTTTGGCTAACTTCGTCTCCATCCAAACCACTCAGGCCCCCACTGCAGCAGGAAAGCGGCCGCAGGCGACGCCACGAACGGCCAAAGCGGGTCCGCGGGCCGAGGTAGGCCAGCCCCAGTCCTAGCGCCACAGAGCGCCCCACCCTGAGCTGGAGGACGGGACACGAGGGTGGAGAAGACGCCCACACCTGCTTCCGAGTCCTGTGTCTCTCCCACGGACATGCCTTCCGCAAGACGCAGTCACGGGGCTCCCGGGGGGACGGCGGCTATAGCTTCTCCCCCTCTGGATGGTGGCCGGTCGGGAAAGCCCGGGCTGGGCCGCAGGAGCAAACACCCCCCCAAATCACAGCAGCTCGGAGAGGAAGCCGTGTCTCTCCTTCCAGCCCGGTGCCCATCCGGGTTTGGAAGGGGGGCTCTACCTCGAGTTGTGCCCAGGGAGCTGGGCGGATGGCGGGCTCAGCTCACCCCAGGTTTGCACCCCTGCCGGGGGCAGGGGCGCGGTGAAGCACTGGCCGGCTCTCGGGGCTGCTGTCCGGAGTGGCCACTTCGCTGGCCAGGACGAGTCCCGTGGCCACACCTGGGGTCACGTGTTACCGGTTCCCAGGGTGGGTGTGTAGTTTAGCAACGGCCACGGCTGGAGCCAGTGGCCTACCCGTAACGCTGGGCCGCGTGCCCCGGGGTGGGGGTGGGGTGGGGGGAAGAGCCCAGCCTTTGTGGTCCTGGTCCTCAGAGGCCGAGCCCCTCCTAAGTGGCCGGGTCCCCATGTGGTAGGAGCCACCACAGAGGAGGCTGGGGTGGGGGGGAACCCACCCCGTGCAATTTTGCTTCACCCTGGGCAGCAGGGACAGCAGCTCATTCCGGAAGACGGACTGGCCTGGTGGCCGATGTGGAAGGCGAATTAGCTAGAACCCCTGGAGTCGTAGGTGAAGGCAAACTCAACCCCAGTTGTTCAGGGAAAAAGTGGAGGGGAGGCTTATTGCCTCAAACAAAGAAGATGTAGGCAGGGAGAGCTGCCATCAGGTGTGGTTTGTTCCAGGAGTTCAAAGGGTATCACTGAGCCCTAGTTTGCCGGCCACGGTGTCCCGGTAACGTCCCCCAGGCTGGCTCCAGGGCGGTCCCGCCCCAGCGGGCAGGGAGCCAGAACACCCGCCCCCCCCCCTCCCCCGCCAAGCCAAGTCCAGGGCTTCCCCCTGATTGGATGAGTTTGGGTCACGAGCCGTCCCCGAACCAATCACTGCAGCCGGAGGACCTCAAAGCACTGGTTGGCCAGGTCCCGGTCACATAATGTACCTGGGCCTCACAGTGGGGGAGGGGTAGTTTCCTTACCCATCAAACCTTAAATAAACTACAGTTTCGCCCTTGAGGTTGCAGCGGCATCCGTGAACGCGCGCACGGTCCCCATCCTCCTCCGGGCCTCAGTTTCCTTTCCAGCGTAGGACCATTGGGTGCGCTGATGTTCTCAAACCCCTGCTCATTCTTTGTCCCCCCCGCCCGACCAGGGTGTCCGCTCCCAGCGGGGCATTTGCCTGCTTCGCTGTTTTTACACCTGCACGTGCATCACGTGCAAGTCTTGGGTACGTGTCGGTGATTGAACAGATTCCGGGCGTACTTGTGCCCAGGCCCGTGTATAAATCGCATTCACACGCAGGCACTCACACACGCACGCTCCCGGGGACCGGCCAGAGAGGCTGTCGTCGGGCCCCTGGTGAGGGCCCAAGGTGCCGCTGCTACAGGCCTCCGGTCCCGCCCACTGTCCCCCCAGAACGTGGGGGGGGCTCCGGGGCCCGAGCCGATACACCTTCACTTCAGTCTTTAGGCTGAAACCCCGGGAGCGAGGGGGGACGCCTCTGGGGGGGGGGCTGACTCGGCTCTGGGCCAGCAGTCCTGCCCAAACGAGCTTTGTGACCCCACTAAATGGAGTCGATGACGCTGGCCCTGCGCGTCCACGCGAGGGAGACACGGTGAGACGTGGGGGGATTCAGACAAATAAAACTGCAGCCCAGCGGCCGGGCATGGGGCCCGATTAGCCTTCCAGCTCCTGGCAGGCTGGACGCAAGGCACCTCTGGAGGATAGGGCCACCGCCTTCCCGAGAACATCTTGGTCCTAGACCCCAGGACAGCCCGCCTCCAAGATGGCCTCCACGGATCCGGCCTCTGGGATCTGTGCCCTTGGGCAGTCCCCTCCCCTCCCGCACTGATGCGCTGTGTGGCCGGTAGAATGTGGCAGAAAGGACGCGCTGTGTATACGACAAGCAGACGACCTGTCGTCTCCACCTTGTCTTCCCTCGGATCACTTGCTCCGGGAAGCTGGCGGCCATGTTGTGAGGTCACCCAAGCAGCCTTCGGGAGAGGCCACCGTGTCGAGGAACCGAGGTCCCCCGCCAGGAGCCGTGCGGGTGGGCCGTCTCGAAGTCCCAGGCCAGCCTTCGGAAGACACTGCAGCCCCGGCCAGCTGCTTGGGTCCAACCTCATGAGAGATCTCGAGCCGGAAACACGCAGCTAAGCTTCTCCCACGCTCGGACGCGTGGCCACTGCGGGAGGCAGTCAGCGCTCACCCTGGTTTCTACCACTGCTCCTGGGGCTGTTTGCTACGCGACAATTAGCTAACTAACGGGTCACCAATACACGCTTTTACTGAGCGCTTAGGCCCAGAGTGCTTCCCATCCTGATCTGGTTTCATCATCACGGAGACCCTGAGGGTGGATGTAACGGTCCCCACGTCACAGGGGAAGTGACTGGGGTTCAGAGAGGAGCCGTGACTTCTCAGAGTCCCACGGCCGGGCAGGGGTCAGAGCCATGCTTCGAGCCCGGCTCTGTCACCCCCAAACCTGTTTCCCTTGCTGCCTACTCCTCCTATGCTTGCTTTGGAAGCAGAGAGTGCTGCCCGTCGAAAGAGGCCACCGCGGGGCGTCGGGCCCGGGGTTCCGCTGAGACGCCTCGGCTGCACGGAGCATCGCTTAGAGTAGCGACAATTTGCCTTTTGAATCGTTTGCCAGCCGGGCTGTGATAAAGGATTGCACGCTTACAGGTTTAAAGGCACAGAAATGTATTCTCTCCCAGTCTGCGGGCCAGAGTCTGGGGGCTCTGGGGAGGGTCCTTCCTGCCTCTCCAGCTCCTGGGGCTCCAGGGGTCCCCGGGCTGTGACCACGTCCCCCCCGGCCCCGCCTCCGTCATCTCCTCCCACGCGTGGCTTTCTCTTCCGGGCCTTCTTCCCTTCTGCCTCTTGAAGGACAACGGTCGTTGGATTTAGCCCCCCCCAAGCCGGGAAGATCCTTATTCCAAATGAGGTCACGTTCTGAGGTTCTGAGTGGACACGAATTTCGCAAAGATACTATTCAAGCCGCCACACGTTCGTTCCGGCTTCTGTTGTTTAGAAAATGCCAGTGCTTCGCAGCTCCCCGCACGCCTGCCACATAGGCCGTGTCGTGATTTTTTGCAACCCCCCCGACGGAGGGTCGGGGAGGCCCGGGGACGCGCCCCAGGTCTGCCGACCGGCAGGTGGTAGAATCGGGACGCCCGCCCCAGGAGCCTGACACCGCGGCCACGCAGGTGGGTGCGGGCGGCCTCTGCCCTCCCGGTCCACACTGCGGCCAGACGGGGTCCTGGGCGTCCCCGGGGCCGCGAGAGCTCACGAGGCAGGTAGCCGCGGGTGGGGCTCTCCAGGTGGGCTCCAAGGCCATCAGAACCTGGTAACGGTCGGGACTCCCCGTGCAGCATGGCCCATGAAAGACAAGTTGGGGCCTAATGATTACAGGGAAAGTTCCAGTGGCTTCCCCTTTGAAATGCACAAAGCCTGCTCAGGTAACGGGCTGGAGCCTGGGCGTTTGAAGTGCCAGTCGTCCCGCGGAACATCTGGCAGGCTGTGCCGCCCCCACTACAAACGCACCGGGCACAGCTGGCCCTCAAAGGCCGCCTGGGCCAAACATCGGGGCCAGGTTCTGCTTTCTTCTTTGGTCTTGACTCGCCCCCAACTCTGCGATGCTCACTTGTGCCTTTCTTTGGTGGGGGGGGGGGGGGAGGGGGGAGGCCTTCCTTTTCATTTTTCTTTTTTTTTTTCTGAGCCGAACTTCAGAGAATGTTAACACCAAAGGACCGTGGTGCCTCACTAATTCAGGATTAGTGCCGAGCCGAGCAATGACTGCGGATTCTCACCACGGTTAAAAAAAAAAAAAGAAAGAAAAAAAAAAAATACGTGCGGTCGAGACTGGAGGGCTGCCCTGATCAGAGCCCTGTCGCAGGAGTCCGGGCAGTATTTCGGGGGGTCAGCAACACCCTATTTTTTCTAGTCACCCGTGCATTCAACAAAAACTTATCGAGCACCTACTGTGTTCCGTGTGATGGGTAACAGCAAGAGCAAAGGCCCTGGGGTAGAAAGAGCTTGGAGCCTTGAAGAATCGGCCTGAACGGGCAGTATGGCTGGAGGGTGGCGAACAAGGGGAGCGGGGCAGACGGGAGTCGGGGAGCACGGCCACGCCCAGTCCCACAGGGTGTGTGGACCTTGTGTGGGGCGCCGCTGGAGTTTCGGGGCAGGGGAGTGACTTAGATTTTACAGGTATTTTCTGTGAATATCTAGTTTCCCGGATGGCTTTCCCGGAAAGCCACCGTCAAACAGAGGCCCCAGCAGGCCCCGTGTCTCACTCCCGGCACCCGGGGCCTGGCGCACAGTAGGGCCTCATCGCTTGTCCGCTCACCAGATTAAAGTCAAGTCCACTGCAAGGGAGAGCAGGGCGGTGGGCTAGGGGGTGGTCTCTGAGGCCCCCTGTTTGGGGAACAGGATATGTCTGGTCTGGGGCCCCTCCCTGGGAGAACTTTCTGGGCTCCCCTCCGCAGCCATGCATCGCCCCTCAGCCCAGGTGGGTGGTCCAGCGCTCTGTCGCAAACTGCCGGGAGGCTGGTGCGAGGGCTGACGCTTGCCTGGCCGCCCTTCCTTCTATCCCTGCATCCTTCCTGCCTCAACCAGCCTCCCGGCTGCCCAGACTCTCACGTGGGGCCTGAGCAGGCACGGAGCGAGTGTCGGGACCAAGAGCGGCGTGAGTGAGTGAATGAATGAATGAATGAATGCTATACCGCTGGTCCTCAGAGAAAAGTTGTTGGCCTTTCCTGGGCAGGAAACACCTTCTCCCGCTGTCCACAGGGGCCCTCCTCAGCTTCTGGGCCCCCTGGCCGGGAAGGGACAGTGGGGGGAGACATGTGGGTCACTTGGGCTGGGGAGGGGCCTCCCTACTGTCCCCTGCCGACCCCCCGCACCTCTGTACCCCAGGAAGCATTGGCAGGACTTTAGAGAAATCATGACGCTTTCTCCTTTGTCCGCGTCCGAAACGTTTTCTGGTTACAAAAGTTTGCTGCGGACATTTTAGAAATAGAATGAATGTGCTCACACACTGCCCTTCTAAAGATTTTTTTACAAAATGTTTATTTGTTTGCTTTTTGAGAGAGACAGACAGACAGCATGTGAGCCGGGGAGGGGCAGAGAGAGAGAGAGGGAGACCCAGAATCCCAAGCAGGCTCCGGGCTCTGAGCTGTCGGCACAGAGCCCGACGCGGGGCTCGAACCCACGAACCGTGAGATCGTGACCTGAGCCGAAGTCGGACGCTTAGCCTAGTGAGCCACCCGGGAGACATACAGCCTTTCTAGAATCCCATCACCGAGAGATAATCAGCCTGAGAAGTTTGGGGAGGATCCTTCTAGAACTTCCACACAGAATCACAAACACTTAAACTTTTCAAACCCTTTGTATTCCAACTGTGGCTGACCTGCTCTTTTCCATATCACGGGGCCATCTTTCTGCATCATTTTGACGTCGCGGGATGTGAACTGAGTGTCACTTAACTGTCCCCTCCAGTGCACACCGATGGTGTCTCCTTTTGGAAGTGTGACATTTCTGCTTATTGTGGAAAACACCTGTACACATAAGATTTACCATTTTAGGGGCACCTGGGTGGCTCAGCCGGATAAGCGTCCGACTTCGGCTCAGGTCATGATCTCACGGTTCATGAGTTCGAGCCCCGCATCGGGCTCGGTACTGACAGCTCGGAGCCTGGAGCCTGTTTCGAATTCTGTGTCTCCCTCTCTCTCTGCCCCTCTCCCGCTCATGCTCTGACTCTCTCCGTCTCAAAAATAAACATTAAAAAAAAAAGATTTACCATTTTAACTGTTTCAACATGCACAATTCAGGAGTAGTGAGTACATTCCCCATGCTGTGCGACCATCATCTAATTCCAGAACGTTCTCATCCCCCCACACGAACGATGAACGCTGCACCAGGCACAGGGGATCCCCGGTCCCCCCACCCCCACCTTACCCCGGGAACCACCAGTCTGCTTTCTGTCCCTGCGACTGACCCAGTCGGGACATCTCGTGCAGACAGAGTCATGCAGTTCGTGGCCTTCTGTCCAGCTTCTTTCACTTAGTGACCGCCTCCCAGGTCTGTCCACGCCGTAGCAGATATCCGGGCTTTCTGCCTTTTTGTGGCTGAGTCCTACTCCGCTGTGCGGACGGATCGCATGTTGTTTATCCGTTCATCGCTTGGACATGGGGGTGGCTTCTGTCTTTCGGTGGCTGTGAAGAGTGCCGTTCTGAACGTTCATGTCCGGGTTTTTGCGAGGACACGTGTCTCCAGCCTTGTGGGCACGTCCCCAGAGCGGAACGGCCAGGCCCCGTGGGAACCCCATGTCACACCCCTCGAGGCCGCACGCCCCACCGGCGTGGGCTTTGGGCGCAGGACCCCAGAGGGAATGGGGTTGCTTTTGGCTGGAGAGATGCTTCGAGAACACCAGAGTCTCTACGTTGATGGGATGTGGGCAGGCCAGGAGACAAGGGAGCCAGCCCAGGGTCTGAGGTGGGCGGGCTCAAGGGATGGGGGAAACACACGCCGACATGCCCGTCAGGGGTCCCGAGCACCCAGGAACCAGGTCACGGAAGCCAGAGGCCAGCAGCCGTGCAGGGGGAGGTGAGAGGGGGGCCTTGCAGGACGAGCAGGGCTTACGAGAGGGGAGAGAAGGGGGACATCCGGGCCGAGGCACGGGGGCAGTCCTGGCCGAGGACACAGCGGGCCAGGCCGGCCGGGGCACAGCCGAGAACACCGGTCCCAGACAGGTGTCTCCTAACACCTGCTGCGGCCTCTGGCCTCCTGTTTGGCCCCGAGAGCAGCCGCCTCTGAAGGCCACATGCCCGCCGTGTTGCCCAGTGAGGCACAGGGAGGGGACAGGGCCGGGAGGGAGACCCTGCAGGGCTGTAGGGGCCCAGCCTCGCCCCAGAGCAGGCCAGGTGGGCGCTAGGGGCCGAATGACGTCAGCCGCCTCCTCCCTCCGCTCGCACTTGGGCCGAGAGGGTCACGGGCAGGCACACTTTGTGCCTCAGTAGTGGCCTTCTTTCATCTGCGGCCTCGGAGGCCTTTGCCAGGGCGGCTTAATGAAGGCTCCCAGCCTCCTAAGTGCTTGTTTCGCAGCTGGCTGACGTACAGAACAGAGGGATTAAGCGATTTGTCCGAGATTGCACAGCAGAGCTGGGCGGACGCCCCTCCCCGGGGTCAGGGGCGCTCCCGGCCTCTGTCTGCCGCCTCCTCTCTTCTGGTTGGGTCTCGTCCTGCTGCCCCCCCGCCCCCACGCCCCAGGGCTCAGCTGATGGCCTGACGTCCCTGGAGACCCATGCTGTCCCCTGTTTTGCCAGCAGCCAGCCCACGGGCGAGCCGGGCAGCGGACCTTTCCGGGATGGGGTGGCCCAAGGCGAGGGTGGATCTTTAGGCCTGGAATCTGCTCCCACGGGGCCCGCTTGTGGGGCCCCGCGGGGTTGCCGCTGGCTTGGGACCTCTGGGCGCTGGGCCCGGCAGGGGTGAGGGGGCCGGGCAGAAATGCCTGGCTGTGGGGAGGGGGTGACATTGGCACCCGTGCTGCTGGGAAATTCCTTACGTTCTTTCTCTGGGTCTGTGAGCTCATGAGCAAGTGTGGTGGGTGCATTTTATAAACCGGAAAATAAGTCATTCACTGAAAAGGGGAAAAACAAACGCATTTCCAATCTGAAGGCTCACTGGTCATCAAAGTCAAGGGCAGGGAGGTGGCCCGGCTGTCCCCACGAGCTGGGACAGCACGGTGTTTGCAAAGAGCTAGCTCCCCACTCTGCCCGCCCTCCTCTCCCACCTCCCTGCTCTGCTCAGACCGCCCAGCGGCTCCCCCTTCACCCCCAGGAGAGGCGGGTGCCTGCCTCGGCCACCCCCCCGCCCCCTCACCGGCTCCTGTAGCCCTCCCCCCCCGCCCCACCCAGTCTCAGTCCCCCCGTGCCCTCTGCCTGGCACCCCCTAGGTCCACCTGCTGGCTTCTGCCCTCACGCCAATGTTCAGAGGCCACACTCGTTCTCAGCAAGGGCTTTCCTGAATTAAAACTGAGGCCCCGCATCTTCAGGCTCCCAGCTGTCAGCACAGAGCCCGATGCGGGGCTGGAACTCACGAACCGCGAGATCATGACCTGAGCCGAAGTCAGATGCTTAACCGACTGAGCCACCCAGGCGCCCCTCTTGTTTCCTTTACCGCCTGTCCCCCAGACCAGAACGTGAGCTCCGTGGGGCCAGGGTGTCTGGTCCTTCACCGGAATAGCGCCGGGCAGATCGGCGGCAGGAAATGTACGCTCAATCGTGAGAGCCCCGCGCCCCTCTGGGCCAAGAGCTGAGCGGACGCCCAATCACGGGAGGCCCTCAACGTGCCACATGTCCAGAGTCTGCTTTGGGACGGTTTGCTCGGAATCATGCACCAGCAAGGTCCCCGGGGAAGAAACCGAGAGCCAGGGTTCGAGCCAGGATAGCACGGAACATCGTCCTCAGGGCAAGGGAGGGGGACAAGTGGGCCGGCCCCCTCCCTCCCCACCGGGGACTGGAGGGTGACGATCCAGCCAGAAGGACGGAGACTCCAGAAGACGAGAGGGCAGAGGGCCAGGAGTTGGCAGAGGACCCCCCCTGCTGTGCCTGAGGGGTCCCGGGGGGCGGCGGGGGGGGGGGACCAGCATCCCTGGACATGCGTGATCCCAGGGGACTCGAGAAACGTGCTTCTCATGCTACAGTGAGCAGAAAAACAGCTTCTGCGCAGCCTGTGGGCAGGACCCAGAAGTGGAACTCCAACAGGTAGGCTGAACCCAAAGTCCCCCGGGGCCTCACCCTCTGCCCTGCTCTCTTTTTTTTTAAGTACAGTTGACACAGAGGGTCACATTCCCTCCATAAGACCCGCCCTGAGTATCCAAGAGTCCTCAAGGCTCCAGAGAAAAGAACTGGGGGCCAGAGTTGCCAGATTTAGCAAGTAAAAAAAAAAAAACAGGACGCCCAGTCATATTTGAATTTCAGATCAAGATCGAATAATTTGTTCATACAAGTACATCCCAAATCCAGTAAACCGTGCCGTCTTTGGGATATACTTACGTTAGAAAGACGAAACTCAGATTTAACTGGCCGGCCGGGATTTTACCTGATAACTCTTGTGTGTCCCCAGGGAGGACGAGGTATCACCCCCCAAGGTCACCGGCGAAACATTAAGCTCTGTTCCGTCTCACGAACGCAGTCCATCTGGTCTCGAGAGTGAGGCGCCCGTCACTGGGAGTATTCAAGGTGTGGATCAAGGTCCAGTGACAGACTAGAGGCAGAGGCAGAGGCTGTGGCACCTCGGGGACCCAGGGCCTTGTCCCCCACGCCCAGCTGGATGAGAGAGAGCCCCACAGGAGAGGGGCCAGCACCCTCTGACCCTTGCTGCTCAAGGCCTGCTGTTTGCGCATGAATAGGTAGAGATTTCCTGAGGCCATCTTGCTCACAAAAATGCACATTTGTCACCAAAAGGCTCCGGGTCGGGCACACACACCCCAGCAAGCAGCCAGGATTATCCTGCCACACCAGGTGTGAAGGCAGCTGGGCCCTCCCAGGGCTCTACCCGGCTCCCACCTGGCTGGACCAGGCCATCCCGGGGGCGGGGCGGGAGTGGCCTGCTGGGAGCCAGGACCCGACTGTCCTCAAGGTCCCCAGAGCCTGCAGAGGAGACAGGAGGGGACGGGGAGCGTGGGGCCGCTGCCCCAGACAAGAGCTGCCGGGGAGGGGGCATCCGCCTGTGCCCGTGCTCACTCCTCCGCCCAAAAAACGTCCCCTGCCACGACGCCAGGGATGCAGTGGTGAAGGAGAGACATGAGGTGGGCAGGAACGTGCCCTCGCGGGGCTCCAAGTCTAGGGGAGACGCACAACAGACACGAACTTGATGCTTTGGTTTGCTGATAGGAGGCACCGAGGCAGGGGCTGTGGGAGGGAGCTTTAGCTGGGGGCAGGGAGGAGGCTTTCGGATTCAGAGGAGCCCGCCTGTGAAGATCTGGGGCAAGAACACTCCAGGCCGAGTGAGCAAGTGCAAAGGCCCTGGGGCCTCTTGGACAAGGATGGAGGACAGGGGGGCAGATGGGGCTGGGGAGGCGGCAGGGACCTCGCGGGCTGGGCGACGAGAGCTGTTTCTTTTCGCCCCCGCCCTCCCAGACCGGCTTCGGTCTCTGCTCGAATCGCGCGCGGCACCCATGCCTGGGCTTGCCCCTCTGTCGGCTGTGTCTGGGCCGTGGCCTTGGGTGGGGCCAGCCAGCAGCTCCCTGTCTCTTCCACCTGGAGTCCAGGAGGCTGGCTGGGGTGGGGCTGGGCTTGCGGCCCCTTTCTGTAATGCATTGAACGGTGCCCCCCCCCCAAAAGATGTGCCCAAGTTTTAACCCCACAAGGTACCTGTGCGTGTGTGACCTTATTCGGAAAAGGGGTCTGTGCAGCTGTAATTAAGGTGAGGATCTTGGGGTGAGATCAGTCTGGGTTTAGAGTGGGCCCCAAACCTAATGGCAGGTGTCCTCACGGGAGGAGAAGCAGAAGCAGAGACAGAACAGAGAAGGCCAGCGGAGACGCAGGCAGAGGCTGGAGGCTGGCGGCCGCCCCCAGGAGCGCCGGAGCCCCCAGAACCTGGAAGAACAGGAAGGGCCCTCCCCCAGCGTCTCCGGAGGGAGCAGGGCACCTGGATCTCAGACTTCTGGCCTCCGGACCAGGAGAGAACCTTCTGCCGTTTTAAGCCCCCAGGGCATATGGCGATTTGTTACAGCTGCCCCAGGACCGCACCCTCTGACTTCCACTTGCTCGGGAGGGACAAGAGGCGACACCTGTGAACCTCCTTGTCTTTCCAGCCTGGACATTCTCTTTTCCTCTCGATGGGGAGAAGGGCTTAAGGAGAGTACAGGGTTAAAGGAATTCGGGGGCCGAGTGTGCTCCCCCCACCCACTGGCCAGGCAAACTCTGGCTTTTTAGCCTGATCTTCACCTGCGAGAGGAGACACCCACGGTGCCCATCATCACACGGGGCTGTAGGGCCTCTCATAAGACCCAGGAGCAAGGATCTCAGCAAAGCGGGGGCCCCAGCCCCAGCCCAGGCTCTGCCCGGAGCCTCTCAGAGTCCCCCAAAGACTCCTAGAGCCCCTCAGAGCCCCCCAGAGTTTCCCAAAGCCGTCTAGAGCTCCAAGGGCCTTCCAGAGCCCCCCAGACCTTCCCCAGAGCATCCTAGAGCCCCCCAGACTTCCCTCTAGAGCCTCCTAGAACTCCCTAGAGCCCCTCAGAGCCTCCCTGGAGCCCCCCAGCGCCCTCCAGAGCTCTGGAGACACCAGGCTCCAGTCATCTGGGGCAGCCCCCCAGGAAGGTGACGGGGAGCTGTTTGAACCCATTAACATATCCTGGTGACAATCTCATTTCTAATCACATTAGCTCTGAAGTACAAATCAGGCCGGTTTCAAAGGGCCGGGGGGCTTGGCAGGCACTGTTTGCTCCTCTGTTGAAGGCCCACGACTCCTGGGCTCGTGTCAAGGAGCTGGGAAGAGGCCAGGGGCCTCCCTGGGAAGTGTGAGTGTTTGGGGAGGCCCTGACCACAGGCCTGCAGGCAAGCGGGGCCTGTCCCGGCCCGGAGGCTGGTTGCGGTTCGCACACCTTGTTCTGGGCTCCAGGCCTCCGTGTAGATTCCTGTGCGGCTCCTGCTCTGTTAACCTCAGCGGGAGGAGGACGGCCGGGTTCAAGGAGGGGAAACAGACTCCACCCCCTGGCGGGAGAGCTGCAGCCGGACCCTGAGGAGGCTCCGTGGAAACAGGAAGGGCCTGTGGCCAATTTAGACATCTACCGGTCTTTTTTTTTTTTTTTTTCCCAAAAGGTAGAATTAAAACAATTTTTTTTTAATGTTTATTTTTGAAAGAGAGAGAGAACAAGTGGGGGAGGGGCAGAGAGAGAGGGAGAATCCCAAGCAGACGCAGTTGCCTCAAGGGGAGGGTGACAAGGAGACCGGCTTATCCGTGCGGCCTGTGAGTGAGCTGGTGCCCAGAGAGGGCAGGTGGAAAGAAGAAGTGCCCCCCCACCCGAGGGCTAGCAGGGCGAGTGTGCAAAGGCCCAGGGGCAGGACCACAGGAAAGCAGCGAGACAGACGAGTTGGAAGGTATTTCTTCTGGGTGGTCCTGCAGACAGAAGGCTCAACCATCATCCTTTAAAAAAACAAAAATGCGTCTACTGAACATTTAAAACTCATTTTTAAGATTGGTTCCTGTGCCTTTAACTGCGTCTCTTCCAGAAATGTCCTTTCTATTTGTTTATTTTTGAGAGGGAGCGTGAATGGGGGGGCGGTGCAGAGACAGGGAGGCAGACAGAGGATCCCAGGCAGGCCCCTCCCCGTCAGCACAGAGCCCGATGCGGGGCTCGAACCCACGAACCATGAGATCACGACCTGAGCTGAAGTCAGACGCTTAAGGACCAAGCCGCCCCTCCCGCCCTGTCACAGCCTGCTCCTTGTATCCCCTCCCTCAAAACTTAGTGCAGAAGGCGACAATGGGGGCGCCCGGGGGGCTCAGTCGGTTGAGTGTCTGACTTCGGCTCAGGTCACGATCTCATGGTTTGTGAGTTCGAGCCCCACAGTGGGTTCACGGCTGACAGCTCAGAGCCTGGAGCCGGCTTTGGATGCCCTGTCTCCCTCTCTGCGCCCCACCCCCGTGCTCACTCTCTCTCTAAAAAATAAAGAAACATTAAAAAAAATAAGGCAACAACCATTTTCCCGGGCTAACGGAGTCTGTCGTGAGGAACTTGGACACGACACGAGGTAGCTTGTCTTGGCTGCAAGATACCTGGAGCCTCGGCCCAGAAGGCAAGCGGCTGGAAGTTTCTTTCCATGTCCCGTGCCTGGGCTGCGAGAGTCTGAGCTCCAGACACAGCGAGGACCGTCGCCGCACAGCAAGGACACAGGCCTCTTCGTGCAGCTCGGGCTTCCGCCCAACATGGCCGCCTCGGGTCGCCGGGCTCCAGATGCCGTGGCTCCAGGTTGCAAGGACAAGGGGCCCGTGAACTAGACGGAGGCTGGACCGCCTCTCGTGACCCAGCCTTACAAGGCACACGGTGTACTTCTGCTGGGGGGTGGCCAGAAGGGGAGGGGACACTCGCTGCGAGGAGAGCCAAAGAAGTCACAACCATCCTCAAACCTCCATCTACCGTTTTGTATTTGATCCAAGAGTGCGGGCGCGTGCACAGGGAGGGGCAGGTGCCAGCGGGGCGGTGTGGAGAGGGCGCCCTGGGCGCTCCCCATCGGCCCAGGGACTCGGCTGTCTTTGCCCTTTGTGTGTGTTAAGGGGGTGTTATCCAAGGGCAGGGTCTCCCGCTGGCCCCCAGCAGGAGGGCTGATTTTAGGTGGGACGAGGGTGCCATTAAATCACTTGGAATGTCACAGGGAGAGAGTCCCTTTAGGCCATGCTCTTTAAGAGGAGAAAGTTTCTGTTTGGTGACAGCGAGCTCTTAACACTTTTCTAACACTTGCAAATCTCCCTCTTTAAAAAAAAGAGAGAGAGAGAGAGACAGAAAGAGAAATAGTGAGCCCCAGGCTCAGAGCTTTGGGCAGGTAACTGTATCTTGCATTTTGTGTTTGTTCCCAGGGGTTACCTACCTCCTGCGTCTGGCAAGGGACAGCGTTTTTCCATTTCAGCGGGTACTGTAGTCTCCAAATTATTTAAGTAACGGAGGGATCGGTGGCAACGAAAATATCAGGCAAGTAAAAGTACACGAGGTTTGTAGGAGCAGTTAAAGTCACACGGGAGGGGGCCCCTGGGTGGCTCAGTCGGTTGGGCGTCCGACTTCGGCTCAGGTCATGATCTCACGGTTCGTGGGTTCCAGCCCCGCGTCGGGCTCTGTGCTGACAGCTCGGAGCCTGGAGCCTGCTTCAGATTCTGTGTCTCCTTCTCTCTCTGCTGCTCTGTCCCCGGAGCTCTGTCTCTGTCTCTGTCTCTCTCTCAAAAATAAATAAACATTAAAAAATTTTTTTTTAAGTCGTGCGAGAGGAACCCAGAGCTCGGGATGACACAGCCCCCTGGGGCTGAGTCGTGGCAGCCCTAGTGGCCCCTGAGCGTGTGAGATTTCGGGAGCACTGTCTCACCTCCCTTAGCCCCCAAACGACCTGCCGGGAGGCCTTATTACTATTATTTCCCTCCTGCGGTTGAAGACACAGGACTCAGTGGGGTTCAATCTCGTTGCTCAAAACTCACCCCAGACCCAGGCTTTCCCCCGCTGCCTCCCCTGCTTCTGGCCTGGACCCCCCACCCCCAACCTCGGCTGGAGAGTCCAGGGGCTGACAACACAGAGGGACATCTCGGGACCAATGGGGGCAGCTCGGGGGATGGTTGCTGTCCAAGGCCAGAGGCAAAGGTGTGGGCACTGGGGCTCCGGAGCCAGAGAGAGCACCCCTGGGCGGTGACCTGACCACGGGGGCCCAAGGCTGACCCCATAGGTACAAATCCTGGAGCTCCTAGGGTCATCCGGTCAACCGTGTGACCGTGCGTGTGTGTGTGCGTGTGCGTGTGTGCGTGTGTGTGTGTGCAGGGGAAGGAGGGGTTGCAGAGTACCCGGACCGAGGCTGACTTGGTCCCCAGTCTGGGTTCGGGACACCTCAGAAGGATGGCACCACCAGCCCCAGCGAGTCCCGGGCACCAGGAGTGTGGAAGGCCGTCCAGAGTGTGAGACCCACCCCTCAAAGGCACTACAGCCACAGTCCACATGACCCCTCGTGTACACGCCGGGGGGCTCCTGGGGGAGGCTGGGCA
Source organism: Panthera tigris (assembly GCF_018350195.1). NCBI lineage: Eukaryota > Metazoa > Chordata > Mammalia > Carnivora > Felidae > Panthera > Panthera tigris. Next base: position 110,955,209 of record NC_056669.1, read on the forward strand.
CGATGGCGTGAAAGCGAGCTCATGAAGTGAAAAACGTCACATCACCCCGGATGTGAACCCAGGGCACCCTGGTCTCTGCCCAGGAGCACCAAGGAGCGGCCACGCGGGGGACCAGCCTGGCAAGAAACACCCCACCTCATCCCAGGGGCCATCCTCCAGCTTCTCCATCGACAGGAAAACCCAGCTCACCATCAGAGGCCCAGAGCGCTGAGAAAGAGAGGCTTGGAGGCCAGTCAGCTACCTGCCAGGTGAGAACAAGGGCCCTTATCCGGCACCAAGCACCTCGTCTGTCTAACCGGGGATCAATACCCAGAACACACACAGAGCGAAAACCCGACAACAGGCTGATTAAAACCCAAGCAAAGGGCCTGAATAGACAGTTCTGCAAAGAAGACGGTCGAATAAAAGGCCAATAAGCACATGAAAAGATGCTCAACACCACTAATCCTCAGGCAAGTGCGAATCAACACCACAATGAGATACGCCTCACACCCATCGGGATGGCTCCATCAATAAAACGGAAAAGACAAGTGTGGGCGAGGACGCAGGGACACCGGACCCCTCGTGCCCTGTCGACGGCAAGGGAACGTGGTACAGCGGCTGTGGAAAACTCGAGAGCTAAAAGGTGGAGGCATCCCGCGTGTCCATCGACATCTGAACGTATAAACGTGGTCCATCCACACGAGGGGATATTGCTCAGCCTTAACAAGGAAGGATGTTGTGCTGTAACACGAAGGGACCTTGAGGACATTATGCGAAGCGAAACAAGCAGGGCAAACACCAAAGGACAAATCCTGTTCACGCGACGTCCCTAGAGTCCTCTGGTTCACAGAGATGGAAAGTAGGGAGGGTGGCGGGTGCCCGGGGGTGGGAGAAGCCGGGGGGGGGGCGGGGGGCAGGGGGGTGGAGAGTCAGTGGCTAAGCGCCCTGACCATGGCACCGGGAAGTTCTCTTTCCGTGAGTCCCGCTGTGAGATGGTTGACCAGCTGGCTCGGGGTCTCTGTTCAGCACGGGCTGGGGGGTGTGAACTTGAGGCTTGGGGGAGAACACACGCTGAACTTCCACACCTAGCGAGGGCAGCAAAGGCTCCTCAGGTTGCCTGCTAGGGACCCAGGGTGGGTCTTGGGGACACCCCCCTGTCCTCGAAGATCCCAGTCTTGGGGAGAGAGGGGGAGCTGGCCCCGCACACATCATTATGTCATTCATTACTCCATGAATAAGCCTGGAAGGCTAGGAAAATCTGTGGGTGTGGTGGATGCTGGTGGTCCCCACCCAGATCCCTTTTCCAGGGGGTCTCTACCTCCCGGCTGCTCACGGCCGAGCCCCCCAGCTCCTTACCTTTCCTGGAAAGGAGCCACTTTGCCTGACTGTGCCTGGAAGGATCTGCTGTCCCCTCGGGCAGTCTGTAGGCAGGGACTGACCGATAAGGGGGTACAAAAGCAGGGACCCCGTGATTTCAGGTGGGAAGGAGCTAGCATACGGCTCACACCCCAGACTCCACTGCAATCACGTGTTTGTTTCCCTCTTTGTTGGCCCTGCCCTGCTTCCCTCATTTGTTTCTACGGGCTCCCCCCCTCCCCTGCCAAATTCATGCCCGCTCTGAACCTCTAAATGTGACAGTGTTAGACATAGGTGCTTTGCAGAGGTAATTAATTCAGATAAGGTCTCATCCGCTTAGGATGGGCCCTAAACCCAACCACCAGTGTCCCCGTAAGATGAGGGAAATTCAGACAGAGACACAGAGGAGAGGCCACGTGAAGTCAGAGGCAGAGGCCAGAGGGATGGGGCCACAAGCCCAGAACTGGAAGCTCCAGAAGCCGGAACAGGCAGGAAGGACCTCTCCAGAGCCTCCAGAGGGAGCTCGGGCCCGCCAACACCTTGATTTCAGACTTCTGGCCCCCAGATGGCGAGACGGCAGGTCTCTGTTGTTGTAAGGCCCCTGGTCTGCAGAATCCCCTGCCAGGTCCTGTACAAATTCCTGGTGCACGGTTTTTGAGAAAACCGTTGTTTTAAGTCGCTAGCTCTGGGGTAGCTTGTTATGCTGCGGCCAGGCCAAGCAAGGGCCGTGATCTTGGTTCTCATTGCAACAGGGGGCTGTGGGTTGCCGCTCAGCCCGGGGAGGCGGCCTGGGACACGGGCGCCGAGCAGGCCCCGAGAATGGGTCGTCAGGGGCAAGTGGGGGGCCGGCAGGGAGGTGGGAAGACTGAGATTTCAGAGGGGGTGAGACGGAGTCTGCCGGGTGTGGGTGGGGGCGGGAGGGCGACCCCAGGAGCTGGGCAGGCCGGTGGATGAGGATCTTCTAGGGTGTGGACCCGGGGAGGCAGAGGTGGCTTCGGCAGTCCCAAGCGGAAAGTGCCCGAGGCTCCAAGTGGGGAGGGGGCATCTCAGCATCCCGCAAGGGCGTCTGAGGCCCTGGGGCTCCGGTGGCCTTTCGGCTCCCTCCCAGGCCTCAGCGCTGGGCTGCTCTCCCTGCCCCCTTGTAGGCCCTGGCCTCCCCTCCCACGTTCTTTAGGAAGCTTGTAGGATTCAAATTACGAACCAAGAACACTCACAAAGTGCTAGCCTTGAGGAAATGCTGAGGGGCCTCGACCCCTCCTGCTTTAGGCAGGCTGGAGTGAAGCAGGGAGGCTGCATGGAGGAGGAGAAATCTGGGGTGTGACGCGTCTCCTCCAAGGAGCCGGAGCTGCCAGCACGGAGGGCCTCTGCTCACAGGACAGCACTCCGGGCACAGCCATGAAGGTGAAAAGGATTGGGACGTTAAGACCGCAATGGCGTCTGTTTGGAGCTTAAGAATAACAAAAAGCAGCAGTTACTGTGCCCCGGGCCTCACACCCAGAGGAGTCACTGGGCTCGTCCAAGGTCACACAGCTGGGAGGCGGGGGGCCTGAGGCTGGCTCACCCGAGAAGGCAGGGGTGAGGAGCACAACCGGAGAAGGGACCCCACTCGGCCACCTGCTGTCAGGACGACCCCACTCGACAGGAGCCTGGTCCCTTTCCCGCCACCATCCACTCTCGCCCACGGGCAGCGTCCCTGCTCCGCTCAGTCCCCACGACCCGCCTCTCTGCCCTCCCCGCCCCCATGCCAGCACTCCAGCCCCCCCCCGGCCCCTCGGAGGGGCCCCCACGTCCCGGGGCTGCCCCAGCTCAGCACCTCCGCACTGGCTGTTCCCTCGGCCACCGGGAACGCTCTTCCCAGAAGAGCTTCCTCCCTCAGTGCCTCCAGTCCTTGCTCAAATGCCACTTCGCTGGGGCCAGGGTGGGGGCCACCTGCCTCCCCACGTCACCCTCCCTTCCCCTCGGGGTGGCCCCATCTACCTCGCAGGGCCCTCCTGTGCGGCCGACGCCCTCATTGTCACGAGGGCCCCGGCCCTTCCTTTTCCTCACTTAGCTACCGAGCTCTTAGCACTGTGCCCGGCAACGTCGTAGGCACACGAGTGAGTGAGTGGCCCCTCCGTCCCCCTCTGGGCCCCTCGCAGCCTGTGCCAGAGGCGGGAAGGCTCGGTCTGGCTGTCGGGTTTTGCCACCAAAGGGGAGGCTTTCACCCCAGCAGCTGGACGAAGCCGGGGGTGTTCGGCCAGAGACCTGGGGACCCCAGGGGACAGCAGAAGAAAAGCCAAGCCTGGACTTGGCCAGTCAGGGCTCCGGGCCTCATCCCTGCCCCCCACCCCCCCATCCCGGAGGAAATATGAGTCAGCTACACGTACTGGTCTCTCTCGAGCTGCGGTGACAAAATGCCACCACCCTGGGTGCCTTCACATAACCGGGACGCGTGGTCTCCCCGCTCCGGAGGCCGGACGTCTGAAGTCCAGGCGCGTGCCCCTTGGCTCCTTCCGAGGCTGTGAGGAGGAATCTTCTCGGGGGCCCCCCTCCCAGCTGCCGGCGTGCTCTGGCATCTCTCCGCCTGTCCGTACGACACCCCAGCCTTCTCTCCCTCCGACTGTTTCTTCACATGGACCCTTCAGAGGCGCACCAGCCGCACGGGATTAAAGCCCAGCCGAGGGACCCCATTTTAACGCAATTATCTCTTTAGAGACCCTATTTCCGGACAAAGTCACCTTCTAGGTCCTGGGGGCCAGGGCTCCAACATTTCTTTTTCAGGGGGCCGCGATTCAACCCCTAACACCGCCCGGGCACGTCTTGGGCACAGCTAGGTCTCGGGCGTCGAAAAGAAGGAGAAGGTGACGTCTCGGAGACCACAACGGGTACGGTTAAGGATCCCACAGCCCCAACTGCCTCCTTTGGGTTCTGTCAGGTGATTGCACCTGTTTGGTGGGGGGGAGGGGGACCCAGATCCTAGGCACCTGAGGTCACCATTTAATTTCTTCTATTGCAACGCACACGAGCAAACACGTCCTATGTCACATCCTAGTAGAGACTCGTTATATACATAGTGTTCCCAAACTAATCTATACCCTTCCGATGGCGGACGGGCTCTGGAAGTTTCTGCTCCACATGACCATAGTCCCTTTCCTTTTTACAAAAGGCTAGTCGTAGTCGGTACATCGATTTCAAGACTCCTTGGTGGCATCTTCTTAAGAGTTTGAAAACTCCGCTTGGGTCAATCTGCTTTTTTTTAAATTAAAAAAAATTTTTTTTTTAGTGTTTTTATTTATTTTTGAGAGAGAGAGAGAGACAGAGTGTGAGCAGGGGAGGGGCAGAGAGAGAGGGAGACACAGAATCTGAAGCAGGCTCCAAGCCGTCAGCAGAGGCTGACATGGGGCTCGAACTCATGGACCGCGAGATCCTGACCCGAGCCGAAGTCGGACGCTCAACCGACTGAAGCCACCCCGGCACCTCCTGAGTCGGGCTTCTGATGACCAGCTCTGGGGGCTCACTCTGCACCCCCAGGAAAGTGCTGGGGCCCGTGCCAGACCGGGGCAGGGGGCACAGAGCTCTGGCTGGTCCCAGCGTGGGGACGGCGTGAACCGTCCCCGTCACGAGAATAAACCGCAAGATTCAGAGTCCCCGCGAAACTCCGTGACGCTCACACCCCGCTAGGCTCCCGTCTTCAAGGCCACATTTGTGTGGACACAGCTGGCGAAAATTCGTCTCCCCCACCCCCACCCGCAGCCCTGCAAGGCTCAGGGCCTCAAATAGACACTGGAAGACGGGGAGGGAACCCTACACTTGGCATTTCGGTGCAGGTTTGAATCGTTTTCGACACCTTCCCCCAAACGCTACGTCAAGTCCAACGGGCCTCTTTTCATACACGATAAATGTTTCCATTTATTCGGCAACTCAATGTGCACAGCACATACATCACAACATGGGGTCGGCACCTGTATAAAACTACAGACAGATCCTGGGAACATCGGTAGATACAGAAACCTTAAATCCTATCACGGCAACAGAAACCCCTCGTAATTTTTCAAAGGTCCGATTACGTCGCTTCTACGCTTCGCGCGTGACTCCTCGCGGAACACGCGCCAAGCGGTCGGGGGAGACCACGGTCTGTACGGAAGGCCTCTCACTTCGTGGCAGTTCGACCGGGCTCTGAGACGAGGCGCCGCGCCATAATTCAAGGCATCTAGGACTTCGCCGGGTGAGTCCTCTCGATCCAGAACGTCGGCACATTCCAGCACCCGCCCCCCGCCCCGCCCCTCGGCCCCATCAGCGCGGAGATCCGTTAGCATCTCCTCTCGTCGATACTCCCGGAGTGTAGGACACAGATTCAAAGGGAAAGCATTTGGGCTCGGCCGCATGGACGGCAGGTGAAACCGTACCGTCCGGGTGGCGGTCAGGCCTCGGGAGCCGCCTCGGTGGGCGGAAGGACAGTGTTTTGAGTGGATGATTTGCATTCGAACCACAGGGTTTCCAAAAGGAATGTGAAAGACAAAAAAACAACTCCAATCAGAGCGTCCAGTCTTGCCGTCTGTGGACTCCCATAAAGTTAATTTGGGACGCCGTGTTCGGGAACGTCCTGGGAGAGCGTTAAAGTCTTGACGAAACATTCGGAGCATTCCTGGTAGCGAGCTAAGGTCATTTGGTAGAAACTCGAAAAAGTCATTCATTAAAATTAAATGTTTGCCGTCACCTCGGGCCTTTTTTTAAACAGCACCGACCCTGCCCCCCTGCGTCTTTGCTGCCACCGACAGGGGTTACATTTGTAAAATATATAAAGAAAAATATAAGGTTACTTGGTGACCATATAGTGCACTCTAACAGCTGTCTGCAAATATTTTCACCATGATTATCCTTACTAAAAGTAAATCACGGGGTAAAGATAGCTCAAACGTGACAAGGTTTGAATGGGACGCACGGAGGCTATCTGCGATCCTTTTGGCCCCTGGGGGTGGTGCTCCCCTGCACCCGGTCCGAGCCCTCTGCAGATCTCGCCAGACGACTGGTTTAAGGGCTCTCGAGGTAGACGTGAAACGCACTTAATCGGGGAATGCAATGGAGAGAGACGGCATCTTCCTCCACGCAAACGCGCCATCGCGTGTCTTTGTCCCGTTACGAGGACATTTCACCTAAAGTCAACAGCTAGTTCTCAGCCCCAAGCTGCCCAAGCACAGGTTGGTGCTTTTTTTTTTTTTTTAACCCTATATTCTATGACTTACCAGAAGTACCTGCTATCACGAACTGTAGTCTTTCACACCTGTCTGCCCACGTCTAGCTTCCCGCGGGGACGTCGGTTCCTTTCCGTCGAATTTACAAAATTGCTTCCTTCTGCCTCTTTCCCAGGGGCCACAGAGCAACGCGGGTTGTGGCTGATCCAAAAAAGGAGCACGGGGGTTTACAGAGTGGTCTAAGAGTCTCCCCCGTCGGGGAGATGGAGGAAGATTGACTGCAGGGAAGTTCAAAGGTCAGTCTCGGCAGGTCTAAAAACAGAGCGGCAGGGCTCGCTCCCACAGTGCGGTTTCTGTACCCCAAGTAAGGCGATACGCCCCGACGGACAGCGACAGGGCCCAAAGGAGCGGGGCGCCGGAGGATGCCGGGAGCAGAGCCGGGGGCTGGGAGGGTCCTTAGCTGGCTCCAGGGCCCCCAGGAAGGCCCTTGCAGACGCAGGGACGCTCACAGCCACGGTACAGGGCACCGTGCAAAGCGGGCTTGAGACCGGCGGCCGACGTCACCGTTTTTAAACACACAGAGGAGTAGCAGCACACTTGTGACAACTTTTTGACACGTTAAATGATGCCAGTGGCAGGCTCTTCACCGTCTTACCAGAGAACCCGGGGCTGGGTTTTTTTTTGTTTGTTTCGCTTTGTTTGTCTTTTTTTCCAAAAACAAAAAACAAGAAAAAACAAGACACACCCACAGAACCATAAATAATTTGGTGGCAACATATACACATTTAAATAATTAATTTAAATATCTTACACCTACTCTCGCATTAAACTGTCCGTCTGAAGAAAGGCCCCCGAGCGCCCAGACACCGGGGCAGGAGGCCGGGGGTCACAGCCTGGGCAGGAAGTGGGTGACCTTCATGGCGGGTGACACGCGACTGCCCTTCTTCGTCTTGCCGTTCTTGCTCAGGGCGATGAAAGTGCCCGGGTACCTGTAGCTCTCGTAGGCGTTGTAGTTGTTGGGAAGGAGGATCTCTTTGAACTTGCACTCTTCCGCGAAGAAGGGCTGGGAGGGAGAAGGGACGGCGTCAGGAGGGGCCACCTCCCGGCCAGGGAACCCTGAGGGCCACTCGTCAGGGGCTCCTTTCTGGCCCGGCCCTGCTCTGGCTGAGAGGTGTCTCCTGGGAAGCTGGGGACAGATGTGGCCAGCCCGCAGCAGCAGCTGGCGCCCCAGCCACCTGCCCTAAAGGCTCCGGTCCTGCGTCCTGCGGGCTGGAACCCGCCAGAGACGCTACAGAGAAGGGCTGTGGAGGGCATCTCTTGAGGCACTAGGAGGTGCCCACTCAGGGATGGCAGAAATCTCCCGGTTCCCCGTGCTGGGGCTCTGCCCCTCGTTCGCACTGGCCCAGTTCACCGCACTGCCTCAGGGCGCTTGCGTTCGGGGCCGGGACGGTGGCCATCCTGTGACCCACACCACAGTCGCCATGATCCAGGCATCCGCCGGCCTGGAGAGGTCGCGAGCGATCCTGCGGGCGCCGCGGCCCCAGCCTGGGGCTCGGCCGGCCCCTGGGTACTCACCGAGCCGTACAGCTTGCCCTTGCTGTTCATGGCCACGAAGAACCGGCTGGCCACTCCGAAGATGCTCACCACGCCCCGCTCCACGGGCGAGAGCTCCAGCAGGCCTGGGGGCGGGGCGCCGGTCACTCCGGGGCAGGGGACCCTGGCCCGCCCCACCCGGCCCGGACGCCCCTCCTCGGCCTGCGAGCCTCCGGGCCCCTCATTCTGGGGTGCGGATGGATGCAAGGGTCACCCCCCACCCCCCACCCCCCCTCCGGGGCCCAGCGGGGGTGGGCGCGGACTCGCTGGCCTCCCTGCCCGGCCCCCGCGGCGGCCGCGCCCAGCCCCGGACGGTAGGACCCAGGCGGCCCCGCCGTCCCCGACCTGGACGCGCTCCCCGGGCCCCCGCGGGTGCCGGTGGCTGCGCCGCTCGTCCCGTGCCCACGGGCGCAGGCGCTGGAATTCGGCACCCAGAGCCCGGGCTTCCGAGGGCGGGGAGGCGGGGCTCGGCCGCCCGGGTGCGCAGCGGCAGTCCGCGCGGCGACTCCGGGGGGGCCGAGAGCGCTCGTGTCCCTGCGCCAGAGGGGCCGGGACCCGAGCCGGTCCCGGTTTCCCACAGCCGCCGGCAGGTGCTGCCCCGGCCCCCGCCTCCGCCCCACTCACTGTCGCTCGTGTCCGCGTGCACGCCGCCGATGCGGCCGTCGGGGAGCACCTGGAGGTGGAAGCCGATGCCCACGTTGCAGTAGAGGCGCCGCAGCCGCTTGATGCCCAGCAGGTAGTCGCCGGCGCCGCTCTGGACGGCCGCCTCCTTGGGCTGCGAGGCCACCGGCAGGCGCGCCAACGAGCGCGCCACCAGGCTCTCCCAGCGGCGCTCCAGCTCGGCCCCCAGCGTGCCGTTGGGGGCGGTGGGTGCGGCGGCGGCCCCTCGGCCCGCCCAGGGCGCCAGCACGGCCAACAGGAGCGCCGGGAGCAGCGCCGCCGCGGCCGCCCGGGGCCCCGCCATCCCAGCCCTCGGGCCGCGCGTCCGTCAGTCGCGCCGTGTGCGCCCGGGACGCCGCGGGGCCGAGCTGCGCCGGTGGCGGCCGGCGGGAGCGCACGGCCGGGCCCGGGCGGGGAGTGCGCGGCCGACGGAGGAGCGGGAGGCGAGCGACGGGGCCCCCGGGGCGCAGGCAGCTACCCGGGCTGCATGGAGGGGCGGGCGGCGGGGCGGGACGCGCGGCCCGGGCTGGGACCCTGCGGAGCGGTGCGCGCCTCCCTGCGCGCTGGGCCGGCCGCGACAGAGCCGCTATATATAGCCGGGCGCCCCCTCCTACTCCCGCGGGGGGCCGATCGCGTTCGCCCGGGCGCCCGGGGCGCTGTGGCGCTCGCGGCCGGTCGCAGGCCGCCTGCCAATCAGGGCTGGGGGAGGGGAGGCGGCCGGGACGAGCGCCGCTGGTGCCACCTGGAGGGTCCCCGGCCCCCGCCCCTGGCCTCGCCGGCTCGCCGACCTGTTTGGCCCGCCCCTTCGCGTCTCCTCCACTCCGGCCTTCCAGCCAAAGTTTTGCCTCCCGCACTTTGTCCCCGCCCGTCCCCTTCTCTCCGCCTCTGCCTGAGCAGCTTCTCTGAGTGCCGCCCTAACCCGGGCACCCTCAATTCCCAGCAGCCACTCTTGGCGCCTGGCTTCTGGGGGACTCCCGGGAGCCCGGCTCCTTTGCTGGGACCTTGCAGCCCCTCCTGGGTTTGGGGGTAGCTTGGGGGCACTCAGCAACGCGAGAGCCCGGCCAGGGAAGGAGGAAGCCAGCGGTCCCAGCACCACCCCCCCCCCCCCTGCACTCTGGTTTGGCCGCCCGCGCGCTCTGGGGGCCGCGGCAGCGTAAGCCGGGTGGAGGCGTCCCCGGAGCAGGGTGCTTCCGGGTGGGCGCTGCTAAGAGATTGCAGGGGGAGAGGCAGTGAGGAGGGTGTAGCCGGGAGAGGCCACAGCCCTGCGCCCTCTGCGAACATCCTGCACCACGTCAGGACAGGTGGCAGGGTGCAGGGACAGACAGGACTTTCGCCGCCCTCTGCCCTTTGATTTGCAACAGAAATAGTCAAGTGCCACAGCTGGAGCCCCCTACCTAGTGGGGACCCAGGCCAAGCCTCTGGAGACACCCTCAGCATCTGTTGTCACTACTCCTGCTGCGCCCCCTGATGGGGGCGGGGCTCACCCCACGCTCTAGGTGCTGGCTCACCTCGGTGTGAAAATACCTGTTTTCTGTGGTACCTGAGGAGCTGGGCCGCCACCTCCCAGCAGGTCCTGTCCAGCCACAGCTCCGGGGGGGGGGGGGGGTCAGTGCCCCCCTCAGCCCCTGCTGCCACCAGAGATGTCATCAGGCCATTTCATCCTCCCGCGCCTCCTACCCCATTCCTGCCAGGGGAGCCCTCCGACCCAACCTCTGAACCCTGTAGGGCTCCCACACCCCGCTGGATGGGACCTGGGAGATTTGAAGTCTCCATCCTAAAGCCCAGAAAGGGGGTGGGGGGCTCAGCAGGACCTGAGCCAGGACTCCAGCCTCTCCCGTGAGACTCTGGGCTCCCCTCGGGCCTGCAGCCCGCCAGAGAAGCGCCCACCCAGGCTGGGGCCCAGGAGGGCTCCAGGGCTGCTGGTCAGCTCAGAGCTGCTGCGGGGCCCCGGGACCCCCCAGATGAGACTTCGGATCTGGGCCAAGAAGATCATTCTGGCCAGGGTGCAAATGCAGGAGACCGAGAGACACCCCCAGCGCCCCCCCCCCGACTCTCCATGCAGCCTTCGAAAGTCCTTCTTAGTCTCTGGGACGCCCCCTGACCCCCCATTTGCAAAGCAGCATGGAAGGTAGGGTGGGCGCCCCTCTGGGGAGGTGGCCCCCCTGATGTCTTGGCAGCCTGTGGTCCTGTTTTCCCAGGACCCCCCTCAGGGAGCTCCCATCCCGTGCCTCCTGTTTGCTGAAAAGTTCGGCGAGGGAATTTAGCGGCTGGTTCATCCGGTTGGTCCCCCAGAACTCCTGGCCCACCTGCGCACATTGTAGATGGCCCTGGTGACAGTCTTTGGAAGGACCGACAGCCGGCAGGGGTGCCAGGAGCGGGGAACTCGCCGTCCTTACCTGTGCAGGCCTCCTCAGGTGTCAATGGGGCTGGCAGATCACAGTGACATTGAACCAGCCGGCAGGAGAAGCATTAGTGTTTCCAGGCCCCTCGTCGCCCCCTCCCCCACCCCGTCTCCTGCAGTCTCTCCCTTGGCCCCATCGGGCTTCTCTCCAGCCTCCTCACTGGAGGACCGTCCCCAGATTTTCCCATCACTCGGGAGGCCTTCGGGTGGCCGTCCCCCACCGAGGCTGTCCTCTGTCAGAGCTCCTTCCCAGCCCTCGGGACGTCCCCTCATTTGCTTGCTGACCCTCCGTTAGTCACGTCCGTGGAGCAGGCACGGGTGTGTCTTATTCCCAGCTGTGACCCCAGGGCCTTTAACAGGGCCGGGCACACAGTAGGTGCTCAGTACGTGTCTGTGCGTGAATGGCTGCCTGGCTCAGGGCAGCCTGGAGCCTCCCCACCTGCAGATCCTCCAGTTCAAGTGGGGGACGCCCAACCCCTCGCTGTGCCCGGGGCAGGGCGGTGGCAGGGGCAGCAGGATCCAGCTGCCGGCTCCCCCACGGGAAGCTCCACACCGGGTTTTCGCCTTTAATCGACGGGAGGAATAAGGGTACCAAGGTGGCGAATGTTTCCAGACCCAGCCCCCCTGAGGATTTGAAACAGGCCCTACTCACACCCCGGGGACCCCCGTGTACCACGAACCTGGGGGCCAAGGAAGCGTGTGGGGCCCTGTGGAGGCTCTGGGCTCCCAGCCTCCTGCTCCGTCCCCGTTAGCCTCGGAACATTGGCCGTTTCACTTCTGATCGTGGTCAGCGTCTCCGTTTGCAAAATGGGCTTATCAGCAGCTACGTGGAGGGGTTGGTGTCAACCTTAAGACACTCAGCCCCATGGCGGCAAGCTCCTTGTTGGGGTTCCGACAGGGCCTGGCTCACAATAGATGGTGGGAGTTTGCACAACAAGGTCATCTTTATCCTCGAGGACGCTGCACGTTGCTTCATCCCCAGTGACTCGAGGGACCCACCAAAGGCTCCGAGCCGAGCCCTCCTAACCATGACCTTTTCTAACCTACGAAGCACCCCACAAAGTCATATCATCACACGGGGCTTTTCCTCTCCCAGGAGTGACAGGGCTTCTCAGAACGACCAGCCCAGCCGTTAAGACCTTACTTGGCCTAATACTACTACTAATAAAGAAGCCAATGTAAATTCCAAGTCCTCGGGGCAGTGCGATGGCAGCTCAGCCAGACGGGGCTCTCCGGCTGCAGGGACTTAGCAAATGCTCCCCGTGTTTTCTCTGCCCAGCTTCCTGCTCTCCACTTGGCCCTCACGGTAAGGCCTTCCTGCAAGGTGTCACAGAGGTGTCTTGGGTAGACAGAAACTCACCCAGAGGTGGCTCTGGGCCCACTGGATTCTCCTCCCCCTTGTTATTCTTCTGGGTTCTCTTTGACCTGGAAGCTGACCCAGCCAGGTGAGAGTGACAGATGCAGGGACAGTTTCTCCAACCAGAAATCAGTAAATCGGTTCACCATGCAGATACCCAGGTACGTACATCCAAGTACATATCAGATACCCAGGCCTGGGAGAACTGGATGAACCATACCTCGGTTTCCATATCTGTAAGCTGAGGAATCCTTGTTCTCATGTCCGACAACGTCTGGGAGATTTAAATGGGAGGATGTGTGTTTAGCACTTAGACCAGGCAGGCCACGCCGACTTCAGATGTTGCTGCCCTGCTGGAGCACTTGGCTGGGGAGCCAGGGGCCCGGCACAAGTCCTGACTGTCCCCCCCCCACCCCACACACACACCACATAACTATGGGCAGTTCTCTTAGAGCCCAGGATCTACCTTCACACACTTGCGGAGAGAATGAGAATTAGATGCATAACCTGACCTTGAACCTGAGCACCTGTCCAGATAAAAGCTGTGGCCGGGACATTTATTGGGTGCTGTCGGAGGCCAGTCCGGGCCAGGCCTGGCGGGTCTGCTCCTCTGCCTCTTATCCCACAGCAGGGAAGGCGGGCCGAGCTTATCATCACTCCAGTCACAAGGCTGACAAATAGCAGAGCCAGGACTCAAGCCCTTGAGGTGTTGGACACCAAAGCCCAAGCTCCCAGCCACCCTGATCCCTGCCTCAGTTTCCTCTTTTGGGAAGCAGAGCTCATGGTCCCAACCGTGTCTGCTCCACGTGGACGTTAGGGATCCAGACCATGTTGGGGAAATCTTTTGTGAGCTCCAGAGTGGGGATGAAGCTCCAGGCATTGACGTCACAACCGTGGAAAGTCACAGAACACCGTCAGTGCCCCCGCTCCCTACCAGGCCCTTCTCATATTTCAGATCAGACAGTCGGAGCCAGGAGGGACCCACCCAGGGGTGCTGAGTATGATCCTCCTGTTCCACAGTGGACAGTGGGAGGCCAGAGAAGGAAAGGGTCACCCAGGGCTCACTCAGGGGTCTGTCCACTCAGGCATTCTGTCTCCCTGCCCAAGTCAGATAGCCGCGGACCCGCAGAACCTACGTCTTGGGGAAGGAGAGCCCCCAAACCAGAGAGCCAGCAGGAGGCTGCCGCTCGGGAGTCGTGGGGTGTCCTCTGGGACACACGCGAGGGCAGGCTCAGTGGAGAGTGAGCAGGCCGTCGGGATGGGGACATTTCCACCAACACCTGCAGGGTGAGAAGAGGCTGGTCAAGGGAAGGGTGGGGAGCTTCAGGCACAGCGGATAGCGGGGCAAAGGCCCAGAGGTGGGTAGACCTGTGGACCAGGCCAGGGTTCTAGTTCACAGCGCTGTGCCCATCCCAGGGGTCTGGGGGCTGACCACCAGGAAGGCTGGGACGTGTGTGTCATCAGAGGTGAGACGGGGCTGGCTCCCCTGTCCCTAGGCTCAACGTGTCCCAGCACCTCTGACAATGAGGCCACCCTCTTCCCAGCAACGCCAGGGGTCTGCCTGTTTGGGTGGGCGTGAGAATCAGCCAGGTTCAATGAGAGGGCGTGGGAAACACCCGTGTGGGTGGGAGCCGGACCCCCGTCCCTCTCACCCGCAGCCTGCAGGGCCCTCAGAGGATCATCCTGGGGCAGGTGGGGTGAAAGACAGGTCATTTCAAAGGTCAGCCTCAACGCAGACAACTGGGCTCTGCCCTCCTCCTCCCTTCCTTCTCCTCTCCCTTCCCACCCCATGCCCTGGATGGACCCGCTGGGCCTAGGGAAAGTTCTGGACAACATGCTCAGCCTGCGTATGGCATCTGTGCCCCAGATGGGTCTTTTCCCTTTACTTCTCCCGGGGACGGCAAAGCCAAGAAAAACCCCAAGGTATCACCTGGCCCAGTTCATGCATCTTGCAGAAGATTCCGTCATAGGCCACAAATCAAGGAGCAGCACTGACCCAGTGGGGCTGATGGGCTATGGTGGGGACTTGGAGACAGACAGGCGGGGGCCAGATGCCGGCTCCTCCCCTAGGGACTGTGTGGCCTTGGGTAAGTCACACCCTCTGAGCCTCTGTTGCTTTTCCTGCAAAGCTGGGTCTACAACGGTGCCCACCTGCTCAGGTATCTGGGACGACTGAAGGAAATGGGACCGTCCCTATCATCCCTTGGGGAGGGGCTGGGGGGCCCTGCGTTCTCTGAGGCAGGAGGTCAGGGGAGGGACCCTCCCTGGGGAGGGGGCCAGGGAACCCCCAGCCCCCTTTCTCGTCTGGCCCCATCCTCAGCAGGGCACATCCTGGCGTGTGAGTGAGCCACCTGTTTGCACTTTATCAGGTTGAAATCCAAAATGTATCAGGAAGGATTGCAAAGAACGTCTCTAGTCTATTGACTTTTTTTTTAAGTTTATTTATTTATTTTGAGAGAGAGAGAGGCAGGGAGGGGCAGAGAGAGGGAGAGACAGAGACAGAGACAGAGAGAGAGGCAGGGAGGGGCAGAGAGAGAATCCCAAGCAGGCTCCACACTGTCAGCACAGAGCCCGACGCGGGGCTCGAACTCACGGACCGCGAGATCGTGACCTGAGCCGAAGTCGGACGCTTAACCGACTGAGCCACCCAGGCGCCCCGATATTGACATTTTTAAATAAAATTCTTCCACTGCTCTTTTAAGTGTATCCAGTGGGGTCTAAGAACCATAAGGACTTGATAGGTTTCATCTTTTATTTTAAAAAACATGTGAACAACTTTACTCCAACAGCCAAAAATCGTAAATCCTTACCATTTTCTTTGCATTTATGTTTCCACTCTACGCCCCCCACCAGTTTAACCCGAATTTAAGGTAACTTTAACCTTGAAAATCTTTTTTGATCACCTTATCATGATTCTCTGGAACCAAGAGATTTCTATGAATTTGAAATTTTTTTAAATGTTTTATTTATTTTGAGAGAGAGAGAGAGACAGACGGACAGAGAGAGAGGCAGGGAGGGGCAGAGACAGGGAGAGAGAGAGACAATCCCAAGCAGGCTCTGAGCTGTCAGCACGGAGCCCAATACAGGGCTCGACCCCACGAACCGTGAGATCATGACCTGAGCCGAAATTAGGAGTCAGAGGCTCAGCTGACTGAGCCCCCCCACCCAGGTGCCCCTATGAATTGATATGTCTTAAAAATGATTTTGTGAGCGTTTTTGCTCTGGATTTTGTTTCCATCACAAACATTATTAATACGTAGTTGATCAAAATACTGCGAACGTAATACCAACCTCATTCACAGAACGGGCGGGGGTTGGGGGGGGTGCTCTGTTACCATGAAGTCACTCAGGGATTCGAACACCTGTTCGTTCAAAATCACGACTTACCACCCAAAGTGGTTTTCCCCACTCTGTCCACTGACACCTGGACTAGATCCCTTTTTAAAATTTGTCAACGGTAAGGACGCAGAAGCCTCCAGAGTCCGCGAAGGATTTCTCACCAGTCACCGGCATCCGGCGTTTCAGCTTCTGGGCAGTTCCTCCAAAGGCTTTTCTGCTAAGACCTTGGAAGAAGGCTGAATGGTGCCAGCTGTTTTGTGACCGGGGAGGGGGGGGCACGGCGTTGAGCCCGATACAGGGGACCAAAGCGACAGGCGGGGCGGAGTCATTGCTGGGTGATGACAACCTTCTGACGTCTCGTGTGCTGTATGGACATTTCTTTGCAACCCTGGGTCCTGCAGGCTTCGTCCCCCTGACGTGGCGAAACCCGCAGCTGGACGGATTGGCCAGGGCGGTCCTCGGGGCGAGACGACCGCGTCGGATCGCAGCCGGGAGACCCCCGACCCGTTTCCCAATTCACACAGGCGAGGAGGATGTGTGTCAAGGGCGGATGCCCTGCGTCTGACTTGTGGCTCTGACCGAGGGGGCGGGTGACAAGTGTGTCCACAGTAGACAGAAACGGCCAGACCCCTGCCACGAGCTGGTGCCTGCTGACCTCGGGCCTCCCTTGCAGGAGAGATGCACCCTTGTCATCCGTGTGGGATTTGGGGGTCGGGTCACGGCGTGAGAGCAGCATGCCTGGGGCCCTCCGCTCCCCAAGATGTCTGCATCCGCAACCCCCCGGTGCGGGCCCCACCGTCCCTACAGCTGCCTTCGACCCCGGTAGGGGCTGCTTCTGGGTCAGGGGGAGCTGAAGGAGGTGTCCCTGTTCGTTCGCTTGCTGTCCTGAGGCTGTGGCACCTCCCAGTGCAGAGCTTAGCCTGCCTTTTGTGAAGCGGGGTGGGGACCGCCCGAGGGAGGCAGCCTGGGGGTCACCTGTTCCTCTTAGTCAAGGGGCCAGAGGACACGGGGGCTTGGGCTGCAGGTGTGGCCCTCCGGGAGGGGGCAGAGACATTTCGAAGAGGCATCCCCCCTCTCCTTGCCTAATTAGCCCTCTACTCACCTTCCTGACCTCATTGCAACCTTGACCTTTCGGGGAAGCTTTGCCTGGCCTCTCAAGTCCAACGGCATCGCAGCCTGGCCTTAGGAAAGGCCAGCCGTGGCCTCTTGAGACAAAAAGGAGACTCCTAATTGTGGCCCTGGGACCAAAGGGGCACCCCTGGGCAAGCGGGGGCTCGCGGTCCCCTTCCCTGTGCCAGCTGTCACCCTCCACGCACGGAGGCCCCCAAAGCGCCCTGGTCGCTGACTCCGGCTCTTGCTGCCTCTCTGGCGGCCAAGGCACTCCTGAAGAGGGCTCAGGGCACTCGGTTCCCCTGTGACCACTCTGCCCTGGCCAGGCTGGGGGGCACAGGCTGGCCCTTTAAAGGGCTGTGTTTGGCCCGGTGAGAGCCACCGAGGGGAGGTGCTGCATCTGGGCAGGATTCAGTGAAAGGTAGGGGGACCGTGCCTCATGGGCCCCGTTTCTCACCCACTTGTCACCAGCCCGGTCTTATCAGTCCCTACTACCACAGGTGTGGACAGAGCGAACCCTCACGGAGTCGACTGTGTCTTGTTTTCCCGCAGGGTCGACCTCGTTGGTTGTGTCCTCTGCGGTCGCCCCTGGCTTCTTTTTAGGGTCCCCCCCCCCGTTGGACGAGATAAACTCTCTGCTGAGCCTTAGTTTCCTACCCAGGTTGGGGGGACGGGTGCCAAGCCGAGCCCCCCCCCCTCGCCCCCGACTGGAAAAACAAGGGATCCCCCCACCCCCTCTTCCGCCCCCTCCGGGGCTCAGGGAACAGCAGGAGGCATCACCTGCACGCGAGAAACTACGATCTCCCCACTCAGCATCATTGTCATGATCCCTGCCATCGAGGGCGAGGCCACCAGACTCCCGCCTCCTGGGGGGCCGTCCGCACTGCCCGGCTGCACCCCTCACTCTGGCTTGCATGGGTCCTGACCCTCGTGCTCCCATCTGTAAAATGGGTAACAGCGGGAGGACGGTCCTGAAGGATCAGGCCTCTGATTGTCTCCCGGGAGGCGGGGGGACGGGGGCGGGGGGAGATTCCGCGGCTGAGGCCGGGGCGCTGGCCATCGAGGTACCCGAGGGCCACTCCTCAGCCTCCGGCCTCGGTGACAAGAGGCCCTGTTCTGCCTCTGCCGCCTGTTTGTTGCCATCCCCCATCCCGTGCGCCTGCTCTAAGCCTGGGATGCGGCTTCTAAGCCGGGGCAGACCCAGCCTGCTATTCTGGGGCCTTCTTTCAACTATTTTGGTGAAGACCAACTGGCGACCTCCTTTAAAATAGATGCTCCCAGCCAGAGGTCATTCCCTGAGAACCGGGTCAGATGGGCTGAGACTTCTTCCCAGCAGCTCATTCAAGTAGAACCAGACCGCCCCTGGCATGTGGGGCTGCCTCGAGGGCCGGACTGAAAGGCCAACAGGCAAGCGTGGGGCCGAGGCCAAAATAAAACTTGCCCGGCCCTCTGAGGTGCCCCGGCTTCTGTTTCACAGACGCGCTACTTTCTTCGTGCAATCCCGGGGGGCCGGCCGCAGGAGGCGGCCGGCGGCGGGCCCGGGGGCAGGAGGCTTGGCGGGAGCCAGCTCCCCGTGCGCCCTCACTCCGCGGACAGACGTCTGGGGGGAAGAGCGTGTCGGAGAAACGGCCCGAGTTCCCGGAGTCCCCGAATCACAGCCCCAAGAGACAGGCCCCCCTTCCCTTGATTTCCACGGCCGGGCGCACACGACGGACGACGACGAGTTTGCTCAGCGACACGTTCTTGCTCCTTTGATATCACAGAGGCGCAACCCCTGGGGAGACTCGGGGGCAAAGGAGCCAGAAAGGAGTCCCGGCGACAAAGAGGCGTGACTCCCGATTAGGCTGAGGGTGCGTCGCGGGCTGCACTCTGGCTCAGGTGCACAGCCTGCCCCACGGTCCCCAAGACGCTGGCCGCGGGCTCAGTGGAGCGAATCTCCTCCTTTCTGCCCCATCGCCCATCCTTCGCCGCTCCCGCCCCCCCGGAGACACTGACTCCCTCCCCTGCCCCGACCCCCAGTCGCAGGCAGGGGGACTTCTGTCCGCTTCAAAGCCCCGTGAGTCACTCAGCCAACGTCAGCTGCGCTGGGGTAGCTGGGTCTCAGACACAGGGCACGTGGTGGAGATGCCCACTGCCCTCCCCACCTCGGGGGACCCGCCATCCACGGCCAGAGCACATCCTGAGCAAGGAACGAGCCACAGGTGAGGACTCAGACAGGGAAATCGGGGGGCCTCCTGGTGGGGGCCGATGGGGGTCAGGGACGCGGCCCCCAAAGAAGAGGCATCTGGTCAACCCGAAGCTCGGGTCAGGGTGGGCTGGGTGACCTAGGCGGAGAGCAAGGCCCGGAGGCGCCACCGAGGGGGACGTGCTGTGGCAGGGGACAGAGGGTGCGGCAGGCCTTCGAAAAAGCCGCAGGCCACCTACGGTAGCTCTGTGTGGAAGGTTGGGCTCTCCCGCTGCCGCGAGCACCTCCAGATGAGGCGAAGGCGGGCGTCCCGGCTCCCAGCAGGGACCGTGTGTGGGGGGTGCAGAGAAGGCTTTACCCTACACCCCGGGTGCGGGGGGGGGGGTGAACCAGACTCGCGTGGTCTCCGAACCTCGGGCAGCGGCCAGCCCGGTCTCCTCCCGGCGGGGCCCCGGGCGGCCTCAGGTCTGAATGCGCTGCCGGCACCCAGGGCCCAGGCCCTGCCTCGCTGGCCGGGCCGGAAATGGGGGCTCAGGACGCGGGGTCCCGTGAGCCGGGGAGAGGCGCTTTTCTCTTGAGAGCAGAGAAGCAATGGGAGAACCCAAGGTGGAGGATGGCCCCAGGTGGCCTGTGTTTCTGGAATCTCGCCGACACGGGCAGCGTGGGCACGCGGGTCTGGAAGGCGCCAGCTGGGAAGTAGCTGCAGTATTTGGTGGGCCACCGGCCTCTGTCCCGGCCACTCAGCTCTGCTCGGGACCACCCCGGACAGCAGGGAAGCACCCCCGTCTGAAAGGATCACTCCATGTGCCGGCTGGGGCCCCTGGGCGCTCGGGGCCTGTGGGCACAACGGAGTGGGGGGCGGGGGCTGGGGCCCCAGAGCGCTGTCCGCACACCTCCAGCGTCTTCCCTCTCCAAACCTACCCGGCTGGCCATCCTGCACCTGCGGCTCCCCAGGGGAAATGCACCCTCTCAGGCCTCGGAAACTTCCAGAACTCGGGCACAGTAAGTGCCGTTCTATGGCAGAACATCGTGAGAGCAGCTGCCATGAACTGAGGGCGGACCTGGGGCATTTTGCTCACGTCTCAGGTAGGTTTCACATCGGCAGCTCTGGGAGGCAGCGGAGGAAACTGAGGCAGCGCAAGTCGCCGTGGTCGATCTCTCCCAGCGGCCCTTGCGAGGACAGCAGGCCCAGGCCGGCTTGGGAGCATCCCAGCCCGTGCTGATGGGAAGACCTCTGTGGAGCGCCACCTGTCAACCGATGCTGTGTGCCTGTGGCCAAGTTGCTCGCCCTCTCTGAACCTCGGCCCCCTCCTCCCCTCGCGGTGGGGGTTCAAGAAGAACATGGGCGAGGAAGGTGAGAGCCCCGTGGGCAGGTGGACGGTGGCTTGTCTGTCTTCACTGGGCAGCCTGGGTGTGTGCGGGCAGCGAGGCCCCACGCCGGACAGAGGGGGCCTGGGGACCCCCTCTTCCGAACAGAGGCTCTGGGCTGGGGCCAGACGGCTTCTTGCCGTCCTCCGTCACGCCCCGGGCCCCTGACTGTGTGACTACGCGCTTCCCAGGACCCAGGGCCTCGCGGAGGACGGCCGCCTAGGCAGCCCCGGGATGTTTGGTTTCCCACGAGCCATTGTGGTCCCAGGAGGCAGGGGATGTGGACACGCCAGAAGCAGTGACCGTGGCACTCGGAAGGGACGCGGCCTCTGTCCATCTTGATCACCCAGGACAGGAATGTGGCAGCAGAAAGGCCCCATGAGATAGAGGCCCTGATAGCTCTGGGGGGGGGGGGGGGGCGGGGGGACACTTCCTCTGACCTAGGGCGCGCAGGTCACGGTATGTGGGTTGGGCCACGATACAGGGGGGGGCGGCGACTCCCCAGAGCGGCTGGTGAGCTATCTGATGCGGCCGCTGCCTCCGTGCCCCTCCGTGACTCTCGACGCGGACGGAGGAGGCCTGATGGCCTTGGCTGTGCGCCCAGGCCTCGTCTCCCTGCACGGTGCCCACCCAGCAGGACAACGGGCCTTACGTGCGGACCCTGTCGTCTGCGTGCTCCCACCTTCTGTGAGACGGAGCGCCGGCTCGTCTTGGGAAACCTGCCTGCCCCCCAGGCTGCACTAGCAGCCCCTCCCCGACCCCGGGGCCCAGCACGGTCACCTCCATTGGTGCCCTCACCCCAGGGGGTTATCGTCGCTGGCTCTGGAGTCTGCTTCTCCCACGGCACCCCCGCTCTTAAGTGTAGGGCCCCCCTCGCACAGCCAGGGCCTCCATAAATATTTATTGGCTCAACGAGCAGATGAATGAATCATCCTGCAAACGCGGTTCTTATTTTCACGTAATAAATAGACCCTACCATTTTCCCACACCGTTCTGTGATCTTTGTGAACCCTGTGACTTCTCTAGACGGACCGCGGTTTACTTAACCGTTCTGCTCTGTTTCTAATATTAGATGGTTTCCGACGGTTTCGTTTCTCTGCCTTTTCTATTATAAACAACGCTGCGATGAACATCTTTGTGCGTAAACATTTTTTTTTTTTTTAAACGTATTTGGGATGTGATCTTCAGAAGCACAGCGTCTCTGCATTTGGGCTGAGAATTTCGGGTTAATTTACAGTCCTCAAAATTACCGGTTTTTGCGGGTGGCGGTCTGTCGGAGGCTGTCCGCTTAACCCCATCTTCACCAGCACCGGGTGGGCGGGTGGTCCCGCTTTGCTTTTTTCCTTACTAATTTGACAGGTAAGCAAGGAAACTACATTTTTATTGTATTTGTTATAAATTAAAAAAAATTTTTTTAATGTTTTTATTGATTTTTGAAGGAGAGAGAGACAGAGCATGAGCCGGGGAGGAGCAGAGAGAGAGGGAGGCAGAATCGGAAGCAGGCTCCAGGCTCCGAGCCGTCAGCCCAGAGCCCGACGCGGGGCTCGAACTCCCAGACCGCGAGATTGTGACCTGAGCCGAAGTCGGACGCTCCACTGACTGAGCCCCCCCCCGGGCGCCCCTGTTACAAACTTCTAATTTCTACAATAGTTTTAGGTTTGCGTTAAAGCTACGGAGATAGCACAGGGCGTTCCCGTGTACCCCACACCCAGTCTCCTCACCAGCCCTGACACATTGTCACTAACCGATGTCCAGCCGTGATCCCATCTTCCCAGTGTCCCCCTCAATGTCCCTCTTCTGACCCAGGCTCCCACCCAGGACCCTGCAGCACGTTCAGTCAGTACGTCTCATTCTCCGGGCCACCACGCTGGTTGCTTGGACTTGTTTTGTTTTGGTGACCTTGATGGTTTTGAAGTGATTTTCTTGCGTTAACTCCCGTGCCCTTGAGGGGCGGGGCTGAATCGGTCTCCAGGAGCTGCCTTCTGTGGGTGTCTTTTGTCTGTGCCTCTTTTTCTCTTGGGGTCTGGACAGCTGTCCTAGAAACCCTGGTGGCTTCAGCGGTTCTGAGCGTCATGGCCACCCCCCGCCCCCATTTAAACACCTCTGGTTTTCTTTGTTTGTTTTTTTCAGTCGGGTCTCTTATTTGGAAGTACTTGGTGGGTGATGGGGCTGGGGGCTGTCAATGGGCAAAGCCCACACTGAGGTTTATATCCCTCAGCTCTGTCGGGGGTCAAGGGAGGGCCTGGCCAGGGGGTAAAATACCTTGGGGGCAGGGTGAGCGGCTACCGGAGTGACACAGGGTGTCACTGCCTCAGGAGCAGAGGGCATCTCTTTCCCCGGGTGGGCCAAGTGCAAAGCGCCCCCGGCAGGCGGAGAGTGGCCTCAGCCTCTGAGCACGCTCCAAACAAAATGCAGAGTCCCCAGCGCGGCACTGCCCGGCTGACCTGCCTGCCTGCACCGGCCTGGGGCCCCTCTGCCCTCGCTCCGCGCGGCCTTTCAGCTGCCACGGTTGCTGGGGGTCTCGGCCGGGACTTTCCCCACCACAGGGCCTTTGCACTTGCTGGCCAGCCCCTTTGCACGGGGGCTCCTTCCCATCACTCGGGTGTCCGCTTGGACGTCACCTCCCCAGACAGATCTCGGTCAAAGTGTCACCCGATCCCCCACATCCCTCTGGAGCCCGCTTCACGGCTTGCCTTGTGGAATGGGCGGTGCTCACACCATCTCAAAGTAGCCGTTGGTCCCTCATGGATCGTCGGGGGGCCTCCAGAGCGCAGGCCCGGCAGTGGCACTGGCCCACCCTGTCTCTCTGCCGGCATCGACACCAGACCGGCATTTAGGGGAGGTTAGCGGCGTCTGTGAAAGCAAGCAGATGGGGGGGCGGCCGGGGGGTGTAGACGGCATCAAGCGGGACCTCTCCGCCACCAACGGGACGGCATCATCTGCTGCCGGGGGGGCCGCAGCCCGTGGCCACCACAGCGCCAGCCTCGAGGACAGAGCTCGATGCAGAGAGGGAGTGGGGCCCGGTGAGGAGGGCCTGGCCCTGGACAGCGGCCACTTCTCCCCGGTGACCAGGGCTCTGTCCCCAGGAGCCGGCCCGGCCCCCACGCGTTGACATCGCGGCGGGGGCTGGAGCCCGTGACCTCTGCAGCGCGCCTGCCTTAAAGCCCCGGAGCCCTCCCCGGAGCTCCTCGCGCTGCCTGGCTTACAAGGCTCTCCACGAGGGGCCAGGGCGGGGGCGGGCACCCCCAGTGTACAGGGAGACGCGGGATGCGAAAGACAGAGCAACCACCCTGCCCGTGCCACGGTGAGTGCAAAGAGGAGTCAGGTTTGGACTTGGGGCCACACTCTGACCGTTAAGACGGGGCGCTGTGTGACCTTGGCAGACGGCTTCACCTCTCCGTACTGTCTCCTCATTGGCGAACCAGGGACGATAGTCAGAGCGTGTGCCTCCGAGGGCGGTCGTGTGGCCCGAGCCAGAGCGCGTGTGTGCGGGGACTCCGGCCTCGGGCATGGTGGCCCTTAGCCACGGCCGTCGGGACTCGAACCTCTGTTCCTGGCCCAGGGCCCTCCCCCGCTTACGCCCACCCCAGCCCCTCCTGAATCACAGCAGGGTTACGTTCGGGGGGAGGAGAGCTGCCTGCCTCCCTCTGCCGGGAGAAGACAGAGTCCAGATTGGGGGCGGGGGGGGCGGTGCACAGCTCGGGTGGGAACCCACCTCGCGTGCCCCGTGCAGGCCCCTGGTGAGCCTCTGTGACGAGCAGAGACCAGATCACTCCCAGAGGTGCTGAGAGCCCCGGCCCCGGAGGACACCTGCCTGCGGTCGCACCGGGGGACGGGCTGCAGGTGACAACGTCCAGCACGCGTGGCTGGGTCAGGGTCCCGGTGCCCGGCACCTCCCGTGGGGGTGCGGTTTTGAAGACGGTGCTGGCCTGGCCTGAGGCCCTCTGAATGGCCCCAGCCCCCAGGGCAGGGTGGGAGTGCCAGGTGAGGGCACCAGCCCCTGCCCTGCCCTGCCCCTGCCCCTGCGCGGGAAGGGGCCTCTGTAACGGCCACTCAGTGTCCCATTGGAAAAGCCTCTGTGCATCTCTTGGGCCCTGGTTAGGGAAGTTCCCGAGCGGGACAAGCAGGGGTGCGGACCTCTAGCACGTGGCCTCAGGCTGGGCTGGCAGTAAATCTTAATCCTTTCTCCTTTCCCCCCTTCTCCTCTTCTCTCTCTGCCTGTCGCGTCACTGCTTGAAGCAGCCGTGTGACTGAAGTCCGGCCAATGGGAGGAAAGCAGTGCTAGGGGGTGTGGCTTCTGGGAGATGTCCCGTGAGGTGGGGATACGCTGGTCTTCTTTGCCGTGGCGGGGTGCAATGCGATGGAACAGCTGGGGCCCAAGCAGCCATTTTGTACCATGAGGTCAACACCGTAAAATGAAAACGGAAGGAACAAATGGGAGGAAGCTGAGACCCTGATGAATGTGGAGCAGCCTTATCACGCTGGACCTCTTCTACACGAGAGCTACACACTTTCATCTTGCTTCGAGTTCCTTTACCTTAAGGTTTCTGACCTTTGTAGCTGAGTGGATACTAACTCACAGATACTCCAGGAGGTTTCACCGGGGAAAGATGAGCTATGATGTCCAATTCTATTTGCTTCCGAAAGCAACCTCGAGGTAGGCACACGGGGTCGGGGGGTGAGCATTGGAAGGACCCAAGCTGCTGCTGACAGGGCCAGGGATGGCCCAGATTAGATGTTGGCGAACTTCCGGGGAACCGTGGCCCCCCCACCCCCACTCCAGACTGTCTCCTTCCAGCAGAAGGCCTCAGGCGGCCTCAGACAATGATGGCACAGACACTGTGGCAGTGACCTTCCCAAGACCCACGTACCGGCGTGGGGGTAGCCCGTCTGTGCCCAGTTCCCCACCCGCCCCCTAGCCCATCGAGAAAGGATGTACGCGTTGGCCAGAGGGCAGTCATGCCTCCCAGGAACACTGTCCCCAGGGCAGCAGGCACAGCGACCGCTGAGACCCAGCTTCCAGTCTAAGCTCATGCCCTACCGCAAGGGGCTGGGGGCTTTACCCTCGAGCCTCAGTCTCCCCACCTGTACAATGGGGTTCATAAGGGCCAGCCTTGCAGAGTGGCCGGAAGGGGTTCAGGGTGGTGAGGGGTGAAAAGCCCCTGCCCATAGCAAAGCGCTCTATGTGCTAACTTGCTGAGCGTGAGCGACTGTGGGGGTATCCCTGCCCACCCGGACTTGTAAATACGCAGGCGTCACCAGGAAGGCTGTTAACACACAGGCTGCTGGGCCGCCCCCGGGGGCTCTGATTCAGCACGTCTGGAGTGGGGCCCGGGAATGCATTTCAAGCCAAATCCCATGTCAGGAGACATTTTGAGCACCACTGGCTGAAATCAAGGGCCCATAGACAAAAATGTGAAACCGCGCCCTTCCTTAGGACCACCGGAGCCCGAGCCACATATGGGAGCCCGGTGGCTGGGTTTGAATGTGGGCTCCCACCTTGGAGGCTGTGTGACCTTGGGCAAGTAGCCTGCCTCCTCTGGGCTTTTGGCTCCTTGTCCATCACGTGGAGGAGAATTAGAACCCCGCTCCGTGGGGATCAATCCAAATGACAGGGCACCCAGCCAGGCAAGCGGCCAATGCGTGTTTTTTCTCTTCTTCCTCTTCCTTCTGCCACCCCCCCCCCCCATCATCATCGTCATGTCTGGATGAATGTGTTCTCAGTAGGGGGAGCAGTTCTCTGTCTCCCACCCAGGGAGCAAGAGTGGGAGCCTGCTACGTACCCTGCTCAGGACCAGGCCCACCACCCGCGTCTTGCCCTCGTGCCCGGGAAGGGGGACCTCTGCCCTCCAAGGGGCATCCTACGTGTCCACGCAGGGATGCTGTCGCCTCCCTAGGATTGGTCAGCCCTGAACTGATGGCCAACTCCTCCCCCCGCCCCCCCGGCCTGACCCTGGTGACCCAGCGGGTGCTGCGAACAGGTCATCAGCAGGGCCTGCCTACCAGGCTTGGGCAGACCGCGTGGCCGGTCCTCAGTCCGGGGGACACACCTGGGGCTCGTCGCTGAGCGCGCTGCCACCTGCTGGTGGGCTGTGGCACTGCAGGCAGGGTGCCCTCCCAGACCCCTTGGGACAACGCAGCCCCCTGTCTCCCACTTGTCCCCAAAGTATGGAACCAGCCCAACTGTCACGGAAGAGTTTGCAGGCGTGGCGGGGGGGGGCATCACATTTATTGAGGGACAGTCTGCCTACCATACACCCCGATTCAGTGGCTCTGTATTCACAGCACCATGTGCCGTCACCGCCTGTGTTAGGCGTCCCCATACCCTAGAAAGAAAGCCCGCGTCCAGGGTCCGTGATCCCATTTCCCCCGCCCGCCCCTGGCCACCTTCAGCCTCCTTTCTGTCTCCACGGATTTGCGATTCTGGACATTTCGCGTAAATGGGACCACCGGTATGTGGCCCTTGTGTCGGGCTTCCCCCCCTTGGCACGGTGTCCCAGTACGTCGTTTCTTCCTCCGGCCGAGCAATGCATCGCCGCGCGGCCACGGCCCGTTTTCACGGTCCGTTCGTGAAAACAGCAGCTCTCCGAGCTGCTCTCTCTTCTACAAAAAGCCAGCAACAGGGTGTAGCTGACACTGTCCCTTGGCCTCACTCTCCCATGGATCCCAGCGCTCCCCCAAGGCTGGGGAGAGACAAGCCCCTGGGGTTCTTTGCTTGAGGGGAGGGGGCCAGAAGTTCGGGGTGGGGGCGTGGCTGCCTTTGTGAGCAGCCCTTGGCCAAAGACGAACTGGAGGCGGTGAGCAAACAGGCCAGGCGCCTCCCCACTCAGGTGGGTGATTGGTGGGGACCAGCAGCGAGGGTACGGTTATCGGGACAATCAATTCCAGATGGGGTCCGGTTCACTGAACAGAAAGAACAAGGCGTAGTGAGAAAAAATGCGAGAGGAGCCCCAGTTTTGGATAAGGGAGTCGCAGAAGGTCTCTGAGGCAGTGACATCGTGGTAAGTAAAGATACAGAAGGAGCCCGCCAGGTGAAGAGGCAGCGTGTGCAAAGGTCCTGTGGCAGGGAAGGGCTTGGGATAGGCAGCGAAGTGGGGCTGGAGGGAGGAACGGGGGAAAGACTGAGGGGCACAGGAGGTAGGAGGCAGAGGTGGCTAGAAGAGTATCCCGGTGGAGGCGGCTCTTGGCAAAGCCACTAAGGCTTGCCGCGTGCTTGGGGGTTCAGTCCGCTCAAGAATTTGAGCTTGCAGATAGACTTGTTTGTGCATGGTAAGAGTCCGTGAAGGGAGGAGGTCAGAGAGAAACGTCTTGTAACAAAAAAGCAGCCCAGGCACAAGAATCAAGTGAGCAGGACAGGTTTCCCGGCCAGCACCCCCTGGGCTCAGGGCTGGGGGGGGGGGCCCACCCTCCTTGGAGAACCTGGAAGGTCCACCCCATTTGGTTCAGCCCAGCCTGGCCAGGGGTCTGCGTGCCAGGCACCAGCCTTCACTCTTTCACGGCACTGAATCTTGGAGACGGCCTTGTGATGTCCGCGTCTGTATTGCCCCCATTTCGCAGAGTAGGAAACTGAAGCTCAGAGTGAGGAGAGCACCTTCCCGAACAGAGCACAAGCCCCGAACAGAACATCAAGACCCGCCTCGATCGAGACCCAGGCTGGCACAACTCCAAGGGCTGGGATTCCAAACAGCCCTCGCCACGAAGCCAGTTCCTTCTCTCATCCATCCCCTCCAACCATGGCCTCGGCTTTTCATTCTGGACCTTTCGACTCCCCAGGGCAGCTCCGAAGGGGGATGAGGATGTTGTCGAGCTGTCATCTAGATGGCGGCCGGCTGGTCACAAGGCTGTCAAGAATGGGGTCCTAACTGATGGTGTCCCATTGTCCTCACCAACAGGGAGCTGCTACAGTTTTTCCTGAATTTCTCCAGGTCACTGCTCTCAACCTGTTACTTTAGAGCCGTACCTCTGTCTTCCATGAGGCTGGGTGTGTGTATGTATGCATGGATGGATGGATACATGGAGGGATGGGTGGATGGATGGATGAGTGGATGGATGGATGGATGGACGGATGGATAGATGGGTAGATGGACGGATGGATGGGTGGGTGGAAGGATGGGTAGATTGGTGGATGGACAGATGGATGGATGGATGGATGGATGGACAGATGGATGTGTGAATGAGTGGATGGATGGATGGACGGATGGATAGATGGGTAGATGGATGGATGGATGGGTGGGTGGAAGGATGGGTAGATTAGTGAATGGACAGACGGATGGATGGATGGATGGATGGATGCGTGAATGAGTGGATGGATGGATGGATGGATAGATGGGTGGATGGATGTGGATGGGTGGGTAGATTGGTGAATGGACAGATAGATGGATGGGTGGATGGATGGTGGAAGGATGGGTAGATTGGTGGATGGACGGATGGATGGATGGATGGATGGACAGATGGATGGATGGATGGATGGATGGACAGATGGATGGGTGGATGGATGGATGGATGGATGCGTGAATGAGTGGATGGATGGATGGATGGATAGATGGGTGGATGGATGTGGATGGGTGGGTAGATTGGTGAATGGACAGATAGATGGATGGGTGGATGGATGGTGGAAGGATGGGTAGATTGGTGGATGGATGGATGGATGGATGCGTGAATGAGTGGATGGATGGATGGATGGATAGATGGGTGGATGGATGTGGATGGGTGGGTAGATTGGTGAATGGACAGATAGATGGATGGGTGGATGGATGGTGGAAGGATGGGTAGATTGGTGGATGGACGGATGGATGGATGGATGGATGGACAGATGGATGGGTGGATGGATGGATGGATGGATGGATGTGTGAATGAGTGGATGGATGGATGGACGGATGGATAGATGGGTGGATGGATGTGGACGGGTGGGTAGATTGGTGAATGGACAGATAGATGGATGGGTGGATGGATGGTGGAAGGATGGGTAGATTGGTGGATGGACAGATGGATGGATGGATGGATGGACAGATGGATGGGTGGAAGGATGGGTGGGTAGATTGGTGAATGGACAGACAGATGGATGGGTGGGTGGATGATTAGAGAAATACACTGCCATACCTCCTAAAAGGTAGATAAGTGTATTTATTTTATCCATGATAATAAATGAATGTATGCAATTTCCATCTTGAAACCAGCCTGCCAAAGCAAGAGGTTTCCCAGGGATGCCCACCTTGCCATCAAAGCTCCTGGTGTGCCCCCTGCCCCCCCTTGAAAATTTCCATCCATTCCTCACCTTTGAGCCACTCGAATAAGCACACCACAGAATAGTCGCCTTGGTGAGGCACCTGCTCCCGTGCGTCTCCCAGCCCTTGCGGGAAAGAGCGGTACCCGGCCCTCCCCTCTGACCACTCCTGGCCGTGCCGCTGTTTCGACAGAACATTCGCCATCTGTGTCCCGTCAGTGATCCTGATGGCCACCGCGGAAGCCCATCTGGCAGGTGGAGAAACCAAGGCTGGGGAGAGGCAGGGGCCCATTCTCATGATCAATCACGAGACCACAAAAGCGGCCAAGGCGGTGTTTGGATCGGCAGGTAGAAATCCAGCTGCTGCACTGCCTGTGTTTCCACCCCAAAGTCTCCTGTCCCCTGAGTCCCGTTTGGAGGTGCTCACACGCAGTCCTGCCTGTGCTCTCAGGCACAAGTGCGGGCCGCCCCGGTATTCCAGTCATTACAGTTGGAGAGGGGACGGGGGTCAGCTCCAGAGGGTGCCGCATCTGGCTCAGCCCCGGGACGTGGCCCCGGCAAGGTCACCCTCGGATGGCTGGGGGCTAACTGCAGACCTACCGGTTCACCTTTGCAAGCCCTTCCACCCCCGGGAAGGCGGGAGGCCTCTGAACCTGCCGAGGGGCTCAAAGACCCACTCCAAGCAGCTGAAGCTCGGTCACCCAGAGGGGGCCCGCCCACGGCTGGGGCTCAGGGGCCAGGCAGCGGGTCCTTGGTTTCTTGGCTTCACACGGATGGGGCCACCTTTTTCCCGGGGCAGCTGAGGAGTGGACGGGTCCCGGGCAAGCAGAGCGGCTCTCGCCCTCCGAGGCCACCTGCTGCCTGTCCTGTCAGCTCTGCGCAGGCGAGGGCGCCCGGCTGGCCACTCCCTAGCGATTCTCTTTTCCCCTAATTGACTCGGCACTGCTCACCGGGCACCTTTGACGCGGCCAGCTCTCGACTTTTGGCGGGAGGCCAGTGAGACCAGCAACGCAGCTCGGGCAGTCAAGACATCGCTCTGGTTTTTTCGTTGTTGCTTCTGTTTTTGTTTTTACGTTCTTTTACCATTTTGTCCACTTTTAAGCGTACGATCTCGCGGAGCTAACCGCTTCCGCAGGCTTGCGTGACCATCGCCGCTGTCCGTTTCACTTTTTCCTCTTCCCAGATGGAAGCTCTGTCCCCATCAGACCCTAGCTGTCCCCTCCCAGCCCCGGCGCCCACCGTCTGCCCTCTGTCTGGATAGACGTGACTCCTCTAGGGGCCTCGTGCGAGTGGAT
The DNA here is from genome assembly GCF_018350195.1 of Panthera tigris. Classification (NCBI taxonomy): domain Eukaryota; kingdom Metazoa; phylum Chordata; class Mammalia; order Carnivora; family Felidae; genus Panthera; species Panthera tigris. The sequence continues at coordinate 110,986,249 of NC_056669.1, forward strand.
CACACAGCAGGTCTCCTTCTGCGGCTGGCTCGTGTCGCTCAGCGTCCCCTCCTGGTCCATCCCTGCTGCGGCAGGTGTCGGCTTCTTTCCTGGAGGCTGAATGCTACTCCACTGTGTGGATGGACCGCACCTGGCGTCTCCAACCGTCTGTCACCGGACACTCGGGCGAGCCCACCCCGCGAGTATTGCAAACACACGGCTGCGAACGTGGGGGAGCAAATGCCCGTCGGAGGCCCTGCTTCCAGCCCAGTCGGGCGTACCCCCTAAAGTGGCCTTGCTGCATCCCGTGCTAATTCTGCGTGTGACTTGTTGAGCAGCGGCCATCCTGTTTCCCAGCGGCCGCCCCACTGACAGCCCGACTCCTGCTGGCTCTCCGCCCAAAGTCCCAGAGACCCTCGAAAGCAAGGACCCCGCTCAAACCCTCCCCCTCCCCCTTCTTCCTCCCCACCCCTTTCCCCCTCGGCTGGGCAGGTGGGGGTGACAGCAAAGGCATGAGAGGGAGGTAGGCCGTCATCACTGGGGCCTCTGGGATGCCCTGTCCTGGCTCACAAGGCATCTTCTCATGGGGACGTGGGTGCCCGGTCTCCAGCCTCTGCCCGCCCCACGCCTACAAAGAAGGGACCGGGCCAAATAGTGAAACCCGAAAGCGGGTTCATGAGACCCCACTCCCATCCCGATCCCCTTTCCGGGGGATCCTACCTGTGTGCCCACCGCCCCACCCCCAGGAGGGTCCCCAGGAGCCTTGTATCTATCTGCCAAGAAGAGAAGGAGGGAAAGACGTGATGCACACACGAGCTACAGTAGACGCAGAGGGTCCGGGGCCTCCTTGGCGTGCTGGGGTCTCAGACCTTCTGTGCTGGTGGGCTGGGCAGTGTGATGTCCCCGGGGGGGGGGGGGCAGGGCAAGAGTCACGCCCTGTGACACCAGCCCAGTGTCCTGCAAACATGCGGCTTGGACAGAAGGAGGCCGGCCAAGCCTGACGTGGGTGGCCTGGCTCCCTGCCTGGGTGGGGGGGGCCAGTGCCTCCTCCCTCAGGGGCACCGGGGGCCTCCTGGGGACAAGGCCAGCTGTCCCCGCTCAGGAGGCAGAGCGGAACAGGGCAGCGCCTGCGACTGGCCCTCAGCCCCCCGCCCAGGAGCTGCTGCCTTCCCACCTCTCCCATCCAATCTGTTTTGGGTATTAACCCTGAGCCCCCGAGCGTCGCCCCCTTTGTTTCGGGGGCATCTTGGTGCAGGGTGGGTGCGATGTGGCCTGGGCAAGCTCACCTCCTGAACGTGCTTCCTCCTCTGCGACCCAGGGGGCCACGCCGGGAACCTGCAGCATCTCGTTCCATACCCCTCACCTGCTCCCCCTGCAAGGTCCGAGAAAAGTGAGCCACTGCCCGTGCCCTCCGGCTCTCACCGGGGCTAGCCTCAGGTGACCCCACCCACTGCCACGGTGGGGGCAGCAGGTGCACGGCCTTTGCTCCTCTGGGCCCGGCAGGCTGCAGGGGTGAAGGAGTTCAGGGAGGCTCGTACCTGGCACATCGCACAGGTGCTTAAAACTGCCCATGGAGACACAGCTTCACGATGGAGGGAGTTTTTTGGGGGGGGGGTTCTAAACAAAGGAAACCCGTCTCTCTCTCTCTCTCTCCACGTGCAGGTGCACACACGCACACACGCTCACCCATGCACGCGTGTGCCCCCACGGGCACAGGAACACACACACGCACACACACACACGCACACGCATCAGCCTGTGCTTTCCGTCCCCACGAACCACCTCTTGCTTTCGACAAACAGCCGCTTTCCAAACCAGGGCATGAAAACGCATCGTTAGCCCTATTCCTCAGGATACAGTCTTTCGTCTGAAAAGAGCGATTTGGCACAGACGCGGTCATCGTCGCAAGCAAACAGGGTTCGAGGAAAAACGGCAAGGGTCTCCCCGGGCTCAGGCTGCGTCGCAATCTATCAAACGGCCGAGTCGAATGCAACGCTTTAATGTTTCGGTTACACAGACGCCCCCCGCGCTCCCCGCAGCCGAGCCACCGGCAGGCTTCTCGGGCGGCCCCCGCGACAGCCGGCTCCCCCAGGGGGGGGGGCCGAGGGGGCTCCGGGCCCACGTAAAGCGGCCCTCCCTGCCCGGCCCCCCTCGGCCGGCGCTCCCTTCCGACCCGACCCCGCTGCGGAGAATCGCAGAGGGCCGGGAGGCACACAGCAGCCGGGCAGAGCAGGAGAGGGACGGGGGCAGCGGGGAGCGTCCCGGAGACCTGCTGCGCCGCGGCGATCGGCTGTGACGGTGGGCACTCGGGCCCCGGCCGGCCCGCACCTGCCGGGCCGGGTCGGCCGGGGGCTCGGAGCCGGCCTGGGCCCAGAACGTGGACGGCCTTCCTCGGCCGGGTCCGGGGTGGCTGGGGGGGAGGGGGGCTACGCCCGGCCCCCCCGGCTCTCTTGCCGCCGCCGGGGCCGGGGGCCCTTGCCGGGGGGCCTGGGCGGGCCGCCGCGGAGCCCGGCCCCGCTCTGGAGCAGACGCACCAGCTCGTGGTCCTTGTGGTCCAGCACGCGGGGCAGGAACAGAGAGGACTTCTGCGTGCGGCGTGTCTTGAAGCCCCTGCGAGGCCGGCCCTTGCCGTTCACGGACACGTACCACAGTCTCTCGGCGCTGGGCTGGCGCTGGGCCCCCGGCCCGCTGGGCGCCGTGCGGTACAGCCGCGAGGCGTAGGTGTTATAGCCCAGCTCGTGGATCCGTTCCACGAACTGACACTCGGGGCTGTAGCTCTCCTGCAGGGGGCCAGGCGCCGGGGTCAGCCGCGGGAGGCCCCGCGCTCGAGGCCGGCGGCCCGGGCCTCGAGGACCCCCCCCCCACCCCCGCTCCTTGGCGGGGCCCCCCTCCCCTCCTTGCTCCCTCCCGGCCACCCATCTGACCCGCTCCCACGCCTGGGCTGTGCCCGTGCCCCCTCCGGGTCCGCGGCCTCGAGCTTCGGGGTTCAGCGCGAGGGTCTGCTCGTTTCCGGCACGGTTTCCTGAGCCCCCGGGCGTTGTGGCTCCCCCAGCCCTGTCCTCCCCCCCCCCACCCCGCCGCAGGCACTGACTAGGGAGGGTTCCCCGGCACGGGGACGCGGGGCGGTGTCAGCAGAGCAGATGTGGGGCCTGCCCCAAATCTCCGCGGGTGGCACGGACGTTGGCAGGACGTCTGCACACAGGGAGAGGACGGCACCCCGGACGCCTTGGGAAAAGCGTGCGTGCGAGAGAAAAGAGACGAATGTTGAGAAGAGCACGGGAGGGATGGTTTCGTGGGGTTTTCAGGAGCCTGGCGCCTGCACGAAACTCGGCTCTGGGCCTTGAGCTCTGAGACCGGCCGCCTCGGCCTCGCGGCGCCGGCCCCATGCGCGTGGCCCAGAAGCCAGGAGCCCAGGCGGAAGCTCATGAACCTCACAGACACTGCTCTTGTAGGGCGACTGGGGGTGCCGGCGCCCCAGCACCAGTGGGGGCTGCGCGGGGGCCTGTGTGGGCCTGGGGCAGGCTGGGGGGCACGGGCTGAGACGCGGGGCGCTGCCTTCTCAGAGGCGGGCATCTGGAGGGAGAGAGGCACAGACTGGGAACTCCGGGGGCCTCCACCAGCGCCCCCTGGGCCGCCTCGCGGGGCGCCCCCGGGTCGAAGGGGTGGGTGTGCCAAGCACCCCCAGGGCGTCCCTCCTCAGCCCGGGGCCCAGGGGCAGGGCTGGGGGACGGGCAGAGCTGGGCAGAAGGAGCCCGAGACCCTCATGGTCTGTCTCCATCTGTGGAGGGGAAAGGCGGCCGCTGCCGAGTGCAGGTGGCCCCAAGGGCCACAGGCCCGTTCTCAGGGGGTCACAGGCTGGTCAGAGCCACGCCCGCGAGGCGGGCAGCACGTGACCTGCAAAGGGCACGGGAAGCACGATGCTCTAGCACCAAATACCTGTCTCCCGATGACGTGTAAGTTCAGAGGGAAGGGGGCTGGGTTCTAGCTCTTCCGGACCTCCCTGCTGTCCCCTCTCTGCTGTCCCACCCTTCAGGGGATGCCCAGAATGCCCCGGGTCACAGTACAGACGCCATTGACAAAGACCAGCCTCCGCACCTTATAGACGGGGAAACTGAGGCCCGGGGTGGCGGCAGGCCCCAAATCACGGGCATGTGGCACCGTTCTGGTCTGCGTTCAACCCCCGCCTAGCGTGGGAACCAGGGGCCGTCTGGGGTGAGTGGGTGGGCTCCGGGCTGACCCCCGTGCCAGGCGGCTACATTGGGGCCTGACCCCCACGCTAAACTGTGAGAAACTCAGGGGTGTCGTAGCCCACGGCCGAGGCCATGAATCAGGAAGCCAGAGGGCGGGCTTTCTCACTGCAGGGGCACTTTGTGGGGCAACTGAAGGGACTCAGTCCTGTGAGCCTCAGAGAGGGAGGAGTTCAGGCCCTCCAGAGGGGGGTCCTGGGGGGGGGGCGCAGAGTTTGCATCTTGCGGAGGGGCTCCCAGAGGGGTCAGGAGGCCCAGGAGGAAGGTGCCAGCACAGGAGCAGGGTCTCCAGGTGCCCCAGCTGGGACTCACAGCGGCAACGGTTCCCGAAGCCTCGCTGGTTCCTCCGACTGTCCCACCCCAGACCCTCTGCTCCACGGGGGCCTCCCCCCAGTCACCCCCACCCACTGGTGCCACCTGCTGAAATTCTCCTTGAAACCGTCCACCTTGGGGAGGCTGCTCTTCCTTCGCAGGCTCCAGAAAAGCCAGCCTGGGGCAGAGTGTGGCTGTGGCCGGCGTGGCCGCGACCCCAGCTGGTTCTGAGCCCCAGGGCACCGGGCAGGGGGTGTGCAGGGAGGGCGGCCTCAGGTGTGAGGGGAGGCCGGCTGAGAGGTACCCTGCCCATGAGGTGACACCTGGGGAGTCATTAAGGGAGAGGTGGGCACTTTCTAGCGGGCGTTTCTGATGGGGGCACTGCAGTCGGGCAAAGGCACGGAAGGGTGACCAGCGTGGCTGGTCCTGGGGAAGCGAGAGGGGTTCAGGAGGCTGTGGTGAGTACACGGGTTATGGAACAACGGTGGAAGGGAGGAGCCGAAGGCGGTCCGGGCAGCTCCTTTGGGGGCCGAGGCACCCCGGTGGTGACGTGTGGGCGATGGGGAGCTTCTGGAGGCCATGACAGGAGCGGATTCACAGGTAGTAAGATCCCGATGCATATACCCAGCAGAGACTGTGACACATGGATGCCCGGGGCAGTAGTGAATGAAGGAATGAATGCCAGGGGGATGATGGATGGATGGATGGATGGATGGATGGGAGGGAGGGAGAGAGGAAGGAAGGAAGGAAGGAAGGAAGGAAGGAAGGGAAGAAGAAAGGAAGGAAGGAAGGAGGAAGGGAAGGGAAGGGAAAGGAAGGGAAGAAGGAAGGAAAGAAGGAAGGAAGGAAGGAAGGAAGGAAGGAAGGAAGGAAGGAGGAAGGGAAGGGAAGGGAAGGGAAGGGAAGGGAAGGGAAGGGAAGGGAAGGAGAAGCCGGCGTTGTCAGATCTAACCAATAGCAGCCACAGGTAGACTCTGACCCACGGGGATCCCCCAGGCCATGCTTTGTGCTGTCCCCCAAAGCCCTGGGCCCGGGTCCCCCATGGGAGACGTGGCAAAGGCCTTAGGCTCCCCCTCCGGATTCAGCCCTCCCCACCCGATCCATGAACTTGCTCAGTGCGGATGATGGCCCTCGGGACCGGTGAGACCAGCACCACCCCTGCAAGGCGACGAGAACGCCTCACCGGGGCCCCTCTCCGTAACGGACAAGGGGCGTCTGTAGATGGTCTCGGGCCACTTGAGGAACAGAAAATCAGTTCTGCCCACCGGGCACCAGGGGCACGGGGCTGAGGCTTCGGCGAAGCCACGATGCCCCTCAAGGAAAAGTCAGGCCAGAGCCCGGCCTGAGGGCATATCACTCTAGAAGCACCTGCTGAAGAGGCTGGGCGCCAGGGGGGGTCCCTCCCCCCAGACACGGCTTCTCTGAAGTGGCCCCTGAGGCAGACAAAGCAGCTGGGCGCCTTCCAGCTTTTCCATCTCCTTCGGCAAAACGGCGGAAGGTCTGGGACCAGACGGCAGCTTAAAGAGGGTTTTGCTCATCACACTTTGCCCAGCTCCCCAACGGGCAGGGAGAGGCTGGTGTGGGTCCCCTGCAAAGAGACTGCTGCACGGAGAGAGGGAGCTGCGGGGAGATGGTCCTCGGGCTGCGTCGTCTAGGTTACCGTGGACGGAAAACCTCTCATTGCCCAAGGAGGTATCAGCCGAACTGCACATAATGACTAGTTGGAGACGGCAAATTTCCTGCTTACATGCATTTTACTCCATGCGTCCCCACCCCTGCCCTTGGGGGAAGGACACCGCCACTGCCCACAGAGTCACGGGACCCTTTTCTGTTGCGGAGGCCCCAGGCTGTGTAGACTGGATTCCGAATCTGGGTGCCTGGGAGGCGGGCCCTGTGGTCCTTCCTCTGTGTTGCGGCCTGAGAACGAACAGCTCTCGCCTTCCCATCCCCCGGGGGAGGACTGGCTGTGCCGTGCCCTGCTTCCCTCTCTCGTCCCCCCAGGAGACCCCTGGTTGAGCCCGCAGAAAAGCTCTGCCCCGCAGGCAGTCGCGTGGCGCCCCACGGCTCGCCGGGTCTATTTATTTCAGTGGAGATTCGGGGGACAATCTCTGCCTCGCTCTCAGCTACCGTGGGGGGAAGGGCAGCGATGGTGAACAAAATGTGTGGAGGGGCAGCTTCTAACCAGCGACACTGGAGAACGTAAGACAAGTGTGACCCCGTGGGGTCCTCCCCGGGGGGCCGTGCCCCAAGGCAATCACACGGGCAGCCTCCCCGGGGCGTCGAGACCCCGGGGCTTGAGGCTCTGGTTCCGGCTCGGGTGCTGCAGGTCCCCGGACAAAGCGTTACACTGCCCACGTCCCCTCTGTCCCCTAACGAGTGGCCGAGGGAGATGGCCGCCCCATCCATGCCTGCCCGCGTGCGAGATCGGACTCACCGAAGCATACAGCCGTCCTCTCTTGTTCATGGCCAGGTACCGTCCAGAGAAGAGCCCCTTGATGGCCACGATACCCACCTCCACCGCCGTGATCTCCAGGATACCTGGGAACAGTGTGAAGGCCCGTCACTCCCCGCGCCCCCCCCACAGAGCCCCGCGCCGAGGGCCGAGGACCCCCTGGACCCGCCCAAGCCTCGCCCAGGCTCGGGGAGGTGAGGGCAACACACACTTAAGCGGGGCAGGGCGGTGGGGGCGGGGGGTGACTCGGGAGATTGAGGAAAAGAAGAAACTACTGGATGGGAGGCAGAGCCCCGGGAGCATCGGGGCAGGCTTCTCCAACGAGAAGAATTCCGACACGGGAGGGAAGGAAGAAAACTGACATTGCTACCCGCTGACTCTGCGGGGTGCGGGGTCTCTCAGGACACGGGAGCCTCTCAGCCACCCGGCGAGCCGGTTGCGCGATCCGACAGACAGGCCAGCTGAGACGGCCGGGGGTTAGGTGACTTTCCCGAGACCACCCCCACGTGGGCGAGCCGGAGCTCCAACCCCGGCTGCGGAGAGCAGTGCGGGAGCTCTCCGACCGCATTGTCTACACCCCACAGCATCTGAGGAGTCTGGGGCAGGGGTGAAGGCGGGGCTGCTGCGCGCAGGGCACTGAGGGAGCCACCGGAACTCACTGGCAGCGGGCCTGGGCAGCAGGTAACTGTGCAGGGCAGGGTCCAAGCGCCACAGAGGACGGTAGCAGGAAGCGGGCTTAGACGCCGGATGGCACAAAGGGAAGCTGACCCGGGCTCTCCCATTCCCACTGCGCGGAGGGACTTTAAGTCTCCCCTAAGCTTCCTTCTGAACGCAGGAGTGCCTTTTCATCAGAGGTCCTGCAACAAAGGCCCCGGTGGGGCCGTTGTCCCCCCGGCCTCCACGGGGTTCCAAGGGCTCCAAGGGGCTCTGGAGCCAAAGCGATGCTCTCTCCAGGGCCCCCAGCACAGCAGCCATCCCAGGGCCAAGACGCGGGGCGATGCAGGCCGCGGGCCTCTGGCGTCCATGGGACGCAGCGGGGGCGGATTGCGCGCCGGGGGCGGCGGCGCCGCGTCCGGATGCGGGACAGGGGTGGCTGCGCACCGCGCGCTCCTCTGCCCCCAAGCTGCCTGCCTTGGATGCTCCAAGGATTCTGATGCTCTGTGGGAGCCTGCATTTGGAGAGAACCGGGGCGTCGCTGGGAAGGGAGCGCGGGCGCTCCTGGAGCCCCATCCTGCGGCCCCCGGGACGCCCTGGCGACAGCTGGCCCCCCACGCGCGGCTCCAGAGGCGTCCTCCTAAGGCGCCTTCCCGGGGCTGCGGCTTTCCTCGCGGAAGCAGCGGTTTCCCGCCGCCGCACTGCTTCCTACGCTCGGCGCGGGGGCGAGCGCCGCGGGCTGCGGCACAGGACACCGGGCCCCCAGCCACGCTCCCACGCTCCCCGCTGCGTCCCTGCCTCGCCCCGAGCTCGGGTCTCCCGCTCCCGGCCAAGCGGAGCTGCTTCGGCCCCCGGCCCCCGCGCTCCTCTCCCGGAGGCTCAGCCCGAGCCCGGGTCCCCACGGCCAGAGGAGCCAAACCCCGGCGCCCGCGGGGCTCCCGCTGGAGCCCGATCCGGGCCGTGGGGCCGGGCGGGAGCACACCTGCGCCCCCGGACCCGGGCGGACGTCCCTCCGCGCGCCTAGCTCGTATCCCGCGGCCGCACACCGAGGCGGCGCCCGCCCTGCCTGTCGCTCTGCGGCCGAGGGCGGCGGTTCGGGCCCCGGGAAATGACTCTCCCGGCGGCGGCCGCGCTCCAGGAGGGCGGAGGGGCCGGCGGGGCGCCCCGGGGTCGGCCGAGGAGGAGAGGTCGTCAAAATAGTAAGAGACCCTACCCGCCTCTTCCGGCGCCTTTTCTCCCGCCAACTCACGGGGCTCAAACTTGCCGGGGCCCCGGGACCCAGCCGGGCCGGGCGCCCCGGGGGTGTCCACCGCGCGTGCCCTCCGACGTGACCCCCCTCCCCCCCGCTCCCCTCGCGCTCTTCTCCCCGACGCCAGGCGGCGGCGGGGGACCCCGGCGGGCACCCTGGGCGCGCCAGGCCCTTCCGGACCCCGCTCCCCCCCCCGGGGGCCCCCGCCGCCGCCGCCTCGACACTCACTGTAGGCGCTGTTTTCCAGGCTGCCGTTGACGCGGCCGCTCGGGTGCAGCTGGAGGTGGTACTTGGTGGCGCAGTAGAGCTTGCGGCGCCGGGGCGCCCCGCCGAGGTGCTCGTAGACGCCGCCGCGGCCGCCCGCATCGCGCCGCAGTCGCGCCCCGGGGCCCGCGGCCGGCCAGCCGGGCTCCAGCAGGTTGAGCAGCAGCAGCCAGATCAGGCCCATCGTGGCATCGCGCCCGCCCCGCGGCGGCGGCGGCGGCGGCTGCAGGCGAGCGCGGCGCCCATGGAAGGGGCGGCAGCGGGGCCGGGGCGCTCGGAGCGCGCGGGGCGGTGCGGACTCGCGGCGAGCGGGGGAGGGGCGGGAGGGAGCGGGGGCTGGGGGAGAGAGGGAGGGAGGCAGGGAGAGAGGGAGGGAGGGAGGGAGGGAGGGAGGCACCTCCTTTAATTTTCACCCGGGATCCGGTGAAATTTCCGTTGCTGCGCAGGGAAGAAAAGACGGTGCGGCAACAAAAGGCCGACGTGGTGCCCGGGCGGAGGCGCGGGAGGGGCGGGGAGCCCGGCGGGGCGCGGGGTTCGGGCCGGGCGCCCCCCGCGCAGCGCCGTCGAGCCGCGGCTCCGCGCCCCCGCGCGCCCTCCCGGCTCCGAAAGGTCCCTTCCCGCCCCGCCCCGCCCCCGCCCCCGCCCCCTCCCCCCCAGGCCAATTATGCCTCCGAAAATTATAGACCGAGGCCTCGAGGCGGCCGCCCCAGGCCCTGTCACCCCCTCCCGCCCCCCATCAATCCCCCGGCACAATGGGACCGCCGCCGATGACTGATGTCCGCGAAAACAACTTGCGGGGAAGTCGCGCTGGCGAACGCCCATTAAAGGAGGCGCATAATGAAGGGGGCCGCGGGGCGCGGCGGAGGGGAGGGCCCCGGGGCGCGGGAGCGCGTGGGGGACCCCGGGGCTGGGTCTGCGCCCGGGGCTCCCTGCTGGAGCGCGACGCTGTCCTGGTGGCCCCGGGGCGGGGCGGCCCGGCCCGGGCCGGAGGCGCTTTATCCTGCGGCGCCCCCCAGCCTGGCAGAATCCGGGAGGGCGAGGCTGGCGCACGTCGGGCGGCCTGGGAGGCTCGGGTCCCAGCAGCCGGCCGGAGAGGGGACTGGGGAAGCGGGAGGGGGTCGGGGGAGCCAGGGAAAGAGGCACAGCGCTGGAGAGCAAGAGAGGCCGCCTCAGAGGGAAAAACGGGAGAGCTGGAGACGGAGAGGGAGGGACAGACCGCCAAGTGGAGACAGAGCCGGGGGAGCCCGGGGAAGATCCGAGAAAAGCTGTAGGAGTCTGGTGACCACCGAGGAGGGAGACGAAAGCCATGAGCGGGGGCAGGAGGGGGGGTGGCCGCCATCCCTGTCCTGGGGGAGCAGCGGCTTCCGGGTGGCCCCTGGCCTGAGGGGGGACCCTGTCCCCTAGGGACCCCGGTGAGGAAGGGCTTCAGACAGAGTGTTGGGGAAAGCCACAGCCCCCCTCCCTTCTCTTGCTCCCCTGGCCTCCACCTCCCGCAGGCCCCTGGCCAGCAGCCAGCCAGATGGGACCCACAGGCTCAACTCAAGCAAGAGAGCTCACCCACGGGGGCCGGTGGCCCCGGGCTGGCATCCCTGTTCTTTCTACCAGCATCAAGGTTTGGGACCTTGGTCCCCCAGGGGAGGGACAGGTGTGCAGGGCACCAGGGGACTCCCCTGAGCTGCAGGAGCTAACACCCCCCCCCTCCCCCGGGACATTTCTTCCTGCCCTGGCCTAACACAAACAGAGCGGTCCTCAGTGAGCCCACCTGAGCACGCTCAGTGCCTGCCGGGTCCTGGGTGTCCCCTGGGGGGACATTCTGCAGGGCATCACCCAGCACCTCAATCCCTGGGGAGGTGACTCCTGGCCAGAGTCTGTCTAGACAGAGCCCGTGAACAATCCGAAGACGAGGCCACTGATGGTCGGAGCCCCAGATTCTTAATGACAGTGCCTGCTTTAAGGAGGACAGAGGACAGCCCCCGGGGAAGCCCCCAAGCACAGAGCCAAGAGGGGAGCTTACTCCCTGGAGCTCCCCCACCCCCCAGATCTGGCCTGGGATGGCACACAGGAGCCCCTCACTACACATTCCTGGAATGAATGAATGAATGAACGAATGGATAGCCGAGCCACTTCCTAGCCATGTGACCGTGGCCGTGTAGCATCGCCCCTCGGAGATGCTCGCTCCTTGTGTATGAAATGCCTCAGAGGTGGTAACACCCAGTGGAATCAGCCGTGCAACGTCCCTGCCACCCTACCAGCTCCGAGCTTGCCCCACCCACAGGACAGCGTATCAGCAGGCACGCCGGGACCCACAGCTGTCCCTTCCGGAGGCTCCCGCTCACCACGGGCTTTCTGTCAGTGTCACCTCTCCAAGGCGGCACAGCTCGCTGGGCTGTGTTCTCTCCTCTTCCCTGGACCCTGGCGTCGGCCTCCGCCCTGCAGTCAGACAGAGCGGCGGAAGACCCACCCCTGCCTTCCCCCACCCGCGTCGCCTTCTGCTGGTGCTCACGGGACTTGCCCGCTTGCCTGCACGCCAGTCCACCGCCCAGGCCTTTCCTCCGGGCTCCGGGCCACGGCTCACCCAGCCCCTTCGTCTAGAGCTCCCTGCGCACCCCCCACCCCTGGGTTTCCTGGCCCAGGAAGCCCCCGGACACCTCCTCGGGCCTGTGCTTGGGTCCCGACGCTCAGGCCCAGCCGAGGGAGGGGTGCCCGGTTTCGTGGTCCTCTCCTGGCACGGCAGGAACCTCATGCACAGAGTTGGGGTGGGCGGCTGGGCTGGGGCAGCCGCGGGGACCTGGGCCCCTCCCCCGCCAATACGGAACGGGGGGGGGGTGGGTAATTTGGTGATAGCGACCCTGTTAATTGCTTCCAAATGGTCACCGCTGCCGTTTAACTAATTGGTCTCTTCCCGACCCCAGCACGGGCACCCCCAGGCCTGGTCCCAGCCTGCCTCACTACGGGCTCCCAGTCCCCCAGATCTCTGCTCTGGGTGCCCTCACCCCCGATCACCTCCCAGCCCTGTCGGGTGCCTGGGTCACCCCCTGTAACCCCACCCCCACGCCTCCAGTCCCTTACCCCGGAAAGGGAGCCAGGGAAGGGGAGGGGACAGGGAGCAGTGTCCTGTGATGTGGTCCCCGCCCGCCAACTGGGGTGACTCTCCTACGCGGTGCTGGCTGCAGGCCCCCAACTCACTCTAAATTAGGCCCCGCAGGAGCAGTGGGAGAGAGACGGGGCCCCGAGCCCGCCTGCCTGGAGCTGGCGGGCCCTGAAGGCCTACAGACAGTCCTGCTCGGCCCCACGCGGGGAGGTGAAGGGACGTGCCCAGGGTCACACACCTGGGGGCCCCGGGTGGGGAGGCTGGGATCGCCATCTGTCTGCCTCAGCCTGGGCACCTGGCCCTCCTTTCCCCCACAGGCTGCGGGGTCCCAGGGCCTACGCAGGGGTGGGTCTTTGCCCCCAGCCAGGCCAGGTCTCTGCCTGGGAGACTCCGGGTGGACCGGCTGGCCGCCCTCGTCACTCTTAAGGGCAGGGCTTTGGCCCAGCACCGGCCAGGAGCCCGCCAGTTGGGGGGGGCGCCTAACTCTCCTCTGATGGTGGCAAATGTCCCGGGAACCCTGGGCTGCGGGGGCTGTGGGGCTATCGGCCCCCAAGAGCGCTTGAACTCTGTGCACGGACAGGTGCAGGACCCCCGCTTTCCTACGTGCCAGTGGCACCTCGGGTTGGGCCCGGCTCCAGAGCGGCGTCACGGGCCGGGAGCCCCCCACGCGCCCAGCGGCTCACCGAGGAGGCAAACGAGACTTGGAAGGGTCTCTTTTGGGTTTTTTTTTTTTTTTTTTTGCGGCCTGGAGGCTTAGCGCTGCCACCACCCAAGCTGGGTCTTTTGAAAATTTCATTTCTTCCCATTTTTTTATTTTAAAGAGCTTTACTGAGATAGAGTTCACACCCCACCATCCGCCCACCGAAAGAGTACAACTCAGAGGCGTCTACTTTGTCTGCACGGCTGGGCGAATGCGTCACCGGGTCTATCGTAGAAGCTTTTCTTCTCCCCAGAGAGAAGCCCGTGCCTTCAGTTATCAGCCCTACTCCTCGGCCCCCCTCAGCCCTACTCCTCGGCCCCCCTCAGCGCCTGGCACAGGGCATCCCACGGAGCGGCCGCTGTGACCAGGCGCGTGGCCTCTGGCCTCCGTGGCCTGTGTCTACGGCCTCCGTGTGCCCCAGCCTCCTGGTCTGCGGGAGGAGGGACGGTAACCCCCTCTGCCCGCAACGACCTGGGGTTAGGAGGGTCCGCTCCCCACCGCCACCCCGTTGAAAACCCAAGTATAACTTCTGACTCCGAAGCCTAATTACTAACAGCGCACCGTTGACGGGTAGCCTCGCCGACACCACGAGCGGCCGAACGCGAGGAACACGGGTCGCGGGCGTCAGGTGCATCGTAGGGCGTGTTGCTACAATAAAGCGAGTTAGAGAAAATGGCATCAGGAAAATCACGAGGAAGAGAAAATGCACGCAGGGCCCTGTCCCGTGTTCATACACAAAGCGCATAGAAGCGGCCCCGTGCGGCCCAAACCGGCGTAGTTCGAGGGCCGGCTGTCCTGGGCGTGAGGGTTCGAGGGTGACCGCTCGAGTCAGTGCGGCTGCAAGCGGTCAGGAGCCAGTGCCCCTGCCCGGCGCCGGGAAGGTGACTGGGGGACAGGGCGGGACGTACGTGCTGGGCACGGCACGCGTCAGCTCAGGCTGCTGCCGGGGAGGTGGGTGTGTCTGCAACAACCAGGGTTCTGGAGGCCAGAGCCCGAGGTCCGGGCGTGGGCAGGGCCGGGGCCTCCCGAGGCCTCTGTCCTTGTGTGCGGACGGCCAGCCTCTCCCCGTGTCCTCTGTGGGTATCTGTGTCCCGATCCCCTCTTCTGTGATCCCACAGGTCTGGGATCAGGACCCACCCCGGTGACCCCGTGTTACCTCAATCCCCTGTGGAAACACCTTGTCTCCAAACGCAGTCACAGCCTGAGGCCCCTGGGGCTCAGTCTCCTGCTGTCCCCTGCTGGGGCGGAGGTGCCGTCCCTGTCTATGGCAGCACGATCCCGTGTGACACGGAGGGCAGGGGGCAGGGAGGGCGAGCTGAGCTGTGGGGGGCGGGCCAGGGGAGGGCAGGGGCGTAGGGAGAGGCGCTGGCAGGGAGGACCCCTGGCCCCCCAGGGACCAGCACGTTCCCTCTGCCCCTTCGGGCCGCCCCTCCTCTCCGCACTTCCCGGCTCTGCTGTGACCCGAGTCTGTCTGCCTGCGGGGGAAGGCCCTTGCCATGTAAGCACAGGGGCCGGCATCGATGGACGGGTGGGCTCCAGAATTTTCCAGAAGCCCCACTGTTCCATTCCTTGTCAGTCCCTGGCCATTCCAAGCGTCAAAAAGGCAGGCAGTGTCTGCCCTTCGCTCAACACGTCAGGGCTCTGCAGCGTCTGCCTCCGTCCCTGAGCCGACAGAAGCCAGAGGAGCCGGGACCTGGGCTGAGCTTCCCGAGAGTGAGTTCTGGGGGCAAAGGGCCGGCCTGGTCGAGGGGCCTGCGTCCCGGGGGACCAGCCGGGCACGTCCCAGCCTTGGGGATTCCCCGCGGTGGGTGCCCTCTCCAGTGGATGCCGGCCAGGGTGGGTCCTCTAGACCGCGTCCCCACGGGCACGGGAGATTTCTGGGGACGCGCCCTCCCTTCTGCCTCTGGGTCAGGTCCGGCCGCGCCTGCTCCACAAATCAAAGTCCAGCCCTTCAGATGTGGCTGCCCCCAGCCCCCCACCCCTCCCCCGCACCCGATTTTGTGGCTGCCGGGCCCGTGCCCGTGCCAGATGGGCCTGTGTGGCCGGAAGCCACGGTCCGGCGAAGGCGGCGAGGCAGCGAGGGCGGGAAGGAGCGGGCCAGGCACACGCTTTGTGTTGCGTCCCGTTTCGCTGCCAGTGCTGGCAAAGCGGGGGGCGGAACGGTATTGTCCCATCCCGCCGGCCGGCAGGACGCACTCCGCCGGGAGTCTCTGTTCCCAACAGCGATGGAGCATTTGGTTTGGCAAAACTCCAGAGAATTTGTAGACTAGAAACCCCACCCCCACCCCCACCAAGGACTCCCCATCAGAGCATAGCGCTGCTTCTAAATTTGTTTTGAATGTTTATTTATTTTTTGAGAGATTGACAGAGCGTGAGCAGAGAGAGAGGGAGACACAGAATGGGAAGCAGGCTCCGGGCTCCCAGCTGTCGGCACAGAGCCCGACGCGGGGCTCAAACTCACGGACCGCGAGAGCGTGACCTGAGCCGAAGTCGGACGCTCAACCGACTGAGCCACCCAGGCATCCCATGAAGAGTATACTTTATTTTTTTTTATTAAAAAAATTTTTTTTTATGTTTATTTTTGAGACGGAGAGATAGAGTGCGAGCAGGGGAGGGGCAGAGAGAGAGAGGGAGACGCAGAATCCGAAGCAGGCTCCAGGCTCCGAGCTGTCGGCACAGAGCCCGACGCGGGGCTCGAAGCCACCGCGAGATCATGGCCTGAGCCGAAGTCGGACGCCCAACTGAGTCCCCCAGGCGCCCCGAGCGTTGCTTCTAAAAGGCATTTTTCACCCTGGAAAGACTCTGTCCAGCCGGTAGGACTGTCAGGACAATGGTCAGTGACCGAGAGTGGGGCTCGGCACGTCCTGCAGAGGCCCTGAGGGACACCGGCCAGTTCTGCAACAATGTCTCCTTGCTCTAGGGACCCCACGAAGTCCAAGGGGCGCCTGGCTGGCTCAGTCGGCTAAGCATCTGACTCCCGATCTCGGCTCGGGCCATGATCTCGCGGTTCATGAGTTCGAGTCCCAAGTCAGGCTCTTCGAAAACAGCCTGGAGTCTGCTTGGGAATCTACCTCTCTTTCCTTCCCTCCCCTGCCCTGCTCACGTGCTTTCTCTCACTCTCAAAATAAATAAAGTAAACATTTTTAAAAAAGGAAAGGAATCATGCCCAAGAATGTCCACTGCACCATCAGGAAGCACGTGAAGCCAGAAACGACCCGAACCGCCCCCGCGTGGCCGGTGAGGGAGACCACACGGCAGCAACGTGGCACGGGGCTCCCCCCCCCCCCCCCGGCCACCCACCGCCCGTGTGAGCTTGGGCAAATGGGCCTCGGCAGGCTGCGGCCTCCTGCTCTGTAAAATGGGGATGCGACATGGTTCTCGTGGGGCTGAGATGCGCTGCCGTGGCAGGCGCTCCCCCGCGGCCCCGAAAGCCGTGCGTTACAGACCCGTGCGGCGCTCCTCGGGGACACCAGGCCCTAGACCCACGCTCCCACCGTGCACAGAGCACTGACCCTGCAAGATGCAATTGCTCTGACTCCAGGACGGACGGACGGACTGATGGGCTGAAGCAAAGCCCCCGCTTGACTTACGAGGAGACCCCGGGGCCAGCACAGGCACGGCCACCTGTGTTGGAGACCCGCACCACGTAGCCAATTGGCCTCGATGTCGTCCTGCCTTGGATTTTAAGTCCTTTGAGCAATGGATTACGGGACAATGGGCTGGACAGTGGGCTGCCGTCATTAGGCCGGTGGAAAGCGGGCTGTTCCCGGGCGAGTGTCCTGACTGGGTTATTGACAAGTGCCGGGGGTCTCTGCTGGGGACGTGCACACAGATGTGAAAAATGTCACTATGGGCGGCTGGCTGGCCCTCCCGAAGGAGACCTGCCCTGTGGCTCGGGGCCCCCCAACCCGGAAGGTTCTCAGCCAGCTCTCCGGCTCTCTGGCTCTGGGTGAAAAGCGGCACCAGAGTCCCAGTTGAAACCCGCCCCGACCTTTGCCCCTCACGTGGCACTGCTTCTGAGGGTAGGGACTCCTTTGGGGTGCGGGCAGGGGGCCGGGCTGGGCTGCACCGCCCCCCAGAGCACCCTGCCTTTGGCCGGGACCAGGAAAGAGCTGCCGTGCCCCTGTCCTTCCTGCAAACCGACAGCCATTGGTCCCCCAGGCGCCCTCCCTGACCTGGGTGGCCGCACGGCACTTCCTCTGGGTCACCGGGCGGAGGCGTGGGGTGGGGGCTTTGGGCCCCATGACACCCGAACTGGGACAGAATGCTGCCCACAGGCTCGGGCCCCTTGCCGCCAGTCCCTGCTGTGAGTGTGGGCCTCACAGGCACTTGAGGAGCGTGGGTCCCCTCACACAGAGCTCCCGGAAACGACACAAGGGGAAGTGCTCGTCCCCACTGTGGCTTCTGCCCCCTCGCCTGTGAAGCATCGCGATGACCACCGGGGAGCTTCCAAAACGGCTCTCTCACACCCAGACAAAGCCAGACTTCGGCGGCCTGGCACCACAGCAAAGAGTCGCTCAGGGTCCCCGCTGCTCTGTCCGATGCTCCAGTCATCGGCGCCATGGGGACAGCCTGGTGGGTGGCCCGCGTTGCTGGGGCAGGCGGGGGCCTCAGCCTCAGGCCAGGGTCTGGGTGCTTCCTGCGAGGACGAGGCACAAAACTGCTTGTTTTTATAGCGGCTCTGTTGAGCGACAACTCACGTCCCACGCGGGGCACCCGCCCAAGCTGCGTGGCCCAGTGGGTTCTAGTCCATTCAGGGCTGGGCAGCCACCATCCCTGTCAACGCTAGGGCATTTTAATTACCCCTCCAAAAGCCGACAGCCCTTAGCCGTCCCTGTCCTGTCTCCTAAACCCCGCCAACCCCCGGCAAGCCCTCCATCGTGGGTGCCCGTATGAATTTGCCTGTTCTCACCACGTCGTGCAAATGGACCACACCGTAGGCGGTCTTTCGTGACAGGCCAGGCTTATCTTTGAAACAGAGAAAGGACACCCTTCCGTCCCTGGTGCGCCCCCCCATCTTAGCACCCGAGAGCACACCGACCCGTATAGCAGGTTGCAGGGTGATGGGGCCCCAGCCCCCACCCGGTGTGGAGACAACAGGCAGCGGCCACTTCTTTTAAGCTAGCCGCTGAAATTGGGTGTTCGGAGCCGCCCAGGGCGGTTCTCGGGGGCTGCCCATCTGAGAGCAGCCTGGCCGAATTCCTAAGGAACAGCAGCAACGGTGAGCACTGCATCGTGAGCACGGTAAGAGACCCCTGTGGGCCGTGCGCCGGCCGCGGGTGGGGTGTATGTGGTCCTCCGTACTCCTCACCAGCTTAGGTCCCCAGTCCCCAGCTGGGACCCAGCAAGGCCAGCGTTTGGTCCCCCTGCCGTGTTCCTCTGCGAGCTGGGCTCCCTCCTCTGCAGAGCATGAGCCGAGAGGCGGGGTTGCTCCCTGAGATGTAGGGAACCCCTTCCTCTGCCCTCCCGGCCAGGTCCCCAGCACTTGTGTATTTCAAATCCTGGAGCTGGGCAGGGGTGTAACTTTCCGCTCAGCTTCCAGATCTGAAAAATGGGTACAGCCGCAGCAACGCCCTCGTGAGGCCGTCGTGAGGATTGCACGTGAGGCTAGGGGGGCACTGGTGAGAGCGCCTCATTTTCTCTCTCTGGCTCCCCCGGCCCCCCAGCGCCCACTCACCCTCACTGCAGCCACATGAGGATAACAGGACTATGAACTGCCCCCTTGGGAGTCTCAGACGCACCCCGGGATGCCACCGAGGGATGCCACCGCTGCCCCCAGCCCCAGAGAGCCTTCTCCATCACCTCTGCCTCCCCAGCCCAGGCCCAGCTGCTGCTTCTGCTGAGCTCGGCACTCCCCACCCTTCCTCAAAGCAAAACTGACCAGAGGGCCGGAGTTCGCTGGTCCCCATGCCTTGCAAAGCCGCTGACGTCTGTAGATGTCCCTTCCTCCCTTCTTCGCTCCTTCCTTTCTTTATTTTAATTATTTTTTTTAAAGTTCATTTGTTTTAGAGAGAGAGACAGAGAGAGAGAGAGCGCACAAGCTGGGGAAGGGCAGAGAGGAAGAGAGAGAGAGACAGAATCTGAATCCGAAGCAGGCTCCAGGCTCTGAGCTGTCAGCACAGAGCCCGATGCGGGGATCGAACTCATGAACCGCGAGGTCATGACCTGAGCCAAAGTCAGACGATCAACCGACTGAGCCCCCCGGGTGCCCCTTCTCTCCTTCCTTTCTGCCGGTCCTTTCTCTGTCCCTCCCTTCCTCTCTCTTTCCCTCTCTCCCCATCTCACACACACACACACACACACACACACACACACACTTCAGGTTGCCTGCACCAGTTTCATACCTGAGATCCCGGGCTGCAGGCCTTTGGAGCCATGACTCATTCCCCGCCCTGACAGACCAGACACCGAGAGCACTCGCTCCATCAGCCCTCGGCCAGCGGGGAGGAAGGCGTGGGGGCTTGGGAGGAGCCTGTGCGGTATGCTGTGGTGCAGACCAGGAGGGAGAGGGGGACGGCATCCCTGGGAAGGCCCTCTGGAAGGCCTGCGTCTCCCTTTATGCACTTCGGTCTCTCCTTGATCTTTGCTTTTGGCTTCACCAGATGCCCGAGTGGCCTTGGCCTCCCACTGGTCCTGGGATGGAAAGGACACTGAAGCCCGGGGCTGTACTGGCGTCTGAGGACCCAGCTCCTGGGACCTGCCCCCAAAGCCCGGAAAGTGCAAGATGTCCCAGGAAGGGGACATTCGCTTGCTCATCAAAACCTCTTGCAAAAGTGTTCTCAGAACACCCAGACCTTAATTCCTTCCCGAAAGAGCGTTTGTTGAGAGCCGGTCGGCACCTGCGTTTCTGTCTCTCTTCCGTCGGGAGCATCGTGAAGGGTGATGGCCCTCGAGGTGGCCTCGAGAGTACGTGTTCAAACTAGTGGTGACCATCCGTGACAGATCGAAGCCAGACAGCCCTTCGGGCCGCCGATACCAGCACAGAGGGCACGGGCCCACCTGGAGACCCCCCTCCCCAAGCCGCCCCCGGCAGCTTCCTCCAGAAGCACAGGGTAGGAGCCCGGAGACGTGGCTTGTCTTCACCACGAGCACTCGAGGCTCCGTTGCTTCCAAATGTCCAACAAGGTCGTCCAGGCCAACGTGACGTCCGCCACGATGGCAACCGCTCTCTTAGACCGTCTGTGAGACCAAAATACATGGGCTGTTTAACCGCTTTCGAGTTCCTGCTTCCCGCCAGGCCGTGAGCAAGGACCCAACAAGGATGGACGGGATCCAGGGCTTTCCTGGCGGAAGGCGGGGGCGGGGAAAGCCAGCCAACATCTACGACCGCGGAGAAGGAGGGTGACAGAGGTGAGTGACAGCAGCCCATCCGGGCCGGCAGGGGTCGTGCGGGGGCGGGGGGCGCCCTCTGTGCCCGGGCAGGGCCAGGAGCCAGTGCTCCCCACTGAACCTCGTCGGGGACCCTCACTTGACCACCCAGCAAGAGCCACGGCCCCTCCAACCCTCCACGTCTCTCAAATCTCATCATCTCTCAAGCGGTTCCCTGTTGGGGCAGCAACCTCCCGTTCACGGCCACTCTCTCCTTTGCGCCGCCTCCGAGGTCCACGTCGCCGACGGGGTGGGTGCTGCTCGCTCCATTCCACAGACGAGGAGACTGAGGCACAGGAGGTGACCGCTCTGCGGAGCGCCGTGCGGCCCGTACGTGGGTGAGCTGGGCTTTGGGTGCGCCCCCTTTCGGTCACCATCAGCAAGAAAGAGAGAGCCAAGCCTGCGACGCCTTTCCTCCGGATTTGATCTGTAGGCGCCCGCAGTCCGCCCAAAGGTGACACCATCAGCCAGACACTGATACGGCGCCTGGTACACAGAACATGCCCTTCGGAGCACTTTATAAACAAGAACTCGCCTACGGCCTCGTCACTACTCTGGTAGACAGACATGAGGAGTATCCCATTTCGGAGACGAGAAAACCGAGGCCCAGAGAAGTCTTGCCGGCAGGTGCTGAGTGGCCGAGGGGCAGAGCTGGGATTCAGGGGCAGGGAGCCGGAACCCCCAGGCTCTCTCAGAACTGCCCATCTCGATCTGATCTCGAAGCCTCAGGAGACTTAAGCATTGCAAAGGGGGGGGGGGCTTAAGATCCCAACATTGCACGGATCTTTTGTTCGCAGCTAGGAGGGAAAAGAGAGACGCGTCTTTATAGGAAAAGGACGGAATCCCTATGTCACCTGCGGCAGGTCTTGGCAGGGGGGAGGCAGACACGAAACCGACACAAGAGTGATGGGCACAGAGGAGTGGGGGTGGGGAGTGACCTCTTCCTCTCCCGTCACCCATCCCATTGTCTTGAGGACAAAAATAACTCATTTCCCCATGAATGGGTTTCCTGAGAGCGTCACTTCCAAATTCCTTTGGGGTTCTCTGGCTCACTCAGGTGCGGGTGGAGGGCGTGGGGGCGGGGGCCACATTGCCCGGCTCACGACCAACCGACCGGGACTCAGGTAACCAGACCCCACCTGCGCTGCTCCGGGCAGGAGGCCGCAAGTGCAGTGTCCCCAGCAGCCCCAGCTCTGTCTGCGCGGGCGGGGTACGCGGGTTTGAAGAGTTCGGGGACACTCAGGGGCTTGGTGTTAGAAAACTTGGCCAGAGCAGAGCCAGCAGAGAACTTCCGCACTGGGCATTTCACAGCCCTGGGTTCTCAGAGGCCCCCTCCCTCCCAGGACTGGCCGGCAGACGTCTCGGGAGGAGTGGAGAGACCCGTTGGGCAGGACCCCGCAAAATGCCGACCTGCTCCAGGCCTCCGGCACCGGAGTCCCCGGCCCTCCCAGCACCTGCCGCCCCAGGGAGCTGGTGGCAGGTGGGGGACGGCAGGATGCCCCCCTCTCCTGGGCAGCCGACCTGCACGCCCCCTGGTCCCTCAGCGGTGGGCCGGGCCAAGCTCACGCATCGCAGCCCGGAGGACCCCCCAGCGGTCGTGGGCCTGGTGCTGCTCAGACTACCCTTCAAGGCAGGGGGGGCTGGGCTGCGCTGGGCCGGGCCCCCTGGTGCCCCTCCTGCCTCCCTTCTCGGGAATTTTCTCCTTCTCCGCCTCTACCTGGTCACTACCTCATTCAGAGTTGAAGCCAGAGGCCCAGAGAGGGCAAGAAACTCGGGATGGTCACACAGCCAGCCGGGGGACCCGAGGGGCTCAGCCCCCACACCCCAGACTGGGTTCTTTGTTAACAATGCCGGCAGCGATGACCTTAGCCGGGGGATGATCCCGTCCCCACACCCCCATCAGAAGGGGAGACAGACAGGTCCAGAAACTTGAATGACTTTCCCAGAGTCTCACTCCTCCTGGGGTGCTGGATTTAGACCCAGGCCTGCTCCCTGGCTCCTGTCCCCCCCTGGGCCCCCCACCCACAGCCTTTCCCTGGCATCCCGGCGGAAGGTGCAGGGCAGGAAGGGGAGGGACCAGGGGGTCAGGGGAGCTCAGCGCAATCCCTCTTCAGAGCATTCTGGACTCCAGCCCTCCCCGCCGCCCATTTGTCCGGTTTTAAAGGAATACTGCGGCCTTTAAAAATCATTCCTCTTCAAAGCCTGGAGGGGAAAAGGCTCCGGAGAGGCAGACCGGCATTCTGAGTACCGGCAGAACTTTGCTAAGTACCTGAAATGGTGGCTAATTGGGGCCCGGGACCACTTTCAAAGACCCGGGGGCGGTCTGGGGAGGGCGGGCGGGTGGCCCGAGCGTGGTCCTGCCCCACGGCCCAGTCACGTCCTGGCCCCAAGTCAGACGTTCTGGCTGTGGTTTGGGAGACCACAGGCCCCCCCCCCCCCGGAGAGGCCCCTGGGCTCGGGCTCAGGGTGGGGGCTGTTCTGGGGAGCCGGGGTTGTCATAACACTAGCTGACTTTCCCCTGGGTTTCCCCAGGGCTGCCCTAATCGAAGACCACACCTCAGAGGCTTCAAGCAACAGAAATTCATTCTTCCCCTGGGTCTGGAGGCCCGAAGTCTGAAATCAAGGTGTGGGCGGGGCTGAGCTCCCTCTGGGACGCTCTGGGGGAGGGCCCTTCCTGCCTCCCCCAGCTTCTGGGGGCTCCGATGGCCAGGGCCCTCCAGCCCTGTCTCCCTTGTCCCACGGCCTTTTGTCCTGCGGGCGCCTGTGTCTCCCTTTTCTCTTATAAGGACACCCGTCACCGGATCAGGGCCCACCCTGCTGCAGAGTGACCGCATCTCAACTTGATCGCATCTGCAAGGACCTTATTTCCAAACCCGGTCCCGTTCTCAGCTTCTGGGGGTTGGCACTTGGAGATATCTTTTAGGGGGACACAATTCTGCCCCTACATCGTAAGACGCCCACCGCGGCGGCCTCACGGGCATCACTGTAATGAAGCTTCCACAGATGGGGAAACCGAGGCACGGAGCCCTGGGCACCTCAACTGACTGTAGGACAAGGGACTGTGAGCCCCCTTCCCAGAGGGGACAACGGGGCACATCAGCACCCTGTCTGGTCCGGTGCCCCGTATCTCTAGCCACGTGCCTCGGGGGAGTAGGCGTGAATTCCCGAGGCAGAACAGGACAGACTAGGATCCTGTGACTCCCGCTCTCTCTCTGCCCCTCCCCTGCTCGTGCTCTGTTTCTCTCTGTCTCTCAAAAATAAATAAACGCTAAAAAACAAACACACAACTCACCGATCTCGTTATTGGAACACGTCTGTGTACATCTGGGACAACCCGGGTGTGCAAATCTGCGTTTCAGCTACAAGTTTTAAGAAACCCAAACGCAGATGAAGCGTCCCCAGAGACAATTCCACGCCTGGCTTGCGACGCTCTGTGAGAGCAAAGTGCACGTCCCAGATTTTGGAGATTTAGTGCACAGGGGAGAAGGTAAAATGCCTCGTCGACATTCTTTGTAGCCGTCACATTTTGCCGTGACGGACCTTGTTTTTGGATGTGTCAACACACATAACATATATTATTCAATCAGTCCCCCGCCCCCCCGTGCCTCTTTCCTCGTTCAAGTGTGGCTGCCAGGAAATGGGGCCGTGACATCATTCCAGTTGGACAGAACCGGTCCGGATCAGCGGTTCTGCACGATCCATCACCGACTCCTAAGTGTCCGGGCTGCAAAACCGCTGGCATCCGGGTGGGGGTGGGGGCGCTGCAGGGACCTCGGGGCTGTCGGGAGGCGCACGCGGAGGGCTGGCCGTGTAGCCTCCTTGTATCCCGAGCGGAAGCCTCCCCCGTTGCACGGCTGGATAACCAACAGCCCAACACGCGGTGGCTCACGGGGCTCGCTGCTCTGCGCTCTCAGATTCTGCGAGTCGGGAACGTGGACGGGACCCTGTGGAGACGGCTCGTGCCGTCCCCCAACGCCTGGGGCCTCCGGTGGGGAGACCAGGAGGCTGAGGGCACCCGGATGCCTGGACGTGGAACCTTCTGGCGCCTGGCGGGGGTGCTGGGCTCCCCTGGGTCTGTCGGAGGAGCGCTCCCAGGGGAAGGGCTGCGAGAGAAGGAGGCGGGGGCCACGTGTCCTGTTTTGTGACTTCACTGGGTGATAACTAACAAACGCACAGCGTGAGGACGGACAGACACGTACCTCCGGGAGGGGTCTCAAGAGCCACACAAGGAGCACGCACGCCCCCTCGGAGTTAAGCCTTGTCGTGTGTGGTGAAGCGAATGCACCACCGCGAAGGGTCCCGCGGTCCCCGCGCTACGCATCAGATCCTCAGCGCACAGCCTTCTAACCGAACCTGCTGCCTCTCCTGCCCCAGCCTGGCCACCGCATGGTCTCTCTCTCCTCCATGGCCTGCTGGTAGATGAGCCTCCGGCCCCCATTCAAGGTGAGGGGACGGAGGCCACCCCCCCCCCCCCCAGCGGGAAGCTTCTCAAAGACCTTGCAGCCCTGTCTACAACCTCCCGGAGGCCTGGTTATAGGGGCCACGCACACCCAGCACCTCCCCGCGCCAGGGCCCCCTGAGCCAACACGAGGGGCTTCCCAGGCCCCCGGGGACACGGGAGAGTCGGCCACACCACCACCACCCGCCTTGGCTCGCAGGGCATCGTGAGGCTCCCCGTCCCCTTTCCGCCTGGTGGGCAGGGGCTGTGGGCCACCCCGTCCTGCCCAGAGGTGGATCTGCGAGGACAGGTCGCGTGCGCCCGGCATGGCCGCACAGCACCGTCTTCTCTGGTCGGGCACAGACTGGATCTGAAGCTCCCTCGGCCCCCGGACCCTGAAGGCAGGCAAGCCACTCTTTCCCAACCGTCACCAGCCGGTTGGTTAAACGCAGAGAATGACAGCTGTCTCCGGGGATGATGTAAGCGAACGGCTTCCCACGTTGCCTGAGACGCAGCAACGTCCGCGAACGTTGGCCACGATCCCCACCGGGAAGACCGCGGCCGGCCCCGTGGTCGTCCATCCGTCCTGAGTCCACAGCAGCAAGGTGTCTGCCTCAGGGAGGTGACCCAGCAGGACTTGCAGCCTCGTGGACAGTTGACCCGGGAGTCCTCCGATCCCCGTGTCCTCCCCGACAGCGGGACGAGCCTGCCCGGCCCCCGGAGTGATCTCATCGAGTCCTCGGAGGAGCGGGACGGGTCGGACCTCCGTTCTACGGAAGAGGAAACTGAGGCTCGGAGATGTGAGGTGGCTTGGCCTGGTCACTCGGCCCCTGAAAGGGAGCGCCGGGATCTGAAGCCAGCCGTGGGACCCCGAGGCCACAGCCCTGCTAGCCTCTGGGCTCTCCCGCCCTCATCCAGCCACGAGTCAGCCCAGAACCCGCCAGACACCCATCAAAGCCATCGTCGTGGAAACGGCGGGAGCCTGGAAGGGACCAGGCACAGCCCCGGACCCTCCCCCGAGAGTGTCTCATCCGGTCCTTCGACAGCCACGCCCACTGAGCCCAGCAGGGGCCCGAAGTGAGCCAGGAGGTGGCAGCCCAGGCTTCCCAGCCGGGGTCCGAGCCAGATCTGCCCGCTTCGTCCCTGGGCCACATGCTCACACCCAGCCAGCAGGTGGACGCAGCGTGACCATCCTAAGGCTAGTTCACTGGTGCCTGGGACGCATTGCTGCTTTTCGAAGCCCCGAGCGGGCACCGCCTCACAGCTCCCTGTGGGGTCTCCATCCTGCAGACCAGAACCGGAGGCACAGAGAATGGAACTGATCGGCTTCGGGCCCCACCTAGTGTCATTTCCACGCGGGCCCTGCATGGCAGCAAAGGGGAGCTGTCTCCTCTGTGTTGCTGGCCCGTGGAGTCCCAGCCCCCGCCGTCTCCAGGCTCCTCCCTGCCGGTCAGGCTCCCCCAGCTCCCCCCCGAGCTGGGCTAGAGACCCGCCAGGTGCCTCTCTGCCTGGAAGCTTCTGGCCAGAGCGGCTTCCCGCGGCCCCCCCGTGGGAAGGCTCCAGAGCTAAGGGCAGGTGGCGAGCTGGCTGGGTGCTGGGGTGGGGGTGGGGGAAGTCGGCAGCCGACCCCCTAAACCCTGAGACAGCAGCCCTGCTCAATGTCGTCCTTAAGAGGCTGGGGTCACAGGCCAGTCCTCCCACCGAAAGGGAATAGTCCTCCTGGGAGAAGAGCCTCCTTTCAGCGGTTGAGCCCGAGAAGGCCTCACCGTTAAGGGGCCTCGCAAAGAGCGTCACCTTCCCACTGCCCCTGGCCCCCCCTTTGTTGCCGATTCCCACTTAAAATATCAAAGCTGCGGGGCCACAATGCCCCACTGAAAGCTGAGTCACCCAGGATTGGTGACACCAGAAAATCCCTCCCGCCGTCTTGCTCCGGGCCCCGGGCTCCTAGCTCCAGATGAAAAGGAAATCCCCAGCCATGGGTGGGACGGGGAGGACCGGCGAGGCCCAGCGCCACATAAAGGGGCCTTGTTCCCCAATCAAAAGGTCCCGAACAAAAAGGAGAGGGAAGAAAGGGCCGGGGGCGGGGGGCCGCCTGGAGTCTGGCACACCTTGAGCGGCACGGTGCCCGGCCTCCCCCGCCTCTCCGCGGGCAGCCTGGGCTTTCCCAGATCCCCTGCCGTGGGAGGAAGAGCGGGACGGGGGTGGGGTCACACACGGGGCCAAGCGGCGGCGGCCCGTGGAGCCTGGCACCCTCTGTAAACGGAATGCCCACGGGCGGTCGGCCGCCAGCTTCCTGCCGGCGAGAGCGACACCAGGCCCGGCTGCCTGCCGAGTGGGTGAGCCAAGAGGGTCCCGGCTGCAAGGGAGGCCGTGCCCGCCGGCAGAGCTACCCCCGAGCTGAGCCTCTGCCCGGGGCACACCCAGCGGGGCACCTCCAGGGCCGATAGCAACTACCTGCCCCGGGGGCCTTGACTCTTACAGAAGTGGCCCAGCCTGGTCTCCCAGGTAGAAACAGTCTGAGGGTTTCCAGCTCCTGGCCTGTCCCATGGATCTTCAGACTTTCCAGCCCCACAGTCACCGTCCAGTCCCCGCATAAATCAAGGAGATATATACGCATAGGTGAAATAGGTGTATATAACACTATAAATAAATGTGCGAATGGGGCGCCCGGGTGGCTCGGTCGGTTAAGCGTCCGACTTCGGCTCAGGTCACGATCTTGCGGTCCGTGAGTTCGAGCCCCGCGTCGGGCTCTGGGCTGACGGCTCAGAGCCTGGAACCTGCTTCGGATTCTGTGTCTCCGTCTCTCTCTGCCCCTCCCCTGCTCATGCTCTGCCTCTCTCTGTCTCAAAAATAAATAAACGTTAAAAAAAAATGTGTGAATATATGTGTATATGGATATGAATATGTGTGTATGCATATGTATGTAAGTATGTATATGTATGAACGGATATATGCATATGCATGTGTGTCTGTATATGTATATATCCCGACGTGATTTGGTCTGGTTCCTCCATCATTAGCCCAATCGCTCTTCTTCAAGATCAACACACAGCCACTGAATTGAAAGGTTCTCAGAGTCGGGCTGTAGCTCCCAGCCTGGTGACAAATGTATGCTTTGGCCGCTTTGTGGCATCCCTCATGCTCACCAAGAGGCGGCCCCCGTAAGGCCCCAGGACACCCCAGTTCTGTGCATCCACCAGCAGGTGCTAAGCCCCTGATGCTCAGGACAGAGCGTCCTTTCCGGATGACAGAGGATCCCACGAAGCCTTCCTATTCTTGACTGGTCTCCCCTTCTGCCCCGAGCTGAGTCCACCACACGCAGTGCTCAGTGGTCAGCCCCACATTAGACTGACCCCCACCACCCCCAAACCGGAGAGCAGGTGCCTAGCGTCGGATAGACCCGAGCCGAAGTCCTGGCCCTGCCCCTTGTGAGCTGAGAGGCCTTGTGCAATTCCTCGCCCTCTCTGGCTTCAGTTTCTCATCTGTTAAGCGGGGGTGATGATGGCACCCACTTCGTGGAGCTGTCATCAGGATCAGTGAGTTAATCCATACAAAGTCTTTAGCTGGTGCTGGCAGAGCACAGGTGCTACCTTAGCTAACAACATAGTAACATGGTGACGATGACAAAGACTGGCAGTGACGAGGATGATTCGAGTGTCTAGCCTACTGTAAGTCATCAGACGATCATCGCTGTTGTTAACGGCAAGTAGAAAGTGGGCTGCAGGGCAAACCTGATTCTCAGGGTGGGGGCACAGAGGAGCCGAGTCCAGGCACTCAGGAGGGGTCGGGTGGGCTTTACTGGCCCAGTGATGACCTCGGAGGGGCTGGGGAGGTGAGTGGTCACCTTGCAGCACCCTGATGGCAATGGAAAGGAGCCAGAGCCTCGGGGCCTTTTTCCCGGGGGCCTGTGGACCGCTCGCAGCTTGGGGACAGGTGCAGCTGGGCCAAGGGAGCTGCGGGCCACCCTTCTGGGTCTTGAGTGGATGCAGGCTCTGTGCCTTTCTCACTTCACTGCTCCTGCAGGGCCAGAGGCTCCCCCTGTCATGCCCCAAGTCCTGTGTGGGCAGGAGTAGCCCAGAGCCCCAGTCTCACGTTGGAAGGTGCTGATCATGCTGCCGAGACAGCTCTGCGAGCTCTCACTTTTAGCAGCAAAACCAACTTCGGAGCTAACATTTTCAAATTGGCTTCACCAACCTGGCCCCCACGGTTTCACGGGAAATCATTTTTTGTTTTGTAAATTGCCTTTCTGAAAGCCACTTTGTCAGGCTTTGATGTGGCCCTTTGATAATTTTGTTCCTTAACAGGCAGCCCTGCACCGGGTGCCTGGCTTTGAAGCAGGGGCCCTCTCATC
This sequence comes from Panthera tigris, assembly GCF_018350195.1. NCBI lineage: Eukaryota > Metazoa > Chordata > Mammalia > Carnivora > Felidae > Panthera > Panthera tigris. The sequence goes on from NC_056669.1 coordinate 111,015,354, forward strand.
CCAACTGCCTTGGGGGGGGCAAAGTAGTGGGCAGGGAGAAAGGGTTAACGGCCCATGAAGCAATTTCTATCAGCACTTGGGTGAGGCCAGGGCTTGGATGTCCCATGGGTCACAGGGTGAATGGCATCTGAGGCTGGAACCACACAGAAGGACCCCAGTGGGGGTCCCCAGGGGGATCTGGTGTGCATCTCAGCCCCAGCACTTTTCAGCCATATGCCTGGGAGGATCGCTTACCCTTTGTGAGTGCCTCAGTTTCCTCATTCTAGAAATGGAGGTGGTGGGAGACAGAAGTACCTTCTGACATCACTGCAGCAAGGTTTCAATGAGATGCTGCATACGTACCTCGCATACAGTAGGTGCTCAGGACGAGCTGGGATGATGATGGTGATGGTGACGATGTTGGTGATGGTGATGATGATGGTGATGATGGTGATGGTGACGATGTTGGCGATGGTGATGATGGTGACGATGTTGGTGATGGTGATGATGGTGATGGTGATGATGATGGTGATGATGGTGATGGTGACGATGTTGGTGATGGTGATGGTGATGATGATGGTGATGATGGTGATGGTGACGATGTTGGTGATGGTGATGATGGTGACGATGTTGGTGATGGTGATGATGGTGATGGTGATGATGATGGTGATGATGGTGATAGTGACAATGTTGGTGATGGTGATGGTGATGATGATGGTGATGATGGTGATGGTGACGATGTTGGTGATGGTGACGATGGTGATGGTGATGATGATGGTGATGGTGATGATGGTGACGATGTTGGTGATGGTGATGATGTTGATGGTGATGATGATGGTGATGATGGTGATGGTGACGATGTTGGTGACGGTGATGATGATGGTGATGATGGTGATGGTGACGATGTTGGTGATGGTGATGATGGTGATGGTGATGATGATGGTGATGATGGTGATGGTGACGATGTTGGTGATGGTGATGATGGTGATGGTGATGATGATGGTGATGATGGTGGTGGTGATGGATGATATGACTGTTGATGACGAAGAGGAAGCTGGTCTCAGGGAGGGAGGTGAAGATGATGGTGAAGATGATGAAGAAGATGATGAAGATGATGAAGATAACAATATGGCACTACTGCCGAAGGTCTCCTCTGATCCTCTCTTCATGGGCACCAAAAAGGGAGGGACTAACCCAGAGTCACAAAGCAATTAACGACATCCCAGTCTCTTGACTCCCTTTCTGGCGCTCTTTGTTCCTGACCCTACGTCCCTTGACATCACCTTTAACTGAAACAGCTGATTTAAACCCTACGTGGACTCCTGAGATCCACGAGTGCCCAGAATTAGATAACTTGTCTTTGATCCCAGGTGTGTGGGTTCTGCTAGTGCGTCCTCCACACTCCTGCCCCTTTCTTTAGTAATAGAACCTTTGTAAGGTGACGTGGCCAGTAAGATATGAGCAGAAGTTATCAGACAGGGCTTTCAGAAGAATGCTTTTTGCCCTTTCTTCTGTTTCGTCCCTCTGCCTGGGATGCCAACAGGATGGCTGGAGCTGGAGCAGCCCATCTTGGCTCATGAGGCCACGAGAAAGGAAGTTGCAGGCTAAGGGGGAGGGACAGAAAGATAGAAAGGGCCAGGGTCCCTGATGACCACAGAACATCACAACCGTGCTGGAATGCTCACCTGCTCTGCAGAAATGAAGCCCCTGCCCTTTGGGGCATTCAAGCTAATTGAGAGAGGCAGGAAATAAAACAATAAACATGCAAATGTGTTCAAGTCAGGTGATGATAAAGCCAAGGAGTGGGACAGAGAAGAGTTGTGCTGCTTTAGAAGGAGTAGAGGTGACCACTAAGTCCTGCATAAGGGGTTAGAGTGAGCCCCTGCGGGGGGGGAGGGGAGAAGGTCTTGGAAATGTGTCTCATGCTCCCCAGGGGTCAGAAAGCTGGGGTTGTGTGAACATTGGGGTACATATGCGGCTTCCCAACACATGCTCACGTCTCAGTTCTTGGAACCCATGACTGTCATGTTATATGACAAGAAGTGTCATTAAGTTAAGGGTGTTGAAATTAGAAGTTTATCCTGGATCATCTGGGTGGCCCTAAGTGCCATCACGTGTGTCCTTATAAGAGAGACAGAGGACAGCCAGAGAGGAGGCAGAGATTGGAGGGCTGCGGCCACAAGCCCAGGACCGCTGGCAGCTACCCCAGACTGGACGAGGCAGGAAGGACCCTCCCATATTGCCTCCGTGAAGGGGCACAGCCCTGCCCATGCCCCGAATTTGACCTTCTGGCATTCAACCATGAGAGAATAAATTCTTGCTGTTCTCAGCCCCCCGGTTTGTGATCATTGGTCACGGCGGCCCCAGGAAACCAGCACGGGGGGCGTGGCGGGCACTGAGGTCAGAGACTGAGGCCGGAGGCACCATGCAGGGCTTCGTAAGCCTCCTGGGGACTCTGGACTTTATTCTGGGTGTGAGGAGCCAAGGGGGGATCCAGAGCAGAGAGTGGTGGGATCCAGTATGCATTTCAAAGGACAGCTCTGTCTGCCGGGTCTCCTGGAGGACAGGAGGAAACCGTCTAACAGATGTCTGTGGTCACCCGGGTACGGGAGGGGCCCCTGGCCTCAAGGGGCCCTGCCCGGGGCAGCCCCACACGCAATCGGGCCGTTGCATCAGTGTTCTGAGTGCTCTAGAGGCAGACACAGGGCGTGGCGGGCCCCCCCGATCAGCCGAACAGAGGAGACATGCTTTGAATGGGGAACAAGAGGCCGTGGGCCCTCAGGGCGGAGACACAGTTGTGTGTAAATATTTAGAAAGCTGGGTGTGATGTTTTCATATAAAAAATTTCACTTCCTTTTCTTTAAATGCTTCTCTGCATGACAAAGCGGAAACACCCAATTGCTTTTACCCTGAGGTACCGACAGGTGGGTCAGCGACCTCTGGGGGCCGAGGCAGTGGAGACGGGAAGGGAGAAGGCCGGGTGGACTTCCACCTGCTCCCTCCACCAGGCGACTCAGTTGTCAGAAGAACCTGGGCTCAGCTGACCCTCCGCGACTCACAAGGCACAGTAAACAGCCCCGTCTTCACGGGGGCAAGGGCCACCTGCTGGGTCATGGAATCCGCGGTAAGTGCTCTCGTCGAGTGGAACCAGAGACCTCTGCAGCTGGGTGACGAGGCACAGCTACCCTGCCGAAAGTTCGTTTGCAGAAGGGACCGTTTTCCTCAAAGCGCTTGCCCGCTCCCCGTCCACCTCTCCCCTACCACATCACCTCTTCACCTGTCCAGTTCCTGGCTCTATGTGAGCAGCTACCCAAGGTGGGTGCAGTATTCGGTGCCTCTGGGCTAGGAACACAAGTGGCCTTTCCTCGGGCCACCCAAGAGCAGGAGAAAATCCGCCCATCAAGCGGGAGAACCCTGGGGCATCTAGCTGGGGGAGTTCACAGAGCTAGAGAGCGGGGCGCCCAGCCTGCGGGCTGTCCCGTGCCTCAGGAACGTGGCCGCTGCGGGCCCTAAAGCAGGGGAGCTTTTAAGGGCACTGAGGAGCTCCAAACGCCCAGACGGGGCTCAAGCCTGCTCATCTAAGGCCACCGCCTCCGTGATGCACCGCCCTCCCCAAGACTGCCCCTCGACTCGGCACTCCCAGCAGGGAAGGAGACGGCTGGTGCCCACACACGCTGAATACCTACCGTGTGCCAGGAGCTTCTATGTAGCACGGCATGTAATTCTCACCATGCCTTGGGAGACAGGAGCTCTCGAGGGACTCCTTTTGGGGGAGAGAAAGCTGAGACTCGGAGAAGGGGAAACTTGTCCAGACTCACTTCTTGTTCCGCAAGCATTTCGCGAATGCCGCTTGGAGCTCACTGTCCAAGCACAGTGAACATCGCGGTGACCGTGACAGAGGCAAACCCGCGCTTCCTGAGGGAAGCTTCCAGTGCAGAAATGAGTGTGCCCTTGTCATCTGCCGCTGACTTAAAGAAAACCTTTTTTTTTTTTTTAATTTTTAAACAATTTATTTCAGACAGAGAGAGAGACAGCGTGCGTGAGCAGGGAAGGGAGCGGGGGGTGGGGGGTGGAGAATATACCAGGAAGGCTCTAAGCCTGCCTCCGGGCTCGATCTCACCACCCTGGGATCATGACCTGACCCAAAATCAAGGGTCGGATGCTCAACCGACTGAGCCACCCTGGCGCCCCCACCCCCCCGCCTTAAGGTTCAAGCAGAGGTCGCATCAATGCAGGGAAGAAGTCACGACCAGGTGATGGGGGGGGGGTGTGTGTCCCAAATGGGAAAAGCCAGGAGCAGAGGTCCCCAGGAGCGTCCAGCGGGGACCAGCCTTGCCCACACCTGACCCCGGTGCAGCGAAACGAACTTCAGACCCCCAGCCCCCGAACCCCGAAGAGAAGACATTTCTGTTGCCTCCCCAAGTTTGTGGTGACTTCTTATGGCGACAACAGGAGGCTAATACGCAAGGGCCGGGAGGCAACGTACATCCATACCTGCCACCTTCGTTCCGGCTGCTGTAAGACGAGGTCACGGACCGGGCGGCTCAGACGCAGACATTCATTTCCCACGGTTCTTGAGGCTCAGCATCCAAGACCGAGGCGCGGGCGGAGTTGGTTTCTGGCGAAGGCCCTCCCCCTGCTTTGCAGACGGACCCCCTCCTCACCGTGTGCTCACCCGGCCTTTCCCCCGTGCGTGCACATAGAAAGCAGTCTCTCTCTCTCTTTCTTCTTCTCCCCGGAAGGGCCCTAACCCGTTCCGAGGGCCCCCCTCTCATTAGTCATGTCCTAAACCTCCTACCTCCCACAGCCCCAACCCCCCCACCTAATACCATCGCACTGGAGGTTGGGGCACCAACAGGGAAATTTGGGGAGGAGCACAGACATTCGTGCCAAGTGCCGAGCCGGGGAAACCATGCAAGGGTGGGGGGAGTTCAGGCTGCGTTGTCTTTCCCCCTGGACACCGAGTTTTCAATTGTGGAAATAACCTCAAACTTAAAAAAAGTTGTCAGAACTTCACGAGGAACTTTTATTTTTGGGGAGCCAGTGTGGTATCTCCATCGCCCCGAACGCTCCAGTGCATAGATCTTTTTTTTTTTTCATGGTTTTTAAGTTTATTTCGGAGAGAGAGAGAGCACAAGCATGAGCAGGGGAAGGGCAGAGAGAGAAAGAGAGAGAGAGAATCCCAAGCGCCTCTGCCGTATCAGCCCAGAGCCTGATGCGGGGCTCAAACTCACGAACCGTGAGCTCGTGACCTGAGCCGAAGTCCAGAGTCAGACGCTTAACCGACTGAGCCACCCGGGCCCCCCGTCTAGCGCATGTTCTTTAGAAGCAAAGACGTTGTCCTACGTTATCACCACCGAGCCATCCGAATCTAGAGGTTGGCCCTGACCTGTCACTACGCCCCCCCGAGTATCTTTCCAGCAAAGTGTCCAGTTCAGAATCTTAGGCTCCCTCGGTCTGGAACGGTCCCCAGCATTGCCCCTGATGTCCGCAAAGGGTTCGGGCCACCTATCGGGAAGAGCGTCTGTCCATCTGGGTGCGTCTGACGTGACGCCATGGTGACAGCCAGGCAGGGTGTGCCTGCTTTGTGGGAGCGTCCCAGACGCGATGCTGTGTTCCCCTCGCAGCAGCCCGCGTGGCTGTTCCGCTGCGGGCGGCCTGCGGCTGGTGTGGCTCGCCTAGGGCGCTTGGCGAGGGTGGCCTCTGATCAACCCTCTGCGCTCTCTTCCTCCCTTCGCGGTAACCTGTCTGGACCCAGGGCTCCAAGTGAGGATACACGACGACCCTCGTTTCTTCCCGTCTTCAGTCTCTTCTGCGTCTGACCAGTGGGAGCCCCTCGCGCCCCTTCTGACTTGTCATCATTCTGGGAGCGCTTCCTCCCCCGTCTCCTGCGTAAACGGTGCTCATCTCGTAGCTTCTGAGCCCCAGGAACCAAACGTTTCTCCAAGGAGCCCGGTCTCGGTCCAAACCCATCCGACCGCACACCCCAGGTCGGCCTTTTTCACTGCGTGGTCAACTGAACCTCAATTCAAGAAAAAAAATATGTAGCATGAACACTAGGCTTGGGAGAGCCGGGAAAACCAGGCTGCCTTCTCAGGCCGGCTGTCTCCTTGCCGAGCCTCAGTCTCCCTGTCTTCAAAGTGGGGTCAGGTGGCGGTCCCCGCCTCGCTCGCCAGACCGCCGCCGGGATCACGAGAGAGCCACGTGAAAACGCCTCGTGAGCCACTCACTGGGCTCCAGGGGCATCCTCGTGGGGCCCGCTGGTTGCGTGAATGGCCGTTCGAGCCACACGGAGCAGAAACAAGGTTTTCTTGCTTAAAAGAAATGTCCAGGGAAGGGTGTGGGGAAGGTAGTTCCAGGAAGAAGGAACAGCGTAGGCGGTGGCTTAGGGGAAGATGTGAAATCCAGACCTGAGCTGGAACCCAAGCCGCTTTCTGAAGACGGTGCTATCCGCACGACATCCCCCCTCCTTCTGGGCCAGCTCCCTCTCTGAGCCCCTCGTGTTGGTTCCTGTGGTGGAACAGTTGCAGAAACGCCCCTAACTGCTTTCCCCCTGGATCGGACCTCGGGGGGCAGCCGTTCCCATCGGGAGGTGAAGTCCGTGCCCCTGCCCTCGACCCTACGTCGATCTTGTATTTGCTTTAGCCAGGAAAACATGCCAGCAGTAACCGGTGGGCAGTTGTGAGCCTGGACCTCAGGAGGCCGCTGCCCCAGCACGTGGACCAGCTGGCTTGCCGGAGGAGGGGACGCACGGCCAGACGCCCATGTCGCCCGGCAGGCAGCCATCCAGCCATCGGACACGCGAGAGACGCCTCCCTAGACCGGCCGGCTCCCGGCCGACCGGCCAGCTGACGGCAGATGTGTGGGTGAGTCCAGCCGAGACCATCGGAGGCAGGTCGGCGAACCGCCCAGCCGATCCGTGGGCCTACAGACAGACACCAACGTTCGTCACACGAAACCGCTGGGTTTGAGGGCGGTTTATCACGCAGTGGTAGCTGACTGATACGGTCCGCACACGGTCGCCCTAAGACCAGATCCCGCAGCACCTCCGTCGACCCCTGGGGCTCAGAGAGAGGCGGTGTGTGAAGTGCCCCTCTGGTCCAGCCTGTCCAGGACGGATAACGCCGAGAGCGGTCAGGTGACCCGCCAGGCAAATGCGAGTCCGAACCCGGGGCTCCGGGCTCTCAGTCCGGTGCTCTCTCTATGACGTTTTCTGCTCTCGGCGAATCTCAGCCGTCGCGTCCGCAGACCCATGACCTCCAAAGCCAGAAAGCACCCCTCGGGGTTGCCCTGCACAGACCCAGGACGGACCCGGGCAGTCCGGGACTGCGGCCCAGCTGGGCTGTGTGGTGCAGGCCCCGCTTTCAGCGCGGCCTCTGACGCCGCGGGCAGGGACCATCCCCAGGGTCGCCCTGCCCCGTGAGCCGCGGCTACAGGAATGATCGGTAAATGCCAGCAGGTCTCACTGGCAAGACTTCTTCCCAGAATGACCCGCGTCTGCATCATAACAACGGCAGCGGCCATGACAGTGGCCGCCAGTTATCGGGGTCCCGCCGCGCCCGGCTGAGCCGAATGTGCCCTGTCCCCTGTCTCACTCCGTGCACCCTTCCCATACAGTGCCCAGTATGCCCACGTTCGAGGCGAGGACACCCAACGTGCAGAAATTGTCCAGTGTCACGCCTGTTCACGGCCCCCGAGGGGCTTTCCTGATGGGTCACACCGGACACGTCGCCCGCGGCTCCTCTGGGACGTGTGCCCGGGAGCTCCGTCTGCCCTGCTCAGCTGGAGCGTGGCCGTGGCTCAGGATGCGTGGCGCTGAGCCCCCTGCTCCGGGCAGCTGAAGGGTTAGGGCCTTGGGTGGCGGCCCTCCCGGAGCCCCTGCCGCACGTCAGGCCACAGCTGTCCCGTGGGCCCTTAAGCAAGAAGGGGACTCGGCCCAGGGAAGGGGCCGCGAGGGATCAAGTCAGCAGAAGCTCGGGGTCAGGCCCCGGGGCTGTTTTCCGCTCCTGTGGTTTCAGGGGAGGCGGCTCCTCGGGGCAAAGTCTGGGTGGCTCCCGCCCTGCCCTCTCCCTCGCTTGTGACAGGGTTTGGTTGAGGGGAGGCCCTGAGGCCTCAGTCCATCAGGGGCCTCGGCCTCCTCTCCCGCTCAGAGCCTGGGTCCCCTGAGCCCGGGCCCGGCACGGTGACCTGCCTCCACATAGCCCTGCACCCCGAGTCTGCTTCGGGCTGTGGTGGTGCCTGCGGCTTCCTCTGCTTTTCCGCTTTGCCTTTGACTCCTAGGGGTTCTGCTTGTGATTCAGTCTGGCTTCTGTTAACGACACGAAATATTTGCCCGCTTGCAGAGTCGGATTTACCGAAGGAGGTAGCAGGAGTCGCCCGTGGCGGCCGTGGCGAACGGCCACCAACGACGGCTTGAAACGGCACAGACCGATTCCTCCCGGCTCCGGAGATCAGACGTCTTCCAATCAAGGGTCTGCAGGGACGCCGCCTCCTGGAGGCCCTCGGGGAACGTCCACTTCCTCCTGGAGGCTGCCTGCCTCCTCGGTGTGCGGCCCCATCACCCGACCTCGGCTTCTGCGCCCCAGCTCCCCCTGCCTCCCTTTTCCCTGGAGCCCTCGATGGCATTAGACCCACACTGGTAATCCAGGACAAGCCCCCTGTCCTAGGATTCAATCCAATCCCACCCACAAAGCCCCCTTTACCCTCTGAGGCCACACACTCTCGGGGTCTGGAGGCTAGGACACAGGCGTTTGGGGGGCCATTATCCTGCAGACCACAGAAGACATAAGCAAAGAAGACGGGCTTCCGTTGCTGCCCCCCAGCCCCCCCTGGGGTAACCTTCTTGATATTTACACCCAGTGAAATTCACTCTTATGGCATCCGGTTCTGGGGGTCGTGACAAGTGTGGGGTTGCCTGCCCGCCCCCATGACGGAGGTGAGGGTGTCCCTGCCTGGGGACAGGGGAGGGGGCCTTCGGAGGCCTGACCCCACCCTCCTAGCAAAGCCAAGCCAAGGGGGCACCGCTGAGCCTGCTCCCCCCAGGCCGGAATCAAACACCCCTCAGAACAGCCCCAGGGGAGGCTACGTTTCAGGGGGGAGCGAGATGACTGGTGACACCATTCACTCCTCCGCGACCGTGCGGCGGGGCCCGGGCCCTGCAGGGACCTGGCGCTGTCCCCAGTGACCGCTGAGACAGCGCGTCTCCCCTGGAAGCGAGCTCAGCGGCCCCGAAGGTGGCGCTCACCCCGGGCCCGGGCTTTTTGAAAGCTCACTGAAATGAAGACTTGCCTGGAGCGTGCTGGCCAGGGGGCTGGTGGCCTACGAGGGGGACGGGGACGGCATTCCCAGAGACAACAAGGAGCCGGTGGCCCTTTCTTCGGCCGCCAAAGAAAAGCCGGCCTCAGCACCACAAAAAGACCGACCGTGAATCGCTTCTGCAACGACTGCATTTCCTTTGAGGGGGCCTGTCACCGGCACCGGGCGGTAAGAAAACATTTTGTCCCGCCCGCCCGTCAGCGGCCTTTCTCCAGCCTCGGGTGGTCTAGGAGCCGCTCCTCCTGCAAAGGGCTGGCTGTCCCGGCCCCCGAGCTCATCCATCATGCTCACCGCGAGGTGGCAAATTGTCTGAAAGCAACGCTCTCCCCAGATCAACGACTTCAGCCCGTGTCCAGGAGGGTGGCAGAGGCCTGTCCCTGCGGGGCGCCCCCCTCCCCCAGGAGCTTCACCGACCACGGAGGAGGCGACGACCACCAGCAACTCCCGGGCTCCCCGGGGGTCAGGCCGCTGGGTCCCCTCACCCTCCGGCTCCCTGCCCACAAGGTCCGAACCTTTCCAGATCTTGTTCACTGCAGAGCTCTCCCCGAGAGACCCGGCGGCCGCTGCTCCCCTGGGCACCCTTCTGGCCGGCCCCACCTGTTCTGGCACCTTCTTCCCTCCTCTGCGCCCCGGCTGCGGTCGGCCGACAAGCCTCTCCTTCCTCCTCCGTGCTGGAAATCTCGGGGGCGGCCCGGCAAAGCTGTGGCCAGGGCCTCCCCAACCTCAGTGGTGGTGACGGCGACAGCGGTGGTCACAGGGACAGTTGGGGGCCGCAGCAGCCCTGTTCAGGCCGACCCAAGCGCCCTGCGTACGGCATCCGAGTCCTCAGGGCCACGCGGTGGGGACGTAGTGCTGTCTTCCCACGTCGCAGGCCAGGAGGGGCCAGGAGAGTGAGGCGCCCCAGCACGGAGCCGGCGGCAGAGCCAGACCCAGACCTGCTCGAGAGCCCGGGCACCCGCACATCCCCTCACGCCTTTACTGATTAGCTTCCGGATGGCATCCGTGTAACCCGGGCCACGCAGAGAGCAGGTTCCTGCAGACCCCCGAGGGTGAGCCCTGATTCTCGTGACCTCACTCCGGGTGGATGCGTGCATGGGGCAGGGCCTCCCCTCCAGCTTTCCTCTGAGTCCCTCCTGCCGGGTCGCCCTCCTGGGCGGGGGTCCCCCACCCACCCCCCCGGGGGCAGGCCGGGCAGGCCAGGGCAGGGGCCGAGACCTGCGCCTTCTGGCACCGTTGCGATTAGGAAGAGACGCTCTCCTTGATGAGGGGTCGGTGTGGGCTGGGGCTCGCGTCCTGGGGCCAGGAGCACGGTGGCATCGTCCGGGGGGGCCCGGAGGGGGACACACGGACAGAGGCTGTCAGAGCCGCGGAGAACGCACCCGGCCCCCGGCAGGGCTCATCAGCCGCTGGGCGGGCCGTCCCTCTTTGTGCACAGACCTTAAAACAAATCCAAAACCACATTTCCAGTCCCGAGATGTGGACCCAAGCGGGGAAGGAGCTGGAACTCACGAGCCCGCGGTTTTCGCAGGTAGCCTGACCGCCTTTTTCGGTCTTCCGTACAAGCAGAAAACGGCCCACACTTCTGTCTGTCCTGGGTCAGGGCCCCCGACACCCCCCCGTGGGCTCGGTGTGTCCACAGGCCTGTGCTCGTTCCGTGCTTCAGCTGGGGTCGGGGGTCATGACTTGCTGGACGTGCCCCTCGGGTGGGGACTAAGCCCTCACACCTGGCAACGGGGCCTGGGGAGGCCGCAGGGGTGCGGCGGGTGGAGGGGGACTGGAGAAGTTCTGGGTGTGGTCAGAGTCCGGGTTAGCACCCCACTTTGCCACTTACCGGCAAGAAACACGGTGACGAGCCGTGTGTGCTTTGGGCGTCAGGAAAAGAGAGAGGCTGCCAGCCCAGAGAGGGGTGGCTTCCTACCTGGGGTCACACAGCAAGGGAGTCAACGGAGCTGACTCCTCACCCCTGTCTCCTGCTCCGCCCAGACAGGGACGCATCCCTGGGGGCTCAGCACACATCAGGCGATCCGTGGAGGAAAACCTGAGCCCCTGGGCTGATGCTCAACCCACCGGATGCGGCCGAGGAGGTTGGAGAGAAGAAACCAGGACCAGGGCTGACTGAGGATTCTGTCCAAGAACGGCCCCAGCGGGAGAGTCCTGGGGCTGCCAGAAGCGAGCCGCAGTGGTGCCTCTATCCGGAGGCCCTGGCCTGCTGCGGCCAACCTGCCCATACGAGTCGACTCGACTCGACCCGTAGCCTCCTCCAGGAAGTCTGCCCAGACCTCCCCCGGCTCACGTTCCAGTAAGCTTCTGGGGCTTCCCGTCTACCTCTCCTGCAGGGTCCCGATCCCAGGGAGTTTCTGGTTCCCTCCGGCTCTACCCAGCAGATATGACACTGAACTGGACCTCAGCTCTGGAAGTCACCCGAAGTCGCCCCAGCACGCACAACCCCTAGCCGTGTGGGTCCCTCTTCTGCCTGCTCCCCCAACCTGTCCATGGCACACCGGACGGTCTGGGAAGAACGAATCAACCGTTTTAGGGGCGCTCGGCAGCCGCGGCTTGAGGGGACGGGCACGGATGTCCCAGCGGCCCTGACGCAGCCTGTGAGGAGCCTGGGGTGACATCAGGCGTGGCCCTGGCGGGCAGGCGGGCAAGGACGTGCGGGAGCGGGGGGAGGGCAGAGGTGCGGTAAACGCCCGCCGGTGGGCCGGGCGCTCGCCTCTCCTCCTCTCGAGCTCCACCCCACAGGCCAGGGGACCGAGTCCCCCGGGGCGCCCCGACTGAGCTTCCCCGAAAACCCCCAAACACCCTCTGCTCCAGCAAGGGTGCAGGGCTTGTTCTCCGGATGACGGGGCTCGGCTGCCCTCAGCAGCAAGAGCCCGGACGGCAGGCCGGACGGACGTGGGTCCAGCCGACCCCCGCGGGCTCCCTTTCCCCGGACCCGGCCTCTCCAGCCTCTCTCGTTCCCTCATGTACGACCTCGGACAAGTCCCGGAACCTTCTCCAGCCCGGCGTGGGTGGGGGTCGGCCTGAGGTTCTCCTGCTGAGGCTGGCGGGCCATGCGGGGCACCGGGCCCGGCCCCGGTGTGCTCCGGGGGGGGGGGGGTGAAGGCTGATGTTGTCATCGTCCTCACGGTCTCCAACCGGGGACTTTGGATCTGATTCGAAGTGGCACTCACTCTTCAAAAGGCGAGGTTCCTTATGGGGGCGCGGGAAAGCAAAAGCCACGTCTTGCGTGGGGTGGGGGGGCAGGGACCCAGGCCCTCGTGAGCATCCAAGGGACCCCCACCTGTCCCACTTGGGGGGGGGGCACGCAGCCCTGGATGGGGGACAAGCGGCCGGTCCCTTCCCCCACCCACCTCAGAGCCAGGCACCCACATAAAAAGGGCTCGAGTGGGCGAGTGCCTCCTTTGTCATCTGATGCCATTAAGGCCAGAATTTCTCATGGGAAAAGTAACGCTTCGGCTGCATGGAAGGTGGGGGGCCCGCGCGGCCCGGCGGTTCCAGGGGCGACCGACCTGCAGCCGTTTGAAGTCCGCCCGTTATCTGCCGCCGGGGCTGTTTGGTTTCTGCAGGGGCATAAATAGGGTGATTGGAGTGAGCGGCTGTTTCTTTCCGGACGACAAAAGTCCCCTTGCTAATTGCCACATCAAATGATCGGGAACCCCCCGGTGCACGCCCTCAAATTACCGTGAACACACAGTGCTGCCCGAGGGCCGGAGCGGCCCCCCACCCCGGGCCGCGGCCCTGCTCCCCACCCCCCCCCCCCCCGGATTAGGTTACTCGTGCGGGCGGAGGTACAGGAAGGTCTCTGCGGATTTGTTCTGCTCTGCTGCTAGGCCGCTATGCCAGCCCCCGGCCCGGGCCGCAGCCCCCCATTGTCTCCGGCCCGGCCTGCACAAAGCCCCAGGCCACAGAGGGGAGGTCCTCTCCCCGCGGTCACGCCCCGGTGACGGGGTGCCAGCTCCCAGGCCGAGCCCCACACCGGTGCAAAGGGACCGTCAGTCTCGGCACCTTCAAAGGGGCGGTCACAGCGCTGAAGGGACACCAAAGGCCAGTCGTTCCCCCGCCCCTCTGGGCTCTTTGCTGTCCGACGGGGCGACCGGAGCCCCATGGCCGGTGCCGTTGGCACAGGCAACCGGTGGGTCCTTATCAAAACGGGGGACACGCTTTCGTGACCCCAGTGCCGAGCACCCGGCCAGCAGGGTCCTTCACGCCCGTATCCTCTCTCAGCCCCACCGGTGGGGACCGGGACCATCACTGCCATTTTAGAGATGGGAAAACAGAGGCCCAGGGAGGTCACGTCCACGATCTGTGGCTGCTCCTGGGCCGGCAGGGGAGAGACCTGGTCACCCAGCGGTGAGCACGACTGCTGACTTACCAACCTACAGACAATGCCAGGGTCGTGTCGCTGCCACTTAGGAGGGCACACGCAGCTCCTGGTGGCCAGGCTAGTGACGGTCCCCTGTTCCAGGCTATTCGCCTCCTGAGGCCCAGCGCTGATTTCCATTTGGGTAGCGCTGACTTCCTTGACCAGCTGCATCCACCCCTCGGGACCCAGCGACGGGCAACACCGACCTCGGTCCGTAACTCATCGACGCATAGCCTGATGGGGGAGGCAAGGTGACTAAAGAATTGAGTGAGGTGCGAGCCCGGGAGGAGGGGACACGAGACACAAAGTGACGTTGCTTAAGCGGAGGAAAGGGTGTCAGCCAGGTGAGGGTGGATGGCCAGGATCACTCCAAACCAGGAAGCCAGCATGTGCAAAGATCCTGTGGCAGCAGAGTGTGGCCCACTGCTGGAGCCCAGACAGGAGGGAGAGGGCCGTGAGCCGAGTACTGCAGGAGGCAGGGCAGGCTGGAGAGGGCCTTGTGGGCCCGTTGTGCGGGGAGGGGGGGTTCTGGTCTGAGACGTTCTGGGGAGACGTTACTCTGCGGGATGACGGGGGAGGGGGGGTGGTGGATATTCCACAACCAAGTTTCAAAATGACCGCCCTGCTGTGCTGTGAGCCTAGCTCTCAGCTTCCGTCAGGAAGTGCCAGCACGTGTGGGTGCTGTGCACCTGCTATGTGGGAGGAGGGGTGGCCCACGGGAGGAGGAGGAGGACGACGGGGCCCAGCAGGAAGGTCCCCGAGGCCCAGCAGGAGCTGGCACGGTTAAGTGTTGCAAGGACACCCCTCTTACCAGGAAGGGACATCAGATCTCCTGCATCAGACAGAGCTGAGCACAGCTGGTTCTGGGGGGGCAGGACGTGGACCCCCAGGCCTCCCTGCGCCGGGAAGATGGGGCAGAAGGTCAGTCACTGCAAAGCCTACTTCATGGTGTCATCGGCTTCCCTGGGGCGGGGTAACTGGGCACCGGGGAACCCTGGACGGGACGGTCAGGACCGTCTCCGACACGGAGAGGGTTCGATCCTGACCTGAGCCCACGCCAAGGGTCGGCCCGTTGTGCCCGTTGTGGCACACACGGGCCACATTTGGTTCATCCACTCATCTGCTGATGGGTATTTGGGGTGTTTCCACCGTTCGCCTTCTGTGAACTGCACTGCTGGGAACCACAGGTGCACGTGTTTGTTTGAACTCGTGCTTTATTTATTTGGGACTGCACCCAAAAAGGGACTTGCTCGGCCACATGGCAATTCTGTTTCACTTTCGAGGAGCCACCAAGCTGTTTCTCACGGAAGCTGTGCCATTGACATCCCGACCGACGGCGCACAGGGGGTCCAACGTCTCCGCATCCTTGCCAACACTTGTTCATTCCTTGTTACGGCCGCCCCAGTGGGTGTGAGGTCGTGTCTCATCGTGGGTTTGCTTGCATTTCCCCGAGCACTGATGACGTTGAGTATCTGTCACGTGCTCCTGCCCATGTGCCCGTCTTCTTGGGGGAAATGTCTGTCCGTGTCCTCTGCTCATTTTCTTAAGTTTATCTATTTATTTATTTTGAGAGACAGAGAGCATGAGTGGAGGAGGGGCCGAGACAGAGAATCCCAAGCAGGCTCCGCACTGTCAGCACAGAGCCCAATGAGGGGCTCGAACTCACGTACCTTGAGATCATGACCTGAGCCAAAATCAAGAGTTGGATGCTTAACCGACTGAGCCACCCAGGAGTCCCTGAATGGGTTTTTTGTTTTTCTTATTGTGGAGTTGTAAGAGTTCTGTATATATTCTGGATGCTTCTTGTTCTTTTTTTTTTAAGTTTGTTTATTTATTTTGGGGCGCCCAGGTGGCTCAGTTGGTTGAACATCTGACTTCGGCTCAGGTCATGATCTCGCACTTTGTGAGTTTGAGCCCTGCATGGGGCTCTGTGCTGACAGCTTGGAGCCTGGAGCCTGGTTCACATTCCATCTCTCTCTCTCTCTCTCTCTCTCTCTCTGCCCCTCCCATGCTTGTGCTCTCAGACTGTCTTTCACTCTCTCAAAAATAAATAAACATTAAAAAAAAATTTGAGTTTATTTATTTTGATAAAGCATGAATGGGGGAGGGTCAGAGAGAGAGGAAAGGAAGAATCCAGATCAAGCTCTGAACTGTCAGCGCACAGCCTGACTTGGGGCTCAAACTCAAACCGTGAGATCATGATCTGAGCCAGAGTTGGATGCTTAACTCACCTGAGCCACCCAGGCGCTTCTTAATGCTTCTTAATATTCTGGATGCTTCTTAATAACTTTTCAACAAGGGGCTTATTTAGTTTGATTTTGCAGGGGGTCCCGTGAGTGGCCAGCAGCTCTGGAGACAGGCCAGACACCAAGGTCATGAAGTACATCCTGCAGGCAGCCTCTGTCCAGCCACGGCTGGTCTGTATCATGTGGGGAAATGGCAGTGGAGTGGCCTTCGTGTTGCCCAGTAGGGATGGGAGACGGTGGGAACAGTCTCTCGGTGCCCCAGTTTTCTATTCTGTAACAATAGAGCACAGAATCCACCTCGTAGAGCCGTTTCGATGAGTGGCTTTCTCGACATGAAGCAGGCAGCAGAGAGCATGGCACAGAGTAAGTGCTCAATAAATGTTCAGTAGTATTACTATACAAACTATAAAACACTCGATGGTCTAGAGTCAAAGCAATGCCCATTAAAACTATAACTCTGCCTCACCGACATGGAAGAGGGCCATCGCGTGAGGCCCATCGTGCAGGCAGATTGTGACACAGAACTCCAAGGCAAGCACTAACCAGGCAAAGAAAACCAAAAGGTAAAGCTAAGAAGCAAATGAGGGAGATAGAAAGGAATCATAAATACGCAATTAACCCACAAGGAGGCAAAGAAAGAGGACAGGGGAGACAGAGGTCAGAAGGCAAAGAAAAAAAGCTTCAAGACTAGAGTCAGCAACACTAGGGGTGCCTGGGTGGCTCAGGGGGCTGAGTGTCTGACTCTTGATTTCAGCTCGGGTCATGATCCCAGGGTTGTAGGATCGAGCCCTGTGTGGGGGCTTAGCGCTGAGTGTGGAGCCTGCTTAGGACTCTCTCTCTCTCTCTCTCTCTCTCTCTCTCTCTTTCTGCCTCTCTCCCCCACTGACACACTCTCTGTCTGAAATGAAATGAGATGAGATGAGATGAAATACAGGTAGAATAATTTAAGAAAAAGACTGGAGGCAACAGCACCGTATCAGTGATCACACTGAATGCAAATGGTCTAAACGCTCCCACATAAAAGGCAGGAATGGTCATACTGGAGACAAAAGTAGAGCCAACCACTTGCCAACTGTATGCAATCCACTTTTTAAAAAAAATGTTTTATTTATTTCTGAGACAGAGAGAGACAGAGCACGAGCAGGGGAGGGACAGAGAGAGAGGGAGACACGGAACCCAAAGCAGGCTCCAGGCTCCGAGCCGTCAGCACAGAGCCTGACGCGGGGCTCAAACTCACAGACCGCGAGATCATGACCTGAGCCGAAGCCGGACGCTCCACCGACTGAGCCCCCAGGTGCCCCCGCGATCCACTTTAAATGTGACGACAGAGAGGTTAATGGTCCAAGCAGAGAACAGCAGACGTCATGCTCTGTCCATCTGAACCCCTCTCGCCACCTGGACCCTCTTCTCTGCCATCAGGGTCCTTGTGAACACGCGTTGACAGGCACCCACCTGGCTCACGCGTCACCGGGAATCTGACTTTTGGCTCGCTTTAAAAATGGTGCCAAGCGAGGGCGTTTTAGGGGGATGCAACTATTCCGTGGGATACGGGATATGTCATCCTACGGTTGGCACGCCCACGCAAGGAGGGAGCCTCCGCGTAAGCCATGGGCTTCAGCTAACAACAACCGATAGGTACCCATTCATCGGTTGTCACAAATGCGTCACACTAATAACACGATCATCGCAGGGGGAGCTGGGCGGAGGGAGGGGGCGCGGGGCGCTACCTACTGTCAGCTCAATCGTTCTGTGAATCTCAAACTGTACTAAAAACATTAGAAACAAACCAACCAGTTGGAAAAAGATTGTGCAGAGAATCTGAGGACCGGAAGAGAGGTCCGAGCTTGACGTGTAAGCAGAGACGCCCCCGGGTCGCGGCACGTTGGTGGCAGGGCTCCGCGGCCTGCGGCTGCGGGCTCTCTGGTCCTCAGCCCAGGTCACCTTGGCCGGTCCGCACACTTCAATACTCACCGCCCACTAGCATTAATTATCGAAGCCTCACACCCCCCCCCATTTACAGTAGCTTATCCACAAACAACCGGCGGATGCGTGGCGAGGGTGCCTGATGATGCCACGGTGGCTGGAGCGAGCTTCTAGAACCTTCCAGTCCCCATTTGGCCTCATGTCCGCTGGTGCAGAGACTCAGACGGAAGGGCCCCAAGGGCGGTCTCTGCGAGACCGTGTAGAGGAAGCCGTGCCCTCCCAGCCCTGAGACAGAGCCCCTCCGCCCTCCGTCTTGCCCTACTCTGCTCCCCAGCCCCCAGCAGCCAGAGGTGAGAGGTTGGAAGCAGGGCTCTGATGCTGTCTGGGCTCAGGTCTGATTTAAAAGGTGGCCCCTGGCTCATGGAGCTCGTGAGGAGAGCGTGTGGTCAGCACATTTCAAGAATTTGACACTAGATGCCCTTTCTCTTGGCATCTCATGCGCTGTGGTTGGCGTGGGGCACAGCTGGAGGGCAGGGGGACCTCTCAGAGAGATCAGGAGACAAGGCCAACGCATCCCGGGCTGTGTTAGTTTGCCGAAGTCGCCATGACAAACACCACAGACGAGGCTCGTGTGACAGGACGTATTGTCCGTCCCTGTCCGTCCTGGAGGCTGGAGCCTGAGATCAGGCTGGGCCCTAGGCAGGGTTGGGTCCTCCCGAGACCTCTCTCCTCGTGTGTGGACGGCCATCCTCTCCCCGTGTCCTCACGGGGTCGTCCCTCTGGGCCTGTCTTTGCCCCGATCCCCTCTTCTTTTTCTTCTTTCTTTTTTTAATGTTTTTATTTGTTTTTGAGAGAGACAGAGCGTGAGCAGGGGAGGGGCAGAGGGAGAGGGGGGACCCAGAATCCGAAGCGGGCTCCCGGCTCCGAGCCGTCAGCACAGAGCCCGACGCGGGGCTCGGACCCACGAACCCTGAGATCGTGACCTGAGCCGAAGGCGGAAGCTTAACCGACTGAGCCACCGAGGTGCCCCGTGAAGCCCTCTTCTTCGAGGGATCCCAGTCACATGAGATTAGGGCACACTTCAACGACCTCACGTTACCTTAATTTCCTCTTTCAGGACCCCACCGGCGAATACAGTCCCATTCTGAGAAATCGGGGCTCGGGATGTGACCATGGGAACTTGGGGGACACATCCGTGCTCGTAGGTGAGTTCCTACACTATGCCCATGGAGTTGGCTCCACGAGGGAGGATGGCAATGAGCCAGGAGGCGGGAGCCCAGGTGGGTCAGGTCCGGGGGGGTGGGGCTCCTGCAAGGCTCCCCCTGGGGTGGGCGTGGGGGGCTGCGGAGACGACAGGGAGGCCGAGAGGTTAAAAGCCGCTCCCGGGGTCACCGGGCTGCCGGTGAGTGCCAGCTGGGTCTCCTGGGCCCAGTGTGGCTTGCCAGGGAGGGGTGGGGGAGGTCTGCGTCGCAGGGGCCCCCCGACACCCAGGATGACGTGTCTGTCATCCCCAGCCGTGCTGGGTCTTCCAGAGGCCCAAGGGGACACGGGGCCGGGTGCCGCGGACCATGTGTCTTACAACCACACAGGGCTCGCCGAGCCGGCCTCGGTCGTTTTGTCCCGACGCCTCCTCCGCGGAGCCACGGAAAGAACTTACGTTAGGAAAATGGGGAACTACCTGCCACTTCGCCAGGAACGCGGGCTAATTGCAAAGCCTTCCTCAGTTTCTTTGTTGAGCTATTTATTAAGCTGGCTCAGACCGGGATTCCCCAGCCCACCTCGTCCCTCATACACTCGGCTCGGAGCTCTGGGCTCGGCGATGCTCAGCCTGTGGCTCCAAGGCCTGGCCGCTTCTAAAGAGCCTGCTTTTGCCTCCACATCCACGCCCTGGGGCCCCACCTGCCCTACAGATGCCGTGGAGTCCCTCTGTGGGCAGCGGCCTTGGCCAGACAGTGCGGACCAGCCTGGGCGAGCCGGTCCCCAGCACCCCTCCCGGGGACCCCCAGCCCCAGGCGCCCTGTGCTCAGTATCTCACTGGGCTTCAAGGCACTTGAGGCCCCAATCTGACTTGGTCTCACGTACCTATTGGCCCGCCCCACCCCCCCCCCCTCCGGGATGCGGGGCCCAGGAAGCCAGGGCCCTTACCTCCCCGTTCATCCTGAATCTCTAGATTCTAGAACGTTCCCCGGGCACACAGCTGGTAATCCATCAGCCAGCACTGAGTTTCTCCTTCCTGTTGGGAAAGGGAAAGCTTCAGAGACTGGCCCCAGGGACACAGCAGCCCCAGAGAGCAGTTCATGGTAGAAATCAAAGAGATGCCCCCGTGGCCGTCCGCCAGGCAGGCGTCCTGATGGCCCTGGACCCAGGGACCCAGCCCAGGGCCGCAGCGGGAGGACCCCTGGCCCTCTCTCATGCCGCAGAGATCACCCCTGCCCCCCCAAGGAACCCTGTCAGGCGTCGTAACCTCGACGCCTCACGGGAGCGCACCCCGACGGAGGTGGGGAAAACGAACCCTCACTCGCTGCCGGTGAGGACACGAGATGGTGTGCCCCAAAAGCTCCCCCAGGGATTACATGTGGACTGACTGTATGGCCCAGCACTTCCGTTCCTGGAAATGGAAACAGGGGAGCGCAGAAATGTGCACACGAAGGGCCAGAGAAGCGTCATCCAACATAGTCCAATGTGGGGACATCGGCGGACCGAGGGATGTCCCCACCGATGTGTCCCAGCCACGCTCCGGAATATGACCGGCCGCAAAAAAGCAGGAAGTTCTGACACCTGCTACTGTGTGGGTGGGCCTTGACAGCTTCCTGCTGGGCGGAAGAAGCCGGGCCCAAAAGCGCACGCAGCGCGTGATTCATGGACACGGCACGTCGAGCCGGGATAGGCAAATCCAGAGTCGGAAAAGTGGGTGAGAGGCTGCCAGAGGCTGGCGGGGATGAGGGGACAGGGGAGGATAGCCGAGGCGCACCGGGGTTCCCCCTGAGATGACGCGAACGTGCCAAGCTGGAGCGTGCTGCTGGTTACACAGTGCCGGAATGTTCCAAGGACTGCCGAATCACGCACCCTCCACAGGTGAGTTGCATGCTCTGTGAATTGTATCTCAATAAAACCATGAACGAAAAACGCACCAAAGAGGGAGGTCCTCGCCCCGCCTGTCTGCTCCCGGTATGTGCCCGACTGAAACGCACCCCTGCACACGCCAAGAGGCACGTACTGGAACGTTCTCTGCGGCTTTGGTTGCAAAAGCCCGAGCTGGACTCTGCTCGGATGCCTGTGGAGGGTTGACAAGTAAGTGTGGAGGGAGGAAGCCATCTCTCAGCTGTGAGAACACGAGGCCCGAAACCCTGCCCGCGAACGGGGCTGGGCCGGACCGATGTTGAGACAGTGAACCCCGACCCAAGAGCACACACACGGGGTGACTCCTTCATACAGAGCACAGAGGCTGGCGAAAGCAAGGTACGTTAGGGGTCAGGCTCACGGCTGCCTTGGGCGAGGGTCTGGGCGTGGCCGGGGTCTCGGGTGTCGGCCGTATGGGGGGCTTTTGAGAAAAGCCCCCGAGCTGTACATGAGGGATGTGTGTGCTTTGCTGTGTGTATATCACACGCCAGGGGAAGTCAAGGTTAAAACCAACTACGGACGGTCACAGGACGGGGCAGGGAGGTATGCAGGTTCGGGGACCTGTCCCCCCTCGCCCGCCAGACTCCAGCCCCAGCTTTCCCGGCTGATTTGGTTGGTTGTGGTTTCTTACTGTGCAACGGAGCCATCATGATGCCTCCCCGAGGGGCTGCTCTAATACCGGGGGTAACAGGTGAACCAGGGTCCAGCCCCGGGGCCAGGATCCCCCCAGCGAGGCCCGCAGCGGCTTCCTGGTGCCAGCCGGGCTGCCCTCTCAGTGCCCGGAGAGGGTGGTGAGCGTGCCCCCCTCACCCAGATGTGCCCGTCCTGCTCCTGGGAACCGGTGAACACGTCACCTTTCGACGGCAGCAGACGTGACCCTGGATGGTCTGCTCCGCGGGCTCTGTGGAATCCCAAGGTCCTTACAAGGGGGCGGCGGGAGGGTCAGAGAAGGAGCCGTGACTCTGGGGCAGAAGTCGGGGTGATGAGACCAGGAGCCAGGGAACGCAGGTGGCCTCTGGGAGCAGGGAACCCGCGAGAGCAGTTGTCCCCCGGCGCCGCGAAAGGACAGAGCTGGGTTACAGCGACAGGACTCCAGCCACAGCCCATTTAGGCCTTCAGCCTCCAGAGCCGTGAGAGAACCCATTCCTGCTGCCCTTACGCCACCAGGTTCGTGGCCATTTGTGACGGAAGCCGAGGGACACCCCTGGGATGGACCCCTCTCTTCCCACCTGGGTCTGCCTGGGACATGCCAGTCGTGGCCGGCACCCGGGCCCTGCGTGCCGTCCCCGGGAGCTGTGTCTCATCGCATTGGCTGGTGCCCGGCTCCCAGGCCTGATGGGGCTGGAGGGCCTGACGGGGGAGGGGGGCCGGGGGAGGGGCTCACGCTGGAGCCCAGAGCTTTGCCCAGGCAGGGCCATGGGGCCATAGGGCCCCTGAGCCCTCTGAGGTCTCTCGCAGAGGCTCTGCTGCCCTAGCCCCTACCCAGCTTATTTCTGTCACTCCCGAGGGTCTCCACTGGGGCCCCGGGGCTTCCGCCCCCCAGATGCTCACCCAGGACACCTGCAAACACCCCTCCCCCCATGCCCTCACTCCGCCCAGCACACATTCAGTGCGGAGGGGAGGGCTGGCTATGCCCCAAGGCTTGCTGTGGGCTGGGGACACAGGTGAGCAAACAGCTCCAGGGCCCCTCCCAGGGAAGACAGATGTTGATCAGATCGTGAAATCTAGATTGTGAGAGACTGCTGGGGGGGGGGGGGGGCGGGGGGGGGGTTGCGCTTTGCGGCTGGGCTGGGCGGCTGGGAGGGAAGATCCAGGAAGACCTACCTGGGGAGGTGATAATTGCGCTGGGGCGTGTCCCCGGCAGCCACTGAGGGCGACAGAGCAGGGCCCTGTGAGCCAGGGGAGGGGCAGCCGGGGGTTCTGAGCCTGGCAGAAGGCTCCGGAAGGCTACAAGCCCAGAAAGACCACGCTGGCTGCCCTGTAGAGACTGGAAGGGGCAGGGGGCCGAGGGGCTCCGGCTTGGCCGACCCGGGAAGGGGGCCTCGGCGCATACCCGGGCTGCCCCCTCCCCGGCAGGAGGCCGCGCGCTCCCTCCTGCCGGCCTGGGTGGGGTGGGGGTGGGACCCGAAGAGAGAGGCGGAGCCGGACAGTGGGGCTGGGGGCTCCAAAAGGTGCCAACCCCGCACAGTAGTAAACCCCTGCCAACTCCGCCCCTGCCTGTTCCGGGACCGACCCGCAACCAGGTGCAAATTGGGCCTGGCCAGGGACAAAAGGGCTTTGATGGGCCAAATGGTGGTGTTTTTTTTGAGCCGAGGCGAGGCATCGGACCGGCCCTGGGCCCCAGGCAAGGTGTCCTGCAGAGACCCAGGCCTAGAAGGGGCCCGAAGGGTTGGTTTTATGAGACTCCCCCTCCCCAGGGCAGCTGCCCCCTCCACCCTCAGAGCAGGGCCTCTGGCCCCGTGCGGTTCTGCCTTCCCTGAGGCAGGGGCTTCACAAGAGAAGGCAGAGGGATTCTCGAAGGCACTAAAAGCTAAAAGGCACTAAAACAAAGCCCTGGACGCCTGGGCAGCTCAGTTGGTCGAGGTTCCAACTCTCGATGTCGGCTCAGGTCGTGATCCAGCAGGTTGCGAGTTCAAGCCCCGTGTCAGGCTCTGCTGACAGCGTGGAGCCTGCTTGGGGCTCTCTCTCTCTCCCTCCCTCTCTTTCTGCCCCCAAATAAACAAACTTAAAAAAAAAAAATAACAGCCCAATGACGTTCTATCTTAAGGCCTGTTTTGGGGTCTCAAGAGGGTCCCAGGCTGCCCCACCTTCCTACTTGAACAGTAGCCTGACCTTGCTTCCTGACATTCTTCCCCACTGCAGCAGGTGACCTTTCCAAAGTGAAGAACACCACCTCCCACCTGGCCCCCCTGGCCGCCACCTCCTCCGTTGTCACCAGGAACCGGCTGAGCTCCTGTCCCCAGCAGGTGCCGTCCCCGGCCGGCCGTGTGGGGACTCAGGCAAGTGGGACAGAGCGCCCTGCCCGGGACGGCATGGCTCAGGGCCAGTGGGACCATAAACCCGGGGCAAATACAGGTGCAGGTGGGGCCGGGGAGCAAGGAGGGCGTGCGGAATGAAGAGGGCAGGTGAGGGCAGAGGCCATGCGGGCCCGGCCCCCTGTCTCAGGTCTGACACCTGCAGACCCAGCCCAGAATTCCAGCTGCCGCAGGGCAGGGGCTGTGCCGTCTGAGGGCTCCTTGGTGGCCCCAGAGCCTATATGGTCCAATTTGCTGGGATTGCCAGGGCTGTCCCAGCCACCACAGGGCCAGCTCAGACAACACGTGTCCCCTAGAGCAGCCTGCGCACCCAAGGGACACAGAGGCAGAGACCTGGGAAGCACACAGTGAGGGAAGGCCACTGGTCTCTGGTCAGGGGAGTCCGAAGAAAGGAGACACAGGGTTCCCGGGCTCCTCTGGTGGCCCTGAGTGCCCTGCTCAGACCAGACATATAAACACAGACAGCAGTGGGGCTGGTGAAGGCCAGGGGGCCACAGCCTGTCTGGAGGGGAGGAGCACATCACACGTCCTCCGTGTCCTATTTTGGATTGCGGGCACAGAGGCTGCGGAACAGGACCCTGGCCTCAAGGCCGGTGGGGGCTGGGACAGGTGCCCGAGGGACAGAAAGGGTCCTGCTTGACCAGCACCTGCTGAAGTGCCCCAGGCAGTGACTCCCCATCTCTGTGGCTCAGCATCTATATCCACAAGCTGGAGACAGTAGGTCTCATGGTATACAGTGGGCAACGCACACAGAGTATACGCCGTGGGTATACTGCTGACCTTGCCGTTGTGAGGACTGCCTGAGCCAACGCAGGTAAGTGGTCAGAGCAGTGCTGGGCCACAGACACGCTCGGTGGCCATCACGCTCGGCTCATGCCTCCGGAGGCTTGGAAGGAATCTCCCGTAACTGATCTGGTCTGGGGGAGAAGCGGAACAGAGGGAATCGGGGGCACCTCTGCTGGACCCAGGGCTTTCGTAGGCGGTCGAGGAGCAGGGAAAACAGAGGCCTGGCAGCACGTTCTCCAGGGGGGCAGAGCATCTGGGGGCAACCCCTGCAGGACTTTGAAGTTCACAGAGGAGTTCGTGTCCCTGGGCTGTAGGCGGAAGCCTTCAGGATGTGAAGCAAGGTCAGATGAGCCTCCTGGAAAAATCATGGAGGACGTTGTGAGAACGCGTGTTGGGAATTCCAGACTCTTCCCCCTCCGGGCTTGGCTGGATGCAGGACGCGAGGTGAGAGGCTGTTGCTGAGCCCGGGGTTTTCATCCAGGGCCGTGGGGCGGGGTGGGGGCTTGAGGGCCAGCAGCCCCCTCCCCGGAAATCAGCCCTGACCCCGCCGCGGGGCGGATGCTGGCTGAGAGGTCTGTCTTCCCCGCGCTCCCCTCCAGGACAGCCATTCTGGAAGCAAATGGCTTTGATTTTACAGGAAGCGGACTAAGGGGCTAATCTGAGTTTAATTTTTAAAGCCAGGCCTTTGATTTCATACTTATTCATTTGAGTAATTAATGCCTCCGAGTCTGGGGTCAGAATGCATCCCCGCTTAGCTCGTCTCTCTTACATCCAGAGACAGACCTCACATCACTTGGGACATCCAAACCATGAATTTATACCCGCTGGAATGTTCCGAGGGCCCGGAGCAGGCACCCAGTGGGACTTCACAGAGATCTCCGCCAAAGACGGCTGCAACCCCATCTCGGCGTGCGGGGTCCCCGGGACCAAGGCAACGCTTCCCGCCCCAGCAGGGGTCCCGCACACAAGCGGTCCTCTCTCCTAGAACCTGTGGGCACAGAATGTTCTGGGCTTTGACCCATGTTTTTCAAACTCAGTCTCCATTCGATCAACAAACATTTATTAAGCGCCAACTGTCTGGCAACCAGTAGGTAGATACTGGAGGGTCAACTCTGTTCCTAAAGGAGAAAACACACACAGGAGGACGCACAGATCTGTGGGCACGAGTGTGCCTGAGCCCTGAGCGGGGAGAGCATCTCGGGGCAGGGCCGGCTCCGTGGGAAGGTAACCTTCGGGAGGACCCTGAAGGGGGGGCATGGAAAGTACAGGTGAGTAGTGGGGGGCCTGGAAGGGAGGGCGAGGCCAGGGGCAAGGGTGTGGAGCGGACGGCACATCGCCTCCAGAGGCTGGGTCTGGAGAGAGATTCCGGGGGGCTTTCTACGCATGAGTTCCTCGGGGGATATTTTTTTCCTTCTCCTTCCCACCCCCCACCCCACAAAGCACAGGATGAATCTACGCCCTCGGTTTCACCCGGAGCCTGCTGGCAGGACTTCCTCTCTGTCCTGTTGTGATCTCGCGTCTGTCACACACACACGGCTAGCACCGCGTCCCCGGGCCCTGGCCTCGCAGCGCGCTGAGTGGGGGTTCCGACAAGTGCAGCTCTCCTTTACGGGGCGGGGGGGGACAGAGACCCGGCTCAACGCTGGTGGGTGTAGGCCGTGCGGGGCCCAGACACAACCGCCCCCTGGGGACGCTGGGCTGCTGGCATCCGGTCTAGGTGCCCTGGGACGTCTTCGAGAGGCTAATGTCCAGACAGGGCCCGACTGGATGTGACTGCTGTTCAGAAAGGAGGGAAGAGGGGACAGAGCCTGCAGCTCCTTCCTCCAGGGTGAGGACCCTGCCTGAGATCCGCGGGTGGAAGGTGGTCGCAGACAGAAGGGCCAATGACTTGATCACTGGTGTCCACTGGGCCCCACAAGGCGCCCCCCATCGACCAACCCAGTAAGGACACACACAGGAAGCCGATGCTTGGCAAGGCTGCTCTCTCCAGATGGCGTCGGAGGGTGCACACAGGTGTCTGTGCAGACGTGGGACAGGCAGCGAGGAAGGCATCTGGCCCCTCGGCGGCTCCTGGGGTGGCTCTCAGAGCAGCTGGGGGGGATCCTTGCCGCCCCCAGAAGCAGGACTCGCATGAGTGGGTCGCTCGGAGCTGGGGAGGAGGTGAGGCCGTGGGGGTGCGGGGCAGCCCAAGCTTCTCCTGGTGAGCTGCAGAGGCCCCCGGCGGCCCAACCAGCTCAGGGTGTCCTTCCGGGCCCCCCAACGGGCACACGATGCCGTCTGGCCCTTGGCGGGGCTCTAGCCTGAGCTACAATGCCGAGCTTCGGGGTCAGTGAAGCCCGTAAACTCAGGGGGCATTTCTGTTGGTGCCTGCATCACCCCGGCCTCCAGAGTGCCCAATGGGCTTCTGCAGATTCTCAAAGGCTCAGGCTCTCCCGGACCCCTGGCTGCCTGCTCACGGCCTTGCGAACCACCCATGGCACTTGGGACGCCAGTGGGGCCCCGGGCTGCGGGAACACCGCGGAAGCCAGACTTGCTCCGTGGGGGTCGGGGAGGCTCCCCAGAGAGGGAGCACTGGGGCTGGGCCGGCCGCCCCTGGCCTCCTGCTCTGCGGGGGGGGGGGGGGGGGGGCACTCGTGCTCCCTGGAGCAAGAAGATGGGAGCAGAGCCTCCATCCCCAAACTACACTCCAGCCGGTGGAAGCTTCTATTCGCCCCGCCCTGTCACCGACTCAGGTCCTGCGCTGGACGCCAGCCCTCCGCTTCCTGGCTGGCAGCCTGAGTGAGCCAGCCTCTCTCTGAGCCTCGGTTTCCCCATCACAGGGCCTGCCTCGGAGGGCCACGGAAAGACCTCAATTACCCGCGGAGATGGCCCAGAGCAGGGCCAGCTGGTAGGAAGCCCCGCTCAGGACTCAGCACCTCTGGGTCCCTAGAGGCCAGGTCCCGCGCCCGGATCTGGGGGCTCGTTGAACGTCATCCAGACCTGAACCCCGAGGAACTCCAAGTCTGCTGGGGAAAGATGGCAACACGGGACACTTGCGCTGTGACCAGGGCGTCACGGAGCTGCGGGAGACCCTGAGGAGGCCCCCACCCAGCCCCCCTGCTCAGGGACCTGGTCTTTGAGCACCAAGGACCCCGGACCTGGTCCTGAGAAATAAACAGCACCCGCCGGAGGACGAGTTGGGACAGCCAGGCCTCAGTGAGTCCAACACGCACGTGCACAGACGTGTGCACAGCACGCACACCAAGCACGCAAAGACGCGCACGCACACCAAGCACGCAAAGACGCGCACGCACACAAAGCACGCAAAGACGCGCGCACGTGTCCATCTGCACGCGTACGCGCGCACACCAGACACGCCCCCCGCGGCGGGTAGCACACCGACGAACACACACGGACGGGTGCGCAAACACGCGTGTGCACCGTGCGGACAGAGACGCGCCTGTGAAGGCGGGGCTTGGGAGGTACCGGCGCTCGCACACCCCACGGGAAGGCGACCCTGCCCTCTGCCCCAGGACCGCACCATTACCTTCAGCCCCACAAGCCCCAAAGCATCACCAGGTAGAGAAACTGGTCCCCGGGGTCCCTGCTCTTAGGTTGCGGACTGACAAAACCCAAACCGCAGCCCCACAAAACAGCACCATCTTGTGGTGGCAGCAGGACCAGGTGGGAGGCCAGAGGCCTCTTTCCTTCGGGAAGGGTTTTCCCTCACAGCCGGGCTCCCACGGTGGGCAGACACCAGCTGTATCCCCCCACCGCCCCCCCCCCCAACCTGGGGCGGGTGGCACCTTGTACAGGCTGCTCTGGTCCGGACCAGCGTTTCCTCCGCTCCCCGCCGCCCTTCACTGGCTCCTGCCGGGCCTGAGGTCACCTGGGCCCCGAGCCCAGCTCTTCTGGGGATTTTGGGAAACCTCGTTCTCCCCCCCGGAGCTTCTCGCCTCATCTGTGAAATGGGGCCATGATACTGACGCTCAAGATACCTAGAGCCACCCCTCCTGCCCCGGGGCTTCCCACGAATAGACTGGGCTGCCCCCCCGACGTGAGGCCTGAGCCTACAGCTCCCGGGGGTCCTCCCCTGCCGATTCAGACATTGGGAAGAAGAGACGTCTATCATACCTTTCAGCACCCCCCATCTCCTCTGGGCTCCCCCTGCCCCCATGAGAGCCTGAGCTCCGGAGCAGGACTCTGTTCGCCCTGCCCCCACCCCCCCAGCCTGCAGGGACGACAGCTCGTAGCCACTCGGGGAACAAACGACCAAGAAGCCTCGCCGGTGAAAAGGGGACGTAGTATTCCTCCACACCTGCCGGTCCACACCACCCGCCTGGCAGAGAGGGGCTCGGACTTGGCTCCGAGACAGGTCGCCGGGGCCGAATCCGGGTTCTGACGCTCCTCACGCGGGCAGCCCTCCCTGTGCCTCAGTGTCCCCATCCACAAAGGGGAGTCGTCGGAAGGGTTGACGGAAACCCCTGCGAAGGGCCCAGCCCGGCGCCCGGTCAACGGATGTGTGTGAGCAGAGGCCGTGTGGGCTTTGGGCCGTGCGCACCACCCCCTCCCCGGTTCTGCACACCCGGAACGTCGGGCTCCCGGCGTCCGGGGAGGGGGTCTCGGAGAGGACGGAAGCGGGAGGCTGGGTTTCCGCAGCCCCACCTAGACCTGGCGTGTGGCGCTCCGTGACCACGCCGCCGGGCTCCAAAGGCATCGGAGGCGGCAGGGCTGCTCGCGTTTCCATAATTGGTTCCACACCAATTAATTTCTCACGGGCGAGATGAACGCGGGTCCGTCTCCCTCCCCGGGAGAGCGCCACGTGCTCGGGCCCCGGGGGCCTCTTCTCTTCCAGCCAAACGTTAATTTCCCCCGAGTGCCCCCGGAAAGAGGTTTTAGGACGAGACGCGAAGCTTGGCAGGAATCTGACATCTGAAACAGCCGTCCAGGGAGAGGAGGGGTCGAGACACGTGCTAATTGCCCGTCCTTGCGACAAGAGTTTCCGTCCGCTGAGCCTGCGCTGGTTTCCCGGCTGAAGATGCCGGGTCGTGTCCGGGATGCGTCAGGCTTCGCTTTGGGGAAGCATCCTTCCAGGATCTGAGAAGAGAAGGAACAAGGAAGTGTTCTGGAAAGTCAGAGAGTCCTGGGGGGCTGGTGTGCGAGAGTCATCTCTGCTGAGAGCCAGATGCTTCTCTCCCTGGGCACCTGGGAGGTGAGCGCCCGGTCTCCTGCTGCCCCAGGCCCCAGAACCCCCACTCCCTCCCAGCAGAGCGGCTGACGGCTCTCCCTTCCAGAGGATGTCCAGGGCCGGTTTTGTGGGCCTCGGAGCCCTGCATCCACACCTCCTTCAGGGGCTCCCCCAAGGGGCCAGCGGTTGGGAAAATGCAGGGCCGAGGCAGAGCCTTCAAACCAAAGCTCCGAGGTCATGTGCAAACTAAGCTTTTGCTGGACGTGCTGGTGCAGACGGGCCAGGGACCCCCAGGCTGCCTTCCCGCCACGGGAGCTCTTGGGAAGGCCCAGGCTTGGAGGGGGGGCGCTGGGGGTTACCGGGGCCCTGTATGTATTCGATCAGCCCCCACCCCCGCGTGAACGGCAGTGCGGAGTCAAGACCAGCCCTCCTGGCCCTGCCCCCCAGCAGACGGCGCCCCGGAGGCTCCCAGTAGAAATTCCGGGGCCCCTCCTCTCTTCAGGAGTCAAGGCGCCCACTTCGGGGAGTAAAACAGCCTGGCCTCCAAACCATTTCCCACCCTGGAGCCTCGGGGGGGCCAGTGACATTGCAAAGTGCAGAGGACACAGGCCACGCCCAGAATCTGCCCTTGGGCTCGCTGGCTGGCTTTGAACTCTTCCGGCAACTTTGAGCAATAAAGCCCAGGATGATGCTCCCAAGCCATTAAGTGGAGAGACAGAATGGCATTCCCAGGGCACGCACCTGTCCCAAGACACACGCAACCTGTGTCCACAGAGGACCGTCTGGCTTCTCTGGTGACCTGGAAGGTGGCCGTCAGTCCTCTCCAAATAGAACTCCCGCCGGTATGAGCCGGACCCACAACAGATGCCGTTACCTGGGGATCCGGGGTGTGCTCAGGTCGACCAGCTTCAGCACCCGTGTTCAGAGCCCTCAAGACTAAGAAGAAGTCGGCCAAACGGTAGTCCCACACCAGTAACAGACACAGGTCTCGATCGTCAAGCACCTTCTCTGTGCCGGGCTCCATGTGAGGCCCTTGGTGCTACGGAATCTTCTGGAATCTTCTCGATTGTCCTAGAACGCGGGCTCTGTTATTGCCCCTGTTTTATGCAAACTGAGGCTCAGAAAGTTTCGAGGGCCTTGCCGAGTTTGTAAGACCCATCTGCTGAAATAACCGATGCATTTATTCTTGGTTAAAATCCCGGAATCAAAGACCAGAAGAGCCGCCCCCCACCCCCCGCTTCCTCCTCCAGACTCCACACCCACAGGCCTGAGCCTGGCTGGGGGCAGGGGCGCGGGGCGGGCCCTCCCTGGTAAATAGCATCGGCCCCTTGCACTGATCGCAGCTCTGCCCTCGAGAGTTCAGGCTGATAACACGAGAGTAATCGCATAATAAACGCTCCACAACTGTGCCGTCTGGACAACGAACCACCCCAGCCAGAGTGTGTCCTCATCACTGGGCCGCAAGCCAGCCGGTTCCAACTTGGCCGCGTGCCCGACTCCGGCCTGGTCCCCGCCTGGATCGCGGCCCACGGCGCCCTTCCCAGGAAGGCTCACGGATCACCGTCAAGGTGAAGCCAGACGCGGTTAACGACTTGACATGGGTCATGGCGTCCTTCCCCAGCAGGACTCTGCCTGCCTTTATCTTGGGCACGGCATCCTTTGGACAATTGACCCGAATCCACAGCCATAAACGATGGTCTTTGTGCGTCTGGAAATGCTGCCTCATGGGGCGCCGATCACTGACCCTGTTTGTTTATTTATTGGGAGTATTTTTAGCTTGCGCTGTTACCCCTGGGATCACCGACTTTCCTTTTTAATCCTCCGCTCGAGCAGAAAGGAAACAGAGAGTAACACGCAGGTCACTTGAACTCCGGGGTAACTTTCGGGCAACGCTCAGGCCACCGAGGTCAAGCTTCCTCCGGCGACAATCCTGCCGCATCTCGCAAATGGCACTGGGCCCCCCGGGGTGTGCGAGCTGAGCAGAGCCTGGCCAGACCCACAGGCGAAGGTGTCCATCTAAGGTCCATCACAGGGGGACGTGATGGGCCCTGGGGCCTGTGGACCCTAAACGTGACGGCCTGACCTGTCACGCAAGACTGGGTGTGATCCCACACCCGCCTTTCAGAGAAGACCCCCGACTCCTTCCCAGTCCTGGAGTCCTTGGCTTGAATACCGATGCTGCTAATCTGCTCCCCCGT
Organism: Panthera tigris; assembly: GCF_018350195.1. Lineage (NCBI taxonomy): Eukaryota > Metazoa > Chordata > Mammalia > Carnivora > Felidae > Panthera > Panthera tigris. The sequence continues at coordinate 111,047,492 of NC_056669.1, forward strand.
GCCTCAGTTTCCACATTTGTAAAATGGGGGCGATGAGAACACCTCCACACACCTGTTTGGAGCATTAAATAAAGTGTCCCCAGCCCATGGTAAGTGCCCTACAAGGGGTGTCGTGTCATTGTCACTCTTAGTTCTAGCGACTTGGATGTCAATCAGGGTCCTTGTGGAAGCAGGCCGCCCACCCCAAGGGGACACAGAAGATAAACGATGGTGAAGAATCTGGTTACTGTCCCGAGGCCAGGAGGGGGCAGTTACAGAACCCGGAGGTGGGGCACTCGGGGAGGAGGGGTGTTGACAGGAGCCGTGGCCTTGGGTAGAGGGGGCACGTCCGCGACCCCAGCGAGCCCCTCTCTCCTTTCACGCTCCGACCTGCTCCTGGCTCCTCCCACCAGCTGGACCCACCTGGAACCCACAGGCTCGGCGGCTGGTCACCAGTCAGCCTCCCGGGACGAGGAGACAGGGTAGGGAGCGGGCTGGGCTGTCCCAGGGGTGGGGGCAGGCGGGCGGTCGCCATCGGCTAATCGGCCTTCTCTCCCCGGCTGGCGTGTGCGGTTGGGGACCAGACCCTGAATCTCACGTCGGTTGGCACCAGATACTTTTTATGCCCACACGTATCCTTGAGTTTTGCCCCAGGGTATAGTTAAGTTCCATGTTTGTAGTTAGGTTTGATCATTTGGGGTCTTGCTTTTAAAATTCTTAGATGGGACCAGAGCAATGTGTAACCTCTAGGGCTAATTTCGCTCAGTAATGAAGCAAGACCCTTCTGCTCACTCAACCCCAAACCTTGAAAAATATGAGGACTTCAGTCAGTCCGTCTGGGGAAAACGGGCATTGTGTGTCACGTGTTCTTTTGGGCGGTTCTTTCCTCAGCCCGGGGGATAATTTCTTCCCATGCAAGGGGGTCGGTTCTTGGCTGACTATTCAAAGGAGGCCCCCTGCAGGCCCCCGGACTCTCCTGTGCCCGGGTCTCCTTGAACTTGGGGCTTGACTTACTTCAGGGAGCCCCGCCCCGCATCATGAAGGCTGCAAGCTGAGGAAATCGCCAGACTCCCTGCCTCCTAGGGATTTACTGTCCGTGGTGCCTGACGTCCAGCCTCTTGAACACCATGGTCTCCTATCTTCTGTCTGGGTTTTTAGCCCAAAGAGAAGGTTGCACGTACCTTTTTCACTGGTACGAACGAGGGTCTGTCGTAGACATCACTCAGTCCTTTATGTTTAATAGAGAGCTTTTTTTTTTTTTAATTTTTTACAAACTTGCTTGTTTTGGACAAATTTTAGAGTCACGAAGAACTTTCTGAGACAGGACACAGAGTTGCCCATGCGCCCTTCACTCGGTTTCCTGCAGCCACAGTGGTTTGTATACCCCTGTAAGCACGGGTGGGGTTTGACAAAACGAACTCAGAACTCTATTCCCGCCCCGGCCACGGCCTCAAGACCCTCGTGTCACGGGCGTGGGGCCTGGAAGTGTGTCCCTGCCGTGCTTCGCCCGATGGCTCTCCCACAGGTCCGGTGGCGCCCACCTGCGCCCCCGTGGGGCGTGTGAACCGTGGCGGCTCCGCACCGAGACGTGCCGTGGGTGTGGGACGCTCGCCGGGCCCGGAGGACTTATTCGCGAAGGCACTAGGGGCGTGAAGTATCTCACCGATACTGTCCTCGGTGTTGACAGGATAACGTCGCATCTAGCGGATTAAACAGAATACATTATTAAAATGAACTTTCTGTTTTTCACGTGGCAAATAGAGAGCTCAATATTACTCATGCGGCTCTCTGCCCTGGTCCGAGCACCAGCCGCCCTCTGCCGTCCTGCCTGGGTCCCGGCCACCGCTGCACCTGCCATCCCCTGGCCAGAGGTGACACCCGCAGAGCAGCGGGGTGGCCGTGGGGAGCCAGATCGGAGTCGGGGCCGGCTCCTGATAACGGCTGTCAGGGTGCCGCGAGCTCCTGGGTGGCTGGAGGGGTCACTGGCCTCCAGGGCGCGTCCCTGACCACTGCCGGGGTGCCCGGAGGCCCCTGCTGAGTCACGTTCCTGTGCTAAACTAGAAGGAAACTCCCTCCCTGGGCCTGCTTCCCACTCGGGAGAGTCTGGTTAATATGTTACCTGCCGGTCCTGTCCCCAGGTTACCCAGACCCGGGGGGGCCCCCCCACACATGACCGGGGGTTACCTCCAGTGCCAGGGGAAGGGGGTGGGGAGCTTTTAAGGTATATTTTTAAATGGGACTGTTTCAGAAAAGAGCCAAGTGAGAAGCAGTAATCATTACTGTTCCCCACCCCAGAATTAGCCGCCTTGAACCTGTCAGCCTCTTTACTTCCAGTCTTTTTATTGCCTAAAATTTTTTTTTAACGTTTATTTATTTATTTTTTTTTTTTGAGAGACAAAGAGAGAGCACGAACAGGGGAGGGGCAGAGAGAGGGGGAGACACAGAATCTGAAACAGGCTCCAGGCTCTGAGCCGTCAGCACAGAGCCCGACGTGGGGCTCGAACCCACAGACCGCGAGATCATGACCTGAGCTGAAGTCGGACACTCAACCGACTGAGGCCCCCAGGGAACCCCTTCCGGTCTTTTTAAACAGGTATGTACTTTCTATAAATCAAGAGTGCACGTTTGCTGTCCTTGAGAACGAGAACAAAGACAAAGCTACCTAGCAAGTCAGGCTGTGGCCCTTCCCTCCCCCGAGACCCCATCCACGGCCTCTTCTTCCCCTTCAAACTTCTGTTGCCTTCAACACCTTGGGGGGCGGGGGCTAGTTTCCACTTTTCATAAGGCATCCCGGCCCCCCGCGCTGTCCCCGAGCTGCAGGCCCCGGTGTGCGTCCCCACGTGGGACGGAGAGGCCGGCCTCCCGCACTCGCCGTGAGCTTCTCGATGGTCACAGGGCCCTCTGCCAGCTGGAAGGGGGCACACCCTGGGGGTCCGTGCTGCTGGGTCTAGGAACCCCCCTCCCCCCGCCGAACAGCTTCCCCCACCGCCCGAGGCGGAGGCTCCGGGGTGTTGCTGCCGGATCTTCGACAGAGAAACAACAGGGACGACGGCGGTGAGTTGCGGTCATTCCTGGAACGGATGACTGTGCGACCTTCCAAGGGAACTAGTGAGATCCACCTGAGCGGACGCAGAGCTGCCCCCATCAGCCGACGAGCCCAGGCGGCCGCAGGGCGCTGGGGCCAACGGGACCCCGGACGGACGCACACAGGTGCCCGTTTGTGGGCACGCACGCCCGGGGTGCCTCGAGCGCTTCTCATGGTGCGGAAGAAGCCGCGGACGCAACCCCGGAAAAATGGGCCTCTGGGCTGGGGGTGGGCGAAAGGGAGGACGAAGGGAAGTATTTGATTTTTTTCTTCCAACTACACAGAAATGGCTCACTGTTATCGGAGGACAACGAAACACGCTTCTGAAGACGGCAGCTGGGCCACGGGCCAAGGGGAGGAGGCTGGATGGGCTGCTGGTAAGACCTCCGGCTTCCCCCAGGAGCTCCACGGGGGCCCCCGCTCACTTTCCTGGGGTCCAGACACCACGATTCTAGCAGGGGGACTGCAGGGGCAGCTGTGGAACCTCAGCCTCCAGCGATGCTCCTCTCGACCTCCCCCCCCAGCCTCCACCGGCCTCCCCCCGGCCTCCCCCCAGCCTTCAGCGGTGGTCCCCCCAGCCACCCTTGGCCTCCACCGGCCTCCCCCTGGCCTCCCCCCAGCCTTCAGCGATGCTCCCCCCAGCCACCCTTGGCCTCCACCGGCCTCCCCCCGGCCTCCCCCCAGCCTCCAGCGATGCTCCCCCTGGCCACCCCTGGCCTCCACTGGCCGCCACCTGGCCTCTGCCTGGTCTCCCCCCGGCCTCCCCCGGCCTCCACCGGCCTCCCCCCAGCCTCCAGCAATGCTCCCCCCAGCCACCCTTGGCCTCCACCGGCCTCCCCCCGGCCTCCCCCCAGCCTCCAGCGATGCTCCCCCTGGCCAGCCCTGGCCTCCACTGGCCACCCCCCGGCCTCTGCCTGGTCTCCCCCCGGCCTCCCCCGGCCTCCACCAGCCTCCCCCCAGCCTCTGCCCGGCCTCCAGCGACTCTGTTCCCTTGGCCTCCATCTGGCCTCCAGGGGAGCCTGAGAGAACCACGCGGGCAAAGTCCCAGAACCCAAGGAGGGTGCTCCTCCCCTTAGTGGAGCCAATGGGGGAGGGTTGGGATGCGCAGGGTCTGAGGTCTGTGTCACAGCAGGGCCAGGTGGGCGGGACTCCGCCTCCCTGAGGACCTCACTGCCCCTTACCTTGGCCACCTCCTCTTGGAAGAAAAGGACAAAGAGAAAGAAATGCCGGGGGGGGGCCGGGAACCCCCACAGGTGGTTCGTGGGCATCCCCCGGGTCTGTTAGCTCAGAGACTTCACCCCACCTCTGCTTAATCCAAACCTCTGAAGGTTGGGACTCAGAAGTCTGCCGACCCGCTGTGTAACCCTGGGGGTTCCAGGCGCAGAGTGTGAGAACCGCCCCAGGCTGTAGGCCACGGCTGTGGGCGATGAATCCAGGCCGACGGGGAGAAGGGCAGTGCCAGGTTCGCCCACAACCTCTTATTTGTGGGGTGTCCCTCTCCGGCTCCAACCAGAGTTCTGCCACCCCCCCCCCGAGGCCACCAACCCCCTCCTTGACCCCGTGAGCTGCCCTCCCCGGTCCTGCTACAGGCCTGCTCTTGAGGTCAGCGGTGGGAGGGGGGTCCTCTGTTCCAGGGCTTTTGCAGAAACTCTGGGGACACACGCTCCCCTGCCTAAGGACTGGGGGGTCAGAGACGCCAGCCTGAGCTGCTGGGGTTTCACAGGGGGTGAAAGGGGAGGGGGCGTCCGCCCCGGAGTGAGGCCAGCGGAGACCAGACACCCAGGACAACAGAGCCCGGGGTCCCACGTTGTTCGAGCTGCAGGACCCAGATGCCCTTACAGCCCCTTTCTTGCAACCCAGAGAAAACAAAAATTAAAACACAACCCCAAACACCGAGCCCACTGGGCTCTGAGCCGCCCCACCTACCATTAATGTGGCCGGTTTTCAGGTGGCCCCTTCCCCAGCCCAGCGCCCCCATCCGGAGGCCTGCAGCCGGCCCCGCCGGCCCCCTCTGGCGGGTCCAGGAAGCCCACCGCTCTGCCCTCTCTTATCTCGTGCAAGCCCGGCCGGGCATCCGCGGCCCCCGGGCCTGGTGCTGGACCAGATTTAAGGGGCCGGATGCTGTTGTCAGCTTATCTGGTTGTAAAGGTCCTGCCTTATCTCCAGCCGCCTCTCACTGCCAGTCACTGGTTTATGCTTTTACGAGGCCGGTATGCTTCCCCTGAGCAAGCAGGAGCGACCTCCAAAGGGGACTGGCGGCAGGAGGCGACGAGGACTCCTCCCCTATAAAGCGCTGGGCCCCAGCCAGCCCTGGCTCGGCAGCCGCGTGAACCCATGAAACCCCTGCGGGGGAGGTGGGGGGCCAGGTGAGGGGCAGGGACGAGCTGGGGTCATCAGCCCCTGGTGACAAGGCCAGAAGAAGTGACGGGAATAAGAGCCTCCGGAGGGAGGCCCTGGGCGGTCCCGGTCCCCCACGCCCTTTCTCGCCCCCCTCTCAATCTCCTGCCCCTCCTAGAACACCTGGATCCCACAGAGCCTGCTCTCCACTGTTCTGCCCACCAGGGTGGGGAAAGCACTGGGTCTGGAGCCGGGGTGAGGCCCTTGCTCTGGGCCTCCACTGTCCTCACCTGTGAAATGGGCGTAAGACGCTGAGCCCCCTACCCTGCAGTGTGACCGCGGGGCACCGCGGGAGGCGGCAGCGTCTGGCGTCCTGTTAACCAGCTGGCACGTCTGCCCCACAGGGCGCTGTCTGTAGAAGGTTCTAGGAGCCCAGTCTGTGATCCCTCCCCGAAGGATGTCTGCACTGCTCCAGGGGAGCTAAACAGACAGTAACATGACAAGTAAGTAGAATGTACAGTCCGTTACATGATGGTGACATCCAAAAGGAAACTTCTGGAGGGAGTGGGGATAGAGGCTCAATTTTCCATCGGGTGACCCAGGGAAGGCCTCACCGGGCAGGTGTCCTCGAGTGAAGACCCAAAGGAGATGGGGAAGTGAGACATGGAGATCCTGAGAAGAAAGGCCCAGACAGGCCGTGGCATGTGCCAAGGTCCTGGGGCAGAAGCCTGGTGTGTGCAGAGAACAGCCGGAGGGGTAACTGGGGGTAAGGGGTCAGGGAGAAAGTTAAGAGAGGTAATCAGGGGGGTTAGGGACCAGGGTATGGGCTTGGCTTTGACTCTGGGTGGGATGGGGCCTGGAGCGTTTTAAGCCCAGGAGAGAATGATGTACACCGGTCCCCCTCATGTACGGCGGATGCATTCGAGGACCCCCACGGATGCCTGACCCTGGATAGCACTGAACCCTGTATGGACTATGTTTTTTCTATGCATTGCTGCCTTTGCTAAAATTTAATTCATAAACTAGACCCAGTAGGAGATGAACAACCACGATGATAAAATACGACAGTTATAACAATTTATGCTAATAAAGGTTGTGTGAGTGTGGTTTCTCTCTCTCTCTCTCGGGACATCCCGTCTCGTCGTGATGGCGTGAGACGGCAGAGTGCCCACGTCACGAGATGCAGGGAGGGGACTGACGTAGGCGTCCTGGCGGAGCGGCGGGCTGATTTCACACAGGCTCGTCTCCGGACCGCGGTAGGCTGCGGGGAATGAGACCGCGGAAAGCGGATGCGGATCAGAGCAAGTAACTGTGTTATCGACCCGCTGGCCACTGGAGGGGGGCGGGGGGCGGTGCGCTGACGGGCAGGGCAGAAGCGGGGACACCAGAGGGGAGTTGTGGCCTCATGCGTGCGGGAGGGGGCGTGGCCGAAGAGGCAGAGGGCGGAGGGGGTGGCTGAGAGAAACCCGGTGACTCCCTCTGGGGACCACGTCCTGTGCCCTGTGACTCACGGGATCCTTTCTCCCACGAGGTGCGAGCATTCCCGCCTTCAGGATGGGGAAACCGAGGCACAACGTGCCCGGAGCTGGAACTCGAGTCCAGAGCCGGTGCCCTTGCTCACAAGGCCAGCCTGGCTGCGCGCCGTGACCCGTCCAGTGCCTCACAGGTGGTCCTGGGCACGCGTTTCCTGGTGACGCAGAGGCGTGCCCTGTCACCATCCGGGGGGGCCAGTCCCTGCTCGCCCCGCACGAAGGGGAGGGCGCAGCTCAGGGCTCAGCAAACTTTCTGCGAGGGGCCAGAGAGGGTAGATTTTTGTCTTAGTCGCATCGGCCCTCAATTTCCCGCCTCGTGGAAGGAAAGCAGCCCTGGCAACGTCGATGAACGGACCAAGAACACCCGCGGATGGACGCCGACTTTGAAACCCGTATCGTGTTCACGTGTATTTGTATTCTTGTGAGTTTTTTCACCCACTGAAGACCGGAAGAGAGGGGCGCCTGGCTGGCTGTGTCGGCGGGGCACGCGACTCCTGATCTCGCGGTTGGGGGTTCGAGCCCCACGTCGGCTGTGGAGATTGCTTAAGAATAAAATCTTAAAAAATGATAATGAAATGGAACAGGCATTCTTGGCTCATGGGCCGCACGACAGCAGGCGGCGGGCAGATCTGACCGGGGCCCAGGCTGGACCCTTTGGAGACGGGAAAGAGGCTGATGCGCGGTTGCAGGCCGCGCTCCCGGGGGCTCCTTCTTGCGGTGGGGGCGTATGGGGTGGGCAGGGGCTGGCACAGCCAAGGACTCAGAGGTCAGGCCCCGGGTCCTGGCCCCTCTGCCCCCTTGCACCGGACAACGACCTCCTGGGGGCATCAGTTTCTTTCACGACATTACGGATCACTTACCCCGTGCAGGGGACCGTGCCGGGCACGCCTCCGGGACCCCTCCCCACGTCATCTCTGTCCCCCCCTCTGGGACCTGCGCCTGTGGCCCAGGTGGGGTCATCGACAGGCCCGTCTTGCAAGGGAAGAGCCCAAATGACACAGAAGGACGAGAAGGGAGAGTGCGGAGAAGACACGTGCAGACACAGGGGTTTTACCGGAACTGGTTTTATCGGGTGGTGGTATTTTCTCTTGGATCTCGCAGCCTGAGGTGTAGCAGACTGAACTGTAGGCCCACCCGCCCGAGCAGACGTCGTGTCTTAACCCCCAGAACCTCAGAGCGTGACTTTATTTCCCATAAGGGTCTTTGTGGATCATCCCGGGTGAGGCCGGGCCCTGAATCCCATGACAAGCGTCCTTACAGGAGACAGAAGAGGAGAGCACACAGAGAGCAGGGGCCACGTGGCCACGGAAGCAGAGGCTGCAGCCACGCAGCCACGGGCCCAGGGACGCCTGGGGCCCCCGACAGTTGGAGGAGGCGGGAAGGATCCTCCCTTAGGGCCTCTGGCGGGAGCGGGACCCCGAGCCTCCCCTCTGTCCCCAGGGGCATCCACCTAGGGGTGCAGCATTCCGTGCAGGCTGTCCCCCAATGTTGGGGCCTCCCGCCTCCTCCTTGTCCTCCCCCTTCCTGCTCCTGCCCCCAGGGGGTCCCCGCTGTCCCATCACTGGCAAGGACTCCTCTTCAGAGTGGGGTGCCAATGCAGCAGGCACCCTGGCCGTGCCCGGCGGCCCGGCCCAGGGCACCACGATGCTGAGGGGCCCTGCCACCACTCAGGGACTGGCCTCCCCCAACCCCGATGGGCCGCGGGCTCTCAGCTCGGCCACCTCACTGCTCCGAGACTCACCTCTTGCTCTGCACCGTGGAGCCCGGGGAGAGTCTGTGAACGAGGTCGGAGGTCCCACGGACGGGGAGCTCACTCCCATGCATGGCCGGTGCCGGCATCGGCAGCAGCCCCCGGGTTGACTCGCACTTTGAAATTAGCCCGGGGGTGTGGGGTGGGGAGCTGACCGCCTCCCTCAGGACAACACGGCTTTGGTTAGTGATGGTAACCACCAGGTGGCTGAGAAAGGTCGTGCTCGGCCTTGCTGGGTGGCCCCCCCAGCCAGTGGGCCCGAGGAGCTGCACTTGGCCTGACAGAGCTTCACAGGCCCCGAGCACTGGCTCCCAGCTGGGCCCCGCTTCCCCCACCGCTGAGGCCCCAGGTCACACGTTTCCACATGAGCCTTTGAGGGGAGGACCAGATCCCGCTGCACTGGCCAGAAAGGGACACTTCTAACTGACCTAAGATCTCCACAGGGCCTCTGAGACCCTGCCCCCTCCCGGTCCGCCCTAACCTGTTGTCTGCCAGGAGGCCGACAGAACAGATGCTCTGGCCCCATTGCATAGATGAGGAAACTGAGGCTCAGAGAGGTTCTGGATCTGGATGGCACTTGGCAGAGGCTGGCCTTGAACCCAGGTCTCTGAGCCCCATTCCTGGGCCCTTCCTGGCACCCCCCCCCATCATGGCCACCTCGCCCCCCCCAAGTGCAGGTGCCCGGGGGTCCCCAGGGGCCCATGCTGCCGGGCGCCTGCCTCAACGTCCCCGCCAGGCCCAGCTCCTGGTATTCTAATGTCCACCTGTCACCCAGGGGCTGGGACTTCCGAACTTAGCAGGACCCACCAGACGTGCGGCCCAGAGGTCCAGCGGGAAGGAAACCCCTGGCTCTCAGAGCCGCCCCTAAGCCTGGCAGTGTGGACAGGAACCGTCACCCTCTGAGTCCCCAGCCCCTCTGGCCTGTGCCGGGGAATGAAGGGGAGGGGACACAGGTCAGCACTGCCCCCTGGAGGGCAGCCTCAGTGGCCCGAGCATCTCTGGGTGCCACTCAGGCCAGGCGTGGCTGATCCGGGCACACACTGGAGCTCCCGGGCGAGCAGGGGCCCTGCTGGAATCTGTCTCCTCGGGGTGGGGGTGGGGGGTGTCAGCTGATGCCCAAGAGACTCATGGGTCCCCCGGAGCCCCTCTCCAGGGCAGGTCCCTCCAGGGGCACCGGGCGACGTCGTTCCTTCACAGACGAACAGAATCTGCTCAGCTCCTGTGCCCGGCGCCGGGCCAGGTAGAGTCGGCAGAAGAGTGGCCTCTTCCTACAGCTCTGGTGTCCGTCCCACGCGCACCTGCAGGACGGGAGCCTCTGGGGCCGCGTCCTCGGGACCCGCACGGGCTGGACTCACGCGGGAGCCAGCGCGCCCGGGGCAGAAGTGTGGCTCGGACCGTGGCCTGGGCTCCCCCTTCTCGCATCTGGGATGGGTGCCCGGAAGGCCCGGCTAACAGAACGAGCCCCTCAGAGCGGCTGCCGTGGGGACAGAGAGCGCGAGGAGCCACCCGCACCCCACCGAGGACGGCAGCCCAACGGGAGACCGAGCCGCGTGGCGCCGTGATGCCCTGTCCCGGCCTCCCGCCTGCCGGAAGCAGGCCAGCAGCAGCCAGGACTGTCCCTCGCCGGGAACAGAACGGTCTCCCCGTGAGGACAGCCGGGTCACCTGCTGCGCTCCGGAGCCCCTGGGGGCAGCACCCACGCGCTTATCTCCCTCTGCTGGTCCAAGACCGGGCGGTCGGCGGCCGGGGGGCTGCCCCGAGCCGAGGGTCCTCAGAGAGAGCCAGCCGGGGCCCGCGGCGGGGGCACAGCCCTCCACAGGGGACGAAGCAGGTCCCACAGACCGTCTCCTCTGAGCCCCACACCCACCCGGGCGGGGGGCTCGCTGTGGCTCCATTTTCCGGGCGAGGAAGCCGAGGCCCGGGCCGGCCGGGTGGCCGTCGAAGGCCGCCTCTCCTGCTGGGTGGGGCCAGGTTCGGAATTTCCGGTCGCTCCCCGCCTTCGAGCGGTGTCCCCAGCCGGGCGGTGCCAGGCTGGGAAGTCTCTCCGGAGGCTCCACACCCACCCGCAGCTGGTATTTTTATTCCCGTGTGCGTCTGATGCCAGAAGGTGGTTAAAGCTCACGGCCCCGCTGTTTCCTTCCACGGCCGGGGTCAATGGATCACTTATCTGGCGAGATCTTATCTGCCCGTCCTTGCTGGATTCTGGAGCTGGCTCCTGGAGGTACAGGAGGCCCCGGTGGGCAATCACGGGCGCCAGGCCTTGACCCGAGGGGTGGGGCCTCCCGCCTTGGGACCCGCCTCTGCCCCCTTCCCCCAAGCACTGCCTCCCTACGACTCCTTTCCCTCTTGTCACCCGCCCAATCTCTGCAGCACTGGGATGCGACAGGCAATGAAAAGGAGTCGGAAACAGCAGAAGCAGAGCAGGGAGGGGAGAGAAGGGACGACAGGAGGGAGTTCTTCGGGCCTCAGGGAGATATTTCGACCCCTGGTTACACAAGCTGGCTCCGAGCTTCCTAGCAGCCGAGGGAAAAGGGAAAGACGTTGAGGGAAGGGAGAGGTGGCGGAGGAGACTGGTCTGATGGACAGAGCCCGGAACGGTCCCCCAGAATTAGTTTCGCCCGTCCTCACTGCCGTCAGCCTGCCCTGACACGGATCTTCCTCTTCGGGATGCATGTGGCGGAGCGAGCGGCACGCTCCGTGACAGGGTGCGTGAGCGTGTGCCTCTGCGTCTTCGTTCTTCCGGCCTTCCGCTCAGCAAGCACTCGCTGAACCCCCGTACGTGCCAGGCCTGTGCGAGAGGCTGGGGAGGCCGTGGTCAGCAAGACAGGCCCGGTCTCCACCCTTGGGTGTCGGAAAGCCTGGTGCCGACGGGCAGGAGGAAGCAAGCGGCTACGGAAGGTCCGATTTGCAAAGCAAATCATATTCTTCTTGCGGGGATTTCGATATCGTGGTTGAGATTCGCAGCAGTGAACCCACTTTTGCAAGGTCGACGAACACCGCGGCCTTCACCAGGACCGCCCTAGGCCCCTCACTGCCCAGCTCATCACCACGGCCCCCAAGGTTCCCCTCCCCCACCGCACTCTGGCCCCCGCCCCCCCTCCACTATCTGACACGCCCTCCACGTGCCCCCAACTCCGCACCAGCCACACAGACTTCACTGCTCTTCGTCAACTACGGCGGGCAGTTCCCTGCCGCAGGACCTTTACACTTGCTGTTCTGTCTACCTGGAACGCTTTTCCCCCAGAGCTTCAACCGCTCTGCCTCCCAGTCTCCATGACACCGTGTCGGGAGTGACTTTTACTATTTTGAGGCCATTCTCTGCCCAGCACATAGTAAGACTCAATACGTTTTCTTCGAACAAAGATACGAGGCACTCGTTGTTACATTTTCAAGGCCCCCAAAGGAAATAAATACAGCCGGATCCCTGACTGCTGGGTTTTTACCTGCTTCCCCCACGTAGGGGGTGCCCGCTCCTAGCCTCTCCGCTGGGTTCTGAGTGACACCACGTGTCACCTCCAGCCCTGGGTCTGACCGTGGGACCCGGGAGGGACACCCCCAGGAGCTGTCGCTCCTGGGTCAGTTTAGTTCTTTCTGGAAAATCAGACTCACCTCTGGGGGGCAGCATGGTGTCGTGGGAAAAAGCCCAACTGGCTTCCCGTGACCTGGGTCTGGATCCGAGCCCTGCTGCCTCAGGAGCCAGTGACACTGGCTGAGTCACTTCTGCTCCCGAACCTTCCACGCCGGGTGGCTGTGCTCAGTGGCCGGGGGAGGTGTGGGCATAGACCGCAGGGACCCTGTGTCCCCGAGACACTTTCAGACAGACTAGGGGACGTTGCTGGTGGCCGTTTTTTCTCCCCGGATGCTGAAGTCAAACATGCTAACAGTTCTGGGGGAAAAAAGCAACAGTTTAAAAATAGGAGGAAACATGTCCAAACAGGAACGTTCTATTATTTCTCTCTGGTCGCGCTTGGCAAGCCCCGGCGGGAGGAGCAGGAGAAGGCAGGGCCGTCTCACTAGCCAGAGCTCCTGGGGGGCTCCCAGCCCCGAGCCCCCAGCCCCCAGCCTCGGCCCCTCCTTGGGCAGCCGGGACACCGAGGGCGGTCACAGCTACCTGCTTCCTGGAGGGGGCGGAGGCTGCCTGCCTCAGTTTCCCCGGAAGGCCACCTGGCCTCCCCTGGTCGGCCCCCTCCCCTCCTCGCTCTGCTCTGGGGTCTGGAGTCCCCTCCGGATGGCACTGGGGTGACTGACATGAGCCCTGGGGACAGTCCCGAGCGACCTGTCATTTGCAGGACACCGATGACTCCCTGGAACAGGACCTGGGTGAGTTTCCCGTCTCTGCTGTAACACAGCGACACTCGACCACAAAGCCGATGGCTCGGACCGCACTTGCTCTGTGGCAGCCCTGGGGGGCGGGAGGACAGGGCAGCGCCTGCCGACCTTTGTCCCTCTGTCTGGCCCGGCTCCACTGTCCTGCCCGTCTCAGGAGGACCCCCGTGACTACACGGCCCCGGGAGAATCCAGAGTCACCTGACATCTCAACCCTCGACCCAGTCGCACCTGCAAAGTCACGCTCCCCACGCAAGGTCACGGCTTCACGGGTTCTGGACATCAACATGTGCACGTCCTGGGGGCGGGGCCGTGTTTCAGCCGCAGCCCCTGCACACAGCTGGTGCTCAAGGGGCTGGCCGTGACCACGAGCTGCACGCTGGGGGCCTCGCCGGCCTGGGGACACACGCCAGTCTGGGGGGGGGGGGGCGGGTCTCGGAGTTCCTGATTCTCAGGGGACACTGAGGCTCAAGCCAGGACTTGTCCCACGTTTCCATTTCCCCCGTTCTTCCAGGGAATGACCTCGGCCTTCACGCAGGGTGTCTCCTACCTCTAGAGATGTCCCCCCACGAGGCCCGGGATCCCCAGGGTCCTGGACCACTGAGGCCGACAGCTCAGGGCAGGGCTGCCTTCTGATGCTGGTGTTGGGACAGTCCCAGGGACCTCAGCCCCGCCCCCAGCATAAAATGTGAACAGTAGAGCCGTGGGTCCAGCGGAGAGGTCGGGGTTCGAGTCTGGATTCTATGGGACAGGCCCGGTGTCTGTAAACGGGCCAGCAGCCCCTGCCTCAGAGGAGGGGGTGGAGAGTAGAAATGTCCCCCTGCCCCCAGCATGAGGCCACCGGACCTCGGGGCCTCACTCTGAAGGTCCCCCGGCCTCGGAGGGTTTGCCGCAAAGTTGCCCCGCGCCAAGGTTTGAACTGGGGAGTGCAGGACGGGCACATCCACCACCAGGGGGCAGCCTCAGCTCTCACCTCTGAGTCCCTCCAGGGGTCTCCCCGCCTCCGCCCCCGGCCAGTAGGGCCCAGGCGGCTGGGTTCATGGAACTGGGGGAGGTGGGGAGGGGGGCTGGAACGGCCGCTGGATCCTTCCCAGACCCTGCCTCCCTGTTCCTACAAAGGGAAGGAGTGGCTCCCCAAGGTTGCCTCGGCCCCAGGAAAGGCCATGGTGCACGGTCCCCCCCATCCCTGCCGTGAAACCCCAGGGCCTTCCCTGGCTCTGTGCTCCCGGCCTGCACCTGCCTCCGGGCTCCCCCTTCCCTCGTCCCGCCCAGTTTCCCTCCTCCCCCAGGCATGGGCCCCACCAGGCTCACACCTGACCTCACCCAGACAGGACCGGGGCCCCAGCCCAGACAGCCGTGCCACGAAAGGCTCCCATGTCCCAGAGCCACGTGCGGCCTTACCCCCTTCACCCCCCCGGGCGTGCCTGCCTGGTGCTCGGGCACACGCACACGCCACACACACACACACACACACACACACACGGACAACTCACTCCTACACGTGCCCACCCGCGGAGGTCCCCCAGGCTTGCAGGAGGAGCAGGAGAAGGCAGGGCTGTCCCTGTGCTGTCGCCCCGCTCCCTGGGGGTCGCCCCCCACTGACGCCCGGAGGCTCCCCGGCAAAGCCGGAGCTGCTCCTCAGGGTGAGGCCCCTGACTCAGGTGAGGACACCCCTCTGGGGGCCCGGGGTGAGCCGAGTCCCCCTCTGCGGCGACTCCCCCCTCGGGGTCCTTCGTCCCCCCTGCCGGCTTCCACCCTGCCTCTCTCTGGACTGTCTCTTCAGCGGCCCAGCCACCAGGGGTGCCCGCTCCACCCCCAGAGCGCCCACCACGGGTGGTCTGCAAAGTCCTGAGCCTTCGGAGCCCGTGCCGTCGGACCCCGGGGGCCCCTGGGAAACGGAGCCCGAGGATTCGGGGGGCTGGTTCCAAGGCTCCCACTCACAGCTCATTTCCAGTGTCTGAGATGGGGGTTACAGGGGGTCAGCTGCCGAGCCGTGAGCCCCCTCCCCACTGGGGACAGGTGGGGAAGGAGAGCTGTGTGCCTGGGTGGCTCATAGCCTCCTGACTCCTCAGGACCCCAGCCTTCCCCGCCCACCTTGGCCAGAAGATACATTTGTTTGTCCTCAAGGGAAAAAGCCGGGGTGGGGGTCCCTGAAAGAAAGGAGAGGGAGCGGCCAGGTTAGCGGGGAGCATCCCGAGAGCAGGGAGAAGGGCCGGAGGGCTGGGGACCCTCGGTGGGGCTGGCGGTCCCGTCCCGTGGTCTCGTGGGGAAACTTCCCTTAGCGGGCAGCGAACAAGTAAGTCCCCGTCCCCACGCAGGGCCTTCCCTGTCTCCACGACCACAGGGGTCCCCGGGCCAAGGCCATCAACCTGTGAGGATCTGGACTCTGCCCCCACCCCCAGCACTCGGGGCTGGGGATCAGATGTGATTTCACTGGGACAAGTGGAGAGCCGTGACCAGGTGTCCCGAGTGGCGGGGAGGGTGGGCCAGGGGAGCCAGGCCCGCTGCCCTCCCGGCTTCACGGTCCAGACTGGCTGACAGAGTGCCCCGGGCAAGTGGACACACGGGCCCCAGGGCTTCCTGACGGCGGGAGTGCAGCCACGGGAGGGCGGGACAGTGCACTCCCGGGGAGTGTGGGCCCGGCGTGCACAAAGGCCCAGAGGCTGCATTCCGGGTGTGCCCAGGGCTTGGGGCGCGGATGGGTGTGGCAGGAACTAGGTGCGGGTGTCCCCACCTTGGCCTGAGAGCCAGACTCAGACTTGAGCAATTCTTTCCAGATAATGGGTGTGTGGAAAGCCGGGGCTTCATTCCCAAGGGCTCCATTTCGGCTCCCAGCCCGTCGGGAAGGATAAAGTGATTCACGTGTGCCCCCCACCCTACCCCCACCCCACTGCTCTTGCTGGCCGAGGTGGCTCTTCGGCCAGCCAGCGGCTCAGGACTTACTCCTGGCCCCTCGGGGCTCCCAGAGCACTGTGGCCCCCAGGCAGGGGTTGCTGGGGGTGGGGACCCGAAGACCGGCACAGTGTGGCCCGGGAAACTGCTCCAGGAACAGCATCCTGGGGTTGGTTCGGGGAACTCGGGGTGCCCAAAGACCAGGGGGACCTGAGGCTCCTAGGGACGGCCTGGAGGTGGCAGAGGGCAGAGTAGGGAGTCCTAAGCCCGGCCTGAACCCCCATAGGGCTCTGGGTCCCCTGAGCCCTGCTGACCTGTGCTCTGGAAGACAGGAAAAACCCACAAATACCATGGTTCCTGGCCACTAGGAACCAGCTTCTCACCCACCCCTCTGGGTAAGCAGAGTCAGGGAACCCCAAAGGGTCTGTCCTTTTCAGGCTTAGAGGGATTTCAGCCTCAGCAGGTGTTAGAGTTGAATTGAGTCCCCCAAACGTTGGATTTGTTGTCAAAGTCCTAGCACTCTGGACCCCAGAATGGGGACATATTTGGGAACAGGGTGGTTAGAGCTGTGATTGGTTAAGAAGAGGTCCTCCTGGAGTAAGGTGGGCCTAATCCAATGTGACCTGTGTCCTCATAACAAGGGGGGACAGACAGACACGCACAGGAGAACGTCCAGTAGAGTCTGCAGTGACAGCACCATAAGCAGAGCCTGGAGAGAGGCCCTGGACAGACCTCTCCCCGGCACCTGCAGGGAGCGTGGCCCTGCCCGTGCCTTTATAATGCTGGGGTCCAGAACAGTGAGAGAAGTTTCTGTTGTTCAAGCCCACTTGGTTTATGCAGCCCTGGGACACTAACGAGATAAGTGGGGTAGAGACCTTCTTTGAACCCCACCCTCCCCTGAGAGCTGCAGCAGGACAGAGCACCTCTTCCCCCCTGAGCACAGCCTGGTGGCTGCCCCCCCCAACCACCCAAAACATCCCATGCACCCCAAGACGAAGGCCCCCTCTCTCCACAGCCAAGGGCTTCCTTGGGGTGTCATTTCCTTGGGCTTGTGAAATGTCCAGTGTTGCCATGGATGGTGCCTCCATAGATGGATGGATGGATGATGAATGTGTAGGTGGATGGATGGATGGATGGATGGTACCTCCATGGATGGATGGCTGGATGGATGGGGCCTCCATGGGTGGATGGATGGATGGATGGGGCCTCCATGGATGGCAGGATGGATGATGAATGTGTGGGTGGATGAATGGATGGCTGGATGGATGGCTGGATGGATGTGGATGGATAATGGATGGATGGATGGGGCCTCCATGGGTGGATGGATGGATGATGAATGTGTGGGTGGATGGATGGATGGTACCTCCATGGATGGAAGGATGGATGGATGGGGCCTCCATGGTTGGCAGGATGGATGATGAATGTGTGGGTGGATGGATGGATGGATGGATGATGGATCTGTAGGTGGATGGATAATGGATGGATGGATGTCACCTCCATGGGTGGATGGATGGATGGATGGATGGGGCCTCCATGGATGGCAGGATGGATGGGGCCTCCATGGGTGGATGGATGGATGGATGGGGCCTCCATGGATGGCAGGATGGATGGGGCCTCCATGGGTGGATGGATGTGGATGGATAATGGATGGATGGATGGATGGATGGTTCCTCCATGGGTGGATGGATGGATGATGAATGTGTGGGTGGATGGATGGATGGATGGATGGATGATGGATCTGTAGGTGGATGGATAATGGATGGATGGATGGTACCTCCATGGATGGATGGATGGATGGATGGGGCCTCCATGGATGGCAGGATGGATGATGGGTGTGTGGGTGGAGGGGAAGCTGCGGGGCCTATGCTCTCACCTCCGGGTCACCTCACCTGGGGGACGCTGGAGGTGCAAATGCTAAGGTTGTTAATTCGGGAGGCACTTTTAGCCGAACGGTCCCGTTGGCCAGAAGTATCCAGACCGGCACAGGCCGCTGGGTTTGCACCACTGCACTCCAGCAATTTCCATGCCGGTTGCCAGGTGAGGTTTTTTTTTTACAACTTCTTTCCTGGCTTGGAAATCTGGAAAAACAAACCGCGTGGTCCCCAAGCCTGCAGGACCGCAGCCTCCTGCCCCACAGCAGGCTCACCGCAGGTGTCCTGGCCAGTCTGCTCTGGACACCGGCCCGGAGAGGGAGACTTGCCCTGCCGGCCCGTGTTCCTGGGACAGATGTCTAACTAAGCTCGGCTCCGACAGCATTGAATTTATGGCAGAGTTTATTTAAAGGAGGAAGCAGCAATAAAGTGTGACACCCAGGGAGTGATGAGCGAGAGCCCCGCGGGAGACACAAAACAGGTACTGACGAATGGGGCTCGTTATTTAAAATTCCACCACGGACGTCGCGGACGGCGGGCAGGCCAGACGCCGCTTGGAGGAGGTGGAGAGTTCGTTTCCTTCCTCTAGATAAACATGCCAGCAGCCAGATCCTTCCGTGGTGATAAATGGCTTCCTCCTGCCACCGGCGTGGGGTCGCGCCTCACGCTGGCCGGAACCGTGGCCCGTCCGATGCTCCGGGCGGGCAGGGCGGCCGCGGAAGGTGCCAAAAGTGCCCCAATCCCAGCATGTCCCCAGGCCCCGGGATTCCAGGCATCCCTCTCCAGACCCCCAGGGTTCTGGAAATACAGAGGGAGGCGGCCATGACTTCCTGCTCAGCTCGGCTGCAGAGGTAAGGACCTCCCGGGACAGGCTGGGCCCTCGGAGGAAGGGAGCCGGGGCAGGAGGGTGGTGGGGGCCGTCCTGCACCCCAGGAACACCGGCTGGTGTCGGTTGACGTCTGAGCGCCCGTCTGGCGGGGGAGGTGGTCACTCCACGTCGGATGAGCATCTCTGCCCAGCCCGGGGCTGTTTCAGGAGGAAATTGGTTGACAGATAAGTGGGACCTGGAACCATCCGCCCCAAGAGCACTTTCAAACAGTCCAAACGAGGTTATTTGCAAAAGCCAATTGCTGCCATATGCGTCTCCTGGGGCTGGAGGAGAGGAAGGAGGCGAGGCCCCAGCCTGTGGCCTGCGGGGATCCGTCTCCTGCTTCGGAAGGTCACAGACACATTTGTGGTTTCCTGCTTCAGAGGCTCACCTGGGGGTGGCCAGAAAGCGGGACAAAAGCCTGGGACTTAAGGGAGCCCCCTTCCCCGGCCCAGAGTGGGGGCCCTCCCTTCCTCCAGGGGGCTGCCTCCTCCCCTCCCGTGCTCCCCAGGGCAGCTCCCTGCTCCGCAGCGAGGAGGTGGCAGGAGTGTGTGTGGGGAGCCAGCAGGAGGAAGGAGCCCCGAGACGAGACAAGATGATGAACCCCGAAACCATCCTGCTCGCGGAAGTAGCCGGATCCAAAAGGGCCACCCAGCGCGTGACCCTGTTTACAAAAACGCCCAGGGGAGGGCAATCCGTACAGACAAAATGCAGATCGATGGCTGCCAGAGTTTAGGGTTGGGGGACTAGGGGAATAATTGCTTAACGGGAGCCGCGTTTCCTTTCGGGGTGATGAGAACGTTTCAGAATTTGATAGACCGCTAGTTGCCCAGCACCGGGACCCTACCAGCCGGCTCTGAACTGTTCGCCTTGAGACGCTTCATTTTACGTGACGTGAATTTCATGTCAATTTTTTTTTTTAAGTGCACGTGGTCCCTCTGGGAGGCACCTACATGGGGACCCCTGGGCAGGCGGCCGGCGGGGCCAGCAGGTGACAGGTGCACAGACGGCTGCTCCCCACGGTAGGGCCCGACCATCCGCGTTGTGGGCTTAATAGTGGAGGGACTTCTGGGCCCCATTCGAGCCCCCCTACTTGTGGGTAACTGGGAGCTCAGGAGCCCTCAGTCTCCCCATCCGTAAAATGGAATCCACAAAGACAATGACAGAGGGCACGTGGCCGGGTCCGGTGCACAGCAAGTTATGCAAACGGAGTGGTTAGGAAGCAGCCTTGTTCCTGGGTGACGTTTCTTTCTTTTTCTTTGTCTTTGTCTTTGTCTTTGTCTTTTTTTTTCTTTTTTTCTTTTTCTTTTTCTTTTTTTTCTTTTTCTTTCTTTTTCTTTTTCTTTGTCTTTGTCTTTGGGTAACATTTCTTTATTTTTCTTTTTCTTTTTTTTTCTTTTTCTTTCTCTTTTTTCTTTTTCTTTGTCTCTTCTTTTTTTTCTTTTTCTTTTTCTTTCTTTTTGTTTGTCTTTGTCTTTTTCTTTTTTTCTTTTTCTTTCTTTTTTTCTTTGTCTTTGTCTTTGGGTAACATTTCTTTCTTTTTCTTTTTTTCCTTTTTCTTTCTCTTTTTTCTTTTTCTTTGTCTTTTTCTTTTTTTTCTTTTTCTTTCTTTTTCTTTGTCTTTGGGTAACTTTTCTTTCTTTTGCTTTTTTTCTCTTTCTTTTTTCTTTTTCTTTGTGTTTGTCTTTTTTTTTTTCTTTTTCTTTTTCTTTTTCTCAAAGAGGAAGAGCACGAGGGGCAGAGAGAGAGAGACAGAGAATCCCAAGCAGGCTCCCCACTCAGCACAGAGCCCGATGCGGGGCTCGATCCCAGGGCCCTGGCATCATGACCCGAGCTGAAACCAAGAGTGGGACGCTCAGCCGACTGAGCCACCCGGTGCCCCTGGCTGAGGTTTCTGGTCAGGGTCCACGTCTTACCCTCTCTGCCAGATGGCCAGCTTCCCAGAGACAGGGGTGTGTCTGGCTCATGGCTCATTCCACTGTGCCCTGCAGCCAGGCTCCCCAAACTCCAGGCCGAGGACAGATGGCCCTGAGAGCACATGCTAAGATTTCAGACCTTCAGCATCACTGCAACCAAGAAGGGGCCTGGAGACCTGCATTTTTGCAGGTGCATCCAGTGAGTTGGATACACAGCCAGGTTCAAGAACTTTCTGCCGTCTGACCTTGCAGCAGAGGGTTGGCAAGGCCACTGGAGAGGACAGAGCGTTTGCTTGGGCCCTGGTGGTGCAAACAGCCCGTCTTCTGCCACCTGGGCTGGTGACAGGGGGACCAGACCCTGCGCAGGCAGGGTCCAGGGTCCAGGCCTCAAGGAGACGCTATTTGAGGATTGCTTTTTAACACACAGCAGGACCCTGTCCTTCCCCAACAGGGAATGACCCTCCTAGAGATCCAGGAGTTTAAAAAAAAAAGGCTATTTAAGAACTTGTCAGCTTTTTTTTTTTAACTATGAAAAGAATGTTTGGATCCTTCCTGCAAAGGAATAGTAAGATTAAGCAACTTAGAAGAGGCGGCTGATGACATACACATACGCCCAGGAAGAAAAATCTCTTACTCGCACAGAGCCAACTACGTGGGGAGCCCTGTGAGGTCTGCGCTTAGCCTGGCAGCCGCCCTGGGGGATTTCAGAGTCGGCTGTGGTGTGACGGTGGTGACAGATGCTCACCGCTCACCCAGGCCGGGCCCTCCGCGCCCCTTTCCCGGCGCCCCCAGCAGCTGGAGGGGGTAACGCCGTAACAGCTCAGGCCGGCCGGTCGTCCAACCGGCTCTGGCCTCTCTCCGCCCGGACCCACCAGCCCCAGGGCACATCCCACTTGGTGTGGCCGTGGCTCGCGGGCGGAAATGGCCCAGGCCTGGCCCGTCGGCTCCTCTGCAGAGGATTCCGGAGGAAGATTCTGAAGCCCCAAGAGGGCCACAAGCTGGAAGGACCCTGGATCCCGGAATGACCTTGTGGAACAGGCACACCCACCACCGCCGCGGACCCGTGTCGAATCGCGACGTACGTGACTCACGGAAGAAACAGGCCTTTGCTGTGCGGAGCCACTGACACTGGGGTCACGAACGGTGGTGGTCGTCTCACTGCTGTGGACTAATGGTCACGGCCACAGTCGGCCAGGCTCTCGTCAGGGAAGCAAAGCTCTGGGTTGGGGGGGGGGGCGGGGCAGGTAAATGGGCCGAGGTCACAGCCAGGGTCCGGGGAGGCCAGCCCTCAGTGCCCCCTGTCGGAGGAGAAATCGAGACTCGGACAGCCCGGGTTGCCAGCTGGTAGTTCTCGGGGAGCGGGGACTTGAACTGCCACCTCAGACTTAGACCGTGACCGCACGGACCACGTGGACCACGTGGGCTCCGTGGCCATGTCACGTTCCAGGAAACAGTAGGAGCAGTCGTGAGCACCCCCAGCCCCGTGCGCCCCCTGGGAGCCAGCCTCCCCTTCCCGCGGGCCAGCCTGGGGTCTCGTGGGGACAACTCCACTCCCAGGCAGCCAGCTCCCCGCTCACTGTCCGTCTCGGCCACTGGACTCCCGGGCCGACCCCCCCCCCCCGCCCCCGTCCACCCAGTCCTTCCCAGCCTCTCAGACACCAGCTGGAGCCGGCTTATCGACGGCGGCATTTGTCAGATGGACGCTCAGGGTCGCCTCCGAGAGGCCTCCCAACACCCCGCCTTGGGGTCCAGCCCGCTGCCCTCCCTCCTGAAGCATCGTCCACTTACTTGTTTATTGTCCCCTGTCCCCAGATGCGTGGGCCCCAGAAGGCCGGGGACGTTGGGCCGTGTGACGCTCGGAGGTGGCCACGACGCCTGGTCCCCGACACAGAGGAGCAGGTGCTCGGCGTTCGTTGTCTGAAAGGATCAGCCGTGAAGTCACCACGGTTTCCTTCCCCCTCGTTGCTGTCTCCCTCTGTGGTGCAAGGGCCTGGGAGCGGGGCTCGGGCCACGCCTGGCAGGACGGCCTGGTGGCCAGGGGCCGCAGCACAAGGGAACGTTGGTGGGGCTCCGGGCTCCCGTGGCTGCGGCCTCGTGGTCCAGCAGAGGCTCCCGCGAGGCCGTGTCCTGAGCCACGGGACAGGGGCAGGTGGCTGATACCTCTAAGCATGATCTCTGATGGCCTCAAGGCCTCATCGAACGTCTGGTAAATCTGCACGGCTTCGTGCGTTATTCTACGCCACCCTCAGAACTGTGGCAGGAGTGGGGTTCCAGGCAGATAAAGGAGGCCCTGCCTGACCTCCCAGGGTCCCCGCCTCATCCGATCCTCACGTCGAGCAGAAACAGGGCCGGGCGGTCGGCACCCAGGCATCCAGGGTGTCCGGGGTCCCGAGGAGGTGGGCAGATCTTCCCTGCGGAGGACCCTGTCCCGGGAAGTCCTTCCTTGTCGCCCAGCGCCCGGCCAACTGTCACTTCCTCTGGGGGACTGTCTCCACGGGCCTTCCCGGCCAGCCTGGCCCCATCCGCTTCCCTGCCATCCACTGCCCTCCAGGCACGCCGGCCCTCCGCTCCCACACACGGCCTGCATCCGTGGGGTCGCCTCTGCCCACGATGCTCCCTGACCCCACCTTCACAGGGTGGCCTCCTCCTCGGGAGACAGAGATGCTGCCCCAACACCCCGTCCTCCTGGACACGTCCCTGCCCTTCTCCTCCTCTGCCTTTCACATCACAGCTTGCTGCACATCTGCCTCCTTGTTCACCTGGAGAAAGGATTCTGAACAGAGTTGTAGGGGTTGAACGGGGACCCCCCCCAAGAGGTGTGTCCTCATCCAAATCCCCGGATCCTATGAGTGAGGCCTGATGGGGAAAAGGGTCTAAGCGGGTGTGATTAAACCAGGGACATAGAGATGAGATCCCCCTGGATTGTCGGGGTGGGGGGAGGGGTTCTCTAAACCAGTGACTATGTCCTCATAAGGGAAGGGGAGGGGAACCCAGGAGGGGCCACGTGACCATGGAGGCCGCGACCGGGGGACACAGTCACAGCCCAGGGACATCTGGGGTCCCGGAGGCTGGAAGAGGCAGGAAGGACCCTCCCGTAGAGCCTCTGGAGGGAGCACGACCCTGCGACACCTCGATCTCAGATCGCTGCCTCCAAACTGGGCTGCGGGGGCCGGGGGGGAGGTGATTCGCCTTGTTGTGGGCCACCCAGTCTGTGGTCACTTGCTGTGGCCGCCCCAGGACACTCCTACACGGCCGCACCCACTCTCCCAAAATGTTGGCCCCAGCCCCTCCCGCCCTGCGGGGCTGAGGGGGGTCTGAGTGCGGGGAGAGGGCCTGAGCGGCGGTCAACGAGACTTGTACATGGACCAGACCCGACTGGCGGGGGGGTCATCACGGGCGGAGTAAGACTCCGCCATGGCCATGGCCGGAAAGCCACGGGCGCTTTGGGTGACGGTGGGGGGACTGTGGGGCCACGTCTGTTTCCTGTCGCTGCGCGTTCAGCCTGTTGTCTCTCGGTTCCCTGGGCCAGGAATCGGGTGCAGCTGGGCCCTCTGCCTGGGGGCTTAGGCGGCTGAAAGGAAGGTGGCAGCCGGGCAGCCTCAGCTGGCCTCAGGGAGGAGCAGCCCCCACACTCACTGGAAGTGTCAGCAAAGCTCATGTTCTGGCAGGTCTAGAGCTCCTGGTCAAGCCTCGGACTTCAGGGCAGGCCTCGGCCTTCTTCTAAACGCTTGCCTGATTAGGCCAGGCCCACCCAGCCTCACTCTCACGATGAACCCAAAGTCCACTGATTAGGGACTTCAAGTACATCGGCAAAGGCCCTTCACCTTTGCCCTATAACAATCCATCTTCACAGACATGACATCCCATCCCATTTGGATATTCTGTTGGTCATAGGTAGGTCCCAGGATCTGCCCAGGCTCAAAGAAAGAGAATTTCACAAGCATGTGACTCATTGAGAACCGCCCCCCGCCCATCTCTCCCCTTCACCCTGGAGTGTGTCCACCACATAAAAATTGCTTATTTTTTGTAAACTGTATTTAAAATATTTTTTTAATGTTTATTTATTTTTGACAGAGAGAGACAGAGCATAGTGGGGGAGGGGCAGAGCGAGAGGGAGACACAGAATCCAAAGCAGGCTCCAGGCTCTGAGCTGTCAGCACAGAGCCCCACACGGGGCTCGAACCCACGGACCGTGAGATCATGACTTGAGCCGAAGTCGGACGCTCCACCGACTGAGCCACCCAGGTGCCCCTTTGCAAACTTTATTTAAAGAAAATTTTTAAAAAACCCTGTAATCTTGTGAATGCGACGCTTGAAGTCCCTCCCGGGACCCTGGGAAGCACCTGGGTAGAGAGAGGATCTGAACTCTAACCTGTATTCGCGTCACAGAAAGTCTGCATTTGATGACGGGTCAGGGAGGGGACATCTGACAAGGCTGTCTGAGGTTAAGAATTGGGGCAACAAAGCCCTTTCCCGGGGGGGGGACCCAGGAGGCCAGCCCACTCCCTGCTGGCTCCCAAGGGCCCACTGCCCTGATCTGCCGTGACAGGACCTGCGACATGGCCAGGGCCCAGGGCACGACTACGGTGTGCTACTTAAGATCCCAGGGCATCTCAGCTCTTGGGGGGCCCCCGCCGCCCCGATTTGTACCAGTTTCTGCAAATGTCTGGCTGACCCTACGCTGTGGGCGCCTTCATCCAGATGCCCAGCAACCAGGCCTGATCCCGGCGACAGGAAGTCAATTTAGGGACAGCGAAGTAGAGGGAGGGAGATGGGGAGACGGGGCTGGTGCCGAATCACGTGGGGGGTCCCTGGGGCAGAGGCCGAGAGGCTCTGGGTTCGGACGCACACCCCCGCCCCCGGCTCAGAGGGGGTGGAGTCGTGCACCTGGCATCTTGGATGCAGAGGGCTCAGCGTCTGTGGGTTCATTTAAACCAGTAAACCGGACCCCGGAGCTCGCTCGCTCGCTCTCTCTTCCTCTCTCAAAAATATGTAAAAACATTAAAAAACAATAATAATTTTAAAAAATTGGGGTGCCTGGGTGGCTCCGTCGGTTAAGCATCCGACTCCGGCTCGGGTCACGATCTCGCGGTCCGTGAGTTCGAGCCCCGCGTCGGGCTCTGTGCCGACAGCTCGGAGCCTGGAGCTGCTTCGGATTCTGCGTCTCCCTCGCCCTCTGCCCCTCCCCTGCCGGCACTCTGTCTCTTTCTCTCTCAAAAATAAATAAAAGTCTTTTTAAAAGTAATAATAAAGCAGTAAACTCTAAGGCCGGGGAGGGTGTCCACCTGCTGGCCGTGCTGTGTCTGCTCTCAGGGGCACACGCGTGGGCCTGCACACCGTGGCTGGGGGCGGGACACCCGGCTTCTCCACTCAGCCCTGGACTTGCAGCGGGACCTCAGTCGGCCCCCCAGTTTCTTTCTCGGCACAATGCAGGGGTGTGAAAAGAACACGCAGACCCCGAACTCTCTGTTCGAGCAGTTTGGGGCGGGGAGTAGGGGGGAGTCTCCTGCAGAACACAGATTAACCCGGAGGGGGAGGGTACGGGCAACAGGAAGACCCCCGCCTGGGCTCCCCCGTGCCCATCTCTGCCGAGCAGCTTGGAGTCCACGTGACTAAGACGATGCCTGAGGCCCCTACTCACCAGAACACCCTATTTCCTAGAAGAGTCCCTGGACGGGATGGCCAAAAAATGAGGCAAACAACATACAACCCATCCGAAAAGTATAGGTTTTGCTGGATTTCTCCTTCTTTTAGCATCTGGGGGAAAGGGGGGCTGCGGGCCACCAGCCCTCCCAACGTCCGCAGCCTGGGTCCGGGCACCCCGTCCGGGCCTCCCCGGAGCTGGCCGGTCCCTCCTGCGGTGTCCACAGCAGGTGACCGTAGGGCCAGCTGGGGTGCTGTCCTTCCAAGCTGTTGAATCACATTCTCTTGTTGCCTCTAGAACCCCGTCTCTTTCTCTGCAAGACGTCGTGGGGATCTGCCAGGGGCGAAGGGCGGAGCTGAGACTGGGAATGAACATTTCAACCCCGTCTTCAGTTTTGTAGCTTCGTGGGATTCCCGGGCCCCTGGGAAGGAACGCTGAAAGCAATAAATGGTAACACGTAAGCTGTGTAGTCTGTTCCTCACGCTGCAGCCAGGAAAGGACCGGGGCTCGTCTGGGTCAAGAGCCAGAGGCAAAGACAGCCATCGGCTGACCCACTCGCATTCTGTCTCTGTCTCTCTTAAAAATGAATGAACATTAAAAAAAAAGAAACAAAGAACAAGGAAATGGAAACACAGCTAAGAATGGGAGGAAGAGATTTCTGACGCATGTATCTGATAAGGAACTTGTTTCTAGAATATACAAAGAGCTCTTACAACTCAACAACAAGGCAGCACTAACTCCAATTTAGAAATGGGCAACGTGTTTGGGGAGACACGTCTCCCAAGAAGACGCGCGAACGGTCAGGAAGCAGACAAAAGACGCCTGATGCCCTGAGTCATTAGAGAGACGCTAGTCGAATCCACAGCAAGAGACAAGGACACACGAGGAGAGTGGCTCGAAGCGTAGGAGCAAGTGTTGGCGAGGATGTGGAGAGTCGGCTCCCTTGTCTGCTGCCGGCAGGAGCGCAAAACGGTGCAGCTGCTTTGGAAACACCGTCTGGCAGTTTCCTCCGGATGCTAAACGGACCACATGGACCCCGTACTTATGAAAACACGTCTGTGCAAAATCTCGTGCATGTGTGATCGGAACGGCATTATCCCGAGCAGCCCCAGACCAGGCACAGCCCACATGTGCCCCAACTGGTAAGACGGGATATGGTCCAGCCAGTAAAAGGAACGGAGTGTTCACGCGTGTTCCGGGACAGACGAAACTCCAAATAACCGCTGAGTGAGAGGAGCCAGTCGCAAACGACCACAAACGGTATGACTCCACTTGACTCAGAATTTCCAGAAAGTCCTCAATCTATACAGCTAGTAAGTGGATTAGTGGGTGTCTGAGCTTGGGGTTGGGGGGTAGGGTAGGAATAGGAAATGACTACTAACTGGGGTCAACTTGCCCTTTGGGGTGATGAAAATATTCTAAAATTAGACTGTGGTTACTTTGTACAACTCCGTGAATATACACTACAAAATGGTATTTGAATTCTTTCTTAATAAAGCCATAAAAAGAAAGGGAAAGGGGGAAAAAAACCAGGGAAGATCTACAACAATGTTTTGGAGCGGGCAAGGCCTTCTTATGTGTGAAAAAAAAAAAAACCCCATGAGGAAAGCAAACTGTCTATAAAGTTGACAGGGCAAAAACTGTAATCTTTTCATGGCAAAGGCCACAACGTCAAAGGAAAATAACTAAAATATCTGTTGGGGGACCTGGGGGGCTCAGTCTGGCGAGCGTCCGACTTCAGCTCAGGTCACGATCTCACGGTTCGTGAGTTCGAGCCCCGCGTCGGGCTCTGTGCTGACAGCTCGGAGCCCGGAGCCTGCTTCGGCTTCTGGGTCTCCCCCTCTCTCTCTCTGCCCCTCCCCTGCTCACATTCTGTTTCTCCCTCTCCCCAAAATAAATCAACATTAAAAATTTTTTTTATATTTGTCATTCATATGACAGACTAAGAGCTCGTGTCCTT
Organism: Panthera tigris; assembly: GCF_018350195.1. Classification (NCBI taxonomy): domain Eukaryota; kingdom Metazoa; phylum Chordata; class Mammalia; order Carnivora; family Felidae; genus Panthera; species Panthera tigris. Next base: position 111,075,652 of record NC_056669.1, read on the forward strand.
AAGAAGTAAATAGCATTTATGAATCAATAACAGGTGTGCCAGTCAATCTAGGCGAGGTTATGCTACAGTAACGAAACGACCCCCGAACCGTTGAGGTTTGAAACTGCGATGGCTTGTTTCTGGCTCATAATACACGTCCGTCCAGGGTCTGGGGACATCCCGGGCTCGCCACTGCTCCTCGGGGACCATCTCGAATGGTGCCAGTCTGCCATGCCAGGCAGAAAAGACCTCACACTGGTGATTGGAAGCTCAGCCTGGTAGTGACGTGCAAACCACCCTTTACAAAATGGGGTCCAGTCTGGCCACGTGGCGACCGCGTTCAGCCAGCTGCGCTAACGGGGACCACGAGAAGGCCCACCGCCCAGCAGGGAAGAGGGACACAAGATGGGCACGGCGGCTTCACGGGGAAGGAATCGAAGTCACTCCTGCACACGCGAAGAGAGTTGAGCTCCAGTGAAAGTGGAGAGTTGCAGAAGGAAGCCACACGACTTCACCTACCAAGGGTTCCAAAGGTGGGTCGCACGCCGTGCGAGGGGAGACTCATCACGGAGACGCTCGTCGCGGCCGTTCAGACCATAAATCGGTCTCCGAAGCATCCTTCGGATGCTTCTCCACCGGACCTAGTGACTGTACTTCCGAGAAATGACAGTACTTTTGGCCTCCCCTCCTTCCCCCCTTCCTTCCTTCCCTCTACTCTTTCTTTCTTCTTCTTTTCGTTAATGTTTAAGTTAAGAGAGAAACAGAATACAAGCAGGGGAGGGACAGAGAGAGAGAGAGAGAGAGAGAGAGGGAGGGAGACCCAGAATCCGAAGCGGGCTCCAGGCTCCGAGCTGTCGGCACAGGGCCCGACGCGGGGCTCGAACCCACGAACCGCGAGATCGTGGCCTGGGCCGACGTCGGACGCTCAACCGACCGAGCCACACAGGCGCCCCTGCCTTTCTTTCTCTTTCTTTCGCCTCATCCCTGTACCTCTTTGAAACGGTAATAACGGTAAGTGAACAACCACAGCCCTGTCACAATTTTCGCCATTATCAAAAGTCTGCTTCACTCATTTTTCCTTAATACTGACTTCCTTCTGCGCCCTAGCTCACAGCTTTCAGCGTCTCTCGATCTCCTCGCTCCCTGCTCCCCCGCCCCCGCCCCATTTCCCAGCGAGGGAGCGGCTGGGGGCAGGCGCCCTGGCCTCTCTCTGGACATGGGGCTCCTCAGAGAAGATGCCGGCTGGCCCGGCCCCGTGGCCTCCAAACGCCCAGGGGTGCGTTGGAAATTTAGACTTCACGTTCCTGAAAAGCCAGTCCCTCTGTTGGTAGGCCCGTCTGCCCCGGGAGCGACTTTTGGAAATTCCGAACCACCGTCCTCCCAGCTTCGAAATAGCCCAGTTCTCTCAAACGCCATAAAACTCAATGTAAACAACTTTGCGACTCCAGCCACGGGTGTCCGGGTTACCCGAGAGGTTGCTAGGATATTATCTCTGCCGGGAAGTTTATCCGCCAAGTTTGAAGGCCAGCAGAGGGCTTTTGCGGCAAAGTGGACGTATTCGCAAAGGTCGAGCGCTCCCTCCTCCCGGCGGGGCGCCCAGGGTGGCGGCAGCTCTGGGTGCTCACGGGAGGACGCTGCCCTGACCGTGGTCTGCCTGGCTGCAGGATCCCGGGGGAGCAGCTTCAAGCTGTCCCCCGGGGCTGCCCCCTCCCTGGCCTGCATGCTTGGAGAACCGGTCACCCAGCCCTGGGAGGGACTGTGGGGTGGCTGCGACCAGGGCGCTGGGCGGGCTCCAAGACCCGTCAGCACAGCCATCCCGGGCTGCATTTTCAGCCACGGCGCAGGAAAGGGGGGTGTCCCGTCCCTGTCACCAGGGCAGCAGTCCTAGGATTTGCCGTTTCTCTCGTACTAACGGCCCACGTTGACGGCCTGACTGCCGTCGACATTGTTCCCTCGGGGACAGTGAAGTAAAAAGGCCGATGAATGTGGTCTGGGGTCTCAGGGGTCCCAGGGAAGGACGAGGGTGCCCCAAAGAGTCACCCGCCCCCAAGCTGAGCCTGATCCGGGGGCCCCCAGGGGGTCTTTCTGTCTTCCAGCTTCTCAGCTCAGATAATTGGGCGTTAACCCATTGGGGGATCCCTCCCCAGGGCCTTTGCACATGCTATGCCCTCGGCCTGGATCATCCTGACCCACCCCAAAGCTGCACCCACGAGGCAGACCTAAGTTCCTTGTTTGGGAGGCTGCCCTCCATCACCCCCACGACAGCAAGAACCCCATCCGGCCGTAACCTCGCCTGCGTGCGTCTCTGTGCCTGGTGACATGAGCCGTTCCCGCTCGTGTTCCAGTCCTTACTCTCCTCTGGCTTCCCCAGGACCACAGGAATCCCAGGATCAGCCCGCCGCTGGGGCTGGGCTGGGCTTCCCCCAGGGAAGGTGTCCTCACCTCGGCACCATGGACATTTGGGGTCAGAACATTCTTTGCGGTCGAGGCCTGTCTAGAGGCCTGGCACCCACCAGATGCCAACAGCACCCCTCCTCCCGGCTGTGACGGCCAAAGCTGTCTCCAGACACCTCCAAGTGGCCCCCCGGGGGGCAAAATCCCCGCCCCGGGGCAGCCTTCCTGCCTGCAGGAAGCTGGAAGGGAGAAGACGAGCGTCTGTTCGGACGTTGAGCTCGGCCTCCCCCTGCCCGGGGCCACCGGCACGTTTCTCCTCCGCTCGCCTCCACCAGGAAAGACCTACAGGTCTGGCGGGTTGAGGCCAGAGGTGCTGTGTCTGAAGCAGGTGTGAATCCCGGCCCTGACCTACCCGCCTGTGACCCGAGGCCTCCCTCAGGGGCCTTTGAAGGGACAGCCCGGACAGGGTCCCTCAGCAAAAGAAGCGATCGTTAGCGGAAAGAGGTCCGGCGCGTCAGATGGAACCGTTGCGGCCGGAGGCGGTGGGAGAACAGCACCCTCTCCCCCAGGCCCGGATCCACGTGGAGAAGACCCTTGAGCGGCCAGCCGGGCAAAGGTCAGGGCCGTCAGGGGGTGGGGAGCTTCCGGCCGGTCGGAGACGTCGCCTAGCCAGGAAGCCGCCCTGACTGTCGGATCCGAGGAGGGGAGCACACCTGCCCCCGTCGTCCCCTCCCCACCCACGCGGCCTCTCGCCCGGACGGCCGCCCCGGCTTCCTCCTCTGACCTCCACTCTGGCCCCCTCGATCCAAGCTCCACCCCAAAAAGCAAACTGGCCGCACCCCGACGTCCAGGCCGCTGGCGGGCAGCTTGCCTCCCGTCCTCAGGCCTCAGCTCCAACACCATCTTCTGTAGGCCGCATCCCCTGGCCTCGCTGGCCAGGACCCATTTGCGCGGTACCCACGTCCCAGGTGCCCCGGTGTCACCAGTCTGTGCGCTTTCTGGATCCAAGGCGGTCTGCCCTTCAGACGTGAGCCCCCGGGAGGGGAGGCCTGGGCCTGCCTTGGCCCCTACGTGCAGTTCGACAGCAGGCAGGGCGCCGTGGCGACTCGGGGGCTAGAGGAATGAATAAGCCCGCACCAACGAGGGCTCTCCCTCCGCCAGCGACCAAGGGCCGGACTCCAGGCCGCCGCTGGCCACCGAGTCACTGCCCAGCCCGGCCACTGACCCCGCATGCAGCTTCTGCCCTCGATGAAGCCGGCCTGACGTGGCCGCGCAGAGACCTCCGACGTGTGGGAGGGCAGGGACGGATCAGCGGCCCGGAGGGTTCTGGAATTTTCGGAAGGTGCTGAGGTTGACCCAGACCCGGGCCCTGGGGAGCGTTCGTTCCCAGCGACATGCGAAGGGTAAGGAGCGCAGAGAGCTTGCTCTCCAGGCTCCCCTCCCACCTCCCGCGGGGGCCAGACCGGAGGGTGGCGGGGGTCCGCATCACAGCGGCTCTTTCCCACGCCGCCCCCTCCCGCAGTGGAAAGACCAGGTCCCAGGAGGGAGGCTATTACAGGGACTGGCCCCGGCCAGACCCGGAAGCGGGCGCTGGGAGTCTCTCCAGGCCCGGCCCTGGGAGAGCAGCAGCAGAGGACTCCCGCCGAGAGCCCCGGAGACGCCCCCCGAGGAGGCCGCTCTGCGTCAGGCCGCTGGCAGGGAGGGGGCCTCCTGGGTCCACGGGGGCCCTTGTCCAGGTCTTGAATTCAGGACCCCGAAGGCCCTTCCGACTCCACACCTTCGGGCCTGCCACTAAGGGAGAGAAACTCGTTTCCCATCAGGACCCTGAAGGTGGGGACCAGGTGAGAAGCTTCTAGAGTCTTCTGGCATCTGGTGGGAGATTAAAACCCTTCCTGGTAGAAAGGAATCTAATCATGTCCTGTCGTGTGAAGGTTCTTGGTAAGACTCACTTGGAACGTTTCAACCTCCTCACAAACGAGCATTTCCCTGGAATCACCCGGTCGTGGTTGACAAACCTGTTGGGCTGTCGGCACCTCTCGGGAGGGCACGGCCCCTTCTTTGAGTTCCTCTGGCACCGTTTCTGCTCAGGGGCGCGAGGCGGGCGGCCAGGGCAGGAGCGTCACCTGCCTGAGCCCCAGAGGTCCTTGGCACCGAAGAGCTGGCAGGAGGACCCCAGACCCCTGCTAAGCTGGGCAGGGTTCAAGGAAAGGCTCCCGGCCCGGGTGGGAGGAGGGGCTGGCACACCGAGGGAAACTGAGGCAGAAGCCCGGCCTTCAGATTGCACGCACAGTGGGGTTCACGAAAGTCTGGTACCCTCCAGGGCTCGGTTCTCACTGTGCTAACCTGTCACAGCTCATTCCATCACCCCTGGGGCCGGGGCTCTGGGTCTGGCCTCCTCCGCTCAGAGGGACCTGGGGTGGGAGAAGCCTGGCACCCCCCAGGCTGTGGAATGCACTCTCAGGGTGCCTGTCTGCTCTCTGGGGGGCTTCCTGCCCCGGGGCCGGAAGGCTGGGTCCCTCAGGTAAAACGGAGGCATCCTCCCCGGGGCCCAGCACACCTTCTCTCGAGCCGCCTCCCGCTCCGGCTTCTGGCGTTTCCCCCTCCCGCCCCCCACCGGGCTCAGGCTACCCCCACCCACCTGCAGGTTTCACCTGGCAGAAGCCACGCAACTCTGAAACCCGCGCCGACCACAGCTTCCGTGGCTGAGTTGTTGCCCCGAGGAATGCAACCGTGAAGGCAACCACAGGAGAGCGAGTCAGAAGGCGAGTCTGAGCCACCGTCCGTGGGAGGCGTGGGGTCGAGGACACTCGTGGACCTCTGCTGCTTCTCCGAGGCTGGTCCTCGGGATATTGGCCTTCGGCCTCAAGGGGCCTCGATCAGGAAAGACTCATTTCCCAGCGGACCCTCCCTAGGGACAGTAGAGATGGCAGGCGCTCCGCAGCTATTTAGTGGATAGGAGGAAGGGAGGTAAGAAGGGAAGGAGGGAAGTTGGATGTGTGGGTAGACGGCAGATGGGTGGAAGAAAGGAAGGATGAGTGAGCATGTGGGGGGGGGGATGGGCGGGTGGATGGATGGATAGAAGGGTGGATGGATGGGGGGTGGATGGGCGGGTGGGGGGTGGATAGAAAGGTGGGGGCGTGGATGGGTGGGTGGGTGGTGGATGGACAGGATGGGGGGGTGGATGAGTGGGGGAGGTGGATGGACAGATGGACGGATGGGCGGGTGGGCGGAGAGGTGAATGGGTGGGCAAGTGAATGGGTTTCCCAGGAGGGAAACCCCGTTACCGTAGAAAGACGTTGACAATAACGGGCGACCAAGGACTCATGCCGGTTTTCTGCAGGCGTCGAGATTGCTCACGGTTTTGGTTTCCGTCCTGTGCTCTTCCGTGTGGGAGACAACGGGAGCCCCGGACCACGCTTGAGTGAGAGCAGCCCTCGCCACCGCCTCGCCAGGAAGGAGGGCTTTAAGTGCGGGACTCGGTCTTTGCTGAGGCCGCAGGTGCCCAGGGAGGGAGGCGCTCAGCGGGCGGCCATGGCGGGGCGGCTGAATCTGGGAGGGGCGGGGGGACAGGGACACCCAGGCCACCGCAGAATCTCTCCTCTGTTCCTGTACGAAACGGTCCACACGGCCTGAAAGGAAAACCACCCAGGTCGGGGGTCACGGAGGCCTCTGTACAGGCCGCGTGCCCGTGTCAGTATGCACTTTGTGTCCCACACCGGGGCACTGCTCCTCGGGCATCGTCCGCGCAAGACCTCATATGTGTGCACTCGCCGTGCCCTCCGTCAGGAGGAAGACGCGTCCTCATGGCCACCCAGCCAGAGGCCAGCAGCGCGGACGGAGGGACACCCACACACCCGGAGTCCGGCATTTCCACAGTCTCTGCAGTTATCAAAGAAGAGATGAAAACCCAAAGCGGTCTGTGGGACCCTCCGGGCCCATGGAACGTTCTGGACTATTCCAGGACATTCTGGAAACCCCCGTCCCTGCTGCTCCAAGCATTACAATCCGTGGAAACGGCCCCGGGGCTTCAGCTCGTGCTTCTGAGAAGAACAATTCCGGTTGACCTAGGTGTTCTTGGCCCAGAGGCGGCCGTGCCTCTCCCCATCCCACGGTCCTCCCCGAGCTCAGCAGCCCCACCCGGGCCCCACGTCCCCGGCACTCAGGTGTTTTTTGGATATCCCTGGCGACATCTGGTTCTGTGGGTCCGCAGAGAGCCCTGGGCCCCTGTGCTTTCAAAACCTCTCCAGGTGACTCCAATCCACAGCGAGGGCCAGGCCACGGCCACGGCCACGCAGGGCTGCGGGTCTGCCGGCCGCCCCGCCCGCCTCCTCCCCTCCGGGCAGGTGTACATCACGAGAATCCGAATCCACAAACTTCAGCGGGCCCCCACGCCTCGCCCTTGAGACGGTCTGGCTGAGAAGGTCTCCTGGACTTGCTCCTCCCCTCCCAGCCCTGCCCCCTGCCCTGCTCCGAGCCCTGGGCGTCTCCTGCAGCTCTGAGCCCCACCACCGCCGGCATCGTCGAGAAGGGCACACGTTCAGGTTGGGCCTGCTTGTCAAGGGGACCCTGAGTCACCGGGCGTGAGCCGGGAGCAAAGCCGGTCTGGGGAGGGGCCGGAAGCTCCGGGGGTGGGGGTGGGGGGAGATTAGGCCGCAGGGAACGAGAAACAGGGGGGCGGCAAGGCTCTCTCCCGGCATCTGCGGGCCTGACTCATGGCACAGACAGCAGAGGATAAGGAGTGGCCGTGATAAGGGACCGATGTGACACAGAGAAACCCCTTCCGAGCCCCGCGCTGAGCTGCCTTTCCAAGGAATTCTCCCTGCAAGAGAAATGACTCAGGCCGCTCACAAGGGGGGGGACCCGAGAGCGGCTAAAGACGGGGACCGCAGCTGGCCCTGGAATGCCACGGAGGTCACGGGCCCTGGTCCCGCCCCTCGTAGTCGAGAATCCCCACACAGCTTTTGACTCCCCTAAAACTTAACCACTAACAGCCTACTGTTGACTGGAATCCTTACCAATAGCATAAATCGTCAATGAACACATTCTGTTTTGACGTGTATGATATATTGTATCCTTCCAATAAAGCAAGCCAGAGGAAAGAAAGTGTCATTAAGAAAATCAGAAAATCGGCTCAGGTCACGATCTCACGTTTCATGAGTTCGAGCCCCGCGTCGGGCTCTGTGCGGACAGCTGGGAGCCTGCGTCCCGCTTCGGATTCTGTGTCTCCCTCTCTCTCTGCCCCTGCCCTGCTCGCACTGTCTCTCTCTCTCCCTCTCTCTCTCTGGCCCTCCCCTACTCATACTATCTCTGTGTCTCTCAAAATAAATAAACTTTAAAAATAAATAAATACATAAATTCATACATACATAAACATTAAATAAAAAAAGAAAATCATAAAGAAGAGAAAATACATTTACAGCCCTGGGTCGCATTTAAGGAAAAAAAAAAATCTGTGCGTAAGTGAACCGCACAGTTCAAGGGTCGCCTGTATTTTCAAAGGTGTGACCAGGGGAAAGAGAAACCAATGACGGAGACGTGCCTGGGGCCCCCACGGCTGGCAGCAGAGGAGGGGGGCCCGCGTGTCCCACACTGAGGAGGCCAGGGGAGGGGGGGTCACTGTACAGGATGAAGCTGTGCTGTGAGAGCCCCCCCCCCCCGGTGGCAATGCCCCCTCGGGGGAGGGCGGCTCCGTGGGATGGCGGAAGGTTTCTGACGCACCACGGACCCTGGACGCGAGAGGGGATCCTTGGCCCTGGAAGGGTGTCGGCCTCCGTGACCTGTCACGCCTGCTGGTGGGAAGAATTCGGGGCGAGCTAAGTCCTGCTCCTGGGGGTGTGGGATGCTAAGGGCCTGCCGGTCGGGTCAGGCTCGCCAAGTGACAGCCACCCCCACGGCTCAGGGTCACAGGGGACTTCCAGGGGACTCCGACGGATCGGCCCTGTCCCGGAGCACGGTGGCACCGGGAAGAATGGACTCCAACCCGGACGTCGCAGAGTGGGGCTGGGGGCCCACCGTGGTCCCCCGGAAAGCCAGGGGGAGGCCGAGTTCACCCTGATGAGGCAGGCGGGGGACGGGGCGGCCTCGTCCGACCCCTTGGAAGGTCACGAGCCCTGGATGGGGCTGGCCGAGTCCCACACGTCACCGGGAAAGAGCTTTTTGCGCCCGGCGGAAAGCACATCCCTGTTTCGGTGCCAAATTGTTGGTGAAGTCCCCAGGCCAGCCCTGCACGCACGTGCCACCCGTGAGGACACGACCAGTGTGAGCAGGACCCTCCTCGACACAGACCCTCACTTCCTTTGAAGTCTCCCGATTTCCCGTTTGTTCTCTCATTGCCCCTCGTAGCCTGAAGTCGAGAGCCTCCCGCTCCCGCCCGAGGCCTCCTGCACCACCGCGAATTGGCCGAGAACCTCGGGGGTTTGTGCGGCCCAATGGGTTCGGTCAACTCCAAAGGGGAGCCAGAGGGTCTGGACGGTTCTGCCCACCCCCCAGAGCCCACGGTGGACGAAAGCCCCCCCCACTGCGGCCACGTGCACGGTGTTGCTGTTGAACTCGGGTCCGGCACATCCCTGCTGCCCGTCTGGGCCAGACCCGATCAGGTCCTCCTGGCGCCCTCTGCCCGGGCTCCAGAGCGCTTACCGATTCAAGGGTTTGTCACTCTTCGCCCCAGTTTGGCGGGTGCGGCTCCCCTGAATCTCAGGCTCATCTGGGGAGCCCAGGGGTGGAGGCGTGTGCCCACCTCCTCCCCAGCACTGCTCCCCAGGGGCACTGCAGGGGAAGGGACAGTCAAGCCACAGAAGGTCCCGTCTCCCCGCCCTCTCCGGGACCCAACCTCCAAACCCCTTCTCTATACCATCACCCCCTTTTTATCCACACGGTCACAGAAGCAGGTGACGCCTTCCCAGTCTCAACAGCAACGGAAATGTGACATTGTACCCCCTCGGCCACCCTGCCTGGTGGGGCTGAACTTGCGCAGACCGTAACTGCCTGAATCCCGAGTCTCGAGAGTGGGGGCCCTGAGTGGGGGCTAAGTGGGGTGGGGAGAGGGGCGGGAGTCCTGTTCTCAACTCAGGACTGGCCCATTAGGAACACTTTGAAACAGAAGACGCGGGACTTTGTCTCTCCTCCCTGGTTCCTCTGGAAGCTTCATTTATCCCAATGCCCCCTTGCTCTAAGCTCCCAGGACACGGCCCACGTAGGCAGCCGTACCTCTGGCAGTGCTCTGGGACCCCAGACCCATCCCCAAGAGATCCTGTCCCCTCAGCGCAGCTCATCCCCTTTCAGGTGTTAGCAGGAGAGCGCACTGAACAAACCGATTTATACTAAAGTGAAAGTGGCTGATAGATAGCTAAAGCCTCTAAGAGCTATCGGCATTTTCTAGAAAGGTGGCACCTGAGCCAAATTACCCACTAATTGGTGGGCTTCCGATTGATGCCAAATCAAAGGAAACCGCGGGGGCGGGTGTGGAGGGGACGCTTGAGGGTAGAGGTATGGAGCAGGCCACTCCGAAGGCTGTCCCCGTGACGCTGCCCTCTCCTCCTTGTCTAGCTCTCTGTACGAAATGGGACGCAGGTGACGGGGTGGGGAAGGTGTCCCGAGGGCCCGCGCTCCGGGTGAGCCCAGTGAGATGCCCCCTTGCCAGAGCTCCTAGTGGGATTGCCCTCTGTGGACCCCGCACTCCCCCCGGGACCGTCCCGAGGAGGCTTTTCCGGCTTCCCTGAAGTGACCCTGGCCCAAGCCGAGCTGCTGCTTGTATTCATGCGCCCGCCCCACCCCGTGGTCAGGGCCCCGAGAGGACAGCGTCTGCCCGTCCCCGGGAGGAAGACCCTCGGGGCTCGCATCTTGCAGGGACCAGGACGCCCGAAGGTCCCTTCCCGGCCTCGCCTGCCACACAGAGCCGCGGAGACCGGAGGGCAGCACGAATGACAGGTCAGCCCCGTCGGGAATGCCCCTCGACTCCCCTGCGGCGGCCTGGTGACCGGCTCCCTGACGCACGAGGGGCACCTCCCGGCAGGACCCCAGCTTGGGGGCACCACAGGAGGAGGGGGTCAGCAGCCCTCCGCCTCCTCTCCGGTCAGTCAGGACTAGCGGTGGATTCTCCGCCCCCAGCTCAGCCCGGAGTCCCGGCGTCTGCAGACTTGGGGTGGGAACAGGTGCCGAAGGCTCAGAGATATGTGAAGCCCCCACTGGGCGCAGCCCCCCGTGTCAGCCCCTACTGTGCACAGCCCCCCGTGTCAGCCCCTACTGTGCACAGACCCCGTGTCAGCCCCTACTGTGCGCAGCCACCCCGTGTCGGCCCCTACTGTGCGCAGCCCCCCGTGTCAGCCCCTACTGTGCGCAGCCCCCCATGTAAGTTCCTACTGTGCGCAGCCCCCGTGTCAGCACCTACTGTGTGCAGACCCCCCGTGTCAGCCCCTACTGTGCACAGACCCCGTGTCAGCCCCTACTGTGCGCAGCTGCCCCGTGTCAGCCCCTACTGTGCACAGCCCCCCGTGTCAGCCCCTACTGTGCGCAGCCCCCCGTTTAAGTTCCTACTGTGCACAGACCCCATGTCAGCCCCTACTGTGCGCAGCCCCCCGTTTAAGTTCCTACTGTGCACAGACCCCATGTCAGCCCCTACTGTGCGCAGCCGCCCCATGTCAGCCCCTACTGTGTGCAGCCCCCCCGTGTCAGCCCCTACTGTGCGCAGCCGCCCCGTGTCAGCCCCTACTGTGTGCAGCCCCCCCGTGTCAGCCCCTACTGTGCACAGCCCCCCGTGTCAGCCCCTACTGTGCGCAGCCCCCCATGTCAGCCCCTCCGCAGTGGGCGGCCCAGGCTCACAGCACGAGGTGCATCATTGCTCTGAGGCTCGGTTTCTTGCAGGACGTGGGGCCCGAGGGCCTCTCTGCAGGGGCGGGGCGGAGAGGAGGGCGCGGTGGGGCGGGCAGCACAGGCAGGCGCAGCTTACCGTCTGACCTGGTGGGTGTGGGCGCTTACAGAGGTCGAGACAGAGACTGGCCGCGAGGCCCACAGAGACCCAGAGACAGCGAGACTGAGGGATTCCAAGAGGAAGGCAGGAAAGGACAGTGGCACACACACACACACGGAGGGAGAGATGGGGACAGACAGCGCGAGTGAGCCTCGGGGGCTCAGAGCTGGTCTGGAGGGCTTCCCGGGGGCGGGGGGGGGGGGTGCAGGGGAGGCCTCCGTGGCGGAAAAGCACCCAGGCCTGCGGACCAAGCACGAGGTCTCCTGGGGCCGAGGGAGCCGCACGTTTGAGCAGCCCGGAAGCTGTGTTGCAAGGGCAAGCGCTCCCCGGCAGGAGAGAGGAGAGGTTAGCGCCCGGGAGGGACCGGCAGAGATGAGCCTGGGCGCTGGGGGAGGAGGGGGTGTCCCAGGGGTCTGGAGCCCATCCAGCAGGGCGGGTTGGCTCCAGGGGTGAAGCCGCGAGCCTCTGGGGTGGACTAGCCCGTAGCGGGAGCAGAGCCTTGCAGCCGGAAGGGGGGAGGGAGGGCGGCTGAGGGCTCCAGACCCAGTGCAGGCGGGCCCGGCCGCGGCCCTGGAGGGAAGCCCACGACCCCTGCTCGGAGCTCCGGGGCGCGGGGGCAGGGGGAGCAGGAACCTCCGCGGTCCCGCCCGTCCCGGGGGCATCCGGGTCTCCGGGAGGCCGCGGGCCTGGGGCTGCGGGTGAATTCCTGCGTCCACGGCGAGCGGACAGGCCCCTGGGGGACGGACGGGAAAACCGAGCCTCTGGCTTTGCCACCTGCAGGGCCTGGCGCAGCCCGCGAACGGCCCTTGGCGGGGAAGCGGGCAGACGACGTGGGTCACGGCACAGACCTCGAAGGTCTTGTCTTTCTCGGCCTGTCGAGACGTTTCCACTCGCTGTTGGACGTTGTGGCGCGGGGACAGGGACGATTCCAGACCGCCAGCGAGGACTTCCGGCTCGGCGTCTTCTGGAAGGCGGACCTCAGACGGCCGGAGGCAGGTGGGGGGCGTCCGAAGGTCCCGGGGCTGGCGCACAGCTGCGCGGGTCTGTAGCGCTCGCCAGCCGCCTCCCAGTCTCCATCTGGCCTCTCCCCCTTCCTTCTGCGGCATCTGCGTCCGCGTGAGTGATGGCCGAGGCCGGGAGGCGACACAGGGCGGGAGGACGGGACGGATCGCCGGGTCGCTCCCTTGCTGAGACACCGGGGCCCGCGTCAGGCCGCGGGGTCCCGCCGACCGGGTCCGGCCTGGACCCCGCCAGCCGCTACTCGCATCGCGAACGCTCTGCCGGGCACAGGCGGGGCCGAGCGCGCACGTCACGGGGTGAACTTCACCCCAAAACGCCACGTTCAAAGATGAGATCACGAAGGACTTTCGGATGGAGGCAGAGTGTGCTCAAACCGCCATGTCTTGCAACCCCCGGGCCTGTGCGGGACCCCAGAGGGCTTCCTGGGGACGGAGGGGCCTTTGGATTCTATGTAGGTCACAAATCCTATAAGCGATGCGTTCCTTGGTTAATGAGCACAGTGCCTTCCCCTCGGGGTGAAATTAGGGGCACAGATTTAATTTAACATCTTTATCTTCCGGGTGTTTTTCTCTCTTTTTCTTTTTTAGCAGCGAGGTTTCTAGACCTAGACGGCTCGTCTTTTAATTCAAATCTGCGTGTGTCCAAATCCCCGAAGACCGGGGCAGGGAGATTTCATCTTCCCGAGTCTCCCGTCCTTCTCCCTCCCAGACTGGGGGCCTGGGGCTGGCGTCGCCCAGAGTCGGAGGGGGCGGGAGGGAGAGAGGAGGGGGGGCCCGGGGGGAGGCGCAGTATGGGGGACGATGGAGGGTTCGCAGGGGCCGCGGACACACAGGCCGGGGTCGGGCCAGGGACACCGGCGTCCTTTCCCCCCAGGACGGAGGAGGGAGGCACCGGGCCCCCCGCTGAGGGGGCCGAGCCTCCTTCGCACCCCATTTTTAACAGGGAGCCGTCAGGTCCATTGTGTGGCGCCTGCGTGCACCAGCTGGGTGGGCGCCCGAGCCAGGCTTATGGCATGTATTTACCTTCGGGCCGTGATGCATGAGCTCCCGGAGGAGAGGCTGAAGGCTGCGGGACCAGGCATTCCTGGACGCTGGCATCACAGCTGGGCACTGGGCAAGGGTTGCAGGCACGGCTGTCACCAGGTGACAGATTGGTCCACTCCGGAGGGAGGGCGGCTGCAGCCACCTCCGAGTCCCGGAGCGGCTCGGGGGTGGGGTAGAGAGGGGGATGCCCTCTGGAAGGCAACTCTGTGCCCTCCCCAGACCGTGTCCTTTGTCCCCACCGCAGCCGTGCCAGGGAGAGCTGACGGCCACCAAGTGATGCCCGGCCGCCGTTCTGAGCGCCCATGCACCACTCATCCGCGGTACCGCCAACCCGGGGAAAGAAATACCCTTATTGCCTCCATCTGACGGTCAGGGAAACTGAGGCAGGAGAGGTAAGTGGCTAGGGAGTGACGGAGGCAGGGTCTGAGCCAGGCTGCCTGAAGACAGACGGCCCTCCCGGCCACGGTGCCTGGTGTTGGACGTTGCCGTCCCCAGCTTGCCGGTGAGGACAGAGGTCTCGAGGACGAGAGTCCGGCCCAAGGTCACACAGCCGGCACCTGGTGGGAAAGGGCCGCACCCACTTCTGGCTGGTGCCAGAGCCCAACTCCTTCCTCCCGACTGAGTGGCAGGGAAGTCTGGCCCTGGGGGCGGGTGGGGGCCCCGAGGCTGCAGTGAGGAAGGGGGTGACCACAGGTGCCCCTCTCGGGGCGCCCTGCTGCAGCCTGCTTTCTCTCGGCGGGCAGGCCCCTTCCCGCACCCAGCGGTCTCCTGGTCAGTCGGCTGCGGCCACTCTAAATGGCCCCCTGCCCTTGGTGCTGCTCGAATTCCCACAACCCTTACGTTCCCCAAGGCGCTTCTGGAACTCAGACTGGAACACAGTCTGGAACACAGACAAGGGTCTGTGTCTGGAGAGGCCAGCTCAGGTCACCACAGGGTCGTCTCCGGACCTGTCACGGGAGCCCAAGGCTTCCAGTGGGTCATGGGCCACCCCAAAGCTGGAGGGAGGTCAGCCTCATCCAGGACTCGCGGCCAGAGTGGGGAAGGTGGCCTCCAGGGAAAGCTGGGGCCTGTTCCTGGAGGGAGCCCTGGATGCCAGGAAGTAATAGCCAGTCACCCCTGGGGACACCGTGCCTGCCGTCTCGAACCCCTGGGGACACCGGAGAATGTGGGAAGGGACACATGAACACGTTTGTGGCCCCTCCGTGTCTGCGATGTGGCCGGTCGTCACAGACCGTTAACTGACAGCCTCACTGGGCACGCTTGTGCCAGATACACAGATGTAGGAGCGGATGAGGCCCCGCGAGCAGCCCCTAGAGGGAGTATCTGCCCTCCCTGCACCCCCAGCCTCACCCTGACACCCCAGGACACAGATCCACTCGCGTCAGTGCATCTGCGAGGGAGACGTTTCGCTGGGGATTTCCTGGTGACACAGAGAGGGTTTCTGTCCGTCTGGCACGCGCCCTCTTCCCCGTCCTCCCCCCACAGCCCGCCAGGGTCCCCTTCCCGGCCTGTCCCCCACGTGCCTGTCGGTGCCCCGGTGCCCGCACCCTCCCCGCCCCGGCGGCCATCCATCCGCTTCCCGTCCCCGTGGACCCGCCAGTTCCGGAGTCTCGTGCAAAGGAGTCAAACAACTTGCCATCTTTTGCAAACGGCCTCTTTCACTTCGTGCAGAGTCCTCAAGGTTCCCCACGTCGTGGCGCGTGTCCGGGGTCTTTCTTTCCTGCCCCGACGACACCCCGCGAGCGGAAGGACCACGGCTTGTGCCTCCTTTCCTCTGCTGACCGGCGCCTGGGCTGTTCCCGCTTTTGGCCGTGCTGCATTATAATGCTGCTATGAACATCGGTGCGTGGCTTTTCCTCGGACCCCCGTGGGCACTTCTCCCGGGCGGATCCCCCAGAGCGGCACTGCTGGGTCACGTGGCAGTCCTGTGGCCAGCTTGTTCAGGAACCAAGCGGCTTGCTGTCGCGGCTGTACCGTTTGACATTCCCAAAAGGGGTTTGGGTTTGCTTCTGGTAACAGGCCTGGTTGGCAGCGTGGCCGGGAAGCCACCAGCAACGGGGCCGGGTCCCTGTCACTCGCAGGCATTCGCTGGACGCTGGGGAGTGGCATGGGTGGTTGCCAGGCACCCATCTAGGCTCCAGCCCTGGTGGGAGCGCTCCGGCTGTGTGCCCTTGAGGGAGTCGCTCGACTCCTCTGAGCCTCACGTCCCTCATCCAGCCAGCGGGGCTGTTGTGAGGGCTGAACGAGCCTTGAGGTGCCTGGATCAGCCCCAGGCCACAGCAGGCGGGATGCACCTGCTAAGCCCACCGCCCGGGGCTCAGCACTGGAGGCCGCCCGCCCCCCACACGTGCACACACACACACACACACACACGCACACACATGCACACACACGCACATCTCGTCCTGCTCATCCCGCAGCTGTGACGTCATCGTTGTCCCTTGCAGGGGCGGAGGCAGCGGCTCAGAGAGGTCGAGCAACTTGCCCAGCCACACAGCAGCCCCAGCCGTGACCGGGTTGTGCTGGGCCGGCCCACCGCAGGGGCCGAAGCCCCGACAACGGCGCTTAGAGCGAGTGTTTAACGCCCATAAGATCCGAGGAACTCAATATTCCCAAATAAGGTCTCCTGTGCGTTTCCTCAGGAACCCAGCCCAGAAGGCAGACCTGGGAGACCGTTTTCGAAGGAAAAGCACGCCGCCCCTCTGCTTCCCCCTTAGCAAGACGGGCGTGACTGTGGCTCTGGGCCCCGACAAGAGTGCCTGACAGGTCGCCCCCCAGGCCCTGCGGCGCCCGGCATCCTGGCGGGCAGTTCAAAAGGACCGTGCGGCACGTAGGGAACCGACAGGCGAGGGTCGGGTTCAACGGGCAGAATGAAGCCCGCCGCCCGGTTACCAGGGGGGCTTCTGGGAAGTCCAAGGGCTCACGCCGTGCTGTCCCTCCAGCCAAGCGCTGGCGACAGGGGGTGCCTACAGTTTCCGGAGAGAGGCTTCCGGAGGCGCGGCGCCCTGCCCTCGCCCGGGAGCCGGCTGCCGGCCCAGACTCCCCGCGGGTCCTCGGCCGGGACAGGGGCCCCCTCTTGCACGCGGAGTGACTTCGGCCACGTTGCTCGGCCTCCTCAGGGGTCCGCTGGCTCGGCAGCCAAATTGGTGCAAACAGACCGAGATACTGAACCGGGAAACGAGGTTTGTGAAAGTGCCGGGCAGGTGGGGAAGCTCGCGGGAAACGGTGGTCTGTCCACAGTGGGGTCCGCCAGCCCCGTCCTCATCCAGGCCGCCTCGCTGGCTTTACGGACGGGGAGGCCCGGGGAGCGGGTGTCTGGGGGGAAGGCCGCACAACGGCCTGGACCCTGCGTAGGGCCGCCTCCGGGCCGCAAGCCCCCCTCCGCCGCTCACCCGGCCCCGGCCCCGCGCCAGGCCTGCCCTGCGCCTTTCCACCCGTCTGTCGTGGCAGCACAGCGTCCCAGCAGCTAAAGCTTGGGCGAGGGACGGCCCCTTGGGCTGCTCGAGGCCCCATCGGCGTACCATAAGTTCCCTTTCCACCTGTGAAAAATGCCAAACCCCTCCTCGTGGCCTGCGCTGCTCTGCCTAGGTGCCCCTGGGTCTCCCCTCCCTCCTCTCCAGACACAGCTCCTAATAGGTCTGCTCCTTATGGCCACAGGACCCTTGCACATGCTACCTCTGTTGCCTGGAGTCCCTTTTGTCCTCCTTCTCCACCCAGGTAAGTCGCGTTTGTTCTTCCAGTCTTTCCGGCGCCTGAAAGAACATGTCCAAGTCTTAACCACCAGAACCAGTGAATCCATTTGGAAATAGGATTTTTGTAGCCGTACTCAAGTTCTAGCCAAGATCACGACATAAGATCATTCTGGATTTAGAATGGATTGGGCCTGAAATCCGATGACGAGTGTCCTTTCAAGAGACAGAAGACCCAGACCCAGGGAGGGAGGCGATGTAGAGACGGGGTCAGAGATGGGAGGGGCGCGTGTATCAGCCAGGGAAGACCGGGGACTGGCCGGCAGCCGCCAGAAGCCGGGAGAGAGTGAGTCTCTGTTGTTTTAAGCTGCCCCGTTTGCTGTAACTTGTCACAGCGGCCGCAGGACACGCATACCGTTGGAAAGCCTGCCCTATGGTGACGACCGACCCGGGGTGGCCAGAGCGGAGGCGCTCCCTGAGGTGTGGGACTTCCGGGGGCCCGAGCCAGGAAGGCGGACGCGGTCCCTCCCGGGCAGGCTGGCGGGGCCGCGTTCACCCCGTTCCGTGCGCCCACAGCTCCCTGCTCCCCTCACGCACCGTTCCAGTTACAATTAACTACTTGCTTGGCGGCTGTTCATGCCGTGCCGCTCTCCCGCTGGAAGGTGAGCCTCTCTGGAGGCATGAGCATGATCCGTCCCTGGCTCCCAGCAGCGGACACAGCACCGCAGAAACCAGGCGCCCAATAGAGCTTGGGGCGGGGGGATGGATGAACCCCAGAGAGCAGATTTAGGGTAGGTGGGGAAATCCCAGAGCATACGGTTGGTGCTCAGCTCTGGGAAAGCTGGCCAGCAATGAGCAGGTCGTGTGGGAGGGAGTGAGCACCCCGTCCCTGGGAACATTTAAGCAGAGGCTGGCGGGATGCTGCGTGGGCCAGCCTACACTGAGCGAGAGCCGCAGTCAGCGCTGAGACCCCTCAAGTCCCAGGATTCTGTCAGAGGCCTGTCCCGAGCACAGAAGACAGAGCAGGACAATCATCTGGGGCGGGGGGAGGGGACGCGGGCACCCAGGAGCACAGAGTGAGGGCACCGAAGGATGACCGTGGACTCAAAGGAGTGACTATGGAAGGCAAAAGGAGAGAATAGTAGCCATGATCAGAGTCATAATTATCGGGCCCATTTGATTTTATTTTGACTTTATTTTTTCACAGTTTTGCTGAACAAATTTTCTTTTTTTTTTAAATATAATTTACTGTCAAATTGGCTTCCATGCAACACCCAGAGCTCGGCCCAACAAGTGCCCTCCTCCCTGCCCGTCACCCACTTTCCCCTCTCCCCCACCCCCCCATCAACCTTCAGTTTGTTCTCTGTATTTAAGGGTCTCTTGAGGTTTGCCCCCCTCCCTCTCTGTAGCTTCCTTTTCCCCCCTTCTCTTCCCCCATGGTCTTCCGTTAAGTTTCTCAAGATCCACATATGAGTGAAATCATGATACTTGTCTTTCTCTGCCTGACTTATTTCACTCAGCATGACACCCTCCATCCATGTTGCTACAAATGGTGTGATTTCATTCTTTCTCATTGCCAAGTAGCGTTATATTGAATATATGAACCACGTCTTCTTCATCCATTCATCAGTTGATGGACATTTGGGCTCGTTCCATAATTTGGCTATTGTTGAAAATGCTGCTATAAACATTGGGGTACAAGTGCCCCCGTGCGTCAGCCCTCCTGTATCCCTTGGGTCAATTCCTAGCAGTTCTGTAGCCGGGTCATAGGGTAGATCTATTTTTAATTGTTTGGGGAACCTCCACACTGTTTTCCAGAGCGGCTGCACCAGTTTGCATTCCCACCAACAGTGCAAGAGGGTGCCCGTTTCTCCACATCCTCGCCAGCATCTAGAGTCTCCTGATTTGTTCATTTTAGCCACTCTGACGGGCGTGAGGTGGTATCTCAGTGTGGCTTTGATTTGCATTTCCCTGATGAGGAGTGACGTTGAGCATCTTTTCACGTGTCCGTCGGCCATCTGGATGTCTTCTTTGGAAAAGCGTCTGTTCGTGTCTTCTGCCCATTTCTCCACTGGGTTTTTTGTTTTTCGGGTGTGGAGTTTGGCAAATTCTTTACAGATTTTGGATACTGACCCTTTATCCGATATGTCGTTTGCAAATATCTTTTCCCATCGTTGGACCCATTTTAAAGGTAATAAACAAAGGCAGCAGATTAACTAAGTTTCCCTTCACCGTGGATATTGGAGCTGGGGTCATTATCTCCCCTTTGCAGTGCGCATCAGAGTTCACGAGGCACTTTCATGCACTGCCCTAAGCAAAACGGGAGTGTGTTTATTGACCATAAAAATCCCGGGGTGTGTTCAGAGACCCAGGCTTCCTACATTTTGCTGCTCTGCTTCATGAAGATTCCATTCCCAAAGCCGCTTCGTGTCTAAAAGGGCTGCTCTGGCTCCGGCCATCGTGGCTCTATCCCAGCTGGAAGGAAGGGGGAGAGGAGAGCAGAAGGGTATGACTCTTCCTTTAGGATACTTCCTGGAAGTGACCTCCTTATGCACGATCGTAATTAACTATAGGGGAAATAATATTGTGAAAACCCTAGGAAAATTCTTCTCATTAAATTACGTAATGAGTCCCACACCATCAATTTAGCACCTACCATGCGTCACTGGCCTCTCTGCATATACTTAATCTTATAGCTGTTTCACAACAGCCCTCGAAGACAGGTCCTGGTGAGCCCATTTCATGGATGGGGAAACCGAGGCTCAGAGAGGACTGCCTTGCCTACAGCCCCACCCGCAGGACATAGCAAGGCTGGAGCCAGAGCCCAGGGCCCACCGGTGCCAGGCCACCCACCCAGTCTGGGCCGCCTGTGTCACGGCCCCTTTGTGTTCTTTCTTCGTTTCCCCGGGATCACGCTGTCCGGTCCATCCGAGATGGCCCCTCAGGGGAGACGCCCGCGTGTGGAGAGCAGGGACTAAGCAGATGGCCTCCGGGGGAGGCTGCCTGTCCCATGGAGGCCAGCCTCTCACAGAAGGGCATGAGGATCTCCCCTGTCCCTGGACCGGGGGATCGGGCAGCTGGTTCCCCAAGGAAACTTCCACGGGGCTCTCCGGGCAGCGTCCCTGCGCGGCGGTCGCAGACCCCTGGGTTCAAGCCCCAGGGCCCCGGCCGGCCCCCTTCAGTGTCCAGAATGCGCGGCAGGTGCCGAGCCCTGGCGCCCCGGTGACACCAACCACAGCCGACGTCCGCCCCTGCTTTCCCTCCCGCGCCCTGTGCGTCCGCTGGACCCCCCGGAAATCAGGGCCACCTGCCGTTCCTGGATCCTGCTCTAGCCCCCAGACAACCAGTTTCAGTGTTTAAAGCCCATGTGAGTGCCACACGAACTGCAAAGAAACAGGAAGTTCTTCTGACCCCAAGTCCCGCGCTCGTAGACACCCGGTCTGGTGCAAAGCCCGCCAGGGCCCCGGATTTGGGCCGACGCTCCCCTCGCCCGGGCGGCGTCCCGGCTGGGTGTGCAAAGGGCCAGCAGCACCAGACCCTGGGGGGCTCCGTCCGGATGGGTTTTCCGAAGCCCCGGCAGGGCCAACCAAGGCAGCACCCCCCCCCCGCCCCCCACTGCAGACTCGGAATTAATTGTTTCTCACAGAGTCAAGAGCAGAGAGGCCCCTGCAAGTGATAACTTGGCTCTGTGACCAAATAAGGCAATATTACATTTCACTGTTTACAGCCGCCCGTGAAGCCGGGAGGCTCGGAGGGCACCGGGGAGAAACACTCTCCGGGCTGTCCGTTCCCAACATCCAGTAACCCTGCCCGAAGCCGGTTAGAATTTCCTTACAGAAACAACCATTCGTCACCAACAGACCTGAGAGGTGACCCAGTCTCCCCTCCGGGTGGCGGACCCCGGCTTTGAACTTCCACAGGCATGATTTAAAAGGCCGGGGGGCCGGGGGGGGGGACCCTAGAAGTTTTATTCCAGGGCTTGAGCGAAAACAGAGGCGCCTCGTTCAGCATGGCCCGCGGAGCTCTGTCGGTGAGCCGTCTTCTTCTGCCCTGAGCACTGAGCTGCAAAATAAGGCCGTGGCGGCTGCCACGGAGAGCTGTGGGTGGCCTTCCTGTCCGGACCGCGTTTATGAAGGAAGATGCGTGGTTGGCGGGCCAGGATTTAGCAGTTGGTGGGAATAATCAGACACGTGTGAATGCCGGGAACCCATGAGGAGGCTCTGTGGACCCAGAGCCTCCCCTGCCCCCGGGGGGACGTGTCCCCACGCTTCCTCGCCAGCCCCCCCCCAGCCCGTCCTCAGCCTCACACCCCTCCTCCGGTCAGGAGAGCCACGGACGCAGGGCCTGCCCGCTGTTGCGTTGCTGCTGGAACGTTGGGCAGCTCGGCGGGGGTGCGGTGGGGGAGACCGCGGCCACCCCTCCCCCCCCAGCACTGTGGCTCTCAAACCCACACCCCTGCAGGGAGTGCAGTCCACTTCCCCAGGTGATGAACAACATCTCAGGACCGAAGGCGATGTTCCAGAAAAGCACATCCCTGGGAGGCCGACCCACCTGCCCCGAGACCGTCCTGCCCTGTGGCTTTGGCCAAGTCACCCGACAGCCATTCATCCAACCCTCGCCACGGGCTTTCCCACCAGCGACAAACCAGGCGAGGGTCCTGGGCCTTGACGCACGGCCCCGTGACATGGGACACAGCCGGCATTTATTGAGCGCTACTGTGTGCCCGGGGACCCGTGCTTGGCATTTTCCTTGCGTGGCCTCACTTTTAAGCCCCTGAGTAGCCCTCAGCGCAAGGACCACAGCCGTTTTGTTTATCACATGTGGAAAGCAAGACCCCCGAGAGAAGGAACGATTTATTCGTTTTCCTCCTTGCTCTCGACCAGGCCTGTCACCTGTCACTGGACAACCCCCCTCCCCCCCCCCACCGGAGAGATGAAGACACAACTCATCGTTTGGGAGAATATTCAAGGAGATGACGAGTGCCTGGCACAGCATGGGGAACAGAAGAGGCACTTAGGGAACGGCAGCAGGGAAGGGCGGTCTGACTGGGCCACGGCCCTGACTTCTCAGAGCTGAGGCCGTGTGCGTGACGGAGAGAGGGTCCCGGGGCGCCGACCCTCCCCTTCAGCAGCCAACAGGCGGGCCCTGATGGGATAGGTCCCCCAGGACCCCGGTCAAGGCTGGTTGAGGCCGTGGCCGGGGGTCCTTTGGGATCCCGGAGAAGTGTCTGCATGTTAATGATTAGCCCACGATCGACACCTGGCTTCCAGCCCTCTCGCCTCGCTGACTCATTTTGCAAACCCCGCTCGCCCTTGGGAGTGGCCTGTGCCACCTTGCCCGAGATCTCAGGGCGGAGATGGGAGGCCCTGCCCTCCCCCGCACCCGCTGCGGGAGCCGGCACCCTTTAGAGGCCGCTGCTCAGGAGGCGCTCCGATGGAGGAGACCACGCTGGGCCCTCTGCCGGGCGGTAAGGAGCCACGGGGGGTCCGCGGGGGTGGGGGTCCGGGGAGCACCGCCCAGCCCAGGCCGGACACTCCGTCTGCCGTCTAGATCGCCGTGAACGTGGCTTCTAGGCGGTGCCCAGGCCCGCGAGCAGGGAAAGCGGCCCCTGGGATGGGCAGGCCCACCGTGGCTGTGTTAATACAAGGCGCCTTCTGGAGGCAAGCCCCTCCTGAAAGCAGTGATCGCGGCCGAGACTTCTCAGCCCCGGCACCGTTGACGTTTGGGGCTGGACCATTCCTTGCGGTGGGGGCCGAGCTGTGCACGGTGGGATGTTCGACAGCACCCTGGCCTCCACCCAGCAGAGGCCAGCAGCACCTGCCCTCGGTGGCGACAACCCAGAAACGTCTCCAGACGCCGCCCGGTGTCCCTTCGTGGCAGGCCACCCCCTCCCCTTGGGAACCGCTGACTAACTGTGGACCCGACGTCCCGCTGAGCCTTCAGGCCGTGACGGGTTTGAGCCTCGCGGGGCCCTAGGAAGTTGGGGCCAGGCCCCCCGGGTGAGGCCCCGACGCCCCCGTTTCCCAGCTGGACCATCCAGAGCAAGCTGCCTCGCCCCCCTGTGCCCTGGTGCCCTCCTTGGTAAAATGGGGTTAGTCGTAGTGTCGGGCCCAAAGGGAGGGCAGGGAAACCCGCCAGTTAAAATGGGTTGAGGTTGAGGTTGCTCTAAGCACAGGGCGTGGCGCCTACCAAGTATGGTTTCCATCCCATTTTCCGGAAGGGCAAAGCTGAGGCCCAGAGAGATGAAGCCATTCGCCAGAGGGTCACACGGCTGGGAGGGGCCGGGCACCGCTGCCTCTCTCCGGAGCCCGCTCTTGGAACCAGTGGGTCCCTCGAGCCTGTGCAGAAAGAGGGGACGTTGTACAGACGGGGGGCCGAGACCAAAGAGGCCAGCTGGCTCCCCGCTCTGGGCCTCGACGCCTGCACGACAAGCAGTCCCCGTTCCGAGCCACATGTGCTGACGGCCCCCGTCTGCCTGACGAGGCGTGCGGGACTCTCACGTGGGTCGGTCCCGTCCCTCCCCACCGGGTGGCCCAGGCCCGCACAGCTCAGGGAGGGAGAACGGCAAGCCCCACGTTCCCAGGCCACGAGTGTCCTGCCTGAGATTCCCAGAGGGGCCCCTGCCGGGGGTGGGGGAGCGGGGGGCCTCCAAGGGCCTTCCTGGAATTGGGGGACCAGCCGGAGGACACTTGAGGCAGGCCAGAGGGCCTATCTGGGACAGAGCCCAACTCTTGTCTCTTGGGAATGCGGCCACCGAGTCTAAGACTTTGATCCGTCTGACCAGCCCCACCCTCCGTCCTCTGATTCGGAAGCGAGGGAGTGAATGAGTGAGTGAATGAATGAATGGCTTCACTCCATCTCTAAGTGAATGAACGGGTGAATGAAGACGTGGCCGGCTGATGTCCCCTGGCTCCCCCGAGGGGTGTCCCCTGATGCCTGACGGCAGGGGCAGGGGGAGGTGGTTTCTGGCTGCCCCCACCCCACGCGTCCCCCTCAGGGCTCGGCGGTCAGAGCCTCCGAGGCAGCTCCCTTTCCAGAGACTTCCTCGGCCAAAGCTGGGACGAGAGTGCCCCTCCGTCCCCACCCCCACCCCCACCCCAGCCTCCTTTGGGAGACGACGTCCTAGGGCGGAGAGGGACAGAGCGAGTCGGTGCAAAAATGAACGAATTAGCTGGAAAAGGACTAATTTTTAGTTTTGGCTTGTTCTCAAAGCGTCTGAGAGTCAAGGCAGAGGGAGGAGGAATGTGAATTAGGCAATCAGATGTTTACAGAAAAGCCCTCAAATAGCGACCAAGTGTTGCCAAGTGTTTGAACTCCCTGCGCCGTGATGGTCTAAGGCCCCGTTTCCTGCGAGGTGGTCCTGGGACAGCCACGCCAGAGACGTGGTGACACAGCTCTGTCATCGGCGAGGCAGGCCCCCGGCGTGGGGGTGGGGAGCACTCACAGAGGAGCGGGGCGGATTCCGGTCTCGAAATTGCGGGAAATGCCCCATCTTGGGGCGAATGCACGGGCCTTAAAACCAAGGGGGTGGAGCTAAAGGTAGGAGCCGAGAGGCCGCCTGGAAGGTCCTGTTAGGGAAGGGCCGGGACGGAACCCGGGGTGTCTACACCATCTGCATCTGGAGGGGGTGAGCACGCAAATCTCCGGGTGCCTTGGGGGTTCAGACACCGGCCTCCACCTCTCCCCGGAGCGCTTCTTCCGTGGGATTTCTGTCCAGCGGCTGCAGAGTGAGTGACACTCCTGTGCTAGCCACACAGCCCCCGGGCTTCCTCCCTGCCGCAGCTCCGTTAAACTTGAGCGATCCCCTGGGAAGACCCCTCGCTCGCTGTTGGCAGCTGCCTCCATCAGTCTCCACGTGTTTGTCACGAAGCCGTAGGAACAGGGCCCTTGATTGCAGCCCCGGCGTCTGCGGTGGGGAGTGGCCGACAGGTATGGGTCAGTCACACCCTAGTATAAGCGAGGTGACTTGTGACTGAATGCACAGCGGCCCCACAGCAGGATGTTGGACAGCCGTGGGACAGCAAGGGCTGCGGGGCCCATGGGAGGGTCCCTGACAAGGGGCAGGGGTGCACAGCGGGTGGTGATAAGCCACTCCCTTTCTCCAGCTGTCACCAAAGTCCCATGGATTCCGTTTCAGGGTCAAGCGTGGAGTCGAGGGGGGAGGGCGCGGGGTCTGGTCTGGGGCAGGGGCCGGATCCCGGTGCCGCGTCTGCCTGGCTGGTGTGACAGGGCACGCACGGGGAGGCTCACCGTGTGATGTTGGACCTGGGAAGGGCCTCCCTCTGGCTGTGTCACCCATCTCGCCTTCATCATGACTGCTGACAACTTGTCAGTCTTTGGCCAAGAGAAGTCACGAAATGCCATCGCAGGCTGTTAGGACAGGGAGCGAGAGGCAGCTTGGAGTTTTGTGAGACCCGGCGGCAGGAAGGTGGCCGGGATGAGCTGCGTCACCCCTCATCCATCAGAGGAGGGGTCCCCAACACGAGGTTCGGGATCACCGAAGGTCAGAGGCAGTAACGGGGGGGGGGGGGCTTCCATGTTCTCAGGGTCACCAAAAAGGTTCTGCCCACAGGAAATGCAGACAAACAGGACAAGGGGCGAGGAGGGCCTGCGGGAGCTTCTCTCCACGAAGGGGATCCCAGCACGAGTCCTCGGGGAGGCCGGGGCAGAGCTGGGCCGGCAGCAGCCACGGTGGCCAAGGGCTGCAAAGCGTCACCGGCCTCATTGATTCGTCCTCCCGTGAACTGGCTTGGCCATGGTGTTGGCTGGCTCTCGGGAGGCAGGGGCTGTTTGCCTCTGCAGTTACTTCATGCAGGCTTGAAATGAAATGCTTATGCAACAACCTGTGACCTTGGACGGATCACACCCCCCCTCTGGGGCTGTTTTCGTCATTTCTGTCATGATGAGGGAGTTGCGTCGACGGCCCATAGAGGAGAAGGCCGCTGTGGGCTCAGCAGCAAAGGATAGAAAAGTCATCTTCAAGCCGGTGAAAGTGACTTCTCTCTCATACAAGACAAGTCCAGAGGTGGGCGTTGCGGGATTCCAGGACTGGTGGGGGCTTCGTGAGGTCATCAGACACCCCGGGTCCTTCTCTCAGGCTGCTCTGCCATGCTCAGCAAAAGGCATCCACCTCATGCCCCAAGATGGTTGCTTGAGCTCAAGCCATCAAGTCTGCATTCCAGCACAAGAGAGAGAAAAGGCATCAAAAGGTGCTCTGCTTCCCTGGCAGTTGCCCACACACGTTCATTCGTTCCCACGGACCTCAGCTTAGTTCCACAGCAGCCACGCCGAGCCACCAAGGGGGCAGCGACATGCAGCCTTTGTCCTGGGCAGTTACAGGCCAGCCACAAGCTAGGCATTTTAAGAAAAGTCAGGGGCACCCGGGGGGCTCAGTCGGCTAAGCGTCCGACTCTCGGTCCGTGGGTTCGAGCCCCGCGTCGGGCTCTGTGCTGACGGCTCCGAGCCCGGAACCCGCTTCGGATTCTGTGTCCCCCTCTCTCTCTGTCCCTCCCCTGCTCGCGCTCTGTCTCTCTCTCTCTCTTTCTCAAAAATAAATATTAAAAAAAGGAGGCAAAGCACAGGGCACAGGGAACTGTGTTGCCAACTGCCCAGGGACTAGGGTGGACGCGTGGTCATTCGGGTACACGCCTTGTACTCGCGCTTGAGATGTGCAACCGATTCGGCCACGAGGCAAGTGCCTCACGGACGGATGAACGGCCCCCGTTTCCCGCCGAAGCTTTGCACGCACCCCCGCGTCCCCCCGCCTCCCCCGGCTCCGGAAACCGCGAGGCCCTGCAGGTGACGTGACACGTGTCATCATCTGGGAGCCGTAAAGCAATTCCGGACCAGCTGGATCTTGCCGCCTTCACGCTGCGCGGTGCTCGGATATTTCCGTGTAAATACGCCGGATCGACGCTCACCTGGGATTATCCTGCAGACGCGGTCCATAAATCCAAGGGGATTCTCTTCTCTCCACCAGCATTCCCGAGGGAGTGAAGCGTGTTGCAAAAGTAGCAGGCAGCTGCCCCCAGGGCCTTTGCACAGCTGTCCCCTGGGCGCAGAACGCTCCTCCTCAGATGCCCCTACGACGCCGTGCCCTGATTCCTCAGGCGGCCACGCAAACATCCCTTCCTGACCCCCCCCCCCCCCGCCTATGGCCACTTGCTCTCCCTCCCCCCCCCCCCGCAGGCTGCTCTGTTTTCCCTCCAACCCCCTCGCTCTCCAGCACGACGTTATTGCGTATCCCCTGTCTCCCGTGTAGGAATTTCGTAAAGCCCTGTGCCCTCCGACTGAGAGCGTCGGAGCTGGTGCCAGGACGATGGGACGCGCTCAATAAATATTTATGGCCTGAGGTCTTTCACTTTTCTAAGTATTTTCCCTCGGCCCTTGAAGACGCTATTAAAGACGAAAACTACTTGCAATTCCGCGATCTCGCCGTTCCAGGGAGATGGGCTCCGGCGGTAGGAGACGTGCGTGGTCCTTCTATTGGAACGGATGCTTTCTGGATCCCACGTTGTTCTAAAGGGGTCTTAAGGCGGCTTAGCAAGGTTTTTAAAACCCCACAAGAAACAGTAATTTGGGGGGTCACACAAACAATGAGGCACAGGGAAGATGCGGTTCCGGAGGAAGAGTGGCCGCAATTAACAGCCGGCACCTGCTGAGCGGCCGGCTCTCGCTCGCCATGGCAACGCTGGGCGTGGGCGCTCCATGGGTCTCCATCTTATAGAAGGAACCAGAAAGGAAGGAAGAGCTCTTGCCTGGGATGGCTGAGCTGGCAAAGGGCAGGCAGGGGCGAGTCGGTGGGACCCCCCCCCCCGACGCTCTTGGCCTGGCACCGGGTTGAGGAACGTGGGGCTCACCTGCGGGGGCGCACATTTTCCTAAACACCTGCTCCGAGCAGCGCCCCCAGTTTTCCCTGAGACCCCCGGCAGCCAAAGCTAAGAGGGAAATGAGAGCCGTTATGTAATTCATACCGTCCACAAAATCAGACCGTGCCGGCGGCTCCGAGGGAAGATGCCGGAGACCAGCAGGCTTCTGGGCGTGAGCACAAGCATCGCTTTCCGTGGGTCAGGATCCCGGGCCGCAAGCGACAGAAATCGCCTGCGGTTCTCTCTCTGGGAAAGACCGTGAGGGACGGTCCCGTGAGAGGCAGGACTGGAGGGAGGGGCCAGTGTCCCGCCCCACCCTGTGCCACTGGCAGTGCCCCGCTGGCCTGAGACAGTCCCGACCCTGCCGTCTCCGGTCCGGGGGCCCAGCGTCCCCGGGCGTGTCTGATGGGCCACACCGGGGCCACGTGTCCACGGCCATGGTGCCCGGGAGCCAAAGCTGGAAGACTGGCTGAAGCGTGGGCTCTGTGTCCACCCGCGTCCCACCCAGAGGGTCCCCCCAAGTGGGAAGGGGAGTGAGGCGCTGGGCCGCGTGGCCTGTGAGCCCGCGGGAAGCTGGGGGCCAGGAGGGGTGGCTCGCATCGTGGGAGGGTCCACTGGAAACCGGCGGGCTGGCAGGGTCGACCCACGTGTCGGTTTTCCTTCGTGCCGGCTCGTCTGGGTTCTGAAGCTGTGCGCACGGCTGGAGTCTGAACACTCATACGCTGTGTGTCCCCCGCTCCCTCGCGGCCCTCCCCTGCTCTGTGCCCTGGGAAAAGGGGCGGCAAGGGGGAGATGGCCTTCGTGGGTCCACCTGTCGCCCTCTGGATTCCAAACACACTCGGTCATCAGAACAGAGGACGGGAAGACAGAGACGGCTGAGAGGCTAGCAAGCGGCCCGTGGCCCCCGGGCTGCAGTCCGGTCGCCGGCCCAGCCTCCTGGGGCCCTGGCTCCACTGTCCCTGCCCTCCCGGTAACAGTGCCCCCCCCTGCTCCTAGCACGGGGGGGGGCCTGATCTCCTTTTGCCGACCCTCTGCCCTGACCCGAGCCTCTGTGAACTGTCCTTTCGTTAAGCCTGGTAGGGGCCGAATCGCGCCCCCAGATTCCTGTGCCGGAGTCCTGACCCCCAGCACCCCAGAACGTGACCGTATCTGGAGACGGGGACTTTACAGAGGTGATTAAGGTAACATAGGGACACCGGGCTGGGCCCTGATCCCGTAAGACGGGGTCCTTGTAGGAAGAGGGGATCAGGACACAGACACGCACGGAGGGACGACCCCATGAGGACACAGGGAGAGGACGGCCATCCTGACACAAGGAGAGAGGCCTTGGGAGACCCCGGCCCCGCCCACGCCTGGACCTCGGGCTCCGGCCTCCAGGACGGGGAACAGTCCGTGTGTGTTGTGTGAGTCCCCAGCTGTGGTGTTTGTTACCCGGCAAGCGGACTCATACAAACCCCCTGTGGCCAAGCCATCTGTTCGCTGCTGGGCCCCAGCTGGCACGTCTCATAGTCATTTCACAGTGAGAGCTTGAAGGGGGCCGGGCCAGGGGCTCCCTGCTCGGGTCCACTTCGCCCTTGTCCCCACCCCCAGAGATGGGCGCTCCATGCTGCTGCCACCCCCAGACGGTGGATGAGACGGGGAGGCTGCGTTTGGGGAGACTGCAGAGGCCATGCCGGGCCAGCCAGCCCGGCCCGCGCTCCCCCTACTCTCCCCTGCTGCCCCGAGCACCCGTGTGTGCCACTAACTGAGCAGGGATGCGGGACACAAGGATGAGCAGGGGGCGGAGGGGACACGGCACAGCCTGTCTGGTGACACGGACCGGGACCGAGCCGCAGGCTAGCCCGCCTCCCCAGCCCCCGCCCCCGCCCCCGGGCCAGCCAGCCAGCCTGAGGACCCTGAGGACGTTGGCTGAGACTTTTCAATCAAAGGCATCCTAAGGGGAGGAGAGGGGTGGCCTGGGGACACGCATTTACCCTCTGCTTTTAGGGACAGTGGAAGCAGGACTCCACCGCAGGACTGTCCCCGGAGGCAACGGTGGCTTTGTGTGCGGGACCGCCCAGGGCCCCCCCCCCCCCCGCGGGCAGAATGTCCTGGGGCTCTGGGCCCCTTGGAGATAACTGGGGTGGAGTTTCCCTTCTCAGCTTCCCTCCGAAAGTCTGGGAAAGCGTTTATCTCGGGAGCCTGGGGAGAGAAGGGTTTTGAACAGTCTCCTCTCTGGGCTGTGGTCATTTGCATACTGTGGCTGCAGGAGGAAGGCGACCTCGCCAGGGGACACTCAAGCAGCTCAGCGGGAGTCCCCGAGGGCAGCTCGGGCAGGTGTTTGCTTTCCCTGGGAATCCTGATCCCCCGACCCGCACTGGAGGAAAGGGTGAGGCCCGGGCACAGAGCCGCTCTCCTGTGCGCAAAGGGCCCAGGTGACTCCGAGACTCGCCCTCGGGTTCCTCCTGGGGGCTGGTGTCCTGAGCCCCTGATGGGCCGTTTCGCCAGGCAAGCAGCCCGATCAGATGGCGAGGTCTCAGGTTTTTGCTGGCGAAGCACCTGAATGAGACCCCAGCCGCCAGACGCAGACTCCCCCGAGGGACGGCCGCCCGGCCGCCTCCTTGACTGCTTTATCTTAAAACTGAACTCCAGGTAAAGCGATCCTTCTGTCTAGAGAGGCATTCTGCCACCGACTCCTGAGTGGAAGCTGGATAGTCTCCACCGAGGAAAGACCGAGCCTTTCGGGGGAGGGCGAGGGGGCAGGGAGGGGCTCCACCGCCCGCGTCGGATTATAGAAAGGACTCCGTGTGTAAATCTCCCGTCTTCAAATAACTTGAAAAACATACCTGGAGCCCTTAATCTCACCTCTGCCCGATTGCCAAGAGCCTTGGCATTGGTGGTGTTTACTCTGAAAAAAGAAAACAAACAAAAACCAGGCTGCGTGTTTGTTCTTTGATGGGGCATTGAGCGTAAATATTTGCACCATTAATTAGTGTCTGTCTAACTCGCAAAACTCAAGCCATATAGGCAGCCTCTGTAAACAGGCCACAGGATGTTAGTCATACCTGGAAGCCGGTGAGCTGAGTGTCTCCTTTCGGCCCTCTGCTCCTTCGTCCCGCAAACAAACAAACAAGCGGAAGGTGGAGGAGAGGCCAAGGAGTGCGGCCGGATTTTGGACACAGCAGATTAAAGGGACTGAGTAGGATGGTTTTTCTATTGTTCCCACAGCCTTCTTACTGCCCTGGTCATACCGCGTTGGGTCCAAATAGAAGGTTGGCGTGGTGCGGTGGAAAGCGTTCTGGACTTGACTAGAAAGTTCTAGAATCTTTTGGACTGGGTGGGACACTTACCAGCCAGCGGTGTGGGCTCAGGCAAGCTGTGCCCCCTTCTCTGGGTACCAGTTTCCTCAGCCGCAAGGAGGGGTGATAACCCATCCTTCATACGGTTGAGACAACCCAGGCGGAAAATCATGGAGCCAACATGTCATTCCAGGGTGACTACGTCCCCCGACATCTCCGTGACCAGGTGCTGCCCTCCTGCAGCCAGACGGGAAGACAGCGGATGCGACGGGGGCCACGGCGGCAGCCCGAACACCCTCGTCGTGCGCAGAAGCGGCCGTTGCTATTTTTGGCATCTCCCCAAACGGGGCACCCCCAGCCCCCGCGTTCTGCAAACCTACTTTCGGTGCAAAGGGAAGCAGTTTAGTGGCACGGGGACTTTGCAGCACGTGGTGAGGGCACAGCTCCGTCCTCTCCTCTCTCGGACTTCCGGAGCTTGTCACGGAGGAAGCTCGGCCCGGTCGGTCGCCTCCACCGAGGGTCGCCCGGGCAAGCTCGGGGCCCCCAGGGCGGAGCCTCCAGGCAGACCGCACATCGCTGCGTTGTTACCGTGCTTTATGAAGCCGGCACCTTCTGCTTACGGCCGATGCTTCTACCTTTCCATGTCCAGTAGCGATACCGGGTTCTGTAAAAAGAAGTCTGATAAGCCTTAAGACGGATGGAAATTCTGACACGTGCTGTAAGTGGGCGAACCTTGGAGACGTTGTGCTCAGTAACGTCAGTCACTCATAAGAGAACAAAACCCGGGGCGCCTGGGCGGCTCAGTCGGTTGAGCGTCCGACTTCGGCTCAGGTCATGATCTCATGGTTCGAGAGATAGTGTGTTTGTGCTGATGTCATGGAGCCTGCTTGGGATTCTCCGTCTTCCTCTCTTTCTGCCCCTCTTCTGCTCGCACACGCTCGCGCTTAAAAATAAATAAACAATGGGGCGCCTGGGTGGCTCAGTTGGTTGAGCGTCCGACTTCGGCTCAGGTCACGATCTCTCGGTCCGTGGGTTCGAGCCCCGCGTCGGGCTCTGTGCTGACAGCTCGGAGCCCGGAGCCTGTTTC
Source organism: Panthera tigris (assembly GCF_018350195.1). Lineage (NCBI taxonomy): Eukaryota > Metazoa > Chordata > Mammalia > Carnivora > Felidae > Panthera > Panthera tigris. Next base: position 111,107,975 of record NC_056669.1, read on the forward strand.
GGATTCTGCGTCTCCCTCTCTCTCTCTCTGCCCCTCCCCCGCTCATGCTCTGTCTCTGTCTCTCAACAATAAACGTTAAAAAAATTTTTTTACACAAAAGGACAAAAACTGCATGATTCCACTTACAGTGGGTCCCTAGGGTCGTCCCAGACATGGAGAGTAGAAGGTGGGCGTCAGGCAAGGGGCAATGGGGAATGAGCTTGGTGTCTGACAGGGACAGAGGCTCAGCTTGGGACGACGGAAAGTTCTGGAGATGGATGGTGGTGACGGCCGCACAGCAGCGTGCCTAACACCACTGAACTGTGCGCTTAAACGTGGTTGATGGTAAAGTTAATGTCCTATATAATTTCCCATAATTGAAAAAATAAAAATAGTCAAAAAGCTACCGAGAAGTGAGCTGCGTTGAAGAAAAGTAGGAAGTAAATCTCGGCCCAGGAGGATCACGGCCTGGGCTCAAATCGGGGCGTGGGGCTCGGTTGGCCGACGTCCGGGAATCCTGGGGTCTCCACCCCAGAGCACAGGCTTCAGCACAGACTCCGGAGAAGGCCGCCTGGATTCCGGGCCCAGCTCCACACTTCCTCCCGCGTGACTTCGGCAACTGACTTCACCTCTCTGCGCCTCAGTTTCCCCATCCGTAGAGTGGGAGCGATGACAGCACAGACTGCGGAGAGCTGATACTTACAAAGCGCTTGGAACAGGGCCTGGCCTCCTAAGTGCCGTCTCAGGGCTTATTAAATAAACAGACTCCCGAGGGGAGTGCAGGCAGGCGGCTTGCCTAGTCCGGGGCCCCTCTGCTGGTCGAGCCCGTGGAGGAAGATCCGCTCCCGATGCCGGCCTCCTGTGTCCACGCGGGGCCACGTTCGGGAGCCCCGGCCGGGAAGGCCAGGCTGGGTTGTCCCCAGGTCGAACTGTTTCCTCCCGGGCTGCCTGCACCGCACAGCCGCTGAGCTGTCTGCCCAGCCTTGCCCGGGCCCCTCGGCCGTCGTGGGAGCCCCGGCCGCCACAGGCGCTTTGGTGGGGCCCCCTAGGAAGCAGCCCAACTGCCCCTCGGGGGATCACAGGAGAAACGAATGTGGCACAGCCGGACCGTGGACTATTACTCGGTCATGAAAAGAAACGACGTTCGGACGTAGACGACATCGATGCACCTCAGAAACCTGACAGACAAGAAATGATGAAATCATGCAGGTCGTTGAATAGCAAAAAAGGTAAGCCGAGAGAGGAGCAGTCACCAGAAACCGCGCGTGGGGCGACCGCATCCACAAGGAAATCCGGAACGGGGAAGTCTACGGAGGCAGAGAGCAGACGGGCGGTGGGGGGGGAGCTGGGGGAGGAGACGGAGAGACCCGCCCTCCAGGCATCCGCCGCGGAGCCACGGGAAGGTCCTGGAACCAGACGGTGGCGAGAGTCCCGCAGCATCGAGAAGGTACCGCGTTGTTCACTGTAAAATGGTTAAGTTCACGTCCTGCGAATTTCGTCCTCGCACAATTGTGTTTTCTCTTATTTCATAAAAAGACTCGCTCTGTCCTGCTGAGGGCAGCGGCCCAGAGTCCGGGTCTGATCCGGCCCCACCTGCTGACTCGTCACTCGCTGGTCCCACAGCGCCTGCCACGCTGGCCCGTTTCCGTGTGTCTCCTCCCGGCCTCCGCCCTGAAGCCACCTGCCCTCCGATGGCCCCCAGGTCAGGGGCCACTGCCAGCCCCCCGCGCTGTTGGGAGCGGAAGCCCCTGCGTTTCAATGTCCCGCCACTTGGCCCTGCCCGCCCGCCCTGAGGATGTTACAAACAGCAACACCCCTCGACAGCAGCCCTTACGACCCCCAGGTTCTGGGCTGGAAGTTAGATTCTCTCTGAAGCTTCGCAAAACCCCGAGGAGGAGCTTGTGCAAAGGCCCTTCCTTCTTACAGATGCAGACAGAGGTTCCAAGAGGCAGCTGTCTGAGCCTGGGTTCCAGCCCCTTGTGATCCGCTGCATGCCCCCACCCCTGCTTATCTCCTCCGACAGCGCGCTGGCTCTGGGGGACTGGGGCCTCCTCGAGCCCCTCTTGTACCCCACCCCCTACCGACCCTGAATCGGGGCCCCTCCCACAACAGGTGCCCAAAGAACCAGGTTGAATTGAAAACAGGCTTCCTGTGATCACGAGAAGTCGGTATTTAAATGACCCATGCCCCCCTGTTCGTGTTCAGCGGGTGAATGACGGCGGGGACAGAGCGTCTCCCGGCTTATCCCGGGTGAGACGTTGAGGTCTGCAGAGGGGGTGGCTTTGGCCGTGACATTGCTGGTCAAGTGGCCTCCGAGCCACCCTGAGCATCATCTGGGAACAGCGAGGCCTGAGTGCTGTTGCCTTGAGTCACGTGCTGGGTCAGGGTCTCTAGGAGCGCCCCCCTCCCCCGGTGTGATAAGGCCCCCGGGGCCGGGAGAACGAGCCTGTCCCAGTGGGCCGGGCCTCACCCTGCAAAGCCTATTTTAAACTTGGGCCAACCCCAGGGCATGAGCACTGGCCCGAGCCTCACCCGGGGGCTGTGTCCTCTCCTTCCCTCGCAGCCTCACCGAAAAGGGAAACGGTTTCCCATAATTACAAGGACCGTGCGGTGTGATTACCCCCGTGTCCCGTAATGTTAGCCCTGCCATAGGCGTGCCGGCCCGCTTGCCCGGCTCCGCTTCTGCCATAAACGTCTCCCTGACCCACGCAGGGTGTTCCTGACTGCTGCACACGGGCACGGGGCTCCCGCGAAACGGGCTGGGGGGACCCTCGAGGCCCCTCCTTCCGGACTCTCTCCCCGTCCGGGCCCCAGCCTGTCAACATCCTTCTTGCGCGGCAGCGTTTGCCGAAATGGCAGCCGAGGCCGGTCTTCGTAAAATTGAGCTGGTTCGGGTATTTTCTAAAGTAATCGTTTTCAACCGGGTTGGATTAAAGGTCTTTTTAAACAGTCTGGATCTACGACCGGCTTTTCTGCACATGTTGGACTCGGCTGAAGCACTTCATCAGAACACAACGTAACTAGGGCCAAGGAAATGAAAAGAAGAAAAATGGTTCCAATTGGAATGAATCAACATCTATTAATGGCTGTTTAACATATTTCTGCTAATAATAATGCATTAAATAATGTGCATTTTAAAGCTGGCTAAATATACAATAGCCCATCCCTGCCCCAAAAAGGTAAACAATGATGGTTAAAAATAGCCCTGGTACCTATTTACATTTTTTTCCCCCCTGAGCCTTTTTGGTTTATAGTTCATGGTTCCAGGGGTTAGAACTCTCAAAATTTCTCTGTGTATTTATACAGCCGAGCTATTGCTATGTATCACATCAGCTATCAGACTCTTCCAAGAAAAATGAGTTTTTATCTCCATTCCTGCGCCACACGGGTTTGGGTCAGATGGAAAAGCTCGGTGCCGTTCCTGTGGCCCCGGCCACTTGATTTCCATCCAGCTTCCTCTGCCCTCCCGGGGCGGGCATCTGGGGCACACAGCACACATCTCGGGGCTCTTTACGGAGCCTTCACCGGTCAGCCTTCACCCACAGCCGATAAGGAATCAATCCCACCGGGTGCCTGCTCTCCCAGATCCTTAGTCCAGACTGAAAACAAGATGAATGCTAGAGGCGACGGCCGGTGACCTTTCTCCCTGACCGGCTGGGAGGAGGAAGGCTTGACTCTCCTCTCCGAATATAGCACTTGGGATGGGGGGCAGGGGAGAACGTTGGCCGGAGACGTTTCTCTGTGGTTTGACTGCTGCTACCAGTGAGCATCTCCGCCCACGACAGCGCACTCGGGTACCAACGCCAGCAGGCCAGTGGGGATGGAGGGGACTGGTTATCCTCAGGACGCACGGATCCCCTGCACGTGCCCAAGGTCTGGCTCCAGGGGCCGGTTGGGTCTGTCTTCACGTGGCGCCCCCCGAAGCCGATAGTGGCTGGTGTAGCTGGCGGGTGGTCCAGGGGTCCCTGGCGTGGGCTGGCTCCTGGCACCAGGCAGTGTGGGATGACCTTTCGAAAGGCCAGGCAGAACGCCCCGGTCCCATCACCACCCGTGCTGTGGTCAGGGAGCAGCTTAACGTTTTGTTTAGGGCAGTTCGGCCTCGGAATTTATTGTATTTATCTGGAGGTGTCAGGGATGTGGGGTTTGCGGCCACAGGAGGCGCCTTGCCTGTGACTCTCTGAGCGCTCTCTGGTGCCTGGATCCGTGCTGCACTGGTCAGACGTTGCTCTGTAAGCAGGAGTGGGGCTGCAGAGTGCCCCCCCCCCTCCAGCCCAACCCCCAGCCCCCGAGGATGTGGGTCAGAAGGGCCCCCTCCCCAGCGCCTCCGGCCAGGTTCTCCTTGCCTTGCTATGCCAGAGTCCTTAGACAGCCGTCCCTCCGACTGGGGACAGTTCCACTTTGCCCAGACGCCTGAGTTCTGCCTGTGCCAAGGTTCAAGTTCAGGCCAAGCGCTTGCCCCGCAACCTCCGCATGTCCGGCCCAGCCCTGCGCTTCCCTCCTCCTCCTCCTAGGAGGCATTGCTGGAGTGATGTACCGGGGTCCTGCCGCCTGGGGGAGGGGGCGGAGGACTCTCCACCCGACCGGGCCAGCCACGCCATCTGCCCCTCCCCCCGCCAGCACCCCTGCCCTGGGGGCCCCCCTGAGGGCCGCCCTGGCCGCCCCGACTGACAGGACGGCCCGGAGCGGGTGGGGACGCACCCGGGGGAGCGGGAGGCCGGGGGCGGGCCGGGCGCCGCTGCCCTTCCCCAGAGTCCCGCGCCCGCGCGCGCGGTGTCCGGGTGGCGGCCGGGGCGTCGCGCTGAGCGCGGGGCGGGGCGAGGGCGGCGTCCGCAGGTAGCCCCGGGGGCGGGGAGGCCGGCCAGGACCCCCAGCCCAAAAGGCCGAGGGGGAGGAGCGGCGCGGCGGTGCGCGAGGGCGGCCAAGTTTGGCTCTGGGCGCGCGCGGCTTCGCGTCCTGCGTCTGGGAGGAGGAGGAGGAGGAGGAGGGGGACCGTCCCCTCCCGAGCGGGGCTCGACCCCGGCCCTCGGAGCCGCCGGAGACCTTCGGGGGTGACCTCGTCGCCCCCTCTCCTGGCCGCGCTGCGGTCGGTGGAGGCGCACCGGAACCGGGCAGCCAGCCGCGCCATGCTGGAGGGTGACATCGGCCTCGAGGGGCTGTCCCCCAAGGAAGCCCCCGCAGCCCGTGAGTATCCAGGGGCCGGGGTGGGGGCGGGGAGCGGTGAGGGACCGTGGCGAGGCGTCATTGGCGTCGGGGATGCCCTGGGACGGCCGCTGCCCCGGGACTGAGGGGCGCACGAGGGGCCGGAGACGGGGGGGCCCCCTGTCTCCGGTGGTGGGGACCCACCCCGTGCTGCCAGGGGCCGGGGGGGGGGTGTCGGGAAGGCTTTGGCGGCCGCCGGTCACCGGGGTCACCCACAGACGGACAGACCCCCGGAGGCCAGGCCGGGCTGGGCTGGGGACAGGATCTGCGAGGCGGGCCGCGCGTCCCCGGTCCCGGGAGAGCATCTCCCGGCCGCGGCGGACGGAAGGTTTTCGGATGTTTTTACAGGCGCTATTAATACACATAATATTTCCGTGCTCTTCTGGAGATTTATTTGTGATGTAAAGTAACTCCTGGAAACTGCAGGGGAGGGGAGGGGAGGGGAGGGGGGGAGACAAATGAGGTTTGACTGGAGTTGGGAGGGGGGAGTCCCTGACTTCCTGGGCCCCTCCCTGCACATAAATCACGACCCTGGATATTTTTATACCAATAATTTAAAAATAAATGACCCGAGCAGTGTTTCCTGGGTGATTTTCCCTCCCAGTTCAGAGGTTATTAAACAAGCCTCAGAGCGAGCGGGACAGTGACAGGGGCTACGCGCACTCGGTTTTATTTCCTTGCAGAGCCGAGTCCCACCCTCCCGGAGCCGATGGCGGGTTAGGATTGTGGGCCCTGCGATGGGGACACGACCTCCAGCGGGGAGCTGCTGACTGTAGCTGGAAAGCACCCCCCCCCCGCCCCCTTTTATTCCTTCTCCGGTCTCTTCCTCCCACCCACCCCCCTTCTTTCCTTGTGGATTCCCGTGGAGAAACTTCTCCCGACGGCTGCTCCTTCAACAGCCCCGTGTGGTGTCTTTCTAGAAGTACCACTGTACACTCACCACAGGAAGGGCCCGGGAGGAAGAGAGAGGGACCCTGCCGGCCGGAGCCGGGGGCGGGAGGGAAGGGGACTCCTGGCCGGGCTGGCCTGCCCGGTCCAGGGGCCTCCTGGAGCTCACGTTCTAGACGTGACCCGTCCTGCAAGCGGCTGGTCACGGGAGCCCCGGACCCCGCATTTGTGAACATCCAGCCAAGCTCTCGCCTCAACGTGGGCACGGAATTCAGCACTTGACATGTTCCGTCCTCCACCCCAGCCTGTACGGTGGGAACGCGGTCGTCCCCATTGCACAGACAAAGAAACTGAGACCACAGGATTAGCACCTGCTGGCTCCAAGCCTAGCGCCCGCTCCTGCGAGGCTTTGGCTGCCCCCTGCCCCACCCACCGTAGGCAGAATCCCCCACAAGGGGGGTACTAGCTCAGGCCCGCACTTTGGTCTCTATCAGTCTATAAATGGGGGGCGAGGCTGGGGAGCCCTGTCTCGGCGCTGCGGCTCAAGGGAGCTCTGGTGGATCGGCTCCGGGACATAAGCACGGACGCAGCTCTGCGGACGCCTCACCGGCATCCGGGCTCATGTGGAGGGAGGGTCCCCCCGCTCCCTCTGCTCTGGGCTTCAAGGCTCAGGGGTGTAAGACCGCAGGGCGGGCGCCCCCACCCCCATTCCAGGAATTGCTCCTGGGTGCCTTGTCCCCGTGCGGGAAACTCGGGGACAAGCCCTTCTAGGACCACGCCACCCCCTCGCGCTGTCTTGGCGTAACGACGACCCAGAGGCCGCCACTGGCACTCCGGGTGAACCCCACTTTGTCCGACCTGGGAGTCCTTGCGGTGCTGTGCAGTCTGGAGCTCAGTCCGCACCCCCGCCCTGCTGCCTGCAGCCGTGTGACTTTGGCCAACGTCGCCACCGCTCTGGGCCTTAGCTGCCAGCCCAGCGGGTTTCCGTGGGCCTGGCTCGAGCCCGTAGCCGCCCTGCGCGGTGTCCCCGCTCTGCATGAGGGCCGGGTCGTTGTCACGCTCCTCGCCACCAGCACCACCACCAGCTCGGAGCCCGTGCGTCCGACCCAGGTGTGAAATCGTGCCTGGCGTTCTGGGACCAGCTCGTCCTCCCTGGAACAATCGATTGCCATAGACGCCACTTCCCCTCGGCCTCCTTTACCAGTTCCCTCATGACTTATTGATCCCGTAAGGGCTGGTGGAGTTCGGGCGGGTCGGGGGTGGGCATATCCCTCCACGGGAATGTGTCTGCCCAGCTCACTCCTGGGCGTGCCTCAAAACCCTGCTGGGATGTTCCATGAGCCTTGTCTACACGGATGGCAGCCTGGGCCCAGAGGGAGGCGGGAAGGGAGGGAAGAAGGAAAGAGGAGGAGGGAAAAGGCAGCTGGCGTTGGCCGCACGGTCCCCCCCCCGCCTGTGGGGATGCGGAAGCCCTTTCCCGCACTGTCACCGTGTCACTCACTCTGTGAGGGGGACCCTGTTGATGCCCCACTCACAGATGGGGGAACTGAGGCACAGAGAGGCCACTCCAGGTCAAACGGCTGATTAGTAAGTGGCCGTGCGTTAGAATCTCCCTGTTGTCTCCCGAAGCCTTCCCTCGCCTGCTCAGCCAACAGTCGTAGAGCGCCTTCTGGGTGCCCGACACTGTGTCCTGGGGGCTCGGGGGGCACGGCGGACACAGGCATGGCCTTGTGGAGCTTTCTGGACCACGTGGAAGGATGACGTATCTGATGTGTTGGCTGTAGTATGTCCCGTGAAGGCGAGTAGAGCAGGAAGGGGCAGTCCCGACTGCGACGGGCCGCTGGCCACCTAACCCCGCGGGGGTCTGGAGCGGAGGGGACGGGAGATGACTTCGGGGTGGGCAGGACCCCTCTGGCTGCTTCCAAGGGGGGCAGGCCGAGGGGGGAGGCCAGATGCTGGTCCCGAGGCTCTTGCAGGAATCCGGGTACCGGGTGCTGGAGACGTGGGTCGGGACAGAGGCGGAGGTCAGATTCCGGGTGCGTGTTGAGCCCAGAGCCGACGGGAACTGGGCGCACGTCGGACGTGGGGGTGACGGTAGAGAAGACTCAAGGCCAGCGCCATGATTTTGGGGGCAGGAAAGACCGAAGCGTTTTTGTTCTGGGGCAGAGGGGGGTGATAGGTGATGGAATCGCGTTGGGGGTTTTTGGTTTTGTTCTGTAAACTGAGGCTAAATATGCATAGCATTGCGATCATTTTCCGGGCACCGTTCACGGGCATTAATTGCATTCACCGCATTGCCCAGCCGTCACCACTGTTTCCAGAACTTTGTTTTCTCGTCCTGAACAGAAGCCGTGTGCCTGCTTCACCCCCGACCCCAGCCCCGAATCTCTGGTGTCTTTCTGGCCTCTCTGAATTTGACTATTCTAGACGCTCCGTATGAGCAGAATCGCGCCACGTTCTCCTTCGGCATCTGGCACGTTCCTCTTCGCGTGTATGTCGCGGTGGGTCCACGTCCTAGCAGGTGTCAGTTCCGTTTCGTCGTGTGGCTGAGTGACAGTCCATCCTACAGAAACACCACATTTCGTTCCTCCGTTCGTCTGTCAGTGGACCCTTCGATTATTTCCACCTTTTGGCCGTTGTGAATGGTACCGCACTGGAATTTGTGTACAGATGCGTGTTCGAGTCCCGTCTTCCGTTTTTTTGGACTAACACCGAGAAGTGAAATGGCTAGATCTTATCTCTAATTTTATTTTTATTTATTTTTAAGTTTTTAGATTTATTTTGAGAGAGAGTAAGAGCACGAGAGAGCCCGCAAGCGGGAGAGAGGGAGAGAGAGAATCCCAAGCAGGCTCTGTGCTGTCAGCGCTGAGCCTGATGCAGGGGTTCGAACCCACGAACTGTGAGATCATGACCCGAGCTGAAGTCCGACGCTCAACCGACTGAGCCACACAGACACCTCCCTGCGTTTCTTTTTTAAATTGCAGCCATCCAATAGATGCGAAATGGTATCTCGTTGTGCTTTTGATATGTGTTGGCCTGATGCCTAATGATGTTATGCATCTTTTCATGTGTTTATTGGCTATTTGTACGTCCTCTTTATTTATCTATTCCATTCCCTTACCTGCTTTTCTATGGGTTGTTTGTCTTTTGGTTGTTGAATTGTAGGAGCTGTTTATATATTTTGGATGTTAAACCCTTACCAGTTATGTGATTTGCAAATATTTTCTCCCATCCTATAGGTTGTCTTCACTTTCTCAATAATGTTTCTCTGAGGCACTCGGACATACAAAGAGTTTCTCTTCTGTTCTGTGATGTGACTAATTGAGGACACTGTCTCAAGACACTGTCTTGTCTTGTACCACTGCAGTTTGATGAGCAATTCAATTCAACTTGAACAGATATTAGATGATCCTCTTTCTGTGGGCCAATTACAGTGCCAGGGGCTGGATAACAGGATAGCTAGTCCTTGAGCCCACAGAGTTTACAGCCCATGTAGGTTTTCATCGTGATTTCATTTGTGGCAGCTTCTTGATGTTGGCTAAGCTGTCTGTTAGCTGTGTGTGCAGAGTATGGTCCGTACTGGCAACCCCACCCCCCCTTACCTCTGAGGTGCTGCCTGGGGGGAGGGGGGAAGGAAGGGTTCAACTCATACCAGACTGGATTCAGTGGATGGATGGGTGGGTGTGTGAGTGGATGGATGGATGGATGGATGGATGGATGGATGGATGGATGTGGGAATGGATGGATGGATGGATGGATGGATGGAGAGATGGATGGATGGATGGATGGATGGATGGATGGATGTGGGAATGGATGGATGGATGGATGGAGAGAGAGATGGATGGATGGATAGATGGATGGATGTGGGAGTGGATGGATGGATGGATGGATGGATGGATAGATGGATGGATGGATAGATGGATGGATGGATGGATGGATGGATGGATGGAGAGAGAGATGGATGGATGGATGGATGGATGGATGGATGGAGAGAGAGATGGATGGATGGATAGATGGATGGATGGATGGATGGATGGATGTGGGAGTGGATGGATGGATAGATGGTAGCTGACAGGTTTTGCCAACGTGTCCCCTCCCTGGCCTACGGTAAGCCCTGTACACACGTCACCTTCTTTCATACTCGTTACGTTTGGGAATAGTATGAGTCCCTTTTGAAAAATGAGGAAACTGAGGCACAGAGAGAGCAAGTAATGTGCCCGCCCTCCCATGGCCGAGCGTGCCCTGGAATCAGTCAGGTGGACAACCATACCCGACTCTGCCGGGGGGACCCTGACACTCAGAGAGATGGGGGGGGGGGACAGCTGGAGGAGGACTGGAAGAAGGCAGCGCTCTGTGGGCGCCTTGCTGCAGGGGCCCGGCCGGGGGCCAGGTGTGGCCAGAGAGATCTTCATCTCTCCAGTCGCTGCCAGGCACCCCTCAGCGGCTGTCCCCGCCCTCAGCCCTCAGCTTTGGGAGCAGTGTTGGGGTTTTCACGCTGCGTGATGAAGCGTTAAAAGCCTTCCAACCTCGGAAATCCATTTGACAAGGGTCACGTGGCCATTATGCAGACAAATTACTACTTTCACGCATTTAGCCCTTGGAGGGGCCTGCGTGGGCCGCGGAGGCTCTGCCCGGTAACTCAGCGTGGTCTCCTCTCCCCAGGGGGACGCCTGGCTCCCCTCGGGGCCCGTCTTGGCCGTCGGGCTGGGCTCCGGGTTCCCACACATCAGGCCCCGGACGTACCTCCACCCCCCACCTGCCCGGGTCAGCAGAGAAAGCCCCCGTTTCCAGCTGCACCCCTGTTTGCCTTTGGGCGTCGTGTGCAAACATCACCCGTGACGCTCAAGATGTAATCCTTTCCCTTCGACACTCGACCAGGATTATTTCTGCCCACGTCCGGCCTCTGGCATATAATGACTTTTTTTTTTTTTTTGTATAATGACTTTTGATGCTTTTGAATGGCACCTCAGTGCAAGCGTCTGAACGCGCCGTTTGTGGTGGAAACGGAGCTTTTGACGTGAGCTGTTGGGGAGGAGGCGTGAGCGGCATAATTTTTATCGCATCGTGTTTCCTGGACGGTGAGCAGCGGGGGCCGGAACGGAGGGGCCGTGCGGAGCCGGGCGCTGGGCAGAGGCCCGGGCTGCGTTCCGCCCGTCGCAGACTCAGGCCGGGCCTGGTGGTGGCTCCGGACCCCAGCTCTGCCCTCCTGTAGAGGTTCCGATCGCTTTGCCGGGGCACCTCGCGGAGGTCACAAAGCCCACCACCTCGCGCAGCGCATCTCAAACCTGCCCGCGGCTCTCCAAGTCCGGACAGCCCGCCCCCGGTCCCCCGCGGCCTCCACACCACCTCCCGCCCTGCCTGGCTGGCCCTTCGGGGTGGCTCCCCCGGCCCCCACAGGTGGGGCCGCCTGCCTCCAGAGTCGCTGCTCCCGCCCGGCTCTCGACCCACGGCCTCTCCGGGCTTGCTGCCCTGTCCCCTCCTCCCTGATCTCCGAGGTCCCGGCACACACAGCCTCTGGGACGGGAGCGCTGTCCCCCTCTTCGTGCTCCGTTTTGGGGAGCACGATGCAGTTATTTTGTGGACTGTCCCTCAGCTGGGTCTTGTTTCTCAGGCCCAGACGGGGGCTGTGCGTTCGGGAGGAAGACCACAGGGAGAAGTGCGTGCCGTCGCGTGGGGCACGTGGCCGCCACGCACGTGGCCCGTCCCCGTGATGCCGACCTTGCCCGCCCGGCTGGCCGAGGCACCGTGTGGCTTCTCGGTTACCGGCCTCGCCCTTGACGCTGGGATTCGAAGCGTCGGGGGCCTCTTCCCGGGCCACGGGAAGTTTTAGCTCAGAGCCATCGGCTTAGGAAAGCATCTTGGCCGCATTTCCTGAATGATTGCCGTACGTGGGCTCCCGCGTGGCGCCGTAACTTCCGTGTCCCTTACGCCACCGACACCACCAACGGTCCACCGTAGCTGTAAGTTACGCGATCTGCCGCTAAGAACACGAACAATTAGAGCCCTCGCTGGGCCAGACCTCCAGGCGTGGCCAGATGCAACGCGATAAATGGAGGCTCGACCACAACCCACCACCCCATTTACTCACAGAGACTCCCCGACCTACACGTCAAGGGGAAATCTTGGAGTAATTGCGACATTGATTTTAACAAGGAGTCATTGGAGCAGGTGCTTTGCTGCCCTTAAAAAAGCTAATGAATGTTCCGGGTCCCCTCCAGAGACCCCCAAATGAGAAAGCCAGGGCCAACCCCCTCACTTTCCCGGGAACAGAAGGAAACTGTGGCTCAGAGAGGTGGAGCGATATTCCTAAGGTCGCACAGCGGTTTGTGGCAGAGAGGGGACTAGAGCTCATGAGTGTTTTTACTGCAAATCCTCCTCTGTCCTTTCCTCTTGAATGTAAGGAGAAGGTCGGTGTCTGAGGATCGTGAGCCCCGAAAGTCCCTTTGGAAAGCCGCTGTGGACCCCCGCCTTTAAGATTGGTCCAGCGCGGGGGCACCCGGATGGCTCAGGTGGCTCAGGTCTCGTTCTCGTGGTTCGTTTGTGGGTTCGAGCCCCGCGTCGGGCTCTGTGCTGACGGCTCAGAGCCTGGAGCCTCCTTTGGATTCTGCCTCTCTCTCTCTGTCTCTCTGCCTCTCCCCAGCTTGCTCTCTGTCTCTCTCTCTCTCTCAAAAAGAAAAGTAAATAAATAAAACACAATAAAAAATTTAAAAAATAAAATAAAAACATTTCAAAAAAGAAAGATTGGTCCAGCAACACCCGTGTTTCCTGCCACCTTGGAGGAGACACCCGTGTCTTCGCCTGAGGGCCCGATGAAGTTCTCAGCTGCAGTTTGGAGGGTAGTGAGGTGTGGAGAACGCACGCAGCTCCCTGAAGGCCGGGGTCCCTGCGGAGCGGGCGACACCTCCAAGCCGGCCGGTGGGAGATGCCAGGCGTGAGACCTGAACCAGGCACGGTGGGTTCACCCGCCCCGTCCCCCCCGCCCCGTAGGCTCCCCGGGGACTCCGCTCCCTGGCCGTGGGGGTGGGTGGACCCCCCTGCAGGGTTTAAGGGTCTGCTTTTCTCACTCTTCTTTTCTTGGAGGGAGGGACCGGCGGTGTAGTTGAATCTGCGTGAGTTTGCTGTGCCCACGAGGACAATGTGGAAGGTTCCCAAAGCATGCCTGGGCTGGCTCACATGTTATGTTTAATTCACTTTATATTTGTAGAAAAAATACCAGGCGTTTCCTCCTACCCCCCAAGTAAGAGATTACCGTCCGCTTAGACATGTGGATACGATACAAGAGAAGAGCAGTAATTAATACCAGGGTGAAACGAAAAAATAAAGGAAGCCGAGAGTAGAGCCAACAGGGAGCCCGGAGGGAGCCCAGGGCCCCGGCAGGCCGAGAAGCCAGGCCTGCTGGTCACAGCAGACCAGAGGGTTGTGAAATGAAACCCTCGGGGCTCAGGAAGGGCTCTCCCCAGCCTCCCGCAGACGGCAGCCACAGGACCTTTGCACCTGCAGTGCCCTCCCCTGGAGCAGTCTCCCTCTGCCTGCTTCTCATCTTCTTGCCTTAGAGACCATCCTATCCACCCCACACCCTGGGAGCGTCCACTCCCCACCCACATCGGTCCTGCCCTACTTTGCAGGCCTGTCCTACTTCCTAATCCAATGTTATAAATTGGGGTATAATTCAGGGGCAGCTGGGTGGCTCAGTCGGCTGAGCGTCCGACTTCGGCTCAGGTCACGATCTCGCGGTCCGTGAGTTCGAGCCCCGTGTCGGGCTCTGCGCTGATGAGCCTGGAGCCTGCTTCGGATTCTGGGTCTCCCTCGCTCTCTGCCCCTCCCCCACTCGTGCCGTGTCTCTGTCTCTCCAAAATAAGGAAACATAAAAAAAAAATGTTAGTTGGGGGGTAGTTCACACACAGTAAGATGCCCAGGTTTCAGTGCACACTTCCATCAGTTTTAACACCAATCCATACACCCGTGTGACCTGACATCACGTGAAGATACGGGCTATTCCTCTCGGCCCCGGAGAGTGGCCGCGTGCCCGTTCCCCCTCCGTCCCCCGCCTCCTCGCCATGGGAAAGTTCTACCCGTCTTATCATGAAAACCAGCGGTGGGAGCTGTCCCAAGTTCAGCCTCTGGCGCTCACCGGAACGTTTTGCTCACGCCAGTGCTGGGTTCGTCGCTGACCTCATCCCATTGTGTGGACGGAGCCCCGTCTGTGTGGCCGTCCTCCTGGAAAGGTTGGTTGTTTCCAGTTTGGGGCCGTCGTGAAGGAAGCTGCAGGAAACGACGCTTTTTGTGGACGTCTGTTCCCATGTCTCCAGCAAACGCCCACGGTCGGACTACCGGCTCCTAGGAGAGAAGGTGTCTGCTCAGGAAACTGCCACACGCTTGGCCGAAGTGTTCCCGCCCTTTCCGTCTGCCCCCGACGGTGTCTGAGAATCATCGCGGCCTTTTACTTCTCGGGCTGCTTTGCTGTGCGCCCCTCCTCCGCCGGCTAAATGCCAGGGACCAGGGGGCCAGGGACCATCGCACCTCTTGTGCATCCTGAGTCCTTAGCACCTAACATGGGGCGCGTAGCAGGTGTGCTTTTTTTCCCGCTGCTGATTGGCCGGGGATCCACGTGGGTCACTGGGCGTCAGGAGGCTAGAGTCCCTGCCCTGCCGTGTTAAGTGGGGATCGTGGCGCCCGGCTCTCCCGTGTCTGCTCGGAGACCGCCGAGGGAGTGTCCGATAACAGGGCTGAGGGTGTCCTCGGGGACGAGGGCAGGGAGCCCCCGTGTGCCCTCCACACAGCGTGGCCTGCGTGGTTCTGGAAAGGCTCTGAGTCGGCTGCCACCAGATGCTCACCTCTGCCAAAACAAAGTCCCGGGAAGACACTTACGGGGAAACCCCTGGGGGGGCGGGATCTTCTCGGGGAAAATCTGTACCTGTGATTCTGGGAACTGATTCGTCGGGCAGAGGCGTTCAAGCGGGTTGTAGCCACACACGGTGTGTCTGTGGAGAAACTGTGAGCCCGGAGGTCGTCCTGAGACCCCAGATTAGCTAGTGGTTTCATTCGTGTGTTTGGAGCCCTCTTAGAGGAAGGAAGTGACGTGGGTCACCTGCTTGCAGGGGGAGCTCATCGCTGAGTCCTTGAGAGAGAGAGAGAGAGAGAGAGAGGCCTGCTTCCCAGGACAAAAGCATTTTGTTAGTTTTTTAAATGTTTATTTATTTATTTTTGCGAGAGGGAGAGAGAGAGAGCATGTGCTTGAGCCGGGGAGGAACAGAGAGAGAGGAGGAGGAACAGAGAGAGAGGGGGAGGGACAGAGAGAGAATCCCGAGTAGGATCCGTGCTGTCAGCGCAGAGCCCAGCTCAGGGCTCGAACCCACGGACTGTGAGACCGTGGCCTGGGCCAGAACCAAGAGTCGATCGACCGACTGAGCCACGCAGGTGCCCCTCGAAAGCGTTTTCAAAGAAGGAGCCCGCTAAGCGTGTGGAAGGCACGCGTCCGTTAGCCATGGGGAAACAGAGGGAAACTGCAGGTCGGGACCCACGCCCGTCCACCCAAGGGGCTAAATGGCGAAGCGCGGAAAATAACAGAGGACCCGGGAGCCTCCCTCGCTGCCCCTGGGAGTGTTCGCTGGTCCTCCGGAAGACCGATGGCTGGTATTCGCTACCGTTGAACAAATGTGCACCTCGTGGCCCAGCAAAGCCACTCAACTGAACGCATCTGCCTGTTCATCCAAAGCTGCGTGTGGACATTCCCCGGTCGTGCCGGCCCCAAACCGGGCACCCCCCAGACGCCCTCCGGCACTGGGATGGATGGACAACCGTGGAGCTGTGCGCACCGTGTGGGGGGGGGGGTCGGTCAGGGAAGAGTCACCAAGACCGGGATGGACAAGGAAGGCCAGACACAAAAGGGTGTGCGCGCTATGATCCTGTTTATACAACAGACCAAAACGCGCTCCGTGAATCTGTGGAGACAGGAATCTGGACAATGGTTTCCCTTGGGGGTGAGGAAGAGGGTGGGGCCTGGCCGCATGCGTATTCAGTTAGCGGAAACTCAAGGAATCGGTCACATATCGTGGGGGGGGGGGGGAGAGGGGGATGGCAGGGGTGCACCCCCTGTTGCAAAGCCAGGAGAGGATGGGGTCCAAACCCACCCCTGCTCGAAGCCACCTGAGCAGCCCTGCAGGGAAGCGTCCCTGCCGAGCCCGACTCCCACCGTCCACCGTTGGAATCACAGCGTGTCGTCTCACTCGGGGCCCCGAACCCCCTGCTGAGCATTGCCAATCCCTGCCCAGGACAGGGATTGCTGGGACAATGCCAGAACAGCTGGAACAGGTGTTGGGTATCTTCTGGGGGGCTTCTCCCTCGGTGATCTGTAGAAGAAGCGTGCTCAGAGACCTCCTGCTTTTCAGGCACAGCACTGGTCTGAGAAACCCAGGCTTGCTCCCCGGCCACGCCACTCATGCGCCTTAGGCACAGCATCCAGTAAACTGAGACCGTGCTAGCGGGACGTCGGAGCTCACGGAAGACGGAAACTCACAAGGAGGAGCTCTCGCTGGGACAGGTGTATTGCTTATCTCGCGCTGCGTAAACTACCTCCAAACCCAGTCGCTCAAAAAAGCTACATTTGTTATCGCCATTCCCTTCTGTGGGCCGGAAAGTCGGGACTGGCTTAGCTGGGCGACTCTGAGTCGGGGGTCTCTCGGGAGGTTGTGGCCGAGGCGTCAGCGGGCGCTGCCTCATCTGAAGGCTCGCCCGGGACCGGAGGACCCGCCACCAAGATGGCGGACCCGCACGGCTGCCGGGAGGAGGCCCCAGTTGTTTGCCACGTGGACGGGTTTCCCCCGGAGCGGGTGGTCTGGGAGAAAGCGAGGAAGGCCCGGAGAAGCCCTTCACGACCTGGCTTCCTGAGTCCCACACGGTCCCGTCCACCTGTTCTGTTTGTCGGAAGCAAGGGCGGAGTCCGGCCCACCCAAGGGGAGGAGGATGAGCTCCTTTCTGGATGGCGGCGTCTCAAAGAATTTGCGGACGTGCTCGAAATCCACCGTAGCCAACTCCAGGGGCGGCAGCATCCGAGGGCTTCATCCGCTTAGATTCCGTGACCAACGGCGGACTGGAGCCCTCTGTCTCTGGGCCCCACCCGGTCAGAAGGTGGCCTCGGCTGGCCTGCGCCTCTGGGGTGCCCGTACCCAGGACGTTTTGCCCGCCCACCTGGGGCCCGTGGGCTCATGCGGAGACCACACCGTCTCCCACGCACCGACTGTGGTATCGTGTTTGGAGGCAGTCAGACGTTTCCAAATGAGCCTCACATTGCATAAGGTCTCAGGTAGCCGGCTCTGACAGAGTGCCTGGTCACCCTTGCTGAGGCTTTGGCGACTCAGCAGGACGGTGGAAGGATTGGCCGCGGTCACAGCTGCGGGCTCAGCCCGTGATTGCCAGGGCGGCTCTGTAGAAATCGGCTCCTGCTAAACAGGACAAAGGAGAGAAGCCTTTGTATAGTTACCTATGGCTGCACAGTAAATGTCCCCGCACTTGGTGGCTTCAAACCACAGCTGGGTGATACTGCTCATCAGGGGCCAGGGGACCGATTAAGGCCCGGCTTGGCTGGACTCCTGCATCTACGGCCAGCTGGCAGCTCGCTGCGCTTGGCTGGTGGAGGGTGGCCATTCTTACCGGTAGCAAACGGGCCGTGGGCTGGGGCGATGGCATAAGGTGCCTCTTGTCCTCCAGCGGGCTGGCCCGGGCTAGTTCCCAGACCCACGGAGGGTCCACGATAAAGACCTGAAGCACGCAAGGCCTCACGAAGCCTGTTGCTTTGCCGCATTCTGTTGACCAAACTGAGTCACAGGCCAGTCCAGACTCAAGGCACGGAAGTACCCTTCCCCCCTCGGTGGGGAGCACTGCCTGGCACAGGAGATACAGGCAGAGGTGGGGCGGGTCGTGGCCTGTCTGCGATCCACGACCGTATGATCAACTTGACTTAATACTAGAATATGCATTTCATAGCGTTCGCCAACTCTGCCCACTCAAACATCTTTAAAACAAAACCCAGAAAGGGCACCTTTGTCACAGGATTAGAAATATCTGTTTTGAGCCAAGAGCCAACGTCAGCATGTGGAAGAATGACCCACAAAAAGGGAGCGCCCTGAAGCCGGGGATAAGCCAAGCCTGCCATGATCAGCTCACCCATGTGCCGATAGAAAACTAGCTGAGACGGAAATAGATAATTTACCCCAAAAGGCTAAACAGCTAGAAAAGACAGAGAAATCAGAGAAATGCAGACCGCGGTGTCCAAGATGCCCTTTGGCCCATCAAATTGGCCATGTTTATCAGCGCTCTGAGGGCCGAGCCCGCGGAGGAAACACTCCTCCACAGGCAGCTCTTGACTCTGACACGTCCCAGCACCTGCACCTCAGGGCAACTTGGCAGCGTGTGACCATTCATTCCCCACGGATTTCTTGTGGACCTGCTGTGTGCCAGGTGCTCTTGTGTGAAGAGCCTTCCCGTCTGTACCCTCCCCAGGCGTTGAGGAACTTGCCACACCCTGGAGGGGTAGTGGTCAGCCAGCTTCGCTCACCTCTCTCTCCAGGGTTGACACAGGGTGGGGGCTTAAGAAGTAGTCGGGGGATGGACGGATGGATGTTTGGGTGGATAGATGAGTGAGTGGATGGATAGATGGATGGATGCTTGGATGAGTGGATGGGTGTATGGATGTTTGGATGGAGGAATGGATGGATGGATGGATGGATGGATGGATGGATGGATGGACATACATTTGGATGGACAGACATATGGATGGATGGATGGATGGATGGATGGATGGATGGATGGTTGTTTGGATGGATGTTTGGATGGAGGAATGGATGGATGGATGGATGGATGGATGGATGGACATATGTTTGGATGGATAGACATATGGATGGATGGATGGATGGATGGATGGATGGATGGATGGTTGTTTGGATGGATGTTTGGATGGAGGAATGGATGGATGGATGGATGGATGGACACATTGATGGATGGATGGACATACATTTGGATGGACAGACATATGGATGGATGGATGGATGGATGGATGGATGGATGGATGTTTAGATGAATGGATGGATAGATGTTTGGATGGATGGGTGGATGGATGGATGGATGGATGGATGGATGGATGGATGTTTAGATGAATGGATGGATAGATGTTTGGATGGATGGGTGGATGGATGGATGGATGGATGGACAGATGGATGGATGGATGTTTAGATGAATGGATGGATAGATGTTTGGATGGATGGATAGATGTTTGGGTGGATGGATGGATGGTTGGATGGATGGATGGACAGATAGATGGATGGATCATGGATGATGGGTGGCAGGTGATGAAGTGAAAGGAACAGATGTTTACACTTGATCCAGTCACTCTAATTCCAGAAATGTATCCTAAGGAATTGACTGAGCAGGAGATGAGCAATGAAGGTTTCACATGGAACAGTGAACAAATGGAAACAGCCCAAGTGCTCACCATGGGTGCTCCACAAGGAAGAGTTTTCCTCCTAACACCTACCCCATCCCTGGGAGCTCCTCAGCAGCCCCCCCAGTGCCCCTCGAAGCCCCCAGGTCTTCCAGTGGGTGTGATCATCACCCCCACCTCACTAGACTCCATGTCTGTGATGGCAAGGTGTGTTCCCGCCTTGTTGACAGATATTTGTTGAGCGCCTGGTTTGGGCTCGATGTGAAGTTGGACGTGGTAAATAAAGCAGACGTGGTGTGGAACACAGTTAAGCGGAAAGATTACAGAATGCTCTCACTATCGATAATTATAACAGCTGGGATTCCTTGTGCGTGACTGTCCCCCAGACGCTGTGCGTGTCCTCGCTTGTCACTGAACCTTACTAAGGAGGGCGCTGCTGCTTTCCCAGGTACAAATGAGGAAACGGCGAAGGTGGCACAGTTAGGAAGTGGGGGGTGGGGGCACTCGCATCCACACAGCAGGACCATGTGCTTCAAGCACTCTGGCCAGCTCTCGGGCGGATTCAACACGAGTAAAACCCGTCGGGGCATGGTGCGGCTCCCCTGGTTTCTACGGCTGGTAACCACGGGCCCCTCTGTGGCTCTGTCTCCAACATATGTCACGCAGCAATAGGGCTCTCCTCCTTGTGCGTGCCCTGGTTTCCTTCAATCTCAGCGGTCATTCAGGGCTGCTGGGAGAGGTTTAACCTGGTGGTCCCAAGGGAGGCTGACTCTGACCAGCACATCTGCAAACAGCCCTTGACTTGTGGAATCGGAATCAGTGACAGAAAAATCCTCGCCCCGAGTTCGCTACGATTGTCGCTACCAGTTACCGAACATCTCTCTCGCATTCAAGACTGTACGATGAGTTGATTACCTCGTTTACTCCTCACCGCATCCCTGAAAGGTAGATCCTCATCCTACAAAGAGACTGCAGTTCAGAGAGGCTAAGTAGCTTGGCAGAGGTCACACAGCGTGTACTAATATATCAGAGCGTGAAGATTTTTTTTTTTTCCAGTTTCAGAGTCAGGGAGGAGGTGTCACATTGCTTAAAATGTTAATGACAAAAAAAAAAAAAGCTTGCTGGCACGGTGTCCTGGATTATTCTAAGAACGTCTGTGAGAAATTCCTACGGTTTGAAATCTCCACTTCTCTACGGAGTCGGCCAAACATGGCCTCATTGTTGATCTTCAGATGCATATTTTTAGTGTGAGGTGGGTTGTGTTTATTTTTTTGATGAATAGCAAAAAATGAGGTTTCTATAAATAAAGCCGTGGCTTCCCCCCGCCCCCCATTTTGTGCACGATTCACAAGTGCGGTGACCAATCAAATGCCAAAGAATTCACAATGGAAAGTTCCCGTGAGTGAGAGGAGGGACAGTTGTGTCTTTAAAGAGCCTAATGGTCCAGAGCACCTGGAGGGAGCCCTACCTGCCTCCGTCTGTCCCGAGTGCCTTCTGATCGCTTTTGATGATCCTCGTGTGAAGGGGCTACCAGTTTCTCTCTTGACCGCAAGCACTCCATTTTCTGAATCGGGAAGAGTCGTAGACTGAGCGACAGCCCCATTTTCACCGTTCAGTCTGTAAAATGGTTTGCACCAAGGCGGGGCCAGGAGGCACCGCAGGCCCCTGAGATCTGCGCTGCTCTGAGTCCGTGGCTTCTGGCCCAGAACGTGTTCCCCTGGCCTGCCGGGCACCCGAGCCTCCTGGAACCCCTGGCCGTGGAAGAGCCCGTGCAAAGTCCCAACTCACGTTAGCGGGGACGTTCACGGTAGCTCCCGGATGGCACCGCCACCCCTTGGCAAACCAAGGGTGTTTGTGGGAAGAGAACCCTTTCGAGACGCGTTAGTGAGGGATTTTCAGTTCTTACGTGGAGACGGGCCGTGGTCCCTAACTGTGTCCACCTGTCCCTGTCTCTACCTGCTGGCAACTTCCCACCTCTGCCGACCTTGCTCTCCCTCCCCCCGCATGGTCACCTCATCCCTGCAGCTCCTTCCCCTGCCCACCTGTGTCTGCCCTGCATTAACTAAACCTCATCCGGGCCTGGCTCCCTGAGCGAAATTGCCACGTCCGGGGATGGCCCGGGATTGGGCCCCGTCCACGTCCGCATTCCATCCTGGAAGCTGTGCCAGCGTGTGAGTGGCTTGCCTGCCCGCCTCTGCTCGGCTCTGCTCTCTGCCCCAACCTCCAGGCACCCACCCTTTCCCACAAAGTCCCACCTTTCGAAGAGCCTTCGGCTCCTTTTCGTTGCGGTGGAAAACATGTAGCGCAGAATCTGCCACCTTGACCATTGCTCGGTACAAGGTAGCAGCGCCTGTGTGCGTGTTACCGTGCATCACGTTTCTAGAACTTTTCATCTTGCGAAACAGAAACTCTGCACCCACCGAACAGCAACACCCTCTCTGCCTCTCCCCCCAGCTCCTGGCAGCACGATTCTACTTTTGTTTCTAACGGTTTGCCGACTTTAGGAACCTCCTGTAAGTGGAATCCTACCGCGTCTGTCCTTTTGTGTCTGGCTCATTTCACCGAGCGTCATGTCCCCTCCAGGCTCATCCGTGTTGTAGCAGGCGTCAGAACTTCCTTTCTGAGGCTGAATAATATTCCGTTGTGTGGATGGACCACGTCTTCTGTATCCATTCGTTCTCCAATGGACACCGGGGCTGTGTTCACCTCTTGGTTTTTGTGAATAATACTGGAATGAGCAAAGGTGTGCAAATATGTCTTTGGGATCCCGCTTCCTTCCAGTTCTTCTGGGGACGTACCCACAAGTGGGGCTGCTGGATCGTAGGGTAATTCTGTTTTTAATTTTTTGAGGAGCTGCCGTACCGTGTTCCCCGGCGGCCACACCGTTCTGCATCGCCACCAACCGTGGGCAAAGTTCCGGTTCGCCCACCCCCGCACCAGCGCTTGCTCTTGTCTGGCGTTCTGACGGCAGCCATCCCAGCAGGTGTGAGGTGATGTCTGATTGTGCTTTGATAGGACACGTGAGGTGATACATACACTCATTGGCCATTTGTAGATCCCGTTTGGAGAAATGTCCAAGCAAGTCCTCTGCCCGTGTTTTAATCAGCTTTTTTTTGAGTGTGTGTTGTTGACTTGTAGGGCTTCTTTATATAAGCTGCATACTAATCCCTTGTCAGATATTTGGGCTGCCCATTGTGTAGGTCGCCTTTCATCCCAGCAATGGTTTCCTTTGCTGCATAGGTTTTCAATTTTTATATAGTCCCGTGTATTCATTATTGCTCTTGTAGCTTGAGCTTTGGATGTTATATCCCAGAAATCACTGCAAATTCTGTATCATGAAGATTGTCCCTGTGTTTTCTTCCAGGGGTTCTATAGTTTTGAGTCTTACATTTAGGTCTTTGATCCGTTTTGAGTTAATGTTTGTATATGGTGCAAAGCAAGGGTCTGAGTTCACTCTGTTGGATCAGGACGTCCGGTTCCCCCCACCCCGTTTGTTGCAAACACGTCGCCTCCCCGCCGACTGATCTCGGCCCCGCCGTCGAAGTTCATTTGATTGCCTATGCGAGGGTCATTTCTGGGCTCGTCTCTTCAGCCCCCGTGTCTGTCTTTATGCCATTACCCCACTCTTTGTGAGCTGTCAGCTCTTTTTAAAAGGTGTGGTATTTGTCTTTGTGCCTGAAGACGTACACGTCCTGAAGCTGCTTCTGCTTTGTCTCCAACCTTGAACGAAGCAAGTGCCCTTTAGATTTGGTGGCAGGTGGTGGGCACAGAGACTTTACAAAGGGAGACAGGGCCAGTCCTAAGTGCTGTCCTACGTGCTGTTTGAGTCGCTGCTCGTGGTGGAGACTGTCCAGCCACCCCTCTTCGGGAGCAGAGACACCACCTCTAGGAAGTCCGCGTGGATGTGTCGCACTCAGCAGCTCAGATCCCACATACATCGGAGGTGGGGGGACGTCAAGGAACTGAAGGATGAGCGTGTGTGGAGCAGCCAGCGTCCGCGGTGAGACGAGGTCGCTGGGTCCCCGCCTGCTTGCTTGTTCTCCTCCTTTAAAATCCACTTAGGAGGAACGATCCCTGGGGGCAGGGCAGCCTGTCCTGCTCACTGCCACACTCCCAGTGCCCCCACGCATCTGCACGCAGCAGGTGGTTCTCTGGGAGTGTGAACCGAACATACAAGGAAGGTGCCAGGGGCCACAGGGCAGCGGAAGGAGAGTCTGATGTAATATGTTGGGAGCAAATCTCGGAAGGCCTCCTGGAGGGAGCGACCTTTCTGCTGACGGCTCCCAGGATAAGTAGGACTTAGTTGGGTGGAAAGGGATAGGAAGGGCATTTGAAGCATAGGGAACAGTGTGTGCAGAGGCCTGGAGGGGAGAGCCCAGATGGACAAGCTAAAAGATACGGGGTCTGTCTGGGGTACAGCAGGGGACGGGGGTCGGCTGGGTGGAAAACGACCTTCGGGAGTTACACAAGGGTCAGGACATTCAGTGCCTTGTGAGCTGGGTGCGGTGTTTGGGACCCACCCGCACCTCTGCCCGTCTGACCTTGCAGCTCACGGAGGAGCATCCTGGATGTACCAGCTGTGCACACACCTGGCCTCCAAGAACCAGAGCCTTCCTCCGTCCCCCCTCTGGTGCCGGGGAAACGTCCTTCATGCATTTTCAAAAAATTCTTTCTTTTCATCTTTCCATGTGGCTAGAAGGCCTCAACTAGGCCTTCTAAGGCAATGCATCACAGTGAGCAATATTTTTTAGGTGTTTCCAAACTCTAGCACTTTAAAAACATAAATATTTAAAGAAGTCCACCATTTGCCTCATCGATGAAAGCCTCAAAGATGTATTCTGAGATCATTTCCTAAAAATCAGCAGACCGCAGGGTGCTGACTCACTCCCACAGTGTTCACACACCTCAAAGTTTCAGTAGATGTTTGTAATAACACAGTTGTAAGCAGAATTGTTGCTGTCGGAGATATTTTTACTGGGGATTGACATCCATGCGTACATAAATTGATCCATTCATCCATCATCCATCCACCCATCCACCAATCTGCCTGTCCACTTATCTATCTATCCATCCATCCACCCACCTGTCCATCCATCCACCTACCTGTCTATCCATCCATCCACCCACCCATCCACATGCCCACCTACCCAT
Organism: Panthera tigris; assembly: GCF_018350195.1. Taxonomy (NCBI): domain Eukaryota; kingdom Metazoa; phylum Chordata; class Mammalia; order Carnivora; family Felidae; genus Panthera; species Panthera tigris. The sequence continues at coordinate 111,132,627 of NC_056669.1, forward strand.
CCATCCATCCATCCATCCATCCATCCATCCATATGTCTATCCACCCACCATCCATCCATCCATCAACCCACCCAAACATGTATCCATCCACCCATTTATCCATCTATCCATCCATCCACCCATCTATGTATCCATCCATCCATCCACCCACCCATCCACATGCCCACCTACCCATCCATCCATCCATCCATCCATATGTCTATCCACCCAAACATATATCCACCCACCATCCATCCATCCACCCACCCACCTGTCTGTCCATCCACCCACCTGTCCATCTATCCATCCATCTACCCATCCATCCACCCATCCACCCATCCATCCATCCATCCATCCATCCAAACATGTATCCATCCACCCATTTATCCATCTGTCCATCCATCCACCCATCTATGTATCCATCCACCCACCCACCCATCCATCCACCCACCCACCCACCCATCCATCCACCCACCCACCCATCCACATGCCCACCTATCCATCCATCCATCCATCCACCCATCCATCCACCCACCCACCCATCCATCCATCCATCCACCCACCCATCCACATGCCCACCTATCCATCCATCCATCCATCCATCCACCCACCTACCCATCCATCCATCCTTCCATCTGTCCATCCATCCAACTATCCATCTTTTCATTCACAAGGAACACTGCGGTCCCATTGGAAAATAAGACAAGCCCTTGCCCTCAGGGGGTTCATAGTCTAGTGGAGAATGTAGACAATAGGCAGCAGTATTTCATTTACTTCCAACTGTGATGGGTGTAGTGAAGGAAAAGGCAGGTAGTTTGAGAATTTCCAGCAGAGCAATCTGACCCAGCTTGGGATCAGGATAACTTTCGCAAGGAGAAAACATGGCTAACCTCGAACGTGAAGGACAGGTGGGAGTCTGCCAGGGGAAAAGGTGAGAAAGTGTTTTAGGAAGAGGGACCAGTAAGTGCAAAGAACCTGAGGCAGGAAGGTGTTTGGCATGTTCAAGCAGCCGAAACAAAGTCAGAGTAGCTGTGGCCACGTGATCCAAGGCCAGAGAGGCCAATGGGGGCTCCATCATTCTGGGTCTTCAAGACCACGCTGTGAGTTTGATCTTAATGGCAAACAGAAGAGGACTATAACCAGGTTTGCCTCTTTAAGTCAAGTTGGAATGAGATATGCCACACGTGGGGACAAGTGCACACATACGGTCAGCTTGGGCCGTCGTAACAAGGCACCGTAGCCCGGGCAGTTTAAACAACACACGTCCTGGAGGCTGGAGTCTGAGATCTCGGTCCACAGGGTTTGGTGCCTGCTGAGGCCTCCCTTCCTGGCTCGCAGAGGGCCGCCTTCCTGTGGCGTCCTCACGTGGCCTTCCTCCACGCATGCATGGAAAGGGGACTCTGGGATCTCTGCCTCTTCTTACGAGCACACCAGCCCTGACATGGCCCCATGCTTTTCGCCACAGTTAACCTTAGCTTCTTCCTGAAAGACTCTTGTCTCCCAATCCAGCCGCCTTGGGGGGAGGGGGTGTCAGCGCTTCAGCACGTGACTCTGGGAGGCACACGATTCAGGCCATCGCGGTACAGCTCCGTGGGGGTTTGTCAGGCAAACACATCCCTGGAACCAGCGCTCAAAGAAAAGGCACGTGAGCCCTCAACCCTCTTCGTGACCCCTTGCGGCCACCCCCACCCCCAAACCGTGCCTTCTGGCACCGCAGGGAGGCTTGCCTCTGCTCGAGCCATGTTCCGATGGAATCGCACAGCGCAGGCCCCCTTGTGTGTGGCTTCTTCGCGTCACGCGTGTGAGCCCTCGCCCACCTGCCCGGCCGCTGGGGGGCGTGCACCGTGGGGGCATCAGGAGCCGTGCTGTCCGGTCACTGCCGTGCGGACCTCGTGGTGGGCGCGAGGGAACGCTTCTGGCCGGTGCGTGCCCAGAGTGGCACTCTAGGGGGTCGCGCCACGCCGTGTCCCGGAATGGCTTCATCAAGTGACACTCTGGCCGGCGCAGGACGAGAATTCCGGGTCCTCTACACCCTAACCACCTGGTGGCCTTAAAACATTTTTTAAACCTTTATTTATTTTTGAGAGACGGGGGAGGGGGGAGGGAGGGCCAGAGAGAGGGAGGGAGACCCGGAATCCGAAACGGGCTCCAGGCTCCGAGCTGTCGGCACAGAGCCCGACGCGGGGCTCGAACCCACGAACCGTGAGATCGCGACCTGAGCCGAAGTCGGGTGCTTGACCGAGTGAGCCCCCCGGGCACCCCTTTAGTTGCCTTTTTAAACATCACCTTGCGTATCGTGTGGGCGACAGGGGTGGGGAGGCCAGAGTTGCGGCCGATCTGGGGATCCAGAGGAGCGGGGCTGGTGGCCGAGGGGATCCAGGCTCGCGGGCCGACAGCGGGTCTGCGAGCCTCGTGCCCAGGGCTCCGTGAGCCCAGTTTCATGAATGGTCCTGCCGCCCCTTTCACGGAGAACGTGCGCGCCCCTGTGTGTCTTTCACACATTTTCTCTGTCCACTCCCGGAGCCATTGGTGGGTTTTTCGGTTGTTGTTCGGACCGTTTTCTGAAAGGTCTTGAAAGCCCCAAGCCAACGAGAAAAGGTTAAATGCCCGTGAGGGAGTTTCTCGGACAGTTTTTCCAGTCCTGTCGGGCCCAATTGCCAGATACCGAGCAGTTATGGGGGACTTACGGGGCGCAGGGCATTTGGGGGGGGGGTCCGGGGGACTAAAACGTGCTCCTTGCCCTCAGGGCATATAATCCGGGGGGGCACCGGGCCGGGACTCCTCACCAGGTCAGAGGCACGTCTGTGTGTGCTCGCTCAGTGCCCCCGGGGGAGAAGACTGTGTTCTCAGTGCTTCCAGGGGTGGATGGGACCGTACTCCTCTCTGCCCCTTGGGCTGAGCCCACTGTGTCTCTGGCTCCGCGACTGCCCCCCGGGCCACCCAGCTCTACTGGCTGCGTCTCCCCCCGGCTCCCTGGCCTGCATCAGAGCTCACCGTCTCCGCCACTGGCTTACCACCAGGCGAGATTCGGCACCGGTCCTGACGCTCCTGAGGACCAGGTCACAGAAGGATCTGGAAGAGGGAACAAGGCAGGGGCCCCGCGACCCCGCAGAGCTCGGGAGATGTGCCCACGGCCGTGAGGACCCTTCCACTGACAGGCTGCCCTCTGTGCCTTCTTGTGAGGGGGCAGGAGGGGGACGGAACGTCCCCTCGGAGCTGCCCGCTACAGTGATAATGCTGGACAGAGGGGGCGTTGCTGTTTTGCCGCCTTCCTGATTTGCACTGCAGCAAAAATGACATGGGGCTTGGGGGCGGGCTCTGGGGGCTGAATCTATGTGTCTGTGCCTCTGTCCCTGCACCGGAGGCAAGGAGGGGAAGAGGTGATGGAAGCCCCCGGCCCTCTGCCCTACTCCAGTCGCTTGATTTTTCCCATGGAGGAGGGAGGCGGGCCCGGGGTGTTGAGGATGGCACATGGCATGAGGGAGGGAGCTGGGACACTCTCAGGGCCCTGCCTGCTACCTCCGTGCCCGGGAAGTCCCGGGAGGGCAACGACGCCTGTAGACGGCGGCCTCATCTGTCCTCCTGTACGACTTTCTGCCCGGGCCGCCGCCGGGCCCGCGGAACAATCGAGGGGGTCAAGGCCCAGCCCTCCGCCCCCACGCCCCCACCCTGCACTGTGACTGCTTCTCCCACCTTATGCCTCGTTTCTGCAGCTTTCTTCCCCTCGGAGATGCAGGCCGCTGCAGGCCGGGATTTTTGTCTGTTTTGTTCACTGCCCGTTTCCCTAGAAAGATGCCAGGCTGGGGGGACTATTCCTCGGGTCCTCATCCGGGGAATGAGCCAACACGTCGTGTGCGTCGTAGGTCCTGATGCGGGTGGTTGGGGGGCTCGCCGGCCGCACGACCGTGGTCTCTCGGCTGCGCCTCCTCCCCCGCCCCAGCGGCACCACAACACCTACGCGGTGAACCGTAAAGGCAAACTCTTGGGGGGCAGGTGGGAGTCTTTGAAAGCCTGAGTCTGTGTCCCCGAAGGCTTCTCTGCGCAGGAGCGCGTGGCCGTGCCCAGCGGCTCTGGGTGCTTCACGTCCCTCGTGAGACGCCAGCTCCAGAACCCACGCGACCCGGGTCACGCTGTGCGAGCGCTTCCTGCCCGTGCGTGGGCTTGAACCCGCCGCCCTGCCTGCGTCAGGAACAAGCGAGGGCGGCCCGTGACGCCGCTCACCGACCACTTCCGGGTCCCCCTCCTTCCAGGGACACGCGTGGATGGCGCCACCCGGCTCCCCGTGGGCTTCCCGGAGGAGGTGTGCCCGTCACGCGTTTCTTCATTCGTTTGGCAAACACCGAGAGCCTGTTTGGAGACGGGCCTATGCAGGCTTGTGCCGCGGAGGTTAAGCGGTGGCCGACACGGTGTGCGTGTTCTGCACCAGGAGGCTCAGAGGACAACGGAAGAGGCACACACGTGTGTAAATGTGAGGCGTGTGCTCCCAAGGACAATACGGCAGGGAAACCGTCACGTTAAAGAAGCAGAACTCCAGAGGTTCACCCACCCGCCCCTGGAGCGCGTGCCTCCCAGCCCCGGGGTGCTTCCAGAGCAGGCCCTGTGACCTTCGGGTCACTGTCGTGATAAAAGCTTCCCCAGCCGAGTTTGGTCACAAACACTGGTCTCGTCCAGTCCCTGGAGGCCTGGGTGTGGGAGCGGGCGGTGCTCCTTCTCGCCCTTCCCTGCCCTGCTTCTCGCCTTCTCCCCGCCCCGCTCCGAGGCCCCGGGGCCCTCCAGGGCCGGAGTGAGTGGGGCGGGCGGACTTGTGTCCCGCCAGCCAGCGCGCACGCTTGAAGCTGACTCTTTCGAGGATGCTTTCGTGGGTTTTTTAGACCCTCTGTGACGAAAACATCCCACTCGGTCCCCCACCCCCTCCCCGAGCCTCCGAGGCTGACGGGAACTCACAGGATCCCTTCGGTCTGCGTGGGGCCCCTCCCGAAGGCCCACTTCCTGTCCACGGGAACCTGACACCCTTGTCCCCTCTGCGCCCGTGTTCCCAGTGCTGGTGGAGGACAGCCCCCCCTCAGCAAAGCCAATTTCAAAGCGCAAGTTGGTCTCTGGTCCGCTGTCACCCCAGGCCCCCCGAGACTCCTTGAGTCTCCCCCGGGCCTTGGGCGAGGAGAGGCACCCCTCACTCAGAGCACTTTCTCCCAAGAAACATTCTCTCTTTGTCCAATGTGACGTCATCCCCGTTACGATCTTGGGGATGGCGTCCAGCTCAGGGTCACCGAAACGGTGCTGGCCACCGTCTCGGCAAGTGGTCTCCAAGCAAGAGTCATTAGCCTGGATCAGAACTAGCCAGCAAAAGAAATCATTCTCCATGCAGTAAAAGAAACCAAGAGCTATCTTTATTAGAAAAAACAGGCCAGCGTCTTAATACTCTTGCGACATAATTTTCGCCAGTGGTAACAACCGTTTATGATTTATTAAGAGCGGCTCCTTTGAGCCCGGCATTGTGAGCGTGCCCTGCGAGGACGCCAGGGCGCGACCCGTGGGCGTTAGTATTTATTCTTCAGAGAAGTGAAAGGGCGTGTCCAAGCCCACTGAGCTGCTAAACGGAACAGGATTCGAACTCTGATTTCCAGGTGCTCGAGTCAGTGCGTATCCCCACCGCGTCACCATAGGATTATGTAGAAAAGAAAAAAAGACACCGATCTGTGCAAAGATCAAGGAAGACAGCGATGGGGGCACCTGGGGGGGGGGCTCAGTTAAGTATCAGACTCTTGATTTCGGCTCAGGTCGTGATCTCGCGGTTTGTGGGTTCGATCCCCGCGTCGGGCTCTGTGCCGACAGCTCGGAGCCCGGAGCCCGCTTCGGATTCTGTGTCTCCCTCTCTCTCTGCCCCTCCCCTGCTCGCATTCTGTGTCTCTCTCTTTCTCAAAAATAAATAGACATTAAAAAATTAAAAAGAATTTTTTGTAATCTCGTATTTGACGTAACATAACACTCACCATCTTAACCTTAACCATCTACGAGCGTACAAGTTCAGTGGCACCAAGCACATTCACGCTGTTGTGTAACCGTCACCACTATCTAGAACTTTTTCATCATCCCAAACAGAAACTCTGTACTCATTAAGCAATGACTCTCCATTCCCCTCCCCCCGCCCCTGGCGACCTCGACCCAACTTTCCACCTCTATGAAGTTGCCTGTTCTAGACACGGTGGAATCTAGGTAGAACCACATGGTACGTGTCCTTGCATTTCTAATTTCAGTCATCTGTTCTTTTTGTTGCCTTAATCTGGCTGAGTCCCTGTCAATTCTGTAGATCTTTCAAAGAGCCTATTCCTGGTTTCATGGATTTCCTCGATTGTCCTCCGGTCCTCCATTGTGTTCACCTCTGTTCTAATCCTTGCTACTTCCCTTTCTTCCGCTGGCTTCGGGCTTGCTTTGCTCTCCTTTTTCTAGTTCTTTAAGGCCTATGGCTAGTTTACTGATTGGAGATCCTTCTTCCTTTTGGATACAGGCATTTACTGCTGTGGATGTCCCTCCTGGGACATCACCTGGGATGTCACCTCCTGGTGCCCATCTCTGATTTCCCTTGTGATTGCTTCTTTGTCCGATTGATTGTTTGAGTGCATTGTTCGGGGGCGCCTGGGTGGCTCGGTTGGTTAAGCGTCCGACTCTTGATTTCGGTTCAGATCACGATCTCACGGTTTGTAAGTTCGAGCCCCGCACCAGGCTCTATGCTGACAGCGTGAAGCCTGCTTGGGATTCTCTCTCTCTGTCTCTGTCTCTCTCTCTCTCCTCCTCTCTCTCTGCCCACCCCCCCTACCCCCGCTTGCTCTCTCTGTCTCTCAAAATAGACTTCAGAAAAAAATTCAAAGAAAAAAAAAAAGACAATGGAACTTTTAAATGTGCCAATGCTGTTGTCCCCCTCGGGGCCGGGGCTCTGGACGTTTTGAGTGTCGTTTGCCCTGTCAGACCCAACCGTGGCAAGGCCCCGTGGTCCTCGCAGGGCGCTGTTTTGACCTATATTTTAGCCCCCCCCCATTTCTTTTTTAAGATGTGTATAAATTTCAGTTTTTAGAATAAGGAGGGCTATTTTTTTTTTTTTAGCTCTATCAGAAGAGATTAAGCAGAGGCAGAATGGAAAATAAAGTATATTTTAAAATAAACCAACAGCTTGGTTCACATTCTCCCTCGGAACCTCTGTCCATTTAAAGCAGCCTCATTATTTTTAATGCGTCTGCTTCCTCGGCCCCCGTCCTCGGTTTTCCCATGTTATTCTGCCGAGAAACCCCAGCGGTGAGACCCATCCCATGTGGGCCAGCCGCTGGGCGAGGCCTCGGGAGCCAGGCTCTTGCCCGGGAGGCTCCAGGGACGCCAAGTGAGAGCCCGTGAATCCGTGACCCTGAGCCCCGCAGACCGTCCAGCCCCGGCCGCTGTCGGAGCCCCGCCGCATCCCACCGCGGTGACCTGGAAAGTCAGGAGCGTGTGAACTGAATCTCGAAAAGCACTCAGAGTATTTTAAAACCGAACCGCCATCACATGACAGCTTGTTGTCCCAAAGACGCGAGCGTCAGAAAAACAAAACAGGGAGACAGAACTGAGAACAAGCGTGCTGCTGTGTGTTCTTATCAACCCAACCTGAGAGATCCTGCTTCTCCCCAGAAAACTCCCCTCCCCCCTCCTCCTTCTCCTCCTCCCCCTTCTCCTTCTCCTCCTCCCCCCCCCCTCCTCCTCCTCCCCTCTCTCTGCTTCCTGGCCCTTTGACATTTCCCTTCGCAGCAGAACTCCCAGAGAAAAACAAGGTTTTCCGAGACGGGTGGGTGCGTGGCCTGGGGAGGGGGTGGGGAGACACCAGCTCACCCTCTGGGACCCACTCAGACCGGCTCATCACCTCCCTCAGCCTCTCTGTTTTCACTAACAGACTATCTTCAGTCAAAAAACAAAAAGAAGGGGCACCTGGGGGGCTCAGTCGGTGAAGCGTCCGACTTCGGCTCAGGTCACGATCTCGAAGTTCACGAGTTCGAGCCCCGCGTCGGGCTCTGTGCTGACGGCTCGGAGCCCGGGGCCTGCTTTGGATTCTGTGTCTCTCTCTCTCTCTCTGCCTTTCCTCCGCTCAGACACACACACACACACACACACACACACGCTCCCTCTCTCTCTCTCTCTGAAAAATAAATAAAAACACTTAAAAAATTAAAAACAAAACCAAAAAAGACCCCCTGAGGGTAGGGACTTGGTCTGGCCTCCTGGGTGCTGTTTCCCCAGCAGCCATAACAGAGCCTGGTACACAGTAGGTGCTCAATAAACATCAGTGAACGGGCGCCCGGGTGGCTCAGTCAGTTAAGCGTCCGACTTCGGCTCAGGTCACGATCTCACTCGTGGTCCGTGAGTTCGAGTCCAGCATCAGGCTCTGTGCTGACCGCTTGCTCAGAGCCCTGGAGCCTGCCTCGGATTCTGTGTCTCCCTCTCTCTCCCTCCCCCACTCACTCTCTGTCTCTCAAAAATAAACAAATATTAAAACAAAATTTTTTTAACACATCAGTGAATGCACGAGTGCATGAGTGGCAGGTTAGGTGCTTTTCTCCATTTCCTTTCCCCCCACGCTGGGACCCGTTCACACTCAGGGTGCAGCAGGCTGAGTGATGGCCTCCCCAAGAGGCCCACGTCCTGACCCCTAGGACCTGTGAAAATCTTATGTTACGTGTCAAGGAGAAATTAAGTTTGCAGGTGGAGCGAAGGCTACTGAGCAGCTGACCTCGAGAGGGGAGATTATTCTGGGTGATGCGGGTGGCTTCGCAGGGTCACTGAACTTGGAAGAGGGAGGCAGGGAGGCCACAGGAGACGGGAGGCAGAGGTCACGGTGATGGGCTGCTGGCTGTGACGATGGGGTAGGAGCCCCGAGCGGAGGGGAAAGCTGTTCCGGTGCCCTGTGGTTCTGTGCCTTTCGGGGCGGATTTCCTGCCCTGGGGGTCCATCAGTGCCAGCCCCTGCCCTCTGGAGCCGACCAGCTTGGGGGAGCCTGGGTTAAACCAAGTGGAGTCGATTTCTTCACAACCCGTCTTCTCGGATGCTGCCGTGCACAAGGGATGCCCAGAGGAAGGGGCGGGGTACAGCCTTCCCGAGGCTTCGGGTCGGGGGAGGGATCATTCAGTCTTCCTCCAGGGGTGGGACTGGACCCGGCACTGAGATGGCCCGGTCACCACCAACGTCAAGGCTTAGGGAGGTTGGCTTCTGTTCTGTTCTGATTTCGGAGTCACAGACTCGCGCCCAGACTGCAAGACGACCCATGTGAGAAGATCTGTTTATTTTAAGAAATGCCAAATATTCAAGCCATCGCTAAATGGCTTAAGATAATAGAGGCTCTGTTAATGAACTCACGGAGAAGTTTCCTTCCCAGAATGGGCCTAGAAGCGTGTGTCTATCCCAGGCCGTCTGGGAGCATCTGAGAGGAAGACAAAGGAAGGACACCGGCTTTCAGTTACAGGTGGTGCTTTAAATCTGGGAGAGCTCAGCAGACAGACGGGGAGTGAGAATTCAGGCGGTTCAGCACAAGCCCTCCCTTTGATTCCGGAGCATTCGGGTTGCAAGTGACAGAAAACACCATCCAGCTTCCGTCATAGCTGGACCCGGGCACTCAAGGTCTGCAGAGTTCCGTCTTCCTCCGTCTCGTGGCTCCATTGTCGTTCGAGCTGGGCCCACCCTCAGGAGAGTTCTTTCTTGGTGGCCAGATGACAGGTGTACCTCCTACTCTGCACCCTATGCAGCCTCCGGGGACAGAGAGCACTCGTCCCCCGGGCCCTCCAAACGAGAGTTCCAAGGTCAGCTCTGATTGTCCTGACGTGGGTCCGTGACCGTCTCTAAAAGTGAGTCACCATGGCCCGGGGAATGCTAAGCTGGGACTGACCACAAGCAGCCCCCGTGGCCACTTTTAGAGCCGGGGGTGGGGGGGGGGGGGGCGGTGGGCATCGACTGCTTCTGAACCGTGTGGGCTAAGGCAGGATGCTGGTCGGTCCTCCAGGTAAACCGGAGTGCCGAGAACAAACGTCGGGAACGGAAGCTGGGCAGAGGGCTCCACGCTGTGGGCTCCCCCACCCCCTAGAGAGCAGCTCCCCTTCAAGGGGTTCCTCAGACGTCGTGAAGAAGACTGTAATGGCCCGGGTTTCTCACACCCGGCGGGTCTGGCACCGTGGCCGAAGCATCATCTGCTTTCGTTCCTGGAACATCGCTGGGAGGTCAGGGCTGACGGCCCTCTTCTCCGTTCATAGAGGAGGAAACTGAGGCTTAGGAGCCACAGCCCCTTGTGGGAGGTGCGTCTGTCCAGGGTGATGCACGGAAACCCGGGCCGAGCTCACAGAGCTGCTTCCCCGGAAGAGGAGGATTGAATCCGAGCGGGGTCTCCTGACGCACCTCTGGAGGGACTCGTCTGGTCCTCCCGCCAGCCGTGAGCTCTGGAGGCAGAGGCCACGAGGGGCCAGCAGCCACCTTCACAGGCACGCAGGGGTCAGCAGGCAGGGGACGGCCAGCTCCAAGGACTCGGCGCTGAAATGCTGGGCTCCCGTGACAGCGGGAGGCCATCGGATGGTCCTCGCGGAGGGAAAAAGACAGGCAGCGAAAATAAGGGCTTCTCCAGGGCTGCTCAGGGAACCGTAGGATCACAGCTGGTGAAGTTACCAGCCGTCACCATTGCTGTGCCTGGGAGTAACCCTGAAGACAGAGTTGGGCAGGATACACCTGCAGGGGTCGGGCCAGTCCCAGGGATGCTTTGGGTGCAGGTGGACTTCTCCTTCGGGGAAGATGCAGGCTCCTGCTCAACTTTCGTTCAAAGGGGCGAACCCGCCACCGTTGATGGCACAGCGGGAAAACCCTCGTCTCTGTTGTTCTGGCATTCTTGTTGTCTCGGGTCATCTGTGGTTGAACCTCGGTGTTTTTCCTTTGTATTTAAAATAATTAAGTGGGGCGCCTGGGTGGCGCAGTCGGCTAAGCGTCCGACTTCAGCCAGGTCACGATCTCGCGGTCCGTGAGTTCGAGCCCCGCGTCGGGCTCTGGGCTGATGGCTCGGAGCCTGGAGCCTGTTTCCGATTCTGTGTCTCCCTCTCTCTGTGCCCCTCCCCCGTTCATGCTCTGTCTCTCTCTGTGCCAAAAATAAATTAAAAAAAAAACGTTGAAAAAAAAAAAAAAAAAAAATTTTAAAATAATTAAGTTAGGGGCGCCCGGGTGGCTCAGTCGGTTCAGCGTCCGACTTCGGCTCAGGTCCCGATCTCACCGTTCGTGAGTTCGAGCCCCCGTGTCAGGCTCTGTGCTGACGGCTCGGAGCCTGGAGCCTGCCTCGGATTCTGTGTCTCCCTCTCTCTCTGCCCCTCCCCTACTCGCGCTCTGTGTCTCTCTCTTTCTCTCAAAAATCAACATCAAAAAACAAAATAATTAAGTTAAATTCACCCATGGGGTTTTAAAAAGAAAGGTAGACAGTATTTTTGTTTTCTTAAAAAATGGATTTTTTCATTATCAGTTAGGTACCACCGGTTCTCCCCAGAAGAAACTCGTCTGAACAAACAGCAACCCTGTTCCCCGAGGGCAGATGGGTAGGTTTTAAAACCTGTTGGGTGTAGAAATGAAACGTCTTTGAAGGCAGGTCTGTCACCTTTAAGCCTTAGTAACGTTTGAAAACTAACAGGCCGTTGCCTGTGGCTTTAGTGTTTATCTTACAGGTGCCTGTCAGGTCCTCTCTTCCTTTCCAGACGTGATCCTTCTCCTTTCTCGTTTCCAAAATGTGGAGCTAAGATTACGGGCAGGCGTGTGTGCATGTCGCGTGCGTGTGCAGAGGGTTTCCGTGTCCTGGGACAGCTGGAGCCCATCAGGGTCCCCCCACGGCTTTGCCTTAGTTCGGGTTGTTCCGGAAGTTTGCAAGACTCAGTAGGATCCAGAGTTTCATCAAGTCCAAAATCCTTCATCGGTGCAGTGATGGTTTTAAAAAAAAAAAACAGGTTGGTTGTGAGACCTCTCGTTTTGTGCCCCAACCAGAGGAGCGAAGGCTGGGGGCCCAGGGCCTTCCTGTCCGCGTAGGGCCCTACGTTTTGCAAAGGCGGGCTGGCGCCGGCCCTCCCGGCAGCCCCGGTGGGTGCCGCGTCACGGGGCTTGAGGCTCGGACTCTGGCGGATGCATGACCGGAAAGGAGCACCCAAGGCGCTGTCTAGCATCTCCCTCCTCCAGAGTCAGAGGGTGGTGCTCCCCTCGCTGTCTGCAGACCGCTGGCTCCTGGTGCTGAGTCAACACCACGACTCGGGCCCGGCTGAAGGTGGGGAGAGGGACCACCCCGCGGCCCGTGCGTGCGGAGCGGTGCGTATCACGGCCCCCAGCGGCCGCTTCCGTGGCTCGTGGCACCCACCGCCCCTGGTCAGGGCTTCGTCGAGCCGAGAAGCCACAGGACACGAGGTCAGCTCAGGCCGCGCCGTGCCAGGGGGCAGTCAGCTTGTCTCCTTCGATGCAGTGTAGGACACGCGCGTAAATTCCTCATCGTAAAAGAAAAAGGGAGGCATCGGGTGGCGGCCCCCCCGCCCCATCTGGCGTTCATTTTGCCGTCTCAGCCACAAGGTCGGGGGTGGGAGGGGCGGTCTGCCGCAGGAGGGGGGCTGCTGACGCACTAAGGACGTACCTGGACAAAGGTTGCACGTCCGAAGGGGAAGCAACTCGAGAAGATGAGCCGGGGCAGAGACGCTCTTTCCAAACCATACACAGAACAAGACAGAGTTTTCGCAGAAGCAACCGTTGCAGGCGTCGGGGCTTTGGCATCGAACAGGGAGGAAGTTCAAAGAGGTGGGGGCAGCACCAGCGAAGCCCAAGCAGTGGGCGGGGGCCCCGGGGCTCAGCAGGTGGGACTGGCCGAGTTGACAAATGTAAGGTTCTCGCTGCGTCCAGGAAGGGGCGGGGCCCCAGGGTCTGGCGGCCACAGCTTCCTTCCTGCACTCGAGTGGCCCCACGTGGCGCCCCGCTGGGATTCGGGTGCTCTTAGAAGCTCTGACGGCCAGGGATCCAGCAGGTCTGGCCCCAGGGGGTGACCATCCTGGCTCTCCCCGTTCCCAAGCAAGCCGTGCACAGGGCAGGGGGTCCCGCTTCCCGGCCCTCCAGGGTCTGCCCCCTGTGGAGCTGCCCGGCAGCCGGATGGGTCCAGAAATGCGCGAGGCCTGCGTCTACTTCCTGTGGGTTTTGTCACCAGCTGACAGCCGGCCCGAGGACGCATGAGAAGGGAGGAGCAAGGGGGCAAGTTCTCCTGCCACTTGGGACCTTTTTATGTTTTATGACGCTGCTGTGTCAGGGTCCCTGCATGGCCATAACAAAAGGCCACAAACCGGGGGTTTAAACCGAGGGGGATTTGCTCTCTCGTGGTTCTGGAGGCCAGAAGTTCAAAATCAAGGGGTTGACACAGCCCCGCTGCCTCCACAGCCTCTAGGAGAGGATTCTTCCTGCCTCTTCCAGGCCTGGGGGCTCCAGGCGTCCCCAAGCTTGTGGCCAGGGTCACATTGCCTTCTCCTCTTCCCCTGTGTCTGTCCTTTGCATGTCTCTCATAAGGACACCTGTCTTTGGATGAGGGCCCCCCGAATAATCCCGGATGATCTTACCTAGAGATCTATCCCTAAATTTTATGATTTTATCCCTAAATTGTATCCCTTGTTTCAAATAAAGCCAGGGACGCCTGGGCGGCTCCGTCGGTTGCTTGAGTGCCGACTTTGGCTCAGGCCATGATCTCGCGGTCTGTGGGTTCAAGCCCCGCGTCGGGCTCTGTGCCGACGGCTCGGAGCCTGGAGCCCGTTTTGGATTCTGGGTCTCCCTCTCTCTCTGCCCCTCCCCCACTCACGCTCTGTCTCTTTCAAAAATGAATATACATTTAAAAAATTAGGGGTGCCTGGGTGGCTCAGTCCATTAAGTGTCCGACTTCGGCTCAGGTCACGACCTCGCGGTCCATGAGTTCGAGCCCTGCGTCGGGCTCTGGGCTGACGGCTCAGAGCCTGGAGCCTGCTTCCGATTCTGTGTCTCCCTCTCTCTGCCCCTCTCCTGCTCATGCTCTCTCTCTGTCAAAAATAAACATAAAAAAATTTTTAATAAAAATTAAAATGAAAAATAAATTTAAAAATTAAAAAAGAATAAAGAAATCCACATTCCCACGTTGCGGGGGTCAGGATGCAGACACGTGCTTTTGAACCGCCGTTCAACCCACCACACCTGCCCACGGCTACGTGAGGCATCGTCTGCGACTCTTCCTCTGGGGGTGAACGTAGGAGGAAGGGCTGAGCTGCCCCCGTCTACAGCAGCTCTGACATTTCCACGCACTTAGTGTTTGACACGTTTTCTCTCCCCTAAGCCAGGAGCCGCGCCCCAGGCACGCTTGTGTCCCAGCATCGAAGGCAGTGATTGGTGATTTGCTGGCCTTAAATGAACATCTGTTCAGTGTGTGAGTGAATGAGCAAATGAATGACCCGTGAGTCCCCGTCCCTCAGTCATCCGTCACCCGTAGTCCCGCCCCTCCTCGCCGAGAAGTGGCCCCAGCGTCACAGGAAGCTTCACAGCGTCCACGTCCTGCCCTGACTTTCAGCGTCGGCGTCTGGGCCAGGGTGGCCCCGGCCCATGGAGACGTGTGCCACCGGGCAGGGCAGGCGGGGAGAGGCGCCTCTGGGACACTTGGGCAGAGCCGTGGGGGAGGTCTGGGGAGGGAGGGGTGTGGAGCCGGAGAAGAATTCGGGTTTGGGGGCTAATGGACGTACAGGGGTGGTTAGGACAGACGTGCAAGCAGGGGGTGGAGGGCCGGCCCCGCGAACGCCCACATTTGGGAAGCAGACGGGAGAGAAGGAGCCATGCCCCTTTGACCGGGTGGCCCAGTGGAAAGCGTGTGTCTTCCCAGGTCACACACGAGCGCGGGCGAAACCCGCCTCCGCCGCGTGCTTCCGAAAAGGCTTCGTGAAGACTCGAAAGGATACGCCCAAAGCGGGGTAGTGTCTGTGGAGCCCTCACGAGCGCCGGGAGGAAACTGGGCAGTCGTGAGTGGTTCAGCCACTCGTCCACCGTCACAGAGCTCATTCCGTGGCTCCGTCTCAGATTCCAGCCCCGGGAGAAAGCAGGGAACCGCTCTCGTGTTGCAAAAGCAGAGGCCGGGAGACTAGGATCTGAGTGTGCCCGCCCGGGGCAGCCGCCCAGAGCCCGGCTGGATGACAGCGGGACGTGCGAGGAGGACACAGAACCGTGTTCCGTGGAGACCCGTCAGGAGAAGCGAGCAGAGCAGATCGAAGCCGCATGGAGAACAGAGGCTCCGAGTGAGTCATGAGACCCCGCGGCCTCCGCACCATGCAGTGGAGCCGGTGAGAGCTTTAAGAAGCGTCAGCAAATATTTGAACAGAGAAAAGCGCTTTCTAAACGTCCCAATGCGGGGGGCTCCGTCGGGGGAGCGGGGGGCCGGGGGGGGACGTCTGCAGAACACACACGCGTCTCTGGCCAAGTGCTGAGACATGTCTGCCCAGACACGAGACAAAACTACCCAAGGCTGGGGCACAAGCCACCGGAACGCACTTCTGAGGACGCACAGATGTGTGGCAACAGCTTGTGTGCCCACGGGCGGAGGCGGGGGGTCCCGTGATACGTGGGGCATCACGTCGCAGGGTCCCCTGAAACGTCTCTGCACCCGCACTGTCAAAGCACGAGAGGGACCTTGAGGGCAGCTTTCAGCCTGCCAGCTCAGAGCCGAACGGTAATCAGAGGAATAAAGAACAAATCCAGCATCCGGCATCAGTGAACGTCTGACATCCCTTCAGAAGGCACCAGGCGAGGGCGCCCGGGTGGCTCGGTCGGTCCGGTGTCCGACTTCGACTCGGGTCACGGTCTCAGTCCCTGAGTTCAAGCCTCGCATCGGGCGAGCTCCACTTCTGTCTCTCCCTGTCTGTCTGACCCTCGCTCACTTGCGCCCTGTCTCTCAAAAAATAAATGAACAAAAATAAAACGAAAAGCAAAGAATGAAGAATTTTTTTAAAAACAGTTACCAGGCAAACAAGGAAGCAGGAAAACGTGACCCGTAACTAGGGGGGAAATCAATCAATAAAAACAGACCCAGAAACGGTAAGATGATGAGGTCAGAGGATTCGAATGTTGAAGCAATAATTAACGATATGCTCTGTGTGCTCAAGATGGGACAGGGCATCGTGAAAGATGAGGGATGCAGAAGAGATAAGAAAGCCCCCAGTGGGATGTCTGTGGTTGGAAAACACACAGAATGGGGTTAACGACAAATAAAACGGCCCAGAAGAAAAGATCAGTGGACTTGAAGACGTCCCAATAGAAACTTTAAGGCACAGAAAAGGAAAAGACGGAGAAAAAAGACAGAACCTCCACGTCTTGGGGGGCGATCTCAGGTGGCCCCGCGTACATGCTCTAGAAGCCCAAGAAATGGAGGGAGAGGGGACAGAGAAAGCTTTCGAAGAAATAGCGACCAGGAATTTTCCATTATGAGTGTGGACTACAAGCCCACAGATTTAGAAGGTTAATAAACCCCAAGCAGGAGAAACGTGAAGAAAATACACAAAGGCACGTCGTCATCAGACTGCTGAACACAGGTGATGAGAGCACCTTAAATGCAGCCAGAGGGGAGGCCCCGGGTGGGCACGTAGCAGACTTGCCCCAAAACACGTGCGTTCAGGAGACAGAGGGGCGACGTCTTGAAGCATTGGGAGAAATTCCAACCTACGGTTTTCATCCAGCAACGACGTATCTCGGCGTGAAGGTGAAAGACAGACGTTCTCGGAATAACGAAAGCAAACCTGTTCCACGAGGAAGTTCCTCAAGCAGAAGGAAAATGAAAACATGAAATTCAGAAGGACACACAGGGATGGAAAGTACGGTGATTAACAAATAAATGATAACCAGGGGCGCCTGGGTGGCTCCGTCGGTGGAGCGTCCGACTTCGGCTCAGGTCACGATCTCACGGTTCGTGGGTTCGAGCCCCACCTCGGGCTCTTTGCTGACGGCTCGGAGCCTGGAGCCCGCCTCGGCTTCTGTGTCTCCCTCTCTCTCTGCCCCTCCCCCACTCATCCTCTGTCTCTCTCTCTCTCAAAAATAAATAAACGTTAAGAAAAAATAAAAGCAAATAACCAGTATGTGGGTGAACATTGGAGCATTTTCTTATTTTTTACATCTCCTTATAAGATAATTGATTGTTATCGCCAAAAAGAATAGTAATAGTTGGATAAAGACGCACGGAGCGCGGGAGGACTGTGTGAAAGTATGTGGCTACGAGGTTCTGAAACGATACGTGAAGCGGTGAGATAGTATCTGAAGGGAGACTGGGTGGGGGGCACGTGCGTGAGTGGGGAAGGGGGGACGTAGAGAGACTCCCAAGCAGGCTCCACACTCAGAGTGGACACGGGGCTCGACCTCACAACCATGAGGTCCAGATCCGGCTCCTGGTACTGGCTGGAAAGCTGTGTTCCTGCAGGAAGAGAGCAAATCTGAAGAATGAGGCTCTTTTAGAGCAAAAGCTTCAGCAGTCTCGCCCTGGCCCCAAAATGTCGGGATGGGGACACCAGTGATCACCAGCAAACATCCCAGGCCAGGCTCCCGGGGCAGGTGTTCCAACACCAACCAATGGATGCAGCTTTTTTTTGTTTGTTTTAATGTTTATTCATTTTTTTTAGAGAGAGAGAGAGAGAGAGAGAGAGCACACAAGCGGGGGAGGGGCAGAGAGAGAGAGAGGGAGACCCAGAATCCGAAGCGGGCTCGAGGCTCCGAGCCGTCAGCACAGACCCTGATGCGGGGCTCGAACCCATGAACCACAAGACCATGACCTAAGCCAAAGTTGGACGCTCAACCGACTGAGCCACCTAGGCACTCCTGAAAATAGGTATTTCTTTTCTTTTTAACATTTGTTTATTTTTGAGAGACAGAGCATGAGCTGGGGAGGAGCAGAGAGAGAGGGAGACCCACAATCGGAAGCAGGCTCCAGGCTCCGAGCCATCAGTACAGACCCCGATGCGGGGCTCGAACTCACAGATCGCAAGATCGTGACCTGAGCCGAAGTCGGACGCCCCACCGATGGAGCCCCCCAGGCGCCCCTCGAGAGTGGGAGTTTTAAGGGAAGCTCTATGCTTTCCACCTCCCTGTCCCTACACCTGTTGATGTTCTAGGCTCGCCCCACAAGGAGCAGAGCTGGACACCCGTGGTTCAGACTGGAAAGGGGGCTCCTACAGGTGTGCTGCAGATATCCGGAGGTACAGGGGTGCGAGGCGGTAAGACTTGTTCATTCGGGGACTGGCCCCTGGAGAGAAGGCGGCGCTCCCTCCCCGGCCGTCCCGTCTTTTCTTGCTCTGCACTTTGTGACGTCTCCTCTGACGACCGTTCAGAAACCAGGTTCAGGAGAGGGATGGGGAGTTCCGTTCCCAGATCACGGCCGATGGCCCACAGGCCAGCTAGGCCGCCAGGCGGAAGACCCCGAGAGCTAAATGGATGCGAAAGGCGTGATGAATAACCGGGAAGACACGAGAACGACGTGGAAGTCATGGGCTTCCCCGGAAAACAGCCGGTGCGGGCCACCTGCTGTGCCAACCTTCTGTGCTCTGAAATGACGCGAAAGCACCTGTGGGCCCCTGTGACGAGGTTTTGCGAGGCTCCTTTTGTTTGTTCAGGCGTGGGCAGGCCAAGCGTAAGCGTGACACACACAGTAGCTGGTTGTCACCTGACAGGCACCCCAGAGGCCATCCCCAGGAACACTTTTAACAGGGCCTGCAGCCGGGGACCTCTGGATTCCAGAGGGCTTAGCAGAACTTCCCCGGGCAAAACAACACGGAGGAAAGGCTGCAGATGTCACGAAAGCAGGTCAGATGCCAACACGACGTGGCTCGTTGTGATCTCCAGCTTTTCCAGGAGGGCGGCAAATTGAGATAAAGGACCCGCCTGGGGTCCCGTGAGAGCTGGCTGATCCCAGGTCCCGGAGTAGGAAAGGACCATCTCGTTGCGCTGGACGGGCTGGCCAGAGATGAGGCCACCAGAGCCTCAGAAAAGAATAACGATGTCATGCGATGCCCGCGATGGGATTCCGGAATAGAAAACGGACATTAAGTGAAAACTAAGACAATCTGAAGAAAGTGCGTACTCTGTTCAGTAATAACGTATCGGGGCGCCCGGGTGGCTCAGTCGGTTGGGCGTCTGACTCCGGCTCAGGTCACGATCTCACGGTGTGTGGGTTCCATCCCCGCGTCGGGCTCCGTGCTGTCAGTGGGGAGCCTGCTTGGGATCCTCTGTCCCCCCCTCTCTCGCTGCCCCTCCCCAGCTCGCACTCTCTCTCTCTCTCTCAAAAATAAATAAGCATTTAAAATAATAATAATAATAATAATAGCATATCAAAATGGGTTCATTAACCAGAGCAAGTGTACCCCCAGATGTAAGATGTTAGTAAGAGGGGCAACTAGACGCCGGACATTTGGGGAACCCTTGTACCACCTTCTCGATTTTTCTGTAAATCTGAAACTATCCCAGAAACAACAGCGACAAAACCAACCATATGAAAAACCAGGAATAATGGCCGCAGTCCTGAGTTGCAAGAAGGAGAGAGGAGGCCAGCGTGGGAGAGGCCTCGATTTCACAGCGCGCTCGCTAAGAAGGCAGAAACCCGGTCAAAAGAGCCCCGGCTCTGCAGTGGGGGCAGAGAAAATAGACCAGAGAAGGACCTTCTACTAAGAATAACTTCTGTTTACTTTTTGGGTCTCTGAAGACTGTCGTCTCAGCCGAAAACAAAGAGAGGAGACAAAATTTTCTATACACTGGTTCGAATTCTAATGACCTTTGTCATTCGGCATCCCCGTGACCCCCTTGGAAATGACTTCGAGGGTTGCGTGTAAACCCGTCATTGTCGTCAACAAAAGCTCCAGAAGACAAAACGTCTCCGCCAGGAAGGCGGGAGGGACTGGACACAATCGGAGGGCCGCCCTAGGTGTGCAGGCTCACGAGGGCTGTGCTTTGTCACCTGACTTACCGCCAAATAAAAAGACGCAGGGAATTTCCCCTGGAGCCGCTAGGATTTTACAAGCCTGCGTTTACAGGCAGTTTCTGGCCGGAATGACACTTTTAGAAATAAATTGTATCTCCGTGGAATGAATGTTTTAAATAATAACCCCAGCCAGTTTCCAGATACTGTAGCTCACAGGATTCAGCTGAGGACCTCCATAGCAGCAGTTACATTGAATCTAGGTGTCCAAATTAAGAATAAAATAACTTTTCCAAATATTTTGGTGAAAATAGAAACTTTCCGTTTTATGAGCTATTATTTTTGTCGTCCATCTGTACTCAAAGTAAAACAAAATATTAACGCTTAATTCCATTTTATTTCAACAGTTTAACTTTGCCCCTGAACTTTGAGATAAACATTTAC
This sequence comes from Panthera tigris, assembly GCF_018350195.1. Lineage (NCBI taxonomy): Eukaryota > Metazoa > Chordata > Mammalia > Carnivora > Felidae > Panthera > Panthera tigris. The sequence continues at coordinate 111,152,992 of NC_056669.1, forward strand.
CCAGTGGATGAACTGGTGATTCGAATTTTTGAAACATAGTAAACATTTTCCTGTTTGATCATCTATCTAGTTTCCATAAACCGTATCAATCTATTAGATGTTGTAGCGTCTTTTAAGGTTGACTAAAGTTTAAGGTTCACGGGGCGTGTGGTTTTTTTTCCTTTAATATTCGTGGATGTTCTTTTCTCCCCCATCTCGTTTCCAAAATGGTTACGAAGTCCCCTCTGCTCGTGCATAATCAAGTTTTTGAGGTGAGGCAATGAGTGGGGGTGTGGTTTATTGATTAGGTGTGAGAGTGGAGCTCAGGAAATCCAAGCTTTGAAATAAACCTTGTCCTGGGTTCTCGCTCCCTCCCTCCGCTACCCCCCCCCCCCCCCCCCGTCCCCCCACCAGGTGGGAGGAGGGAAACGCAGTTAACCTCTCCGGCCACTAGGTGCTGTGTGGCACCTGCTAGACCTCTCCCAATTGTCACTTGGCTTCTGCTCACCAGGAAATGATAAACCTGGGGCCTCACCGCCACCAGAAAGTGGGCCGACGGGATTCTGGGCGCTGTGCTTGCCAGAGGAAACAGGTTCTACTCGAATGTGCAGGGCTCTGCCTTGTTTCTTCGTGTTTTTATGTGTGTCCTGGGTGAACACCTGGGCATATGCTTCCCAGACGAGCAGGATGTTTTCTTCCTGAACTGCCACTGCTTTTCACAGCAACTGCCACTGGCGATGGCCTCTGACTGATTTCTGGTGGCTCAGGTCGGGAGCTGGCCGAGACACCCAGGAGGTGGAGGTCCGAGGTTCAAAAGGGGCCAAAGCCCAGCTCAGCAGAGAAAGCCATGACCCGCGTGAAGTAAGACCGAGACCTCGGCCTCCACTGCCTGTGCCTTCCCACCCCTGCCTATGTCACCAGCGGAAGCAGCCGGTGTCCCGGGGGCCTCTTGGCTTGGAACTCTGGCTTGGCGGTTTTGAGCCCTGACCCGGCTCCTGATAGCCCGGTGCGCTTGGCCAAGTTACCTCGCCTCTCTCTGCCTCGGTCACTCATCCGGCAGGTGGGGGAAACAGTCCCCGCCTAAAGGTTTTCTCGAAGATGACCAAAATAGCGGGTGTGACGTGAAACACCCGCCACCTAGGTGGTGTCAAATAAATGGTGGTTTGTTCATTCAATCAGCAGGTGGTGCTTTGAGCACCTACTATGTTCCGGGTGTTGTTATGGGCCCTGGGGCTAGATCGTTAAAACATTTGTGTTGCATTTACCTCATCAGACAAAAGCCAAAATGCAATGATAGAACTTGTCCAGGAAGTGAATGGGTGGATGGACAGACGGATGGATGAGTGAATGAATCAGTGAATGAGTGAGTGAATGATGTGCCCGCCCTAGTCCTCTACAAACGTCCGTCCATCTGTGTTTTAAGGAGCAGATACGGCCCCTGGGCGCGTTGAGGTGAGATCAAGCCATCCCTGCAGAGGACAGACTGCGTTCTGGGGAAGTCTCTTGAATGTCACCTGGAGATTTTCCTCCTGGACCCGGTCCCTTAAACTGGAAGCCAGTACCCCTCGTGGGGTGAGGCCGCATCGTGACAAAGCTAGCCTGACGCGCGAGCCCATAGCTGCTGTGATCGGGCAGCTGTTTCTGCGCCTGTGACAGGCAGACGGGGTCTGAACTGTGGAGGCTGCTGACGTGGCAGGGCTGTTGGCATCGGGGGGCCTTGGCTCCTACTCGCCCCTCACAGACCACCCCCCCTCCGGTCCCTCGTCGGCCCCGAGCCCAGCCCCCTGTCTCCTTCCAGAGCCTTCTTTGACTCTCCCCAACCCTGGTGCTCCTGCCATTTCTCCGCTGACCTCAGCCCCTGCCCCCCACCCGCAAGGTGCCTCAGTGCCCACCTGACTCCTTGCGGGGAAATCGCTTCCTGGCCACTGTGGGCCTGAGTCCTCTCTCCCGGGACTCTCCTCGGGGCGAGGCCCACGCCTGCACCTTCCCCACACCCGGAACATTGGTCCCATCGGGACCCAAGGGTGCCTTACAGAAGGTTGGTACTCAAATTAACGTACGCCTGGGGGTCACAGCTCTTTGGCCTCCCCTCAGGGTTGGCAAACTTTGGAAAGGCAGAAGGGACAAGGTGTTTGTAGCCGGGAGACCTGGGCTCGAATCTTCCGGTGCATTCACGGCTGCATGCATGGCCCCCGGCAGGTTCATTCACACCTCTGACCTCGCTGTCCTCATCTGTAAGATGGGGGTGCCAGCGGGGTTAGGGGGAGCCGGAGGGGGGTGTCCAGAAGTGCTTAGGAGGATAGACAAGGCCCACGTGGCTGAGAAGCAGAGAGGACCGTCCACAGCCACCCCTTCTCCTGCTGAGCCCGTCGGCGTTGTTTCCAGCTGGGGCTGTGATTAGCAACGAGCCGGTCTCCGGGTGAACTTGTGCACGCCCTTGCACGGGGCCCCCGCCTGGGAGAGGTGCCGCAGGGCCGAGGACACGCTCGTGTGCCCCTCCGGTCCTTGCCGCCAGCTTTCCAACGTGGTCGTCCCGGCAGGACTTCCACGGACAGGCGTGAGCCGCCCTGTCCCCCACGTGTGGGTTGTGAGGTTTGAGTGCTTTGTTCTGTTTTGCTTTGCCCTCCACGTTCCGGTGACTACATAGTGGGGTCTCTCCAGCTTTTAAGTAGCCTTTCTCTGTGGAGTGATGGTGGCAGTCACCACGTCATGTGCATACGGGGCCGCTGGGAGTGGCTCTTTTAAGGAAACACTTTTATTTGTGTTAAATCTTTATTTTTGAGAGACAGAGAGACAGAGCGCAAGCGGGGGAGGGACAGAGAGAGAGGGACACAGAATCCGAAGCAGGATCCAGGCTCCGAGCTGTCGGCACAGAGCCCGACGCGGGGCTCGAACTTGTGATCTGTGAGATCGTGACCTGAGCCGAAGTCGGATGCTTCACGGACTGAGCCCCCCCAGGCGCCCCTAGTGTGCATTTTTTTAGCCATGTATTATTTTTGGTCTCTATTTGCTTCCACTGCTCCCAGAGGACAGGAGTTCACTTCAACACGTCTCGAGACTGTCTTTGTGGCCCAGCCCAGCCCAGGCCATTGAGGCACACGGCCCGGGGGCCCTTGGAAAGTCCGTACTTGGTAGTTCCGATGGAGACTTCGCTCTGCCGAAAGCCTTAAAAAAATCTCCCGGTGACCGAGGATTGATTTCTTATTTCAGCTCTGTCAGCTGTGGTTTCCCGTAGTGTGAGATTAACTTACATACTCTACAGTTGCTACATCTTTCTGCTGAGTTGATTTATGTTACGAAACATCCCTTTTGGTCTCTGGGAAGACATCTCGCATCTCGCTTTGAAATCCAGCTTCTTCCGTAGTAGGACAGTGGCACCCGCTTCATTTTGATCGTGCTCGTGTGGCCTGTATTTCTCCCATTTTTCAACGTGTGAGCATCTGGGGTCTTCATACCAAAGTGTGTCCTCTGTAAATAGTACGGAGCTGAAGTTTTAAAAAATCTAGCCTGATGATGTTGTCGTTTGATTGGAGTATTTAGTCCATTTATACTTAATATAATTATCGATGTATGTGTCTGGATTTGCACCCACTGCCTTACTCTTTGTTTCTATTTGTCCTGTTTTGGGGGCCTTTTCTTCTTAACCTCCTCTTTGATTAATAAATGCTTATTTAATTCCAGTTGTTCTTTGATTAGCTGGTTAACCGTACATTCCTTTATTTCGCTTCAAGAGGTTGTGCCGGAAATTATGAAATGCATCCTGGCATTTTAGAGTTTGCCTTAAAATAGCACTTTCACCACTCTTGAGCCCAGGAGAAACTTAAATGCCTTTCCCTTCATGTAGCCCTCTTCCCTTTTGTTTCATTTCTGTCAGGGATTAATTCTATTTATATCTTAATCCCACGGGACGTTGTCATTCTGGCTTAAGCAGTGGTTTGCCCACACGTTTGCCCTTCCCAGCATCCATCCGTTTTGCTTGTATTTGGAGTTATCTCCCTTCCGCCTGAAAAACTCCCTTTGCTGTTACCCTTAGCTCAGGCCTGGGCAGTGAGTCCCCTTAGATTTTCTCCGTCTGAAAAATCTCTTTCACCTTCATTTTTGAAAGATCTTTCCCCTCCGTACAGAACCCGAAGTGGGTGGTGGTTTTTCCCAGCAATTCAATTATGCCCTTTTAACGTCCCACCGTTTTCTGTGGGAAAGTCAGCCATTGGCCTTATGATTGATCTTTTGAACACAGGGCTTCCCCCGCCCCCTCTGGCTGTGTGGTCCCCAAAACGGGTGAGTCTCTCACAGTCTTTTCTGTTTCGCATCCCTTCCTGCCCCTCTGCTCCAAGCCGAGTATTTCCTACTGGCCCACCTCTCCGTTCACGGACCTCGTCCGCTCTGCAGTTTGCTGCTCTGTCCCCCTTCTGAATTCTCCTTTGGGGTTTTAGAGTCTCTGATGCCCTTTGCAGATTCCAGCCCTTCTATGACATTCTCCTCGTTTTCTGCAGCAGGCTAACACCCGTGTCTGATAACCCCCAACACCTGGGGCTGCCGTTGGACCATTTCTGTTGTCATGGGAGTCTGTGTGTGTGTGTGTGTGTGTGTGTGTGTGTGTGTGTTTTGCTTGAGTTTTAACTATTTGACCCTTCCTCCTGCCACCTGCTGGAATTTTCCTCGACAACTTGGATGCTGTGTGTGAAAAGGGGGCAGCCCTGGCAGACGCTCGCCTCTTCCAGAGAGGATTTTTGTGTCTTCGGCGGGCATGTCCGCTCATTTCTCTCAGGGCTGCAGAGGACTTGCGGCTAGATGTCCTGATTCGGGGAGGCTGGGCTCTGGGAACGTACATTTTCCAGGCTCGATTGAGAGCCGGTAAGTTTTCGAGGACCCCCGCCTCCCGATGGGCCCTGGATTTTGTGTCCCCAGCGTCAGGGGACCTGCTGGGGTCTCCGACCGGCTGCCACGTCTGCTGTTTCTCAGCCTGGCCGGTCTGTGCACCTGCAGCTGTCTGACCAGCTGAGCAGAGTGTTGGACCCATTTCTCGGGGGTCCCCTTCTCTCTGGGGTCTCAGCCCCCGAGTCCTGTCTGCCTCGGCCGCCCTCCAGGCCCTCCCAACACTCGGGCCCTTCTGTTTCCGTTTTTGCTTGTATCCAGCTTCTGTAGCTGCTCTTGGCAGAAAGGCTCCTCTGACACGGTCACGCTCTGCCATGGCCCGAAGCGGGCTCCCCGTTGTGCATCGTAAAAGCTGGCTCCTGCGGGCCCCCGTATGCCTTCGAGGGGTGTAGGCGCAGAGGGGCGGGCGGAGGTGGGACTTCAGACCAACGGCAGAGGAAGAGCCTGCCCCCCGGGTCAAGTAGTTAGGGGAGAGACCCCCCCCTCTTGCTTCCAACACGGTGACCTTGAGCAAGCCCCTGCATCTGTGCGCGGGCCTCGCTTTTCTTACCTGCAAAATGGTCTAACGATGCCCCTGCCGTGTATTTCGTAGACTTTGTGGGAGGAGGAGCCATAGGGAGTGTAAGTCCGAGAATAACGACTTCTTTTCTTAATAAAGATGCGGAGAGCCCCGGACCAGATGTGACCGTCTCTCTTCAGCCTTGTGCAGCAGCCCCTCCTCGGGGCATCCGTGGGCTCTGTGCCCGATCGATAAGGGGTTACTGGTCCAGCGGCTTCATGGTCACCTGTGTGCATGTCCCTCGTCCTGAGATTAGGGGGCGCCCCGACCCCGGCTGCCCTCCGAGCCCCTCGGAGCGGTTGAAATCTCTGAACGTGAAGACTTCCATCTGGCATTTTCTAAAGCAGTGACTACCCAGACCTTCGCTCGGTAAACATTGGCGGAGACGCTGAACTTTGCTGGGGCAGGAAAGTGCCGTCGGCTCTAGGGTGCTGGCACTCGCTCTGTGCTCGTTGAAAGAAGGCAGGGAGGGAAGGGAAGCATTCCGTCCGAGAGCGGACCCAGCTCCCGGCGCCCAGTCCCCGGTCCCACGGCAGACCCAGCTCCCGGCGTGGTCTGGCGACCAGCCGCCTTGTAGCAAGAGCGGGCGTTTCAGCCGAGCGATTTCTGCCTTTCTTCAAGATGACAGCGCATTTATGCTAACGTGGGTCTTATCACCGGGGCATTACACTTCCCTGGAAGTCCAGCCTTCCCGAGGTCTCAGCGCTGTCTTCTTGGCATCCGTGAGGAGACTGCCGTCACCTTAGAGCACGTTGTGACCCTCACCCACCCACCGGCTGCCCCAGAGCCCCGTTTGTCCCTTCTTTTGGTCATTTTTTGATGAATCAAAACCAGCCCCCCCCACCCCCCCGAGACAAAGGTAGGACCTTGCCTGGCTCTGGGCCGGCGTCTCGGGCTTTCCCCATCAGCCTTTGCTCCCTCCGTGAGCCAGCCGGAGTCGCCCCCCCCCCGCCCCGCCCCTGCCGGTTTCTTTCCCTTCTCTTCTCTTCTTCGATTCCTTTTTTTTTCTTTTCTCAATGTGGAAGCAAAAAGCTTCACTCTGGCCTCCCCCCCGACCTGCCCCACTGCAGAGGCTGCTTCCACGGTGGGTACGGCCGAGGGGTTCTCCTGGCACACTGGCAGGGTCATGGCTCGTGGAGAGGGGGGACACTGATGAAATACCACCCAGGGTCCTCCCTCCTGCCTCCAGGGCTCCCTGCATCGGGTTGATGGGGCTGGAGCCTCAGCCCGCAGGGGCAGGTCCGTGGGGCCTCGCAGCCTGTGCCCGGGGAGCTGGGGCCCGGGTCTCCCCACAGGCGCCGACTATCGGGAAGAACCCCATGCCCCCCTCCCCCCCGTGCTGGTTCCCTGGCCTCAGCCCCACAGACGAGAAGGAAAACTTCTCCAAAGGCCAGATGCTTATCTGAAAAACAGGTTTCTCAGTCCCCATGTTGCCCTTTGTTTCTCTGAACCATTTTTCTCCTTTGTTCTTGGTTCTATTTTTGCAGTGGAGAAGCTTTTCAGATGGACACCCTGGACTAGGATGAACTTTAAAATCTCCCCCCTGGGGATCAGACAGATGCTGGCCCCTTCCCTGCTCGTGCTGGCGGCCAAAGTCAAGGCCCTGGGCAGCGAAGGCCTGAGCTCGTCCAGGCCAGCCCAGCAAGAAACAACAGTTTTCCTTGTCCCTGTTCCTCCTTCCCTGTCCCTTTGCTGTGGAAAGTTCTTTCCCTTTCTTCACATCCCTCATCCCCACGAATCTGTGGGCCTGTGGCCGGTTGCCCTGTTCACCTACTAAAATGATTTGGGAGGAGAAAGTCATTTACACCTTAGTACGAATTTGATTGGTAGTTGGCCCTCTTCGCAGCATGGTTGCTCTCGGGGCCAGTGAAAAGCTTAGTGCTGCATTGTAGACATCTGGGGTGGTTACAGGAAACCGGGGTTAAGGATGGAGGGCCTCCCGTAGAGCCCGGGCACTCATACACGCGAGCCGCTCACCCTGAGTCCTGGCTGAGTCTGCGAACTACCCATGCTGCGGGACAAAGGGGCCCAGGGTGGTCCCAGGGGGGTGCAGGGTGATTTGTGGCATAACCGAGGACAGGGTGCGGAGAGAGCTGGGGGCTGCCGGGCTGGGCAAGGAAGGGACGCACGGAGCACAGGACGGCTGACTCCAGTCTGTGAGGTCCTTCCTGTGAAGGAGCCACGGTGTGGGGCCCACGCGTGGAAGCAGCTGCTTTTGTGGAGCAGATTCCCTCCGAGACAGGCAGGGCTGCCCCGCGGACAATCAGCCGCCTCTGGGATCTTTGAGATCTCGGTTCGCCATCATCAGAGGAGGCCTCGCGCGTTGTTGGGGGCCCTTGGCTGAAACTTCAGCACGGCCTGCTGAACCCCCACCTCTAAGCTCCTCTCCAGCCCAGCAGGGTCAGAGCCGCTGCAGCCTGGCCCCCCTCTCCCTGCCGGACCCCCTCCCTCAGGGCGGGCCCCCGGCTGTGGCCTCCACCCGGAATGCTCCTCGCGGGAGCATCGGTTCCTGCCGATGGAACCGGAACCAGGGCTGGCTCCTGCTGTGGCCTCTGCTCAGTGGAGCTGAGCTCAGTGGCCCCAGAGGGGCCGCACGACCATCCCTACGTCCCCGTCGCCACGGCGGCCCGCTGACGCTCCTGCTTCCTCTTTGCCTCCCGCGCTGGAGTGTCGGCCCCGCGGGCGCAGGGGGCACAGCGGCCGGGCACGCGGAGGCGTCCGGTGGGTGGCTGTGACTGGTGGCCGAGAGGCAGGTCCGGATCCGAGACAATTGTGACGATCGGCGGCTGTCACGAGCAGACGGCCAGGCGCGGAGCTCTGCCCGCGTCGTCACAGCCCTGACCAGCGGGGTCCGGGCGCGAAGCTTGCGTCACGTGTGGGGCCTGTGCTGGGCGTCTTGGGTCCCTTCCCGCCATGCCAACTGCCTGTTAGGGGGAGCCAGGGAGAAACAGGGACCCCAGAGCCAAGGGAATTTGCCCAAGGTCGCCCTGAAGGCATATGGGGACTTGGCGGGATTCTCGGGGAAGTTCCGTCCCAAAGGAGGACTTAACGCTTCTGGAAGCCTCCTGGGCCAGTGTCTCCCAGGCTCTTGGAGCACCTGCTGTGTGTCAAGTGATTCAGGGCGGGGTGGCAGGGGCGCCCTGACTTTGGCCTTCCCCCTGGTGGCTGCCAAGCCTGCTGCTCCCCCGAGGACTTTTAAATCCGTCCAGGAGCACGGACGCAGGCCAGGCCACCATTGTGACCTTCCAGGCCACGGAGGGTCAGAGGACCCCAGGGCCACCCCCTTATAGTTCAGCGAGGAAGCGCCCGCCCGCCCCGACGAACGTGCAGAAGGGCCCAGAAGCAAGGAAAGGCCGTCCCGAGGCCCGAGGGAGGCCAGTCTGTGGCCCGCGCCCGGGCTAACAACCAGCACTGCCCATGTCAGTCACCCTCGTCCCCAAGGACGTTGCTCTGCAGGGGTCAGCCTTGCTGGCGAAAAGAAAGTGCCAACATACATCATTAAAAATCCTTGTGTTTGGGGCACCTGGGTGGCTCGGTCGGTTGAGCGTCCGACTTCGGCTCAGGTCACGATCTCGCAGCTTGTGAGTTCGAGCCCCGCGTCGGGCTCTGTGCTGACGGCTTGGAGCCTGGAGCCTGTTTCGGATTCTGTCTCCCTCTCTCTTCCCCTCTCCCGCTCACACTGTGTCTCTTTCTCTCAAAAATAAATAAACATTTTATTTATAAACATCCTCGTGTTTGGGGCTCCTGGGTGGCTCAGTGGGTTGAGCGTCCGACTCTCGATCTCGGCTCAGGTCATGATCTGACCATTCATGGGATCAAGGCCAGAGTCGAGCTCCGTGCTGAGCGCGGACCCTGCTTGGGATTCTTTCTCTCTCCCTCTCTCTCTGCTGCTCCTTCCCCGCTCGTGCACGCTCGCTCTCTCTCTCTCTCTCTCTCTCTCTAAAAAAAAAAAAAAAAAAAAAAAAGCCTCCCTTCAAATACTATTTGAAGACTATTGGTCCCGGCGCCTGGTCAGCCGTGTCATGCTGTGTTCTGGGCAGCAGTGAGATGGATGAGCCCACGGCCCTGCCCTCCCCTGCCACCCCTCCGTCTCCCCTGCGCCCTGCCGGCCCCACTCAGGCCTCCTCCGGGCTCCTGCAGGCCTTCCCCCTGCTTTGGAACAACTGTCCCCTCCTCTGCCGCTTCCTGTCCCCGGGGGAGTTCTTAGGGCTCCGCTGAGAAGCCACTCCCTCTGGAGAACCTTCCTGAACTTTCTTTCCCAGATCTGTCTCTACTTCTGTAGCCCATGGGTTTTTCTTTTTTACTTTCCCGGGCAGCTGTAGGCTGCGTCCATCCGTGTCCCTTTGTGTCTGTGGCCCACAGCTCCGAGGCAGCTCTTGGTAGGACCCCAGTAAATCCGCTGATGGCCCCTGCGGGGTTGGGGGGGGGGGGGTGCCGTCCTGCCTGGAGAGCCCAGCCCTGCCCCCTCCCCTGGCAGGGGCTTGTCAATGGTGCTTTTGTGGCAGCTGGACCAGTGGCCTCCAGAACGTTCCCTAGCTGCTGCATCAGCTTGAAAATGTTAAGACAACAACTTCGTCCTCCTCGCTCCCGGAAAGAACCCGTTTGTAAAGATCTCCCGGCGTCCCGTGACAGGCAGGCCGCGCAGATGAAAACGGGCCTGTGGGTGCCAGTTCTCGCTCCGCATGGCGCTGGGATGTGTGGACGCTGATGGCGTGCACGTTATTCATTCGTTTGTGCTTCGGAAAAAGAGCTCTGCAGCCTGCCGAGTGCCAGGCTCCACTGGGTGCTGAGAAGACAGCGCACAGCAGGACGGACAGCAGCCCCCTCTCGTAGCACAGAGAGGAAACACTTAGCCAGGGGACAAGTGACAGAGGCCAGACCGGAGCTCGGCAGCGAGGGCCGGGGGACGCGCTCTGGAAAGGCGCTATCTGAGCCTAAGGGGAAGAAGAGAACTCCTGTGAGGGCGTTAGCAAGAGTCTGCTCCTTGGCGAGGGGGTCCCAGGAGTCATTTAAGGGAGAACAGTCCCCTTGCTCTGGTCCCCAAGGCTGTGACCTGGGGCCGTAGGACTGGAAGCACCTGGCTCCTCGCCGGAAAGCCGGCCCCACACGTCCCGGGGCTGCAGACGGCCGTCCAGCACCGAGGGCCGGAGGCCGTGCTGTCCTTTCTGAGGCGTGTTCACAGAGGCGGGGCAGGGCCCGTTCGGTGTCCCCCTGGACAGCAGGATGTCCCCTCAACAGACTTGCCTCACCAAATGGTTTCAGTGCATCGGCTCACACAGGACCCGGTCCACCTCTGGGCACCGTCCAGAGTTTCTCCTTCCCTTTGTTCTCCTTTTGGAAGGAACTGGGCGCTCCGACGTCCTCCCTGAGCACGGATAGGATGGGCTTTCTCTTCGGAAAGGTGGCAGGAAGGAGCCGGGGCCAGCAGGGGTCTTGGGCTTTGTACCCAGAGCTGAGGTCAGAGGTCGGGCTCTCCAGCAAATGGGGAAGAAAGCAGAGAGGAGGCGTGATGCTTAAGAAAATCTCAAGGTCTTTGCGCCGAGAATCCAACCATGAAATAAGAAACCGACGCATTACCTGTCCAAGGGATTCTCTAGCTGCTTAAGGGTGGGTGGGAGGGGCGAGAAAAGGGAAAGAAAGCAGAGACATTTGGTTTTCCAGAGAGTCTGATTTCAGAGGTAACAGTCCACACACAGGAAGTGGGGAGGCCGAGTCGTGCAGGGTCGAGGGGTGCGGGCGCCTCGAAGGGGGCCGCCGATGTCCGCGGACCTGGGCAGTGCTGGGCTGTAGCCGGGCTGAGCTTCTGGATGGATTTCAGGGCCACTAATCATATCGACGGGAGAGGGGAGGTCAGACGCTTTGGGTCCCTTTTGGGCCCCGTAGGGATCAGCTGGTCTCCTCGCGTACGTGTGTGTGCACGTGTGTGTGCATACGTGCACGCGTGTGTGTGCCTTTCTCCTGGGTGCCCACAGCTACTGCCGGTGTCATTTTCAGGCATGAAAATCTAGAGCCAGTGACTCGGGACAAAGTAGCCTGAGGCTGACGTTGTAACCGAGGGGGAGGGGCAAGACAGCAAACAAGACAAGGGCCCCAAAGTCTGGGGAGGGAAACAAAGCCAGGGGAGGGAGAGGAGGGCAGAGGTGATAGGATGCTGGGAGGGGGAGGGAGCAAATACCAGAACGCCTGCCGATAAGCCAGTGCGGTGGAAGGGAATGAACAGGGTAGATGAATGAATGAATGAGTGAGGGAATGAGTGAGTGAATCCTGGGTAAACAAGTGAATGAGCGCCCCCTCCCCCAACCAGACATCCTGGTGCAGAAGAGCCTGAGACACCTCCTCCAGGGGGCCCGCCACCTCCCGAGCATCGGCCTGAGTCCAGGGCTCCCCAGGGGAGGTGGTTGGGTCCGACGCCCCCAGCCCTGTGCACGCGGTCGGGCGGCGGCGAGGCTGACACGGAGGACCCGGGTGCCCTCGGGGAGCCCTGGTGGGCTTGCTTTCGGGGCCGGCTGGAGAGCTCTGCCCCCTCCACTCAAAACCCGCGTGACCCGCTCTGGTGAGTGGAGGCGCTCTGTCAGAACCTCGAGGAATGTGCTCCGTCGGCTCTGAGGCAAAGGGGGCCTTCTCTCAAGTGGTGCTGGAGAGAGAAAAGTTCAGCAGGTGGGTCACTTTCCCTTAAACGATAAAAGGGCCCAGCGGAAGCCCGTAGACCCCACGGGAGGTCAATGGCGTCCGAAACCGTCACGCGTTTCCTGGTGAAGAAACTAATTCGGGTTCCTTGCGGAAGCTTCCGGAAACGCAGAAGGATACCCGGCAGAAAGCTTTGCAGCCAAGCTCTCCGACACCTAGTCCCTGACCCCGCGCGGCCCGAGCCCCGGGAACGTGGCCTGTCCGAGCTGGGACGTACCGTCGGGGCAAAAGGCACCCCGGGTCTCGAACACGCGTTAGGGGAAAGAAACGTAAAATATCTCGTTAGTAACTTTTGTATTGATCGCCTATGGAAAAGATGTTACTTTTCCGTGAAACAGGCTGCGTGAAGTCTTTTACTAACTGCCCCCGATTACTTTACGCAGTGATGTGGCTACTGGAATATGTCCGGTTACCTGCACGGCTCACATCACGTTCCCATCGGCCAGTGCCGTTCTCTGGGGTCCAGGAAATCCCTCCTTTCAGAGAAGTTCCTTCCGGAGGATGAGGTCTGCGGTTCATATTCTGATCGCCGGGGTTGGGTCGGGGAGACGGGCTGACTTGTTGCTGAGGCCCCTGCTTTCCGTGCTCGCTCGTATGTCCCGCAAACATCATGGGCAACTGTGCCCGGCCGGGCCGGCCCCGGGGTGTCCGCCCGAGAGAGGCTTGTGGCCCAGCAGCTCGGCGCAGGACGGAGACCCTGGCCCGTACCAAAGTCACGTACGTGTGAAGGGCGTGACCAAGTGAACGTCAGGGTTTCCAGGGGAAGGCCATTCCGGGCCCCGCGAAAACCTGGAAAGGTCGCTTATTCCTGTCCCTTATTTCCAGTCCCCCAGGAAAGCATCAGAATCGTCCCATAAGGATCCCCAAGCCTGGTCATCTGTCCAGGGGGCTCTGGGTCTGCTCGATCCTTGGGGAAACTCTATGAAGCCACACACGTCCAAGGGGATTGGCTCCAGCCCTAGCCAGAGCCCGTGACGTCAGGGTCCAGCCTCCCTGGAGATGGGTCCTTAGGGAAATTAAAGGGCAGCATGGGGGGGGGGGGGCACTGACCCCAGGGGAACGACCGTGCACGTGTGATGCATTTACTCTCCCAACACCCACGCGCGCACACACATGCACACACGCGTGCCCCCTGACACACGTGGAGGATGCAGGGCTGCGTGGGGCGGGGGGGATGTTCACGCGCTCTCAGCAGGGCAGGGGCCCCGGCTCGCCCCCCAGCTCCGCAGCCCGGAGGCCTCCCTGCCCTCACCCCGAGCGAGCACCCCGTCCTTGTCTGTCAGAGCCTCCCGTCCACCTGGAAGGCAGCACGCGGTCGGGAGGCAGCCTCCGCGCGTGCGGAGTGGTTTAGGCTCAGGGGACGGCAGTTCAATTCATGTAGGTGAGATGGGCGTGCTTTGTCTTCGCCGGGAGCTTTGGTGCAAGGGACTCCCCCCTGCCCCGAGCAGGGCAGTCTGAAGCTCTTCCCTTCTTTCAAATCCCGGGGAGAACAGTTAAAGCAGAAAAGGAGCTTCTGAGGCTTTGCTTTTGAGAAGCAGGGGCTGGCGGGCCATGACGCGGAGTTTCCACACCGCTGGGCAGGGGGGTCTGGCGGCTGGCTCGGCCTCGGCCTCGGCCTGCGGCAGGGAGGGGGGCTGTCCCTGTCCCCAAGCCCCCAGAGCGGGGAGGGGGGGCGGGGTTTCTGAGGCCCAGGCATCTGTCGTGAGGATTAACGCTGTGATTCCCAAAGGGGCGCTGGGGAGGAGGGAGACTCAGGCTGGACTTCCCCCCACGCTTCCGAAGGAAGGACCCCGGGGTTGGAGGGTAGGGGACGGCTGTGCCAATCTCCTTGCAGACGGCTGTAATGACCGTAAGAGCTCGAGCTGATGTCTGTAGAGGGCTCAGCACGGTGCGGGCTCACAGCAAGCCCCGTGCCACTGCTTGTTAAATAAATAAACACGAACAGGGAAATCTGTGATGTGCTGAGGACTGGAAGGGGGTGAAGGGTGGAAAGAGAGCAGAAACGAGCCCGAGTGCCGGGACGGAGCCGGGAGCGGGGCCAGCAGAGGAGAGTGGCACCAACTGAGCCGGAGCAGAGAGGCTTCCGGGAGGAGGCGGCGGCCGGCTGAGCTGGCCGGGCTCTAACCCAGCCGGGCGTGCTCGCGGGGTTCTTAGGAATTCTCAGAAGGCAGGCACGGGTTAGCAAAACACACGAGGCGTCTGAAAACGCCTGATCCAGGGATCAGACAGAACTTCATGCTCTGGCCACGCTCCAGAACTCGGGCCTGGCGGGGTCTGTGCCCGCGGAGTCTCCCTCGCCGCCGCTCGGGGCTCTGACATCATGCGAGGGAAGGAAGTGACAATAGCCCCGTCTCCTGCCCACCCTATCTCAGCTGTCAGCTCCCGGGCACGTCTTCCCCGGGGGAAATGACACCCCGAGGCGCATTTAGCGCGTGAGGTCATACACCTGTTTGGCGCGTGTCTTTCTGGCGGTCGCCCACCGGACCCTGGAAGGGGCGTGGGAGCGGGACGGGGCCGTTGGGCTCACCATAGCCCTGACTCATGAGTGGCTCACTCCTTCCGTGCTGTCTTCCCCACCCGGCTGCCTGCGTGAGTCAACAACATTTATTTAGCACCGCTGAGTGCAGAGACGGGTACTGGGGCGAGGGCTGTCCTGCTGTGGGGACCGCCAGAGCCAGCACGACCCCCTCCACCGGCTGCGGGCAGCCCGAGGGCCACGTGTGCATTTTGTGAAAACAAACTGAATCTCCTGCTTCATCGGTCTAGTCCCGTGTGTGCACGCGTGCATGCGTGTACGTGCGTGGGCGTGTGTGCGTGTTGAATTCACGGAACGAGCCCTGGTTTGCGGGGTCAGGAGAGCTAGATGGAAAGGCAGATCTGCCTCCCGGCCGGGGCCTGAAGCCAAGGACATCACCTCTCCCGGCCTCTGCCCTCCCATCTGAGGACGTGGGTGGTAAGATCAGCCTTGCGGGTCTTGAGAGGCAGGCAGGGGCCAACGGGGAGCCTGGGGACAGTGGTTCTCACCTTGGGGGGGGTTGCCCCCCACCCGCCCCGCCCAGGGACATCTGACGATGTCTGGAGACATTTGTTGTTGTCACACTGGGAGGGAGGCTGCTATCGGCATCTAGTGGGCAGAGGCCAGGGATGTCGCTGACCTTCCTACTGGGCACAGCCTGGCTCCCCGGGACAAACAGCGAGCCAGCCCAGATGTCAGCAGCGCCTCCGAGAAGCCCAGCCCGAGGGCGCCCCGTTAGGAGAGGCCATCGCTCGAATAACCCTTGACCTGGGCTCACCAGGGCCTGGACGGGTGACCTGGGGCTCACCTGACCTGCCTCCCTTTCTAAAGCTTGGCCTGTTTACCTTTTCGCTAGGCTGCTGACGGCCGGGGGGTGCCCTGGCAGGTGCGGCTGGGCAGGGCACAGAGCAAGGAGTCCCTTCTCGTGGGCAATGGCAAGGAGGGGAAATAAATGTCGCTGGCCGGCCCCCTGAGCCTCTTAAAAGGGAGCTTGTCTTGCAGCTGACTGCGAGCTCGGCCCCCTGCCCGCTGCCCTGTCACCCCGTGCTTGTGCTCCTGGCGATTACTCAAATGTCGGCCAAGACGTGAGAGCATAACAGCGGTGGACATCACAACAGCCCGAGAGGGTAGCGTCGCGGCAAAGTAGGGCGAGCGCTGACGCCCGGAACTTCCCATAATGAAACGCACCATTTAGACCAATGAGACTGGGTTTTTACTAACTCGTGAGCGGGGACTTAATCCGGCTGGCGAGATCTGCCCCTCTGGGTTTTGAACGATGAGAATCACTGAGGCAAAAAGCAGAAAGTGCGAAACCAACGCACCAGTGTTTCCAGAGGTCCGGTTTACGAGCAGTTAGCGGCTCAGGGTAGAGACCCAGTCCCAGCAGGACAGCCGAGGCGGGAAACCGGGGAGGGAGGCCTTCCGACTTCCCTGGTTTGGGGGCAGGGGGCGGGGAATGCTGGTTTTCGTTTCGGATCCCCGAGATCCCAAGACCCACAGAGTCCCGGCCCGGGCCACAAGTGGCCCTGGGGACGGAACGAATCCATGCTGGCCTGTCCTCTCCGCTCTGCACAGAGGCCACCTTGCACGCCCCCCTCCGTCTGCTCGAGCGTTTCCACACTGTGCACCCGGCGGCCTGGGGGTCGGGAGAGGGCGCAGAATGCAAGGCCAGGGGCAGAGCAAGGAAATCGGCCGACGTGTGGCCGAGAAACGTGATGCCTTGCGAGCGCACACGTGTCCGGACCTGGCCACGTCATCAACCACGGACACAGGTGAAGCCCAGCTTCCTGGGCAAAGCCACAGAGGGGAGGTGGGCACGGCCTCGCCTGAGAGACTGAGCCCCACCCGGCATTTCCCAGAAGCGCCCAGCCGCTGCGCCCCAGAGCGCTCTCGGTCCGCAGTCGGGTGCCACTTCCCAGGCGTTGGGGACTCTCAGTGTCCCCAGGATGGAGGCATTCTAGTTTTTGCTCCTTTCTCCCAAATCATACCTCGTAGATGTTCACCTCTCCGAGTTCAAGAAATTCACAAACCCGAGCCTAAATGGGGGTGAGGGGTGAGGGAGCAGGGAAGGTCACGACAGTGACGAGACCAGCCTCCCCGTGCCAGGTGCTGAGCCGAACACAGCTTCACGCACCCGTGACTTTCACGGGACGGAGCCTCTGTGAGGCTGAGGGGGCCTGACGGAGATCACAGGGCCGGAAAGTGCTGGACCTGGAACCGGACCCCACCCCATCCCCCCACTCCGTCCTCTGTGATTCCAGAATCCACCCTGGGCATCAAAGCGTGCCGGTAACATCACCACCTCGGAGGACAGCTTTCTGGTCACTTCTGTAGGCCCTGGATGTTCCTCGGTGGCCGGCCAGCAGCTGTTGAGCATTGATTGTATGGAATAAACCCGGCGTAAAGTGAGGTGGAGGAAAGGGAGTGCTGAGGTCGAGGTGCAGAGTGGGTCTTAGGCTCGAGCGCTTGGGTGAGGGGCAATCCAGAAGGACTTCCCGGAGGAGGTGGCGCTCAGTACACCCCCCCCCCCCCCGAGGAACTAACAAGACGTGGGGAGGCAGAGGAAAAGGAGACTTCATTCCCCTGGGCAGGGTTGCCAGCGTGGCCCCCTGGGGGTGGGGGTGGGGGCCGAACCCGAGCACGGCTGCTCCTGGAGACCTGTGCCATCCTCTTGACGGGAGGGAGGGTTAAAAACATGTCCTGAGAAGCACCTACCTGCCTGCCTGCCTACCGTGTGCCCGGTCCCTGCGAATCCCGGGATGAGAGCCATCTAAGTCACCGTCCCTCCCTCGGGGAGGCAGTAGAGTGTCGTGCACGGACTCCAGGCCCCTTCCCTGGCCCTGGGAAGCCCTCACCCCCCCCCCGCCCCCCCCCTCCCGCTGCAAAGTGAGGACCAGACTGTGCCGTAAAATGGGACTGCTCGTGCCCGGTCACGGGACACTAAGCCTCCCGTAAATGGGGGCTCAGAGAGATGCTTGCCCCGGAGGAGGGAGCCGCAGAGGGAGCCAGGGCCAGCTGGAGAGGGTGGGCCCACAGGAAGCAGGGGAGGCTCCCCGGAGGAGGTGTCTGAGTGGTAGCAAAAGTCCCCCAGGGCGGGCATTCCCACTTCAACCCCAGGAGCCCCTCCCTCTCCCCCAGGCAAGGCGACCCCGCCGCCGCTGAGCAGGGCGAGGTTTGGAGACTTTTCCTGAAGGTGGGGGCTGTTGGGAGCGCCCCCCCCCCGCCCCCCGGGGGACGGGAGCGCCGCCACCCTCCAAAACTGCACGGGCGCCCTCCCGGGTGAAAAGAACACTTGGAGGGGGCCCAGGGACGGAGCGCTTTCTTCCTGTGTTTAAATTTCTTCGGAAACTCTGACCGCGCGGCCGCCGCCCCTGCCCCAGCGCGGCCCCGGCGGCCCCGGCGGCCGCCGCAGCAGCAGCCGCAGCGGCGCGCGGGGCCCGCAGGGGGGCGGCCGCAGCGCACGGGGCGCGGGCAGGGCAGGGCCGGGCGGGCGGCGGGCGGGGCGGGAGGCCCGGCCCCCTGCGAGCGCGCCAACGCTGCCCCGTCCGCCCCGCAGAGGCCGCCGGGGCCGTGGATGCGGAGGGCGCGCCGCCCGGCCGGCCGGGCGCACAGGCGGCCGCGATGAGGGTCAACGAGAAGTACTCGACGCTCCCGGCCGAGGACCGCAGCGTCCACATCATCAACATCTGCGCCATCGAGGACATCGGCTACCTGCCGTCCGAGGGCACGGTGAGTGCGGGCGGCCGCGCCCCGGAGGGAGGGCCGCTCACCTGCGCGCGTCCGGGGAGGGGGGGGGCGCGCCGGAGCGCGTGGGGGGGGCCGCCCCCCCCCCGGGGCACGGCTGGGCCCCCCGGTGGGACGCCCCCCCTGTCGTGGGGGCCGGTGGGGGCAGCGCCGTGGGGGAGGGGGGGAGCCGCCTCCCGCCGCCGGAGGGTGGCAGCCTCCGGCACCCCCCCCTCCCCCGGTGGCGACAGCCGCGCCCTTCTGGGGTTGGACCCTCCGGCGAGTCGCTCACCTGCTGGGGCACGCGGAATCCCCGGGACGCGCCGTGCCCCGCTCGGAGCGCTCAACACCCGGCAGCCAGCGAGGGGACGCCGGTGGCACCGGACTTCTTTCCGCGCCGGTCCCGTCCCCAGCCGGCGCCTGGTGGGAGTGGAAGCCGGCCGCGTAGGCTAGCGCCAGCTGGCCACGTGCTTGGGGACCCCTCTCTGGGGCCTGCTACCCCCACCGTTCCCTCTGGGGCCAGATCCAGAGGTCACGGGGACCCCTGGAGGGCAGAACTCGCCAGTGAGGGGGTTTGGTTTAAAGTTAGAAGGAAGTTTGCCCCGGGAGGGAAGGGCTGAGAGGGGCCCTCAGTGAGAGCAGAGGGGACCCCGGGGTGCTCACTCCCGACCAGAGATCAGACTCTCCTTCCCCCGCTCTTCCCTATAGCGGCTGCCGCTGAGGCCCCAGCCTTGTTTCTTGGCTCTGACCTTGCGGGGATGCAGGCCTGCCTCCCTAGCCCCGGACTGGAGAGCCCGGCCGGCGTTCAGGGAGGCCCCTGTGGGATGGGATCCTGGCAGGGCGGCTCTCAGTGTTCCAGGGACAGCAGACACCCTCAGGCCCTGCGCCCTCTCCGCACTGGGGTTTGCACAGAGATGCAGGGGGCATTGGGAGCGGGTGTTGATGGAGAGAGGGGTGTCTGTTTGGGATAAATACCACTGGCCTCAGAAGCTCGGAGCCATCGTTTCGGCAAAAACACCGTGTGCCCACATCGGGTCGGGCGGCGGGCACCCCCGGGGAACGAGACGGGGAACGGCACCCCTCTGGGGCTTTGTGAGTGGTGACGGGAGCGTGGCCCAGGACGGTGGCGGAGGGACCCTCCCGTAGAAGGGGCCGGAGCTGAGAATTAGCCCACTTAATCTTGACGACTCTGGGGGGCAAGCGCTGTTACTACGACCCGTGAGCACGCTGAGGCCGGGAGTGGGGTCACCCAGCAGCTGGGAGGAGAGCTAACTGGGACCTAGACACAGAAGCGGGTGTCATGGACAGCTTGCCAGAGGAACAAGCGTCCTGGGGAAGGAGCTGGTTCCACCCGTAATGGGGGTCGGGTGGGGCCTTCCAGACAAAGAGGTCTGTCTCCTGTGGCAACACCCAGAGGCGGGAGTGTGGGGGCACCAGTGAGAAGGCGCCAGAGATGATGCCAGCCAAAGAGGTGGAGAGGAGTGGGCATTCCAGAGGAAGACCGAATTCCCCTTGATGATGGGCTGGGTCTGAAATAGGGAGCCGAGCCCTTAACAACGGCCCTGGGCTCTGGAGTTGTACTTCAGGGGCCTGTTGCTTATCTGGATTCAGAAACTCTCTGTCTGCCCCCGACCCTGGCGGGGGCCACGAAATCTGCAAAGACTTGGCCCTTCGTTAGAGGTCTTCACGGTCTGGGAAGGCGTAGACAAGCCCCGACGAGACTGTCGCCTCTTAATTTGCACACGGCTCTTCCTATGGGCAGGTTTCGGGGCAGTCCCTGGGCTCGGAGGGCCGTGAATCAGGGGCACTGACCCCACGAGCAGGGTCCTGCCGGTGAAATGTCTACGGGGCGGGCCGGAAGCACGATGGGGAGAGCCTCCAAGGGCATCCCCAGCACAGCTCAAGCCAGTGACGGTTGGTCGGTGATTACCCTGAGTCACCCGGTGAAGGCCGGAGGGCGTGGGCTGGTCACAGAGTTCCTATCCGGTTCCCAGACGAGCTTGCATACGTGCCGCTGCAGCATGGATGGAGTTTAACTTGGCCATCGGGACTCCCCTCCCATGCAGGCTACACTTCCCAGCTGGAGTCCCCGGGCCTCTACTTTTCCTGCCATTCCCAGGTTCCAGGATAAGAGTCAGCTCGTTGTTTCTGTACCAAGAGGCGCCAGAAACGACTCAAGAGCCAGAGGCCAAGTTGGACGCAATTTATTTCGCTAAGTTTTCTTTGTGTTTATCTTTGAGAGTTTCTGCTTTCGTCCTGCTGGCTGTCGGCGGCCCCGGATC
Organism: Panthera tigris; assembly: GCF_018350195.1. NCBI lineage: Eukaryota > Metazoa > Chordata > Mammalia > Carnivora > Felidae > Panthera > Panthera tigris. The sequence continues at coordinate 111,173,612 of NC_056669.1, forward strand.
TGTATGCCCCGACAAGCCCAGACAGCCCCAGAGAGAAGTGCCCGGGCCTGGTGTCGACCTGCCTGGAAAATAAGAGGGCTTCTCTGTCGGCGACCGACCGGGGACGATCCGTGTGGAGGTGGTGGGGAGCGCCCGACAGTCATTTGTCGCGCGGGTGATCTAAGCTTTAACGTTTGGGGGAGCAAAGTGAAGTTCGAAAGTGAACGCGGAAAGAGTCCCAGAACCGAAAGAAACTTCGCAGGTGGCTGGTTTCCTTTTCCCCGTTTTAGGAACAAGGGAACGTAGCAGCTTCTCTTTGCCCCCAGTTAGACCTGCCCCGGCTTCGGCCATCTCACACGAACGTGTGACTTCGGCTCCTGGAGCTCCGATTCCAAGTCAGAAGCCAAATAAAGGAATTCTGGTCCTAGGCCAGCTCGCCTCTTCTGCCGTCTTCTCGGAGTTCGGGGAGAGAGTTTAGAGAGGCAGGTGTGGACCGGACGTAGGCTGCCCTCCCGCTGTCTGTGGCGCTTGGGGCAGGCCTGCCGTGGAGGGGACCCCGGTCCCCTGACATCCTCCGGTGTGACCTCAGGAAGTCGTTTCTTTTCCACCGTGTTTACCGTCCTCCTCAGGGAAGCTCCTTCCGGGAGCGCTTCCTGCCAGGCGCTCTGGGGATGATCCTTGGAATACCTTCAGATCTCCCGTGACGCGTGTCCGCGTAAGAATCCCGTGACTTAGGTCGAGGGGACGTTTTTGTCCCCACCTTACAGATGGAAAAACTGAGGCTCGGGGCTGGGGCGTGTGGTGTCACCGTTGCTGGCCCGGCTGGGTCTCAGCTCCGGTACCCTTGACCTGGCGACGCCCGCCGGGAATTGTGCAGAGCCCCAGCTCGGGTGGCCCTTTATGTATGCGTGCGCTCGTTCGTTCCTTAACCACGCATTCGGCGCCAGGCGTCAAAAAGCTGAATGACAGATCCCCCGCCTTCAAGAAAGGTGTGCCGAGGGGCCACCTGCCCCTTTCTCGAGGATACGGAGAGGAGAAGGTCTCGAGGCTTTTTTCAAGCTTTTTTCGCACTGGAAAGTTGCACATACAGTCTAACCCGTGACCTCCCTGCTGCAACTTAAATCTTCACCGCTTCGTCCCGTCCTGCACGAGAAAAGCACCCACTGCCCCGCGTCACGGAAGGGCCCCACGGAGACACATGGCCACCACGGCCGCCCCCGTGGCCTTACTCTGCGACTCCCTCTCCAGCTCCTTCTATAGCCAGCTCAGAATCGCTCTCTGATCTGCATACAGTATGGTAGGAAGGGAACCCACACCTTCTGTGTAAAGGTTGCTAAGCCCTTACACTTACTCAGATAGGACCGCCCCCATTTCATAAAACTAAGACCCCAACAGAGAACGCCCCTGGTCCACAACAAATCAGTGACCGGGCCAGGCCCTGAGAGAGATCAGGGACTCTCGCACCAGTGCTTTGGGCTGTCTCCTGCCCGTCCCCACGGGGCAGCCCACCGTCTTTCACTTGTGGTCCACTTGGACCATGGGATTGTTTTTCCCCTGCCCTCCCCTATTTCTTTATCTGTTCTTGTCTCAGTTTCCACTTACAGCACACTCCTCTTGTGGGTTCTTTATATGCCGGGGCCTGGTGTGAACTCTTTGTGTATAGACATGTTTAATCCTTCCAGTAACCCTTTGAGGGAAGTCGTGTTATACGAGGGGGGTTTTATTATTTCCCCTGGCCCTCATTTTGCGAGGAAGGTTCCAGAAGGAGCTACCTGGGGTAGCACAGCTAAGTGCTCAGCTGGTCTTGGAATGCAGGTAGAAGGGACAGCCATTCCTGACGGGGCCTCCGTGCCGCTCCCCCCAGGTGGAGGGAGATGTTTCAGGGACATTTTTTCTCTCCCCCAGACTACAAAGGCCCTGAAAGGTCACGATCGGGCCCCAGCAGACAGATGGTTAGTGTTCAGTTTTGAACCCGGTTAACTTTTCCCTGTCTCGTGTTGGTGGGGGATTCTTGGATGTCCCCAGACCCACTTTCCTGCCCTCTGACCTGACGGGCTCACTCTGAATTTCCTCCCCATTCACTACAGCTTTTTTTTTTGTCCACTTTGTTCAATACTAGGCATTATCCCAGCCACCCAGGAGCATTTGCAGGGCCCCTGGCAGGTGCCAAGCCCCTTGTGTGTGTAGCTGGTTCTAGATGGAGCTGTGTGAAGGGGGGTCCCTGGCCCGGCTTTGGGGATCCCACCGCCCTGCTCCTGGGAGTTAACACCTCGTGAGTAGATGGTCCCAAGACAGCCCCAGCCCAAGAGACTCCGCTGGCCGGAGTGACCGGGGGCCCCCGGAGCACTGGGGATGGGGACTGGCCCCACGTCCGGGAAGCAGGGAGGCACCTGCAGGGAGGGAACACGGCGTGTGCGGAGGCGAGGACAGGGGACACGGATGTCCCGACTCGGGCAGAGCCTGCGGGAGTGGGGAGAGGAAGCTAGGGAAGTCGGTACAGGCAGGTTAGAGAAGGCAGTCGGCCCCCGCAGCGTGGGCTGACCTCCTCCCACGGGTGAGCCTCCACCCGCTGTGTGGGAAATAGTCCTGCCCACGGTACCACAGTGCTCCCTCATCAGGTCAGGACTCAGTGAGAGGACGTGCCCTGAGCTCAGGAAGAGTGTCGGCCCTGTCCCAGTTACTGGGGGGGGGAGGGTGCCCTGGGTGTGCAGACGGGACTCGGGGCTGGGCTCAGCCTCCCTACCTGTGCTGTATCCCCCCCTGCCTCCCAGAGGAGAGGAGGAGAGCCGCTCTTTCCTGCCTCTCAGGACCCTGAAAAGAGGCTGGGGTCTTTGGCGGACGTGTCCCGTGCGGGGCTTGGCGGGGCTGGGACTCCCTTCTCCCCTCCTCCTCCCACCCTGCCCACGCAGGTGGGTCCCTGGCCCTTGCTCACCCACGAGTCTCCGGATGGACACCCGTAAGAGCAAGCCAGCTGGGCATCCACACTGCCAGGTCCCGTGAAGGCCACCTAGGTGACCCTAGATTCCCAGTCGCTGCAGGTGGAAATCGACCGCTCACGTCCAGCCACCTGCCGGCCCTGGGTGCAGGCCGCGCCCTGTCAGGCTGTGAGCATCCTGATACCAGCCGGGGAGACTGCGACTGGGGGGGGGGGGGCATGACGCCCCCCTCCCTAACCAGGGGTGAGGCCCAAACGCCCCTCTCCCTCCAGGTGTGCATCCATCACTTTGCCTCTCTCCCTCTCCTCTCTCCCTGCTGCCCCCGAGCCGGACATTTGGAAGGAAATGATCACACGGGGGCCCCCGCCCTCCAGGTGTCCTTGTTGCACCTCGGACCTAACACAGACCATCAGCCCTGATGGTCTCCTGACCATCAGGCTTCTCCTGACCACGTGCAAGGCCCGTTGGAGCCCAGTGCAGGGGTCGGGGGGCATCCTGGGTCTCCAGGCGACCCTGTGGGGAGACTCTGAGCACAGCTCTGTCCTCGAACCATGGGGCCTGGGGCCTGCCTTCAGCCACGTGCCAGGCTCACGCCCTGTGGGGGGGGGGGCCTCATTCTTGGCTGAAGGTGCGTGTCTAGGACTGATGGCAGGAATGGGGTGAAAGCCGGGAGGTCAGGTTGCAGGACTGAGGCTCGGCTCTGAGGAGAGCTGCTCACGAGGCTACTTCCAGCATGATTTTCTTTCTTTTCCCTTCCTGCCGAAGACCCGTTTGCTGATTAACCTGTCTGCCCTCAGCAACCAGCAAAATCCCACTGGAGTTCTAGAAATTCGCGTTGAGTGTTAGTGGCAGTGCAGCTGTGCTGAGGTTTTTAATGTGTTTTTAACGTTTATTCATTTTTGAGAGAGACAGAGCGTGAGCGGGGAGGGGCAGAGAGAGGGAGACACAGAATCCAAAGCGGGCTCCAGGCTCCGAGCCGTCGGCACAGAGCCCGACGCGGGGCTCGAACCCACGAACTGTGAGATCGTGATCTGAGCTGAAGTCAGACGTTTAACTGACTGAGTCACCCAGGCGCCTGGCGGTTTTAATTTTTACTCCTCAGTCCCCCATTTCTGTCTCGTTGGCCCCCTAGAGCCCCTCAGGCAGACAGGGAAACCGAGGCAAGCAAATCCATGCAGAGCAGCCCCTGTCAGGGCCCTGCCCCGACCCCTCGGCCCACCCCAGGGCACCCCCTGGTGCGGGAGCAGGTGGAGGCCACCTGGGAAGTGGAATTAATGCCCAGGAGTAGGTAGACAACCACCCAGGATGGAGCCCGGCTGCCCCAGGCCGTGACCCTGCCTGCAGCCCGCCTCTCTCAGCCCCTCCCTCCGTGCCCACCTCCCCTCACCCTCACTCTGGCCCCCGAGACGACCTCTCGGGTAAACCTCTGAACCCACGCACTCAACTCAGGCTCTGGCCTTGGGGGACCCAGACTAACACACAGCTAACTGGCGTCAGAGCTGGAACCGGGCCAGGCGAGGGCCCACGGCCATGCTGCCGGGAAGTTACCCTGCACGCCGGCCATCAAAGGCTGAGATCTGTAGGCACGGGACCCGAGCGCCCCGGCTGGGGACCCTGGGGAAGCGAATAAAGGTCACTTCCCCGGGTTGGAGGGGGTGGGTGGTCTTGCACTTTTTCTGGCCGCCTTTGCAAGCAGGCCGGGCCCTCCCAGCAAGCCCGCTCCACCTCCGCTGACCGGGAGGCCTCCCGAGCAGGGGTGGGGGGGTGGGGGGTCCGGCCCGGCCTCCCTGCATCCGTGACGGCGAACGTCCCCTCGAACGCCGGCTCCACGGAGACGGGGCCGCCGTGCGCCCACCCTGCCGGCCCCAGGGTGGGCGCTCGGGCGGTTAGGACCCCGCTCCCCTCCACGGGCCCGCCCCTGACGGTCTGACAGGGGTGATTTGTCCTCCCCTCGCAGCTGCTGAACTCGCTGTCCGTGGACCCCGACGCCGAGTGCAAGCACGGCCTCTACTTCCGGGACGGCAGACGCAAGGTGGACTACATCCTGGTGTACCACCCCAAGAGGCCCTCGGGCAGCAGGACCCTGGCCAGGAGGGTGCAGCACGGCGACGCGGCCCCCGCAGCCCGCGGCACCAGGCAGGACCAGCCGCTGCCGGGCAAGGGGGACGTGGGGGCGGCGGGGGGGCCCGAGCCCCCGATGGACTACCATGAGGACGACAAGCGTTTCCGCAGGGAGGAGTACGAGGGGAACCTCCTGGAGGCCGGCCTGGAGCTGGAGCGGGACGAGGAGGTAACTGTCCCCGCTTCCTGTGGGCGCATGGGGTGCGCAGGCCGGCCGGGGCCCCGGCGCCGTGTCCAGAAGGCAGTGCGGCGAGGGGTCCTCCTGGCTTTAGCCCGCTCTCCGACAAGGGCCGACGCAAAGGCCACTCCTGTTAAGGTTGGGCAGAAATCGCTTGTTCGGGTTTGGGGGAGACCCCCCAGCCAGCAACCCGCACCCACCAGCCCCGGAGACACCTGCTCTCGGGGAGGGGCTGGCCTTCGGGGTCAGGGCATTTCCTGCTCTGGTCACGTCCTTCCCTAAGGAAGACGTGCCCCTCCCCAGGGACTGAGGATGAAGCTCTCCTGGAGACTGACCTCGGCCCTTCTGGGGCCTCAGTTTCTCAATCTGTCAGGTGGGGAGGTCAGTCTGGCTTGATCTCTGGGGGCTCTGGTGCTCTGAAATCCCCCGACCATAAAACCGTTTTCTGGAATGCCTGTTCCTGGCAAAGCCTGAGCATCTTTCGAAGGAAAGCGTTCTGGGGAGAATGAAAGGCTGAGTCACCCGGGGTGCAGGGCCGCCCCGGTGGCGGGAGGCTGGGCAGCGGCCGGGAGCGGGGCCTCGGCAGCCCTTGGGACAGTCGGTGCTTCCCTCCACTTCTCGGCAAGCTTGCCGTGCCCTCCCCTGCCAGCTCCTTAACCTCTCTGTGCACAGGGTGGTGGGGGGTTCCTTCCGCGAGCACTGCGGGGACAGGCCCCTCGCCCACAGCGCTGTCACCGTGCAGACTGGCCGAGAATGAGCAAAGGTCTCTGCGACACGTTAAGAGCAGCGCGAGTAGTCAGCAGGCGGCCTGAGGGAGTCGTGAGCCAACGGTGCGTGTTTAAAAGTTGGTTTCAGTTTGCCGCGTATCATCGAGAACCACCGCGTCCTTAAATGATGGATGCTTTGGGTCTGGCGAGAGGGACGCCTTTGGGGTCCTCCGACCAGCAAGCCAGTCGGTGGAGTCAGCTGGTGTGAACGCCCTTTCCCGACACGCTCAGAGTGCTGGCCCCGAATGCGTCCGGAAACGCGTGGTGGGGCCTCTCTCTCCCCTGACCTAGCGGTCGAGGGATCTCGTGCTGCACACAGAGCATTTCTCTGGGTGACTTTTCTCCTTCGGAGGCTCGGCTCCCTGGCGGGGGTTGATTTCTGCGGCTGGAGTGGTTCCCGTTGGAGGGGCCTGTGAGCTTTGATGTTCGGGGTCCTAAGGAGACTGCAGAGGGCTCTCTCGAGGGCAGGGCGCGCAGTGCCCGTCCCTTGGGATTTTCTGTCTCCTCACTTTGTCTGAGACCTGAGCCCTGGGCCGCTCAGAAGAGGGGAGCCGTCGGTGCGCTGACTTCCGGCACGTTCCGCCCGGCCAGCCCCGTGCTGTTGTCCGAACAGCGTGGCCACTGTGTGGGCTCAGCTCTGACGTGGCGCTTCGTAGCTGGAGGAGACAACGGGCTCCGTCGGAGGCAGGAGGGGCTGCTGGGCGAGCTTGGGCTCCGAGCTACCTGTGCCTGGTCCGTCCGCTAAGGGATGCGCTCCCTGTTCCCGTCATTCTTTCCCGACGACGGCTTCAGAGTCTTGTGCCCGGAAGGCCCCCCCCAGGTGTGGCAATGCGCACTGACCCCGGCCAGATCCCAGAGCCTTGGCCTGCCCTTCGCAAGGCTTACGGGGTCGCGTGGGCCTCACTTTCTCCATCTGTAGCGTGGAACGGCGGTCGTCTTTGTGTCAGTGGGTGATCGTGAGCAAAGGGCAGGGGCTTAACTCGAGTCTGGCACGAGGCAAATCCTGGGCTGTCGTTAACGTTAAATCACGTGTTATGGTTCATCTGGAGGAGGGGGAGGAGCCTTTCCAAGTCCACTGCAACACACATGCCTTTCTTGAAACTTCACAGGATGTGATCGTGACTTTGAAGTAGAAAGCAAACACAGAAGGGTGCCTGGGAGGCTCAGCCAGTTGAGCGTCCGACTTTGGCTCTGGTCGTGATCTCACGGCTCGTGGGTTTGAGCCCTGCTTTGGGCTCTGTGCTGACAGCTCGGAGCCTGGAGCCTGCTTTGGATTCTGTGCCTCCCTCTCTCTCTGCTCCTCCCCCACTGACGAAAGCACTCTCTCTCTCTCTCTCTCAAAAGTGAAAAAAAAATTTTTTTAAATAATAATAAAAAAAAGGAAATGGAGATATGGTAGTCACTGTCCCACAAAAGATCCGGTTTTCCCAATAAGACCTAAGAATTTCATTGAAAGTTTTGCCCTATGGCTAAAAGAGGTTTTTCAGCAGTGGATGTGGGTCGTTTTAAAAGCGAAAGCAGCACCGGGCGGCTCCAGTCTCCAGCGGCTGAAGCCAGGCCATGTCGTCTCCCTCCCGGGGTCCCTCGAGTCATAAACCGTGTTCTACGAGGGCCCCTCTCACCCCCGAGCTTCCATCGGAGATGGCCAGGGCCCAAGGCGGTTGGCAAAACCATCCGCCCGCCGCAGCCTGGTGCCTCCCCCCGCCCTGCTGGACACGGGCAGAACCAGAATCTGTTCAGAGACCGTCTGGGCGCAGCCGCTGAGGTGTGTGCCGGCCCCTGCCAGCGTGATTAGCAGACCTCGGCTGTCGCCTTGATTTCAAGGAGAGACGTCCTGGCTAATGAGTCACTCCCGGGGGTGTGTGTGCTCCGATTACAAGGAGCGAAGGGTGGCAGTTTTGGAAATAGGATAGCCCCCAGGAGAACCCAGTTGTGCAAGCTGACCCGATTGGAAGCGGCACCGGGGCTTAGGTGCGCTTTCCTGGTGAGAAAAACCTATGCGTTCCATCAGATACTGAAACGCTCGCGAGGTGGGGAGTCACTCTTCAAGGAGGGGCTTCTGCCATGCCCCAGTGGCGCCCCAGGTCCCGATCACCAAAACGCTTCAGAGGTTTCAAGACGTCCTCAGGAGCCAGTATCACTCCTGGTGGAGAAACCCTACATCGATAGCCTGGATGAGGAGGCAGAGGAAAAGAGGGAGGGAGAGAAATGGGGCGGGGGGCGGAGGGCAGGGAGAGAGAACCTCAAGCAGGCTTCCCAGCACGGAGCCCTACGCGGGGCTTGATCCCATGACCCCCGGATCATGACCTGAGCCGAAATCAAGAGTGGGACCCTCAACCGACTGAGCCGCCCAGGTGCCCCGGAGGAGGGCCCCTCTTGCACTCTGCTGGCCCAGCCTTCTGCGGCCACGACCGGGCAGCTGCGCAGAGGTCACCAGGGCACGGACGTGACCTGCCTTTGCTCCGCGAGAGGCCAGCGGGCGTGCAAGGCCGCACTGCTCCTGGGCAGAATGTGCCCCCCAATGGGGCCTTTCTCCCAAGTCAGGAGGTTTATTGCTTTGAAGACGTCCTGGGATGATGTCCTAGGGACGCGGACCGGTTAGTGCCCTGGGGCAGCCCGAACAAATGACCACAGATTGAGTCTCACGGTTTGGGGGACCAGATGTCCGAAATCGAGGTTTCGGCAGGGCCGTGCTCCCTCTGAAGGTTTCAAGCGCAGGGTCCTTCCTGCCTCCGTCAGCTTAGGGGGCCCCCGCATCCCTGGGCTGTGGCCGCGCCCCTCCAGCCTCCGCCTCCGCGGGGCCGCCTTCCGTGTGTCTCCTTTGCTTGTAAGGGCCTGCCCTCCCGCGCTGTGACCACGTCTTAACCTGAGCACATCTGCAGAGTCTTATACCCAAATAAGCTCCCGTCTGAGATTCTGGGCTTAGGACGTGGACGTCTCTTTGGGGGGACGCCACGCACCCACTGCAACAGCTGAGGCTGCGCTGGAGCGGGCATCTCGGGGGTGGCGCGGTGCCCGCGGCGGGCAGGAGAGGCGTGGCTCGTGGTTGGGGGCAGATCGGGGCAGGTGGTCTGGAGGGCGGGGTCCGGCCTCGGGCAGGTTGTCCGGCTGCAGGGCCCGGAGACGCACAGGGACGCTCGGGGTGGGGGGGGGGTCCCGTCGGGATGCTCGCTCCGACTCAGCAGGCCGGGGGCGGGCCTGAGCAGCGTCTCTAACCAGCTCCCAGGGTGCACGGTGGCTGAGGAGCCCGGAACGTACTTGGAGTTGTGAGGAGCTGGCAGGCCTTTTCCTCCATGAGCCAGCAGAAGCATCCCCCGAGATGGGCCCCCCAGTGTCCACGCGAGCCCCCCGCCGTGCACTGTTCGGTCCCCCAGAGGCAGCCCCGGACAGAGACCCCAGCAGTGGCTATGCTGGGCCGAGGGCGCACGGGGCACGGGAGACACACTGTCGCTCACACCCCCCCCCCACCCCGGGTACGGGACAGTAAAGGTGGAGCCTGTGGCCGGGGGTCCCCCATCTTTCCCCTCCGCACTGTCCTCCCCCAGGCACCGTAGGCTCCGAGGAACCCCATTTGGAAACCACGTCCCAGACGCCGGGAAGGGAGAGACCCCGGGGCGGACAGGCCTCGGTGCCGCGATCCGGAGGGTGGCCCCACACGTCCGTTTTGGACACGAGGTTCAGGAGGGCTCCCGTGTCAGAGGCCCCAGGACGGCATGACAGGAAGTGGCGGGAAGGGAGGGCGGTGCCCGCCCCCTCCCCACCCACCGCAGCGGGGCCAGCGTCCGGGCTTCCCACCAAACGGAGGACAACGTTTCCTTGCCACTGAAACCCGTCAGCGTTTTTCAAGTCTGGCCTCAAAGCCTGCCGGACATTATTTATGTCCGCGGGTCACTGCCGAGAAGGCCACGCGCTCAAGTCCCGGCTGTGTGTGCTGGGGTGGCTGGGGCCCATCCTGCCCCGGGGTTGAACTTGACCCTGGTTTTGGTAGAGCTGTGGAGGCCACGGACGCAGGAACCCTGTCACGTCTGTTTGCTTTCATGCTGCTGACGGGGGCTCACCTCTGCACCCAGGCCGGCCGGCCGGCGCTTCTCGGCATGCCTGCCCCAGAGCTGACGTGGCCCCCGAGGCAACGGTTTCCCATCTTTGTTAGCGTGGATGTTGCCTTTCAAAAGCGAGTCAGGAGGAGTGGCTGCTGTTTCCAGACGAGCTTCGGGGGTGCACAGTGCGGCGGGGAGGTCGGCCTCCGAGCTCCCAGTGAGGCTCAGACCCGCTCGGCCGGGGCAGCCGGGGGGCTTCTCCTCTCTGGGCCTCAGTTTTCCCGCCTGTGAAATGGGGACGATGGCCCTTCCCTCCTCGCGGAGTGCTGGGGGAAGGCTGGAAAGCAAACAGCTCCTTGCCCGCAGCCCCCCGGGACCCCTCCCGCCCGACGGGAATCAGAAGGCATATCTGGGCAGGGCAGGGTCCTCTGGTGCGTGGGGACCCCTCGTGCACCACACTGACACGAGGTGACTGTGGCTGGTGGTGGGAAGGGTTGCCGTGGTCCCGGGAGAGAGAGGTGGGGGGGACAGAGGATCCAAAGCAGGCTCTGAGCTGTCAGCACAGAGCCCGACGCGGGGCTCGAACCCACGCGCCGTGAGATCGTGACCCGAGCCGAAGTCGGACGCTTCACCGACTCCTCTGACCCTCCCCTTGCAGGCAGGGAGGATCTTCAAACACGTTTGCTGAGCGTTAGGGCTCCTTATGACATGTTTTTGTTTCTGGAAGTTCTGCTTGGTTCTTTCCCAAATTGGCTGTGTCACTTTTTCCGTGGTTTCCTGTCCTTTGCGGGACCTTTCTGACTTGACGTTTATTTCTTTGAACGAGGTAAACATGGCTGGTTTGTGATCCATGTAATCCTTTCTGTGTCCCCTGGCTGGGGGGGGGGGGGGGGGAAGGACTTGTGCACGTTCTCCCCGGCCGCCTCTCATCCTGGGGCGCCTCGCCCTCTCGTCCGCCGGCCCCTGCCCTTTACATGCCCGGGGGCCCCCAAGGCCTGGGAGGAAGGGGCCCTTGTCCGGAGAGGCTTGGGGCTTGTCTGCATCACCCATCTGAGGGCGTTACAGCTGGAACCACCTTGAACCAAGGTCACAGGCTGAGGTCCCCGGATGCACTGGATCCGAGGAGTTTGGGGGCCAGGACTTTTCAGGGCGATCTCCACCTCCTCCCCTCCCCCTTCTCCTGCTCTGCCCGGCACCACGACCGCCTTCCCTGCAATTGCCCGTGTGTGGAGGGGGAGGGCCCTTCCTGGGGATCTCCAGGGGTGTCCAGCTCCCCAGGGGGTGGGCCTGGGGCCGCCCTGGGAACGGCCCAGCCTTGGTCAGCCTTCTGAGCCCATCAGCGCCCTGCTCTTACCCCTTGAGCTCCTTTGAGGCTGTGACGTTCATTTTATTTACTTTTTGCCTTTCACAGAACAAGGACCGCAAATGACTATTTTTGGTGATTTATTTATCACTCATTCCCTCAGCACACCAGGCCTTGGGGCAGAGCCCGTGTCAGGGACTGGGGGTACAGATGCCCCCCGCCCTGTCCTCGCTCCCGTTCTCGGCCTCCCCCCAGCTCACCTGAGCTTTGATTGGTGGCAGCGGTGTGATGGTGTAGGAGGCGTGGTTGCCCCAGTGCACGACGTGACCGCTCCTCCTGGACAGCATAGACGTGGTCAGCAGAGAGACTGTGACGCGGGGCATGCCCGTTAGCGGACCACACGCCTGGTGACGGAGGGTGACTCCGGGACGCCATGTGGGTGGGGGGCAGGTGTGAACCCATCAGGGTCGAGCTGCCCCGAGCCAGGGCACGGCGGTACCTGCCAGCGGGTCGGGGAGGGGACTGCCCCAGGCTGCGCCCTGCGGGTGCTCGGCAGGGGTGGCCTCGCCCTCCTCCCCCCGGCCCACTCGGCAAGCGTCATCGAGCACCTGCTTCAGGGACCCAGGGCACCAGGCACCCTCTCCGTCCCTAGGATCAGGGGATCCGTGGTCAGCCACGCGGACATCTCTGGCCCAGAACCAGTGTTCCAGGTCACATCCGTGCGGGACACTGGTGCCGACCAGAAGAGCAGACAGACACCCGTGCCGCGGAAAATGCGCCTGGCAGAACACGCGGCACCGGGCGTCACGGGCCACGAAAACCTATTTGTGGCAGAGAACAGGACCCCTCCCCGAGGGCAGGCCCGGCATTCCGAGGGCAGGGTCTGGAGGGGGCCTGTGCCAGGTGGGCGTCGCGAGGTCCTCGTCGGGAGCTGAGGCCCGGGTGGTGGTCGGGGGGCCAGCCTGAGCCCCTCCTGGGCTTCCCCTTCCGGACTGAGCTCAGGCGTCCCTGCTGGGGACAGCAGAGCCAGCGCCCGTGGAGCCGGGGCAGGGTCAGCACACAGGGAGGGAGCTGCCGTGGAGACCTTTCTGGTGCCACCAGCACCCTGGGGACCCTCAGTTCCCTCAGTCAGTTCCCTGCGGCAGCCAGAAAGGTGCCTGCGGGGCGTGAAGCGGCCTGGGGGTCAGAGGGGGGCGAGGAGACGGTGCTGCCCGGAGCGCTCTGGGGAGCCAAGGGCAACCAGAAACCGCCCATGCCTGGTCCTTGCTGCCGAGAACCTTCCAGCAATCCCCGAGCCCTCAGCTGCCGGAGGAGGCCGCGACCAGATGGCGGCCGTGGGGATGTGGGGGGAGCCCTTGCGGCGCTCAACCTCCGCGAGTCCCCTGTGGGGATGTTATTTTGTTTGGTTTGTGACTTTCTGCTTCCTTCTGAAAGGAAAGTGCTGGAAACAGTTCTGGCGAGGTCACAGCTTTTGCGAGTTTGGCTCAGAACAGAGACTTGAACGTCCTTGGTTTGCGCCCGGAGAGCTCCTGGCCAGGTGGGCATGTCCTCGGCTTGGGCGCCGGGGGCCCTGCCCCTGCCCCTGCCCAGGACAGCGCCAGGGGCCTGCGGGCGCTCCCGCCCCTCGCTGCTCCGGGCATCCGGCTGGGGAAACGGGGACCCGGCCCTCTGGCGCTTTCTTCCCGCTGGGGGCGGACTGCGGTCAGGCCGGGCACCACGTCCGAGAACATCCCACATGTGTTTTTTCCGAACTGGTCACACGGCCCCTTTCCCAAATCCCGCCAGATGTTTCCTGGGAGAGACCTCGTTGCTCACGTAAACAGAGGAGCGTGCTTTCCCAGGCAGGCCGGCCACAGGCACCAGCTCCTTCGTCGCTATCCACACAAATCTCCGTGGGACTTAGGAGAGTTGATTTCGGGTCTTTGCGGGTGGGTGAGCGGTGCCCAGAAATAGACCCGGGTCTGTGACACGGGAAGACAGCCTCCTGCTGCGTGTGGGCTGTTGACGGTCACTCATCCCCCCCCCCCCCCCCCCGCCCCGGGTGCCCCGCGGGGTCGGCCCGCGCCCGTGAGTCACCGGGATCCGGGGCCCTGCGGCCTCTCAGATCTCGGTGCCCGCCGGGGCTTCCCCGGGCTTGCTGGCCAAGGGCGCCCGTGCACGTTAGCCGCGTGGCCTCGGCTGCCCCGTGGCCAAGGGGAGGCGTTCCTGAGCAGAAGTAACAGAGTGACCTCTCCTGCCCGCCGGGGGGCTGGGTGGGGACGCCAGGGGCACCAGGGGCTGCCCTGAGGATGCAGCAAGTCTTATGCTGCAGAGATTTGCAGATGGGGAAACGGGCTCAGAGAGGTTGAATCACTCGCCAGAGACACACAGGGTTGGGACAGGGTGCTGACTCGGGCCGCCCAACCTCAGGACCTCATCCGGTGCCTGCCGGACCCGCCGGCCCTGGAGGAGGATGGGGGCTCCGCTCCCCAGAGCCCCCTGCGCTGGGTACGGCACCCTGGGGCCCCTGAAGCCCTCACCCGTCGGGCCTCTGTCCCGAGCACCCTGGTCCTGGCTGGTCGCTCTGAGGCAACTTCAGGCCCCAGCTCCTGGGCCCAGGCTTCTTGGAAGCTCCTCTGACCACGTAGACAGGCTCCCTGCACAAAGCCCTGCGGGGCTCAGAGCTGCAGCTCTAGACCCGCGTGGCGGGCTGAACGGTGGCCCCCAAAGCCGCGTCCACCTGGCACCTGCAAACGTGACTTTGCTTGGAAGAAAGGTCTTTGTGGATGGAGTTCAGGGTCTCTGGGCAAGACGACCCGGGATTTAGGGCGGGCCCTCCACCCAATGACAGGTGTCCTTAGAAGAGAAAGGAGGGGTTTGAAACATGGAGGCACACAGGTGAGGCCACGTGGTGGCGGGGGCGGGGGCCAGGCAGGACCTTCCCGCTCGAGCCTCCGGGCGGACTGTGGCCGCGAGGGCAGCTCGGTTTAGACTTCCGGCCCCGGAACCGTGAGAGAACGAATCCGCGTCGTCTTAAGCCGCGCAGTGCGTGTCATGAGCCTGCCCGGGGTCCCCAGCTCCAAGACGAGGACAGCAGTGAGGCCCAGCCCCACCCCCCAGGCTTGTGTTCGGGCTGAGTCCATGCACACCCGTGCGCCAAGCGGGTCTCAGCACCGTCACGGTCGTTCCTCCTGTGTCTGGCTTTCGTCCCCTCACTGGACGAGCACGTGTGGGGCGCGTGCGCCGTGCCCGTGGGCAGTGGGGCCGGGAGGCCGAGGCCCCTGAGCGGGACCGGCCCTCGTGCTGGGGCAGCACAGAGGAGGCCTGTGCGGTGGCACTGAGGCCAGGGTCCCGGACAGGACGACTCCCCTGGCCCCCGAGGGGAGTGGGGGCTCTGGCAGAGGAGGGGCGGGCTGGGATTCCGCCAGAGGGCATTTGCCCCCCTCTCTTGGGATGGGGAGGAAGCCCCAGATGGAGCTCGGCGTCGGGGAGGGCCCCCTTCCCCGGGCCGGGTGCAGGTGGGGTCCGCCTGTCACTGTCTGTGCCAACCTGGAAGCTTTGCCTCCCGCCGCCCAGCTGCCCGCGTTCTCCTGGGTTCCTGTGAATTTCGGCTTCGCGGGCTGGTGGGCGGGTGTATTTGGCCCACGGAGGATGTTCCTCTTAGCATCCTTCCCCACGTGACTTTGGCCCCATTGTTTCTCCCCCCGAACCTGCAACAAAGCCACGCGCTGTGCCCACTCCCGGGCTGGGGACGCGACACGGAGCCTGGGCCCGAGTCTGGATGCTGGGCTCACGCGGGTGACACCCTCCCTTCCACATCCTGGGCCCCTTTTGCCAAGACTCCCGGTCGGTCCCCTTACGCCTCAGGACCGTGGAAAGGAGAGCCGGGCGGGACCTCTGGGGCAGCCCGGCCTTTGAGCCCGGGGTGGGGGGACCCCTCGAGGAGTCGGGTGGGCTGCGGGCCCCTCTGCCGTAGGCGCCTCTGGCTCACAGACGAGCCGTGTTTCTTCGCTTTTGGTCGCGGTGACGTCACCACCACGGGGCACGCTGGTTATCTCGGGGCGCTCAGAACGTCCGTTATGTTGCACACGCCTCGTATCACCTCCTTGGGGCTGTTGGAGCCACCAAGGGAATCGAGATCCAGAATTCAGGGGCTCGGAGATAGGTCGAGGGGTGTCGGAGGCTTCACGTGTCTCACCAACAGGGGCGGGGCGGTGGCCCAGGTGAGATCTCGGACGCGGCCGCCGTGGGGGATCTCCGCGGTGTTGGCATCGGATCTCCGCGGTGTTGGCATCGCCGTGCTGCGCGGGGACCTCAGAGCCCGTGTTCCTTTAACGCCAGCTTGTAGCCTCTGACCCACCTCCCTTGGCAGCCAGCGGTTGATTCTCTGCTTCTGTGAAACCCGCCGTCGAAGATCCCGCGTGTCGGGGGTCCCACGGGGTGTTTTCTTTCTCCGCCTTGTCTCCTGGAGCAGAAGGCACGGGTCCGTCCACGCTGTGGCAGATGGCGGGATTTCTGCCACGTCGTGGCCTGTGATCCTCCTTCGTGCACACACGCCGCGTCTTCTCCCCGCTCGTCCATCTTTGGACGCGGTGGTTCCCCTGTCTTGGCCGGTGTGAAGGGTGCTCGTGAGGGTGGGATGCGCCTATCTTTCCAAGGTTCAGGCTTTTTCCCTCTGGATATACAGCCGGGGCCGGGGGGCGGGGGGCGTTGAGGCACCGTGTGCTGCTTTTATTCTGGGGGGAGGCTGGGCCGTGACTCTACTCCCCAAGCCCCGTGTTGCCGCCGTGAAGGGCCGTGGTGTCCACACTGATAAAGCCCCTGGCCGTGCAGCTCCCGGCCGGCCAGCCCCCGTAGCCCTGGGCCGTTCCTCGCTGTCCCTCAGTCCCGCTGGCCCAGGGGGAAGCGACTCCTCCTCCGAGCTCTCAGCAGTTTCGGGGGGTGCCAGGCTCCAACAGGCCCGCCCTCGAGCCCCTGTACCGGGCTGTCCGCTCACGGGAGCGTGGAGGCAGCGGGTGCAGACGCAGGGGCCGCAGGGGGACCGCGGGGGTCCGCTGGGCACAGGTGGAGACGTGGCCTGGCCCCACGGAGGGAAGACATCCAGCTGGGGGGTGGGGACGCCTCCACTTTGCCCGTCCCTGCTCGGGGACACCGGGCGGCTCGTGTATCCCCCCGGTCAAACGGGCCCAAGCTCCCTTGTGAAAGGTCCTCTTTTGTGGCCGTGCCGCTTGGAGTCCCTGAAAATGCCCCAGGTGTCCCGGAGTCCGGGACCCCGGTCCAGGCCCTTCTGGCTGCCGGGCGCCCTGCAGGGAGGGGGGCCAGGAGGAGTGAGCGAGCACCCCAGCAGCCGCGGTCGTGCCCCAGGGGGAAGACGGTCCCCGACCCCGGGCTCTCCGCGCTGACCGAGCACTTCTCTCCTCCCTAGACTAAAATTCACGGGGTTGGATTTGTAAAAATCCACGCGCCCTGGAACGTGCTGTGCAGAGAAGCCGAGTTTTTGAAACTGAAGATGCCGACGAAGAAGGTTGGTGCTGACGTTCCTGCCCCGAGGTCTGAGTGTCGCACGGGCACGTGGAGGGGGAAATGCCACCGGGGGGGGTCGGGTTGGGGGGGGGGGTTCCTCGGCTGTGGTGAGAAGCCGAGCGAGGGCCGTGGGCTCCCGTGTCCTGACTGTGGGGGGTGTGGGGCGGCCCCGAGGGGGCCTTTAGAGACCCCGGACCAAACCCCAGCAAGAGATCGGCGTGGGCAGAGGGGTCAGAGGAACCTGCTATAAACACAAACACAGGCCTCTCAGTCTTGCTTTTCCTGCTTGCGGTGTTTCGGCTAATTCATCAGGCTCCTTTTAATTACGTTTCCTAGCTTGCTGGGATTTTTCTTTGTAATCTCCAAAAACTTCCGGCCGGGAATCGGCCTGACAGCGTGTTCCTGAAGCTTAGCGAGGCGTCCGTGTTTACCTTCGCGTGCAGAGAGGGAGGCAGGAAGCAGAGCTGTCCTCGGGCGTAAATCAGCCCCCGGCTGCTCGGGTCC
Organism: Panthera tigris; assembly: GCF_018350195.1. Classification (NCBI taxonomy): domain Eukaryota; kingdom Metazoa; phylum Chordata; class Mammalia; order Carnivora; family Felidae; genus Panthera; species Panthera tigris. The sequence goes on from NC_056669.1 coordinate 111,190,939, forward strand.
ACTGAGACCGTCTGGATTACCTCTTTTGAAATGAAGGGAAGTCCACGGGCAGGTTTTCTGGAGGGTGTGCACTTTCGGGGCTCTCCTCGGACTCGGCCGGGCTCGCTGGGTTTGTCTGGAAAGCAGGCGCGGAGGGAGCCTTCTGGCCCATCCCGGAGCTCTGTTCCCAGGACCTGCCATCTCGGGGGGGAGGGGCAGTTCTGTGACCTTCTGAGAACAGACTGCGAGGGTCACGGCTCAGCAGATGACGCAGACTCCCCCCTTCCCGGTCTGCTCTGCAGCTGTATCACATTAACGAGACCCGTGGCCTCCTGAAAAAGATCAACTCCGTGCTCCAGAAGATCACGGACCCCATCCAGCCCAAGGTGGCAGGGCACAGACCCCAGACCACAAAGAGACTGTCCTACCCCTTCTCCCGGGAGAAGCAGCACCTGTAAGTGGGGAAACACCCCTCCCCCCGCCCGCTCGTCCCTTCCCAGAGGGCCCTGCCGGGTGGCCCCCGCAGCGCGGTGGGTGACCTGAGACATGCAGGTTGCAGGCCAGTCCCCTGGGGCCGAAGGAAGCTCCCCATCACCCAGGGATGTGGGAGTTTCGGCCCCAGAAGCACATCCTCATAAGAGCCTATGGTTCTTGAGCACAGAAGAGGTTCAAGAGTGCTCTCCAAGGTCACCGTCCACGGAGGAGTTGTGAGGCGAAGAGTCTTGTCCTTCTGCCGGGGGACGCTTAGGAAAAATCGGGTGGGCTCGAGTGAGAGCATGCTTGCACCTTGGCCCGAAGCCCCAAAGCGGTGATCTGGGCACCTCCTCCCTCCCGCCCCGCTCCGTCCCTCTCCGTCCCTCTCGGGATGTGTTCCAGTGGGAGGGTCCGGTTGACCGTGCCTCCCGAAGGCTGCCGAGCTCCATCCGGGAGGCAGGAGCTGAAAAGCAGCCCCAGCTGGAGTCCTGACGCCCCAGGGACTCGCGGCCAGCAGGTTTGCCTGGCACCTGTTCTGGAACCTTCCCTCCTACTCGGCTCCCGAGGGGCAGTGGGGCGTAGCCCCCTGGGTCGCTGGTGGCTGCGGCTTCCATGGGGCCTCGCAGGACACAGCTGGGGTGTGAGCAGTGATGGAACAGCGAGGGCTCGGGCTCTGGGCCCAGTGGGACGTGGATTTCAAGCTCGGGGCGGGGGCGGGGGCGGGGGTGTCGCCAAGATGCCACTGGTCTCCCGGGGCGTGGAGAACTGTTTCTCGGTTCAGAACTGGGGCTCCTGCTCTGGCAGATGTATTAGTCACAGGGCAAGGACCACGTGCTGCACTCCGCTGTGTTTCTCGATCCTGCCAGGGATAGGAAGTTTTTAAAAAGTGGCCCCCAGCCCAGCTCCTTCCAGGAGGGGGGCTCCAGGACGGGGGCGCCCCGGGTTTTGAGGGAGACGCCCTCCTTCTAGGACCCCACCCCCACCCCACGCCCCAGCCTCCCTCGGCTCTGCCCTGGCTGACACCCTTGCCCAAGCCCAGCTTGCTTGCAGGCTCCATGGGGACAAAGCCACCCTCCCCGGCTGTACCCTGAGTGCCTGGGGGAGCGGGTAACACATCCCAGGGTGGGTTGGCATCATCGGTTGAAGCAGAGACTGGGGGTGTCGTCAGAAGGAAGCAGATCCTTAGGAGGGAGGCGTGGGTGTGCGGGCCTCCCGGAGGGGGGCAGAGGGACGAAACGGACCGTTCCAGACGCCCAGGGCTGGCTCACCCCTGGCATCCGAACGGAGCTTGCCCAATTTCACGGTCACGGCTCCTGGGGACAGCGTGGCCTCCCAGGGCCTTGGAAACCGGGAGAGCCGTGACCCCAGTGAACTGTGTGTCTGTTTCTGCCCAATGTTTCAACAGATTTGACCTGTCTGACAAGGATTCCTTTTTCGACAGCAAAACCCGAAGCACGATAGTAAGTATTGCCGTGGGAACCACTGGCTCACCAGCAGGGGGGCCCCGGGGACACACGGGTGATGATTCCATTTCGGCAGAACGCCTCGGGTGGAGGGCCGCTCTAATTGCCTGCGACAGCAATAATTAGAATAATGAGACGGGGAGGCTTCAGGGGCCCAGGGGGAGCCCCCGCCCCTCCTCGGGAGGAGGAGAGCCTCTAGACCCCTCAGCGTCTCTCCCCCGCCTCCCTGCCCTTGCCCTTAGTGGAGATCGTGGGGGCCCAGGCCCGGAGGGTTCCAGGCAGGCAGTCCCAGCAGGAGCGATGGCAGGGGGGCAAAGCTGTGTGGGTCGGGGTAGATTGTGGGGGCTGTGCCAGAGGAATGCACTGGAGTTGGAGATCTGACCAGGCCACCCTGCCCTCTTCAAGGTATCGGTTTAATGTTTATGCATCAGCCACCGGCTTGTCTGCCAGCCAGGCTGGGCCACGCGCGGCTCGGGACCCGACTTTCCTCTACACCAGAAATTAACCTCGCAGCCAGGCCACCGCCGCTGCCTCCCCTGCCCAGAAAGCCCAGCCTGGAGGGGAGACGTGCAGGGCTGGGGGGCGGGGGGGGAGCAGCCATTGGCCTTGAACAGATAACTGCCCCTCGCGGCTGCGTCCCCTGGCCGGCAGGTGGCCGGGCGCGGGACAGCGGTGCCGGTCGCGTTGGCGAGGGGGGCTCGGGAAGGCAGATCTGGGTGCCCTCCGCCCTCGGTCCCCTCCCAGCCTCGTGACCTCCGGAGACACCGAGCCTGCGTCAGAACGAGGATGATTCTGGCTTCCTGCTCGAAGGGCGGTGGTTCACTTCCACGCGGGGTGACCTGGGCACAGCGTGATTTTCACTCAGCGTGTTACTGATTGATCCTGGCAATGAAGTCTCATAACAATAAACGAGAAGGAACTCGTTTATGCAAGGACATCGGCCCTCTGGCATAGCTGGGGGCCGCCAGGTAGCCATCAGGGGGAGCGTCTCCCTCCGACTTCGAGCACGGGAGAGGAGGAGGACCAGCCACGGTTCTTTGTCACCATGAAATGGGCGAGAGTCGGGACGGCCAGCTAGGGAGACTGAGTCACGTGTCGGTTTCAGCATGTGCGCGTGCCCCCGCTTTTTGCATGATCTGGGGTTGCCAGGATGCCCCCAGAAGTACAGGGCAGGGTGCAAATTCGTGAATTCACACTGCTGAGGAAGGGGGAACATAGGTGAACGGAGAGCTCTAGACCCCATCTCATTAGGGGTCTCTGTAATAGAGCTCCGCCCCTGACCCCCAGGTCACAGGTGCTAAATACTGACAGAGCGGTCCATTTTACCTCCGGGCTGGGGGTGGCCTCCCCCAGAGACCTCGAAGGCCAGTTTGTAAACCGCCAACCCCCAGAGAAACTGGCCGTCCAGAACTTTGCCCTTGGTTAGTCCGGCCCCATGGTCTTTGAGACCTGACGGTCTCCGGCATTGGGGGAAGGTCATTCTAGGCAAAGGTATGGCGGTCAACAGCCCCTCTCGCCTCCCCCCGCCCTACCCCCCGTGCTCCTGGCATCAGGGTCGCCCAGTGTGCACGTGGGTAGGAGTCAGGATCAGCAGGAAGGGCCGGACATGTCGGTCTTGGGACTCGGGCTTTCAGCCTCTGGCACTAGGGAGCCACAGAAGGCTGCAGAGCAAGGTTTGGGTTGTGATCAGGTGTGTCCTTAGAAAGATGACAGCCAGTGGAGGTGGATGTGGTTATGAGGGGGGCCGTGACCCCAGATGGATGGGGAGGAGGTACTTAGGGGAGGATCCGCGAGGTCAGGACGGGGCCACCAGTTAGCTTCGGGAGGTGACAGGGAGGGGGCCACCTGACTGAGTGGTTTGCTCATGTATCCATGGGCGGTTGTGGAGCACCTGGTGTGTGCCCAGCACCGGCAGGAGGAGAGAGGCGACAGGCACGTCTTTGGCAGGTGGTAGGGAGCACCCCGGGACAAGAGCAGAGTGAGAAGGCAGAGCAACAGAGTGGCAGTTGCCCCGTAGCCTCAGGTCTCCGGGCACAAGTGCTTGTGGCAGAAGGAACAGTGACAGCGAAGGGCCTGGGCCTCGGGAGAGGGTTTGCTGAGGCCAGGTTGCTGGGCCGGGGCTGGGACAGGTGGGGACGCAGGACAGGGGTGAACGGAGCAGGGCCTGGGGGCAGCCGGCAGCCGTGGGAGAGCCCTGTGCGATCCCGCCCTCACTTCTGTGGCCTCGGGCCAGTCATTTCAGCCCATTTTGCAGGTGGGGAAACTAAGGCACAGGGTGGTGAGGTAGCTTGCCCTTCACATCTACACGTGAAGCCAGGCCCAGACCCGGGCAGGCTCCCAAGCCTGGGCTCTCGAGGCCACCGGGTGAAACCTTTTGATAGTGAAGACGGCCCAGAGCTGGGCTGGTGCGGGACCTTCCGGACGGCCTCCGCCAGGCACCCCGCGCCCTGCTGCCTCGTGACGCACGGTGGCGTGGAACCCCGAGACCTGCCCCCGCCTCGGGCTTCTAGAAGATCCAGGGGTACACCCAGGAGGGGCGCTGTTGCTTGGGTCCCTGTGGCTCTGAATGCCAACTCCCTTCCCAGCCCAAAGGGAGGACGGCCCGTCCCCCAGGGCGCCGGGGACAACCCTCAACCCTGAACAGCACCCCACAGCCTCCACGGAGGGAAGCGCGACACGGGACCCCTCGGTCACACACATCCCTGAGAACGCCACGCCCTTGGCCCTGTTCTTGTGCACCCTCACGAAGGCTGCCTCAGAGAGCGGTGGGGGGTCGTTGCCCGTAACGCTCGGCCACGTCCCTCCTCAGCCACCGCCTGGCAGGTTCTGCGTGCCGTTGCCGCCCGGATGACCGTCTGCCCCTCCCTCTTGTCTCCGCAACAGGTCTATGAAATCCTGAAAAGAACGACGTGTACCAAGGCCAAGTACAGCATGGGTGAGGACATTGCTGGGGCCTGAGCCCAGCGCTCCCCTCCCCGGGCTAATCTTGCCTCCATCGTCTCCGTGGGGGGCAGGCTGCCGGTTTGGGGGTTTTGAGCGTGTTTTGGTTTCAGCTGGTTTACTAACCGTTTCAGACGGGAGGGCCACTCTGGGACCGCGGGGCCGTTTTACGGCCCGGTGCTCAGGATGCCTTCTCTCTGCTCGAGGCTTCCGTGGTGCCGTTCGGAGCCTCCCACTGGCCTCTGGACACGACAGGGGTGACCGAGGCCCTGTCCCCTGCCGTTGACCTTCACGGTCCAGCGGGAAGTAGGGTTCCGGCCGGGGGCGGAAGGCACCCCACCAGGGACCCACACGGCCCCACACCAAGCCTCGCCGGAAGGCGCGTGCTTGACACGCGCCCCAGGTTCCGAACCTGCCGCGGAACCAGCCCGGCTGGGCGCCTCGAGCCACAGATGCAGACGTTTCCCGCCGAGGTGTGCAGAGTTGAACCCCCGGCCCCACCCCAGAGCAGGCCCCTTGCTCGCAGCGGCAGGCTGAGGTCCCCAGAATGAGAGACTTCGGAGCCAAGGAACGTCCTTGCCTAGCGCTCCCCCTTCTCCTTAAGCTCTCCTTCGCCCCGCTGAGAGCTGTGTGCACAACGCCCTCCAGGGGTACAGGGTGGTGCTGGCTGGCACAGAGCCTGTGGCAGGACAGGGAACCCTCACACGCGTGGCTTCCCGCAGAGGGGAGAGTACCGCCGGAAGCAAGCGGAGAGCAGGAGTGTGGGGGGCTTGCTGGGGGACGGCCCGTCCCCCAGGGAGGGGGCTGGGAGGGAGAGCTGGACCGTCTGGAGTCAGAGGGAGGGGAGGCTGGACCCTCTGGGCTGTCGTGTCCTGCTGGGATGCCTGACGGCCAGTCACAGGGACTCCTTCTGGGCCTGGAGTCTCTAAGCCCGTGTCCTAAGTCCGTGGGAGCGGGGGCCCCTTCGCGGGTCAAGGAGGAGCCCAGGAGACCTGTCCCCGGAGGCCCAGCCCACCTCAGGGGGAACAGGAGCTTCCAGGGTGGCCCGGGTCACCAAAAACGGGAGAAGGTGTGGCTGCCGTCCCTGCATCGTGTCCCAGACCTCAGTCTGCCTGTCGGGTCCCTTCCAGCACAAACCCGCGTGGTTGCTTGAAAGGTCTGTAAGCGGTCCCGGGTCTGGGGGCTTCTCAGCTGGAGTTGATCTCTGTTCTGGGTCTTCCCCGGGGTGGACGTCTCTGAGTGTTCCTGTCGGTTCCCTGGCAAACCCAGTGGCAGAGCAGATAGGTGAAGGGTCCCTGCTGCACCCCGTTTCACCTCGGTCCCTTGTCTGAAAGCCCTGCCGACCTCCGAAGGCACACATTCACCTTGCAGCGAGTACTGATGGGTTCTGTTGCCCTCGGGGGATTTACCTTCTGGGGGACGAAATAGATAATAAATAATCAGAAAAGCCAGAACATCATCTTGCTGTGGTCGGAAGGGATGCCAGGAAGATTTAGGACCAATGACCAGAAAGGCCTTCCTGATGAGGGGACATCTGAGCAGAGATCTGAAGAAAATGAGGGGTCCAGACAGAGGGAGCAGTCTGTGCAAAGGCCCTGTGGCAACGCCACGTTGAGAGTGTTCTAGGAATAGTAAAGAGCCAATGAACCTGAATCAGACCCACGTCCACTTTTATTACAGATGAGTTCTCACGCAGGTGGGCGTGAGCTGTATGCTTCCGCCTCTCGCTGGCTTGGGTTTCCAAGCGTCCCTCAGGTACCCCGAGCATTCCAGATCACTGACCGAAGAGGCGGTCTCTTTTTAAGTGGATTTGAGGAAGACACTTCCCCACCGTTTTCCCGTGGAGTAGTACGGGATGGGCCGGCCAGGCCACTGGAAACCCTGACCCACTGACCCCCTACAAAGCCCCTTCGGCCAGGCAGAGGGTTCTGTGACCAGGAAAGGGCTCCTGGAGACTCGTGTGCCGCGCTGGCCCCCCAGGATGTGCGCGAGATCAGAGTTCCGGCTCCCCGTGCGTGGCCGGCTCTGCCTTTCCGTCCACGGCACCGTCTCCGGGGGCGGGGCGCCGAATGCACACCTCCGGGCCCTGGGAGGTGCAGGTCTGGCGACTCTCGTGACACGCCCAGCGCAGGGCCTGGGGCAGCCGTCGAGGCCCGGCCACCGCCCCACCGAGCGCTTTCTCCCCCAAATGCAGCTTTGGTCCTTTCAGGCGTTTTCACGTAACTAATAGCCCGATGTACAAACAGGGCAAGGAGAGGGAAGAAAGAAGGACTCTGCCCTTTTAAGTAAGAGGCGAAAATGTAGTAAATACGGTAAGTGCCTCCGCCCCCACGCGGGGCCCACAGGCCTCCCCTCCGGCTTTTCCCAATCAGCCTAAAATCTAATTGCAAATTGTATGTGTGTTTTCTGACACCATCAATTTTCCCGTCCGTATTTTTCTCGTGATTCAGCTTTTCTAACCACTTACAATCCACCTTTCTTGTCTGTAGACTGGCCCTCCAGCCGCTGTGGGTAGTTGGTGGATTGGCAGGTTCGGGGAACCTCCCTCCTCCCAGGTGGAACTTTCTCTCGGGGTGTCCTCTCTGTCTTCCTAATTCTGCCGATAGAGCATGTGTTTTACCGTCTCCTGGTCGAACCCGGGGAGGAAACGCCAGAAAGGCGGCCTGGCTCTGGGCCGCCAGGTGCACTTGGCTTTGAGAAAATTCTCGGCGACTGAGTCAGTCCTGGGACTGTTCTGTTTGCAAAGAGAGAGGCAGGAGACAGACCTGGTCCCTAATCCTCGCTCTGCCTTTGTCTTTAAGGTATCACCAGCCTGCTGGCCAATGGCGTTTACTCGGCCGCCTACCCCCTGCACGATGTAAGTAACCTTGAGGGAGTTTGCCCCTGCGTCATTGGCCGCCCCGAGTCCCCGCGGGCCACACCCCCGGGGAGCTCTAATTATCCTGCGGTCTTGGCTTCCTGCTTTGGCTCTCCTGTAAATGTCAGCCGCGCGCAGCCCTTCCCTGCTCCCCCGGTGGGGGCCTTGCTGTTGTGCCCAGAGCATCTCTTCTTGCAGAACGAGTCCACCGAGGCAGGGGCGTTTGTGGCCGACACCCTGTCCCAGTGGCCGGCTGCCCCTGCCTGGGTCTCCCCGGCCACCCCGCCCCCGCTCTGGCAGAATGACCCGGGCTCTGTGTGTGTCTGTTTCTGCAGAGCAAGTGGCCAGCTTCCTGAGCTGGATCTCCAAATCCCTCCGGTATCCCCCGACAAATATAGCCCATGGCCGCGGCCGTGCGTTGGCTTGGCTGGAGAGGGATGAGTCTCTTCTTGCTGTCTCTATGGAGACCGGGGCTAGGGTTCAGCAGGGTACTGGGAATGCACCGTGGGGCCCCAGCAGTGTGGGAACCCCGGACAGAGGGCCTCTGGAACTTTCCAAACGTGCGTGGCTACGAGGACTGGGGGCCACGAGGCGGGAGCCGGACGGGGAGGCGGGGCACCCAGAGTCTAGTCCTGGCCGCTGTCTTCCGCAGCCCTGGGCGGAGGCGGCCCCTGTCCTCTCGCTGAGCCTCAGTGTCCCCATCTGCAAGTGGGAGTGGTTCCCAGCGGTGTCAGAGGGAACACAGAAGCGAAGGGCTTCCAGTGAAACGCTGGATGGGAGAAACCCAGTCTCCGCGACAGCAAAGGGCCGCCCCTCCCCCCCGCCCTGCCTGACCGCTGCCTCCAAGAGACACACAGCTGCCAGCCTCGCGTCACTCCCTGTGGGGAGGTGGGGTCACCTGAGCCGCTTTGTGCCTTCGGGGGTGCTGTCCCTTCTGTCTGCAAGCTCCTCTTGGCAGCCGCCCTCCCCGGGACAGACCATCCACACAAAGCCTTCCTTTTCCCCCTCCTCCCGCCCCTGCCCCTGCCCCGTTGATGTCTCCCTGCTTCCCCCCATCCCCCTGGCTTCCAGTGCCCCCCGTCCCACAGACACCGCCGTCTGGCTGCTGGTCCTCGCCCACGGGTCTCAGGACAGGCGCAGCACTCGGCACGTAGGTGCTCAGCGAGCGCCGTGTTGATTTGGGTCGCGTGGGTCGGTTGCCTTGGCCAGCGACCTGTTGCGTGTTTCAAGGGCAGGGCTCAGACCTCCCGGGTCCTGGCCGGTGGTCCTGGCTGAAGGGGCCTCGATCACCGTCCGTCAGGCTCTCGTCAGTGGGTGCTCACCCGGCTGGCTCCCGGAATACGGCCCCGCCCCGCAGGCCTGCGCCAGTTCACAAACTGCTGGGCCCTTGATCTCACCCCTGCTGAGATGCCAGGGCCTGTTCTGGGCCATCCAGACCTGTTTGGAGTCAGCCCTCTAAGGCTTGAAAGGGAAAGGGGAGACATCAACATTTCTGAGCGCCCGTTGTATGCAGAGAGCTGTGTTTAGTAGGAGCTCTGTCTCCTTTAATCTGGTGCAGACGTGGAGACTCGGGCTTAAGGACGTGGTCCGGATCGCAACAGCTTCTGCGGGGGGAGCTGGGCCCAACGTTGAACCTCACACGGCAGTGGAGAGGCCGTCCGTGTGGGGCCCGCTCCCGCTTTACAGACGGGAAAACTGAGGCTGCGGTTGCCCAATGGCTTGTCCAGGGGCACACAGCCTCCAGCTCTACCCGCGGGGTTCTTTCCAGCCAGAGGGAGGACTCTGGGCGTCTTGAGGGACTACGGAATTTTACAGCGATGAATTTCCCCCACAATTGAAGGGCACCCACCCCCGTAGGTACCACAGCTGATGTTGGAACGTTTGGGGACATAAATCACTCTGAACTGGTCCAAACGTACCCCGCATGCTCGAGCAGGGGGCGGGACCGTGAAGCCACACACCCAGGCTCAGGTGCCCGGCTCTTGGCCGCACGCTGGGTGGTCCTTCTCCAACTCCGCCGCCGTCGTCCTGCGTCACGGCTTGCTGCCCTCAGTGCGTCGCCCGCGGCATCGCCACCCCCTTGCAGGGCCTCGTTTACTGTGCTCATTCGTTCATCCGGTCATTCATTCCACAAGAATACCCATCGGGCAAGGCGCTGGATGCCACGGCAACCAGAGAGCCACTGTGAGAACGGTGTGTGGAGTAGGGGTCTGCGCTGAGCGAGACCCTGAGGAGGGCTCCTGGAATTCGTGCATCAAATACAGGGACAGGACTAACATTTCAGGTGGCGGCTTGGCGGCCTCCCTCCTGGTTGGCACCTGTCACCCTCGAGGTCCCGAATAGATGAGATGCTGCTGGACTGTGTGGCTGTCTGGGCCATGAAGAGAAACACCCAGAAAGCCTCCGGGGTTGGGCGGGGGCGGGGGAGGGTGCCCTGAAGACCCAGGGGGAAACATTAATGACAGTGGTCTCAGGGCACCTCTGTTCAGAGAGCGTGAGGCCAAGTGCTCCCTGCCTGGAGGGGCGGGGGGGGGGGGTCATAGAAGGATCTGGTGAGTGCGGCAGGTACCCGGCAGACCTCCGGGGGCCTCAGAGCTTCTTCCCGGCCATCTTCAAGTCCGCTTGGCCAGGCCAGCCCCGCAGGGGGCCACGCTCCCTCCGCTGCTTCCCCTGAGTCCCTGGTTCCAGCTGCCGATATGCTGGGCAGGCTTCTGACTTTCAGGTCCTCCCTCCCTTGCACTGGATTTAAAGACTCGGAACGGGGTCCCAGCTTGGCAGTCTGTCCCGGAAAAGTCACCTTGCTTCTCTGAGCCTCAGCGTTACCACGTGTGAAATGCGAGTGTGGGGCTCACTGATCTGTCTTCGGTGACCGTATAGCTTCCTGTCCTCCCAGCGCCTGCAGGGCAAGGCACTGGGACTGTCCCGCCCGCGCCCCCCCCCCACCCCCCAACGGCCACGCAAAGCCCCTTTCTTGCATGCTGCTGGTTCCTCGCAAGTGGCCCTGGGTCCTTTCCGGGACGTGGCCTCTGTGACAGGGGGCGAGGGCAGGAGGGCTGCCCGGCGGAGGTGCTGGGCCAGGCCAGCCTTCCCTCTCCTGTGATGCGCCGTCTGGCCTTCGCGTTTGGATGCGGATTTGCGCCACTCGAAAGCTGCATCCGGTGGTGAGAGTTCTCCTTTCCCCCTTTTGAACAGGGAGACTACGAAGGTGAAAACGTGGAGTTCAACGACAGAAAAGTAAGTGGACGTGGAGCGGAGGCCGTGCTGCTCGGCCCTGGGGGCCCCGGGTGGGGCGGGGCTGCTCCGAGGCCCCCGCGGGAGCCCCCACGCTGGGGGGAAGGCGCTGAACCCTGCCCGCTGCCTTGCTCCCCTCTCGCTGATGCTGACAAGTGTCCGGGGCGCGTTGCGGGGGTTGCATAAAGGCAAGGGCGTGCCGTTCTGCCTGGACCTTGCCCGCGGGCCCCCAAACCTGTATCTCACCCGGGTGTTCAGTCTGCCACGCTCCCTGCGGACGCTGGGCCTGATCCTGCACGGCTCCTGGGTGAGGAAGTTTGGGCCCCGCTGTGGCCAGGCCCCCTCTGCACACCGGCGAGTCTGGTGGACGCGTTCAGCCGGTGTTTCTCAAGTTTATTCGGCCTAGAAGCCTTTCTCATGGAAAAGTTACTGTTCCTGGGGTTACACGTCGGGAGACACCGAGTGTTCTTTTTATTCTTCAGTGTTCTCCCTGCTGCTCCCAGCCCAGGCTCCCTGCTTCCCCACACCCCCCCCCGCCCCCGCCCCCCCCACCGTGGCCCTTTCTCTTCCATCCCCCACGCTCCGGAAGGTTCTTCCCAGACGTCCAGCACCCAAACCCATGCCTGGCGTCCAGCCTCCTCCCCGTGTCCACCGCAGCCCCTCCCGGTTCCCAACCAAATGCAAACTTCGTTCACCTCGGGGAACAGTCCTCGCCGGACCTGTGTTTGTCCCCCACGAGCAGATCCTTCCGGAGGCAGTGGGTGGAGATACTTCCCTGAGAATCTCACAATGGTGGCCTTGTCCCAAGTCTCGGGCTGGGAACCTCTGTGTGAGGAATGTTCTCCATTCCTGCCTCCCTCCAGCCCCCCGTACATGTTTTTAAACCTTTGGTACTGGATACAACTTGCCCGCCCGGGAATCCAGCTGAAGATACTATCTGATTTAGCTCAAAAATTACATATTTGGTTATTTTTAGTGGGACATCTGGCATTTGTCTGTGACCCTGTGACTTGCAGAACTCCCCCATTCGATCCCGTTGGAGAAGCACCGTCCCCTCCCCAGGCCTGCCTGGGCCAGCTCTGGGCTCAGAATTCACCCCCTTCATCTTTTTGTGCCCCTGGGCCGCTGGTCTGATGCCCTTTCTCCACCTAGGGAAGCTTCCTCCTTGGGCCCCGGGGACCCCCTTCAGGCCTAATTCAGTCCTCCTGTGGCTTCTCCCCACTGCCTCCCTGTGCACCAGCCATGCTGGCCACCTCGCTAATCTGAGACTCCGCAGCCTGTGGCCACCTGGCACCGAAAGTGTCTCATTCAGTTACCTACTCGAGAGCTACTTGGCATCACTGGGCACCAGGCCCAGCAAATATGATTCCAGGTTTGTTCAGATCTACCTGTTCCTTCTGCTTAGAATGCTGTCCACCCTCCACTCCCCTCGCCCCCACTGAATTTAGTGTCCCAGCAGTGAGTACCAGGCCCGGCCCATGGGGGTAGTCTGGGAGTATTGGATGGACGGATGATGGGTGGATGGGGGGGGGGGCGGTGAGTGGGTAGAGGGATGGAGGGATTGAGGGATGGGATGGATGATGGATGGATGATGGGTAGTTGGATGGATGATGGATGGGATGGAGAGATGGATGGATGATGGATGGGTGGATGATGGGTAGTTGGATGGATGATGGGTAGTTGGATGGATGATGGATGGATGGATGATGGGTAGTTGGATGGATGATGGATGGGATGGATGATGGGTAGTTGGATGGATGATGGATGGGATGGAGGGATGGGTGGATGGATGGAGGGATGGATGGATGATGGATGGATGGATGATGGGTAGTTGGATGGATGATGGATGGGATGGAGGGATGGGTGGATGGATGGAGGGATGGATGGATGATGGATGGATGGATGATGGGTAGTTGGATGGATGATGGGTAGTTGGATGGATGATGGATGGGATGGAGGGATGGGTGGATGGATGGAGGGATGGATGGATGATGGGTAGTTGGATGGATGATGGGTAGTTGGATGGATGATGGATGGGATGGAGGGAGGGATGGATGGATGATGGGTAGTTGGATGGATGATGGGTAGTTGGATGGATGATGGATGAGATGGAGGGATGGATGGATGATGGATGGGATGGAGGGATGGGTGGATGGATGGAGGGATGGATGGATGATGGATGATGGATGGATGGATGATGGGTAGTTGGATGGATGATGGATGGGATGGAGGGATAGGTGGATGGATGGAGGGATGGATGGATGATGGATGGATGGATGATGGGTAGTTGGATGGATGATGGGTAGTTGGATGGATGATGGATGGGATGGAGGGATGGGTGGATGGATGGAGAGATGGATGGATGATGGATGGATGGATGATGGGTAGTTGGTTGGATGATGGATGGGATGGGGGGATGGATGGATGATGGGTAGTTGGATGGATGATGGATGGGATGGAGGGATGGATGGGTGATGGATGGGATGGAGGGATGGGTGGATGGATGGAGGGATGGATGGATGGATGATGGATGGATGGATGATGGATGGGATGGAGGGATAGGTGGATGGATGGATGGATGATGGGTGGGATGGATGGAGAGATGGGTGGGTAGTTGGATGGATAGATGGATGATGAGTGGGGATGCTTGGGTGGGTGGACAGGTGGAAGGGATGGAGGGTGGGAGGAATGTCCCAGATAAGTGTTTGGGTCCTAACTCAGAGCTTTGGAGAACTTCTCCTTCTCCCACGTGGCTTCATTTTAAGCAACCTGGTTCTGAGTATGTTGCCTTTCCAGTGACAAAGTCTGTGGTTCCCCCATTATTGGTCCCATCAGTGTCAACAGCCCCAAGTGCCTGACCCAAGATACCTCACAGGATGGAAAGGGGGCTGCAATCTAGCTAAGGCCATTTTTCTGTGCTGAGCTGGAGGAGCAGGGGCACAGTAGGGATGTTTGAGCAGGAGGCAGGCTAGACCCAAGGCTGAGCACGGCTGTAACTGTCAGCTTGATCCTCAGGGCCCTTGGGAGCGAGCGTTCCTTCATCCGGGGACACGGGGCAGGGCAGTTGCTCCAGATGTCAACTGAGTTGTCTCCATCCCTGTGCTGGACTGAGAGCCACAGGACCCTGACCTATTATTCCCTCTTTCCTTCCCTCCCTTCTTCCTTCCTTCCCCAGTTACTTACTAGGACCCTGTTATCTGCCCCAGGCCCTGTTAGAGGCTCTGGGGATAACATGAACCAGACAAACCTGGCCTTCCTGGGCCTTCGTGCTAGAGGGAGACAGCAAGGGACAAATTAAGGACAGCGTTAGTGCCCTAACGGGCCTGCCCAGCCACATGGGCCCAGGAGGGAGGTCTGAGCAGGAGAGATGCCAGTGGGTTGAGCCGGGCTCCTTCTGAGGCCCGGGCTCTGGGAGGCTCTTAGGTCACTGTGACTGGGCCCACCAGCCCCCAGCCGGCGGACCCCAGGGCCCTGACACCTCCCACCCTGCTCGCAAGGCTGAGGTGCACCCTTGGAGCTCTGCCAACCGTGACAGGGAAATCTCGAGTTCGATTTCTCTACGCTGACAGCTGCAGGGTGATTGATAATTCTTTTCTTGGCAGGAAGAGAGTCACGTGGAGGTAAAGTGGTCACGTAGGAAGCCACCGTGTGCCACACGCACCAGTGAAGGGTGGCCGGCCTGCTGCAGGCCGGTGTCACTGGGCCGGCCAGGGAGCACGGGGACCGGTGTGACGTGGCCGGCCATGCCTTTGAGAGGGCCTTCCGTCCCCCGGCAAAATCCTCGTCCCTCTCTTTCCCTCCCTCCTCCCTCTGGCCCCATCTCTGGTGCGCCCCCCAGCCTGCGTGTGGCCCGCGGCGGCAGCTTGATCTCGGCTCGGGGAGGAAGCCACCCGGGTCACTGGTGGCCGCGTCGCTTCTCCGGAGGTGCCCCGCACCCTCGTCAAAGTTGGCGCTTTGCAGGGTGAAACTGGGGGGCCTTCGCGTTCTTTTCTGCACACCTGGGCCTGCTGAGACACGGAAGGCCCCAGCTCTCTGGCCTAAGCCCGTGGGGATCCCCCCAGACCAGGGAGGAAGGAGAGCCTGTCATGCACTCAGAGGGGAGTGTCTGTCCTGGACAGGGCTCAGAGGGGAGGGGGCCCCACCTGGCGCTCGGGACTCAGACTCAGTGCCCAGGACGCCCACCAGGGGCCAGCAGAGCCCGCATCTCGGCACAGGAGTGGGGCTTCTAGCTCCTGGGGGGACCCCGTGCACCCCAGTTCCGTAGGGGGCTGCAGAGGCCGCCCACCAGCCGGCCCGGCCCCTAGTCCTCCAGAACGTGGACCCGGCTGAACACAGTGCGTAGCACTTAGAGGAAGCCTTAAAATCTGAAGAGAGGTCCTCTTACAAAGATCAGAGCAGGCAAAACCCAGGATTCTGACAGCGAGGTTTGCTTGTACTTCCCTGAGGATGCATTTTGCTTCTCTGATATTTGCCTCCCCGCTCTGAAGAGAGAACTTATGTTCTCCCCTGAGTCCTGTTCCTCAGAGCTGCAAAGGATCCCGAGGACATGGAGAGTTGGAGGGTCATTTCTAGGGACCCCTGACTCCCTGGTCCGTGGAAACAGGACCCCTCCCCGCGAACCGTTTGCACACGGTTGGTTTTCAGAGACTTACTTGAAGATGTCTCGTGCCCGTAAAGGTCACGTCTGTCAGCTCCGGCCTGTGGGGCAGTGGGGGCAGGCGTATCCGTCAGGGCTGGCCACCGACAGCAGAACCCCAGACGTTCATGGCCTCCCGGTTCTGGAGGCTGGAGGTCCCAAGATCCTGGGGTCATCAGGGCCGAGTTCAGGGGAGGGCCCTCTTACTGGCTCGCGGCCGGCTGCTGTCTCACAATGTTCTCCACGCGGACGTGGTGAAAGAAAGTTCTTGTGTCTCTCTCTCTTTTTTTTTTAAGTTTATTCATTTTGAGAGAGACAGAGAAAGTGCGAGTGGGGGAGGGGCAGGGAGCAAGGGAGACCGAAAACCCCAAGCACTGTCGGCACAGAGCCCCATGCGGGGCTCGAACACGAAACCGCGAGATCGTGACCTGAGCCGAAACCAAGAGTCGGACGCTTCACCGACTGAGCCACCCAGGTGCCCCTCTCCTGTCTCTTTTTAGAAGGACACCGGTCCCTTCAGATCAGACCCCCACCCGCACAGTGTCGTTTAACCGGAATCACTTCGCAAAATCCCCATCTCCAAATACAGGCACAGTGGGGTTAAGGCTTCGACATGACGAATTGGGGCAGGGAGGGCGGGGGGACACACATGCGGGCCATAGGACAGCGTGTTTGTGGTGGGGACATGGCCTGGTGTGCATCCCAGGGACCAGCACACAATGTGAGTCTGGGAAACCCACCCCCCAAAATGTTAAAACTTAAGTGTTGAGAGATGGGGGAAGGTCACAGGGCAAGCCGTGTTGCACAGAAGGGAGCAGGGGGCCCCTGGGGCCGTGCTCACACCTGCCTCCCCCCTCCTTCCCGCCTGGTGCCAGCCGAGCCAGGCGGCCCCACGCAGAGGGTCCTGGCCGTGTGACTTCGGCTTTGCGTTAAGGTTGGAAAAGCATCGATTACCCACAGGAGTGGGGTTTCTCTTTTAAAACCAGCAGTCCTAACCTGTGTCTTTCCTAGGACGCTCTCTACGTGTTCATACACGGCCTTCCATCTACCAAGCTCATTACCATCCCTGCCCAAAGCCCGGGGGGCAACGGGGTGTGTGCTGATTTTCACGAAGCCATGTTAATCAGACAGCCCATCTCGGGAGACGAACGTCGAGCTCTCTTTGCGTCCCGTGAGGTTTTTAAAAATCTTGCCACCGGTAATTCTCTCCTCCCAGAGCCTGGTGGTTTCTGTCCTTTATGAAGAATGACATGGTGTCTGACTGGGACAACCAAGAACCCTGAAGGGAAAAGCCTCACAGGATTGGGCTGTTTTGGATCAATTCCGGATCAAATCATGTAGAGTCAGGGTTCCACAGGGATTCTAGAAGCTTCTCTCCCGTCCTCACCCGCACTTAAAGAAGTAGCCCGTTCTTGCTGAGGAGCACCCCCCGCCAAGCTGGGGGTCCCCGGGGGGCTCAGTCAGTTAAGCGTCTGACTTCGGCTCAGGTCATGATCTCACGGTTTGTGAGTTCGAGCCCCGCGTGGGGCTCTGTGCTGACAGCTCAGAGCCCGGAGCCCGCTTCGGATTCTGTGTCTTCCCCTCTCTCTTCCCCTCCCCTGCTCACACTCTGTGTCTCTCTGTCGCTCAATAACAAATAAATGTTAAAAAAAAAAAAAAAGAAATTAAAAAGGAGGCCCCTACCGGCCTCCCCTGCCAGCTCAGCTCCCACGGCGGTGGGTTCTTTGAGGCCCTCGTGGGAGCCGAAGGGTTTGTGTGGGTCTCCCCTGCCAGAACGGGAGCCCCGGGGCTCAGGGCTGCGTCCGCCGTGCTCCCCTCCGAAAGCCCAGTGCCCAGCACCGTACCCGGCATGTGGCCGGCTCTCGAGGGGTTTTGCTGCACGAATGGACAGTGCACCGTAAGCCGAGACTGGGAAGCAAAGCTACGTTTCCACTGGTCCTCACTCACTGCTTGCTCTCCCCCAGCTCCTGTACCAAGAGTGGGCGAGTTACGGGGTTTTCTACAAGTACCAGCCCATCGACCTGGTCAGGTGAGAGGGGGTCGCCGGGTGCGAGCAGGCCCGGCTGCTCGGAAGGAGGCGGTGGGAGGCGAGTCCCTGGTGGGCAGCCCGTCGGATGAGCGTCCCTGTGCGTTTTCACCACACTGACTGTTCCACACCCGGGAGCCTGTCTGAACTTGAGCTTGGGTAGGGGGCCCGAGGTCCCCCACGGGCCCACAGATTCTTTTCCGTCCTGTTCACCCCCTCCTCCCCAACCCGCGGCCCGGGCCCCACCCCGCCGAGTGGTGAGGCTTCTTGAGTCTGTGGGTCGGGAGGAAGATGAGAGCCGTCCTCTCTCCCGGGGCGGGAAGGGGAGTGGAGTAGGCGACGGATGTCCTGTGGGGACTTGCAGACGGGAGTGCAGCCCGTCAAAACTCACGTGAGCCCCTCCAGGCGCCAGAGACCCTTAATACGTCCTCTTGGCGTCTTGCGCTCACGCCGCCCGGGACCTGGGACAGCCCCCCGGGTAGCCCCCCGCCCCCCCGCCAGCAGCACCCCACCTTCCCAGGGCCCCCACCCACCCTCCGAGTCCTGCTCGGGAGAAGCCGGGGCCCCGGTCGGAGCCGCTCCTTTGCGGGGCGGGCAGGGGTGTGGGGCGAGCGCAAGCCGGTCTCTGTTTGCCCTGCGGCGCAGGAAGTACTTTGGGGAGAAGATCGGCCTGTACTTTGCCTGGCTGGGCGTGTACACCCAGATGCTCATCCCCGCGTCCGTGGTGGGGATCATCGTCTTCCTGTACGGATGTGCCACCGTCGACGAGAACATCCCCAGGTAGGCGGGCGCCACACCCCTCGTCCTGGCACTCGGCCCCCCGGGAAGCCGCGGCCGCGGGTTCGAGCGCTGAGCGCGGGCGTCCTTTCCGAGCACAGACGCCCTGGGAGGCGCTCTCCCGTCCGGAGGAAGACGTCCCTGAGCGTCCGACTCCTTCTCGTCCTTGGGAGGGTTTTTCCCCCGCTTTGAGCTTTCAGTCCCTATGTGATGAGAACATCCGCTGCCTCCCGGTGAGCTCCGGGAAGGGGACAAACCACCGTGCCTGGGCTCAGCCCCCGGGTCCCTCTCTTCTTGGTTCCAGCTGCCCTTGTCCCCGGGGCTCTGGGACGTGGCACAGGGGCAGACCCAGATCTTTGAGCTCAGAGCTGACGTTCCCGCTGCCGTCCCCCAACGGGCACGTCAGGCATGGGGAGCTCGTGGAAGAAGGCCGGGGTCCCCGAGGCGGCCTGGCCTCGTGCCGGGGTGTGTCTCTCCCCACATGGCAGCCAGAACATGAGTCAAGTGGCGGGAGCCTGGAGGCCGCTTCTCAGTGCGCAAGGAGTCTCTCTCGTCCTTTCCGACTGTTTCCTCGGCTCGCTAACACGGAGCCGGAGGGAACTGTGTTGCATGCGCGGGACGAGCCCCTGCCTCCGTCAGCGACCCTGCCGGGGTCGCCCGCTGGCCCCCCCTTCCACGAGCTTGCAGTCCCTCGGGGAAAGTCCTAGAACATCACTTGCTTCGGCTGTATTTCTTACGACTCAGCCCCGTGTCTCCAAAGCAGGGCTGTGGCTTGGAAAATTCATCTGTAGTTCCCGTCACTGAAGACCCAATGAGTCTCTACCTGGCCAAGAAAGTGGCTCATTACGACTCAGCAGTGCAGAAAGGCCATATCCGGCAAATTTTTGTATAAATGGTGCTTTGATGCATGAGTAACACCTAAAGTATTCCACCCACCCGGAATCAAAACGGTAAAGGAATCTGGCTTATGTCCCCTCCAGGGTTATTTTGGGCACAGACAGGCCAGAGGAAGCTTGTGCCTTTGTTGGCTAATGTGACATGAGGTCACCGTGCTTGGGTCTGACCGTGGCCGTCAAAGTAGCCTAGGTGTGGCGGGGATTTAACCCCAGAGCCCCGAGGGACTTGGCCAGTGGCCGGGACCCCTGGGGACTTCTCCACCTCCTTTCCTCCCTCCCCTGGAGGGCAGCACCACCGGCTGCAGCCTCAGCCACGAGGCTCTGCCCTGGCAGGCGTGTGTGCTCCCCCGCAAGGATGCCGAGGTCCCCTCGGCCAGGCCCACACCACCGCCCCCTGACACGGCGAGAGAGGCGAACAGCATTTCCTGGGGATTCCAGAGGAATCTCGGAGATTCTCGGCCTCTGCCCGCTTGGTGCCGTGTGCGAAGCAGGAAGCGTGTGTCCCCTTTGGAGTCCGATCCGCCCTGCCCCTAGAGGAGCCGCCTGCCCGCCCCACCGCACCCATCCACTCCAAAGAACAGACCTCCCCGTTCCTTGTCTTTATTTTGGCTGCAGGTGATGAAGGGCGCGGCACAGGGTTTAAAACCAGCAGAAAAAGGCTTTTTGTCTGGCTGGCCTTGTTTATGCCAACGCGGAGGAGGGCCGGGCGGCAGGCCTGGCCCTCTGTGCCCCCCCCCCCACCCCCAGGCCAGGTCGCCGTGGCCCCGGGCGGCCTCTATCAGCAGGAAGGCAAGGGTGGGACGTCCCACCCCCTCTCACACCTGCCACCCAGCAAGGGCCTTCAGCAGAGAGGAGGTTCAGCCAGGGGCGCACGCAGCCGTCTGGGCTTGGTTGCCCCCGTGATACTAACGATGGGCACCACCGTTGCGGGGCCTTCCTGTGCTTTCCCGTTGAATCCTCTCGACAGCCGACTGCGGTGGCAGCCTCATTCCCAGCACCCACCTCCCCCGATACGGGTGGGGAAACTGAGGCCCCAGGAGTTCGAGTAACCTGCCCCAGGCTGCACAGATTACAAACGCTAGAGCCTAGGCCCAAAGGCAGAGCCGGTTGGCTCGGGGGGGGGGGGGGGGGCCACGCTGCCCAGCGCCTGTGTGTGCCGTCCCCCCCCACCCCCCACGCACGCGCTGGCTCCCCCAGGTGCCCCGAGGCAGCAGCCTTGCTCCGATTCGTCTTTGCATCTCCGGTGCCTCGAACGTGCCTGGCGCACACATCGTATTCACGCTGTTTTCACAGCTGCTGAGGGTAACTGAGAAGTGAGCCAGAAGGCCCCCCGCGCCGGGCAGAGGAGGGTCGACGGGAGCCTTCCAGCGGGTGTTGATTAAACACCGACTGCTGTGGGCCAGGCACGATTCTGCACATGAGTCCGTGTGCAGCCAGCAGCAAAACACGCAAAGCATCCTCCAGTTCAGCCCCTGGGAATGAGCACCCCTGCCTGGTGTCTATTCCTAGCTCGGTGCCTCGTCCAGGCCGGCAGGGAGGAGAAAGTTCAGGGCAGGCCAGAGCTGGGAGGGCCTTACTCCGGCCCCTCTCCTCATCTTCCAGAAGGAGAAACTGAGTCAGGGGCTGGATGGCCTGGCCAGGGGCACAGAGGGCGGGAACAGTCAAAGGAGGACCCGGGAGCAGGAGGCGAGAGCCGGGCACGGCACGGGCTCTCCAGACAGAGACCGGGACCCCGTCCCCGCTCTGCTGTGTGGCCCAGAGCAAGTACCGTTCCTTCTCTGGACTCCTTCCTCCGTCCGTGGACGCGGGAGTCTCGTCGTCCCCAAAGCCGGTCTGGGCCAGACGACACTCTTGCAGCTTCCCGCTCACGCGGCCGATGGCCTTCGAGTGTCGTGTCTCCGCGTGAGCAGGCGTCCGGCCCGCGCGGGCAGAGGCCCTGCGCGTCCTGGCCCGGGGACTCGCAGGCTGTTCCCTGTCTTGCAGCATGGAGATGTGTGACCAGAGACACAACATCACCATGTGCCCGCTGTGCGACAAGACCTGCAGCTACTGGAAGATGAGCTCGGCGTGCGCCACGGCCCGGGCCAGCCACCTCTTCGACAACCCCGCCACCGTGTTCTTCTCCGTCTTCATGGCCCTCTGGGGTAAGCAGAGAGCCGCCGCCCGGCTCTGTGGGGCAGGGGCACTCTGGACGGGCCCCTCCATTTCCTTCCTTCTCCTTGAGATCATCGGACGTGGGAGGGAGAGTCGGGGGAGGTCACGCCCCGTGTCGGGCTGTGTCCCAGAGGCAGGCTGGTTCTCCCGACCCAGCCGCCGGCCCCTTGTGCAAAGCTGGGGAAGGTGCTCTGCTCTTAGAAGCAGCCCTCTCGCCCGGGACCGGGATCATTGGCCCGGGAAGGCAGGTGCCTCAGAACCCGGAGTGCCAGGGGGTGCTGGGAAGGCTGACGGGGCCAGGCCCTGGGGCACGTCGCTCGCTAGATCCTCCAAGCCTCCCTGCAGGGTCCGCGTGCCCACCTAACAGGGAAGGACGCCAGGGCCTGGAGACGGTGGGTGCGGCTCTCCCAAGATCACTGAGCTCCCGAGCGTCCAAGGCGTGGATCTGTCCTGTTTCCAGAGCCTGTGCCCGCTGGACTCCGGTGCCATCCGAGTCCAGGGCACTCAGCTCCTCCTCTGGGATGCTTCGTGGCGGTTGGGCGCATTCGGGCAGGTGGTTTTGGATCAGCAGACTGGCCCGTTCGCTTCTCTGTGGCCCTGTGTTACAGCTTTGCCAGCGGAGGATCGGGATTGGAGATTGGGATTCGGGCCCTGGGCGGCAGCGTGCTGACCTGTCCCCCGGGTGCCGGGGCCCCGGTCCTCGCCTCCGGGGGCTCCCATCTAGTAGGGGATGGAGCTGGGCACAGGAGCTACGGGTCCAGAGGCCTGGAGGAGGAAGTCAGGACAGACTTCCTGGAAGAGGTGTGAGCCCCTCGAGCTGGGTTCTCGAGACGTTGAGGGCAGAGATGCTGAGCACCTGTGGTGCGGGGACTCGGCGTAGAGACAGGGGGGCCTGGGGACAGCCCGGCCGGTGCCTCCCGGAGCCTCACGTTGCTGCTGAAGGGCCCCCTCCGGGGCTCCGCACACTCGGTATCGTCCCCGTGCACGGTGGGCAGGCGAGGGGCAGGGATGGGCTGAGAAGCTGCTTATTTGGCACGTGGGGACAGAGGCTGCCGCCGGCCAGCCAGGCGTGCGGTTTTTACCCGTCAGTGTGACCTAGATCCGCGAGGATCGGTCAGCGGAGAATCCGGTGCAGGCCGTTCATTGGTAAGCGGAATGGGTGGTCGGAGACGCACCGGAGCCCTCCATTCGGGAGGATTCTTCGGAATCTCGGAATCCTCGAAGGCGGGACCTGTGCTTCCCCACTCGGCAGCTGCCCCGGGGGTGCCGGAAGCCCGGGGAGGTCTGTCGCGGCAGGAGAGAAGGGACGACAGGCGGAGCCAGCCTCCGCGGCAGAGCAGAGCCGATGCCCAGGCTGCACGTTGCCGAAATCCTCACCGGGCCTGAACCCGCCCCTGCACGGCCCGGCAGCCTCCTCCCCTGCCCACGAGAGTCTGTTCAAACCCAAGGTGGGGTTTGAGAGAATCCTCGGCGAGGTCCGGGAGCGCCGGGTGTCCGGGGGCGGGGAGGCGAGGGGGGCGGGCTGAGAGGCGTCTCGGGGGAGGCCCGGGAGCAGAAGGCTGGGCATCGGGCCCGGTTCCTCTGGTACATTTCTGCGTTTGCTGGAAACGGGGTCGGGGCGACTGGAGTGGCCGCCAGCTGTGGGATGGGTCCCGGTGAGGATGTGAGCTGGACCGTCTCCCCTTAGATGCTGTGTAGACCCCCCACCCGCCCTCGAATCTAGAGAGCCGCTTGGTGGCCTTAGCAGGAGCCCCTGTCCAGGGGCCTCCCTCCCCGAGGCCTCGTGCCTCATGCCCCGGGCCCGACGCTGCAGCCCACACCTCTGCCCGCTTGGTCAGGGGGTGGTTCCCAGCAAGCACCCTCCACGTGGGCCCCTGGCTCTACTCACCCGTTCGGGGTGCCCAGGCCGGCACCCCCCGGTGGTCCGTAGGGTGACCCGTGAGCAGTGCCGAGCGCCCGAGCTGCTCGGAGGTGGCTCAGTGCCCCTCTGACTGTTGGCCCATGCTGCCCAGCGGGCATTTAAACCCCCCTTGGGACTCGGACTCCAGCCCCACCTCTTCCCCACCTCGCCCCGGAAGCCACGTGGCAAGGGTCAGAGGCACTGGCTGTGGAGCCTCGGCCGATGCTGAACACGTAACTGAGCCAGTGGGGGTCCTGCCGCTGGCCTCGCACCCGCTGGGGGTGCTTACCACGCGGGGCAGTGTGAGAAGTAGAGAAGATGTGTTGTGACGGTGCCTGGCCGAGGGGGGCTGCCCGTGTTCGGGGAAGCCTGGGAGGCAAAACTGATGTGTCCGCTGCCCTTGGAAGGTTACAATCGAGGAGTCAAGTGGGAGCAGCATGTGCAAAGGCCCTGTGGCGGGCGTGCGGGGCCGGGTGAAGGAGTCTGCCGGGGGCAGGGAGCAAGCCGGAAGGGTGCAGGAGGATCCCAGAAGCCCAGCCGGGGCCCGTGTTCTCACGGGGACGGATCAGAAGCCAGTGCCGTCGGCCTGCTGTGCCAAAGGTGTGCCTGTGTCCCATTCTGGAGTCCGAGCAGCAGATATCGGGACGGCTTGGAAAAAAGTGAAGGGAGGACCAACCCAGCTGCAGTGGGGCAGCGTGTGGTCACGCTCGTCACCACAGCGAGCTCCACGGCAGGTGCTTGGGCCCATGGTGAGAAGCCGGGTTATCCTGAGGGAGGCACAGCACGGCCGAGCAGGGAGGGAGCCTGCAGGAAGGGTCAGCAGCCGTCAGGAGACTGTGTCGCCTCCCTCCCCAGTCCCGGGCTGCCGGTGCTGTCCCCCCCAACCCACTTCCCTCGAGGGGCGCTCTAAGAGGAGCCCAGCCCCCAGACTCCAGGTGACTCTGCAGAGAAAGGACTCGGGCCTTTGTCTCCTCTCTCACGCGGGCCGTTCCCGGCGGTTGAGGAGAAGCCGGCAGGCGTGGCTGGGCCGGTTTCTTGTGACGCACGAGCCGTACGGTTAGAGCGTCCCCCCCTCTACTCGTGACAAGGCCTGTGAGGGCGTCGGCCTCCTGGGTTCTGCCTGTCCCGGGCGTGGCCTCTGGATGGGGAGCAAGCAGGCCCCCCGGGTTCCCGGAGCACGGGCATCCTCTGAGGCCAGCCCGCGAACACACCTGCTTCTGCGAGCCTTTCGGAACAGATCGTGGGACAGATCGTAATTTATAGGTGGCGGCGTTTCTCCTCGGCAAAGCAGCACTTTGTGTCCGTTTTCTCCCTGCCCAGTGAGAGACCGGTCCCAGGCAGGGGGCGGGAGCAGAGGTCCCGGGCGCTCGCTGCAGAAATGAACCGTCTTGAGCCGTAACGCCCGTGTTTCTGGCCGAAAGGCGTCGGTACCAGGTGTTCAGAGACGGGCTCCTGCCCAAAGCTCCCCGAGGGCTCCGTTGGCTTCCTGCCATCACAGGCGTCGTCTTATGCGTACCAGCGCCTCCACGGCCGCCCGCGGGAGCACGTGCCAACGTGCCAACGTGCGTGGGGCGCTGCACTTCTCTCCCGGGCAGTCACCCCAGAGCGGACACAGGCCGCGCCCGAGTCCGGGAAGGGTGGGCCAGCCAGCGCCCGGCGGTCAGACTCGTCCCTCGCTCGCTGGGCACCTGCGGCCCGTGCACACTCGGGCGACAGAGCGTATCCGGGACTGTCCATCCACCCTGGCTCCCGGGAGCCCCCGCCCAGGCCCAGCCCGGCCCTGCTCCCCGAGCGGCAGCGGCCCTGGGCTCGTCTGTCCCGCATGCCTGAGCCGAGGGTCTCGGCCTGAAACGGCCTCCCCGTGGTTCTCACGCTGGGCTCCCTCCAGACCTCAGCGCTGGGCCGCTCCCCCCCCCACCCCCCACCACCCCCCGCCTCTCTCGTCTGGTCCCAGGAAGCCCCAGGCGGAGCCTGGGACACCTGCTGGCTGGGCGCACGGCCTCCCGGGCCTGCTGCGAGCTGGGAAGGTGCCCCTGGCAGGTGCATCTGGCAGTGCCCCCCCCCCACCCCGGCCCGGTGGAGCAGAGCTTGCACAGGCTTGACGCTTGGGTCCCATCCCACACTCAGCCGGGTCGGCCCTGCACCGGGCTGGTCGCATACAGTCGAGCGGTTAACGGCGCCACTTCCCGGGCCAGACCCGGGTTCGGGTCTCTCCGCTCAGTCACCCACCAGCTGTGTGACCTCAGGCAAGTTGCTTCTGCTCTCTGAGCCCCAGGCTCCCCATCCGTAAAATGGAGATCATGATGCAAGCCACCCTGGGGGTCGCTGGGAACGTTGGGTGCGTCGTTCCTGGTGGCACCGTCGGGCCCGTGCCTGCTGCTGGCTGTCGTGTTGTGTCAGCTGTTACGTTGGCTCAGGGAACACTTGGTTTTTGAAACTGTGCACACAGCCCGGACCCTGGCAGGCTGGAGCTCCAGTGTGATCCCTCACCCCGTGCTTGGGGGCCTCTGTCAAACACGTCACTTTACCCCGTTCGGGGGAGACCTGCTCTCCACCAGGCACCGTGCAAGCAGCTTAGCTGCTGTGCTCAGTAATGCCCCCAGTGGCCGTAGCAGGTAGGCGGCTTGATGACCCCATTTGACAGATGAGCACATTGAGGCCGCTGTCCCAGGCTTTCTGGCGAACCAGAAAGAAGAGGCAGGTGCAGAACCTGAGCCCTCGCCTCCTGGTTCTCCAGCCCCCTCCTGGGCCCCTGCCCCCTCCTCCCTCTGCCTGCACTGTGAACCCTCTCCCACCGACACGCGTGCTCCACACGGGCCTTCCTCATTCCCGATGGCGTTGCCCCAGATTTGCTCTCACCTGGACAGCTTCCCCATCTGCCCCCAAATATGCCTCCCTCCCCTCAGGACCTGCCCCGAGGGCTGACTGTGTGCCAGACCCCGGGAGAGGGCCCTGCTGTGGGTGACCTCAGTGCCGTCCCAACAGCCCTGGAGCAGGGCGGGGGAAGGGGTCGGTGGTTACTCTCTGATGGGGACGCCGCAGCGCAGAGAGGGTGTGACTGGCCCCATCAGCCGGCCGGCCCTGCGGGCATCTCGTCAAATTCTGCCACCTGCTCGGGGAGGCCAGCCTGCTCCACTCACGCTTCTTTGAGCACCTACTAGGTGCGGGGCAGTGCCACTTTGTAGCCCCAGAGGTGTCGGCCGGCCCTTGATAGACAAACGTACGCGTCCACCCCGCGCCCCCCAAGATGTACGGAAAGGGGCAAATCTGTGTTCCTGCTGGCTGCCCCCTCCCCCCGCCCACACCTTCCCAGCTTCATTTCCACCACAGAGAAACGACAACGTGCCCGCCCGTCTGTCAAGTGCAACTTCAGCATACGCACTCCCATTTGGGGGAAGAAATAACAAAAAGGCCACACCACTCCCATGGAGCACTTACTTTAGGAGAAAAGGAGCTTATTGTGAATTGAGACAGAAGCCACAGGAAAGAGCCGGGGCGGGGCGGGGGGGGGGGGTTGGGGAGGGCTGGGGCACGGGAGGTGCGGTCCAGCCCCCGCTGGCACAGGGAGGCAGAAGGAGACGCCCCCTCGGCCCTGCCTCTGCACAGTCGCCGTCACGCGTAATTGGCCGAGACCGCGGGGTTCGTTTTCTTTAAATCCCTTGTTCAGCCGTTCGTTCGTTTCCCTCTAGGGGATCGTTTTCCCACCGGTGCGTCTTCTTTGTTGTGTCCTTTCTTCTGTCCTTCTGCTGACGTTTCTGCTGGCACAATGGCAGAGCCACCAGACCGGCCACCGCCCGTAGCGGGAGCCGGGCCGTGTCCCCTCCCGCTGCTCTAACTTCACGTCCACTCCGCGGTGGGGTCCGCGTGCCCCTGCGCTGACCCGCCGGGCCCAGAGGCGTCAGCTCCCTGCCGCCTGGGATTTGTGACATTTCAAAGCCTCCGATAAGGTGTCCCACAAAGCAGCTCGGAGCCCCGCTTAGCTACTTGCTGGGATCAATTTTCTGGAATTACGGCATAATGATGGGGTTTTAACTGCTCGTCAGTTCCGTGCAGAACAAAGCAGGTTGTTTGATTTGAGCCCCGGCTGCAAGAAGGCTCAGAAAGGTGGCCCTGACCTTAATGAAATGGGGGAGATGTGATTGACGTCCCTCCGGGGGCTGGGCTGGGCCCGGTCAAGCCCCCCAAGCCAGCAGGGAGGGGGTGTCGGGAGAGCTGTACGGCCAGTGGCCGCTCGCGACTTAACCCTTGTTCGGGGCGAGCAAATACGGTGCCTGGTGACTCAGTGAGGAAACAAAGGGCTGGGGGCCTTCGCGCCCGAGCCCCGTCCCCCGCTGAGCGGTCACGGGCGTTTTCAAGGTCCATCTGCCGGACCCGCAGCTCTCAGGGGGGCACGCCTCTGGTCCCCACGCGGAGGAGCTCTTGTGGGTGGCATTTCAAGGAGGACGCGCCCCTGGGCTGACGCGGAGCCCTGCCTGCCCCCAGGGCCCCGGGGACTGACACCCCAGGGATGGGCTGGGGAGCAGGTGGCAAAGGTTTGGGAGGACAGACGGACGGGTCGGTGCTTCCAGACCCTCGCCTGCCTGCGTACGGGAGGCCTGCTGGGCTTGTTCAGAATGCAGATTCCGTGGTGCCCTGGAATCTGAGTTTTAACAAGCTCCCCTTCTGCCTCCCCACCCTACCCCCGCCCCCCCGCCCTTGGCAACCACCCATCCGCCTTCTGTCTCTACGGGTTTACCAGTAAATACTCCGCGTGTTTTCTGTAAGTAAAATCATACCATACGTGGCCATTTATCCTACCCAGACCCAGTGGCGATCCTTCCACGAGAGCCGGATCCTAGGAACGATCCTCAGAGGGGTCGTGAGGCCCCCAGAGTAGGCTCTGTGATCGAGCCCCCGGTGTAGACGGGGGGAGGGGGTGCCGCAGGGGGCAGGGGCGGGGCGGTCAGGTGCCCAGGCTCACACCTGGATTTGATCCAGGGTGGCTCCCGGGTCCCGTGCTCACCTGCTGCCTCCGGGCTCCCCTACAAGCATGTGTTTGTCGACCATTGTGTCACAAAGACAAATGTTTGAAGAAAGAATTACAGCTCGAGCGCCTGCTTCCGTCCTGGCCTGACTCCCTCTTCGGCGTCTGTCTTCGTGCTCTGCTGTCCTCCGGGCTCTGGATTTCGGGGACCTGGGCTTGTCTCTTGGGCCCGCTGGCCGTGGTGGTGAGGCCACGTGGCCATCCTTTTGTGCCCTGACCACGTTCAGCACACGGCTTGCCCTCAGATGGCGGGGGGAGGCCGCCACCCCGACCCGGCCCATCTTGGCATCTGTTCTGGGTCCGGTTTCCTGCCCCTTATGAACCAGTCACCGGATGGCTCAGAGCCTCAGTTGGGGCGCCCGTAAAAAGGGGTGTGTTATCCCCGCGTGGAGGCCTTGAGGCTGGGGTGGGAAGAGACGGGGCGTGCAGACACTGGCGGGGCTCACATCATGTCTGTGCGACGTGACCCCCTTGTCACACTGGCACAAACCTCGCGGGAAGCGAGGGAACCTCGCGGGAAGCGAGGGAACCTCGCGAGTCCCACTGCTGTCCGCGTGGTCGGGGTGGGGGCGGGGCTCAGAGCACAGCTGGGAGGGACAGAAGGACGGGCACTCGCCTGTGAGCCCAGTCACTCACAGTGTCCCTTGAGCTGAGACCCCGGGACTGCCCCCGGGCGCAGTGTGAGCCTTCACATTCCCTGCTGCCGGCCAGGCCTGAAGTCCGCAATGACTCTACCCCTTGGCTCCAAAGCCGGAGCGACAGCCTCAGTGCCAGGGTCCAGCAGCGGGGCCTGGTGGGGTCCGTGGCCAAGTGGAGAAGGTGCCCCCAACCTTTGATGAACGACGGTCTCCCCACAGCTCCAGCCTCCTGGTGCCAATGCTTCCGAGGTTTAAAGAAGCAGGAAATTTATTATTTTATATAAAATGTTTTTATTTCTTACACATAACCGAAGCCACATGAGGCTGGTCTGTATACCAAACCCACTCCTGGCCACCGGGTTCCAGTCTTGGTCCTTGACCCAGATACCTCTGGGAGAGGGTCCTAGTGTCTGTCCTAAGGTGTCACAGCACCTGGGCGGCTCAGTCGGTCGAGCGGCCGACTCTCGATCTCAGCTCAGGTCATGATCTCACAGCTGACATCATGGATCCTGCTTGGAATTCTCTCTCCCCGTCTCTCTCTGCCCTTCCCACTCGCTCGCTCTCTCCAAATAAATAAGGAAACATTAAAAAAAAAAAAATGATCGGGGGCGCCTGGGTGGCTCTGTCGGTGAAGCGTCCGAATTCGGCTCAGGTCAGGATCTCATGGCTCGTGGGTTCAAGCCCCACATGGGGCTCTGTGCTGGAGCCTGGAGCCTGCTTCAAATTCTGTGTCTCCCCCTCTCTCTGCCCCTCCCCTGCTCTCACTCTCTCTTCTCAAAAATAAACATTTTTAGAAAATTAAAAAAAAAAAGATTTCAGGCACAAATTCTAAGCAAGAGTGCCCGGGATCAAATACCAGGTGACCTTGGGCAAAGTCGTTAAACTCTCTGTGCCTTTGTTTCCTCATCCATAAAACGACAGTACAAGTTTGGCCAATTACCAGACTTCTTTTCGCTGTGATTATTACTCCCTTTAAAGACGAGCAAATGTCCGTACAGAGGGCCGGTCAGGTAGAGCGGATTAAGTGTAGATGCTGGGGCCAAACAAGATCGGGTTCAAATCCCAGCCCTGCTGTTGTCCCGCAGTTGACCTTGGGCATGGCATTCAACCTCCTGCGTCTCTGTGGTCGTTGGTAAATCCGCGGATAGAAATCCTTCCTACTGCGTGGCGTGGGTTGCGAGGGTCGGGCTAACCCGCCGGTGACTTCCGAGCACAGGGCGCAGTAGAAGGGAGTCCTCCTGAGCCCGTGGTGGTGTTACCACACGGGCGGGTGGGGCCCCAGAAGTGGAGATGGGGAGGGCCAGCCCGGGGACGGGGCGGGTGAACAGGCCCACCCTCGGGGGGCACCGTCAGCCCTTCTGCACGTTCCCACGCTCGCTCGGCCTGAGCACTGAGAGGAGGGGTTGCCACGGGCCGGCGGGAAGGACAGAAGAGTGAGGTGCCTTCCAGAACGGGCGTCGGGTGGAGAAACCCCCTCGTGTCTTCCTTCCTGGGAGATAGTGCGGCCTCAGCCTGGCCCGCCCGGCCCAGCTTTCTCCCAGCGGCCACGGCCACGGCCACGCTGCTCAGCATGTGGTTGCTGGATGCACCTCGGTAGCCCGCGGGGCCGTCTCTGCAGCTCCCTCGCTTTCCCGTGCCCCGTATCGCCAACGGGAAGGCCCTGGAGATCAGAAGGCGGGCCGAGGGAGGGATGGGTACTTCTGCCCACGTCCCCTGCTTCCCCGGGGCATCTCCGGCAGAGGCTTTGCCGGCTCCGTGGCTCTGACACCCGCGGGAAGGCCCCCCCCCCCCCACACTGTGACGCTGGCCGCTCGGGGGTGGCCCAGCGGGGCTCTGACAACACAGCCTCTCGTCCCCCCTCCCTGACCTGCCCGGCCAGCGGCCTCCTGTTGCTGAGCTCTGGCCGCTCACCTCCGCCCTTGTCTCCTGGGCTCTCCCGCTGGCTGGGCGGCCGGCTCCCACGATGAAATCACCCCCATTTGAAAGACCTGGAGAGGTTCCTCGTTCCTGGCTGGGCCCGGCTGGTTTAGCAGCTCATACCGAAAGCACACCCACTGTGCACAGACATGTGCAAACTCAGAGGCCCTGTCCTGACGCCTCCTTAATGCAGAGGGGGGTACTTCTGGACGGAGGGGGGCGCTTGTGGACAGAGGGGGGTGCTTCTAGATGAATGAAAGCCCTCTGAACCTGAAGCTGATTCAGACTCAGACCCCCTCCTTGCCTGTCCCGAGGCCGCCTCCCTTCCTGGTGACGGAGCTCACTGCTGGGCTCGCCCAGAGGTTCACAGCGGCACGGCTCACTTTACTTCCATCTTGACCCCGCCGCTTACCAGACAAGCCATTTAAGTTCCTCTGGGCCTCAGTTTCCTCCTCTGGAAACCCAGAGAAGGAACAGCACTTCCTTCCTCTGATGACTGTGGGAGGGTTTGGGGTTTTCTTGTTTCTTGGGGGTTTTTTTAAAGTTCATTTATGTATTTTGAGAGAGGGGAGAGAGCGTGTCCAAGTCGGGGAGGCACAGAGAGAGAGAGAGAGAGAGAGAGAATCCCAAGCAGGCTCTGCACCATTAGTAAGGAGCCCAATGTGGGGCTCGAACTCATCAGCCATGAGATCATGACCTGAGCCAAAGTCGGACATTTGAGCCACCCAGGCACCCCCGGGAGGTTTAAATAAGGTCACTACTTCCTGTGACAGGTCTCAAGACCGTGCCGGGCACCCGCGAGCTCAGAGCTCGGATTGACGTGATGACCGCCCTTATCAGCCCTCCAGCCCTCAGCCTCCGCTGACTGTCGTTCGGGGAGGAGGGTCGTTGATAACAGATGATTCTCCGCTGTTGTGCGCTAAGAGCCATTCGTTCATTCACCGAGCGCCGCTCCGCGGAAGGGCCCCCGTCCCGGGATAGGGATCATATGGAAGGTGGTGTGGACACCGTGAGCAAGAGAGGTCCCAAGAGGAGTTGGGTTTTGTCTGACACTGAGGGGGATGATCAGGGGCTTCCTGGAGGAGGCAGCGTTTGAACTGTGTCTAGTCTGTTGGGATTACAGCTAGGAGTGCAGCTCAGCAGTCAGACTGTCTACGCGGCCTTGAAGCTGGAGTGGGTGACCTTGGCCCACGCTGTGCCCTTTGTGACCTCAAGACACCCACCTGTGACCCGGGGTCCTCAGGATTGACAGAGCAGGATGTTAGGAGCACAGGCTCTGGGACCAGCCTGCCTGGCCCCTCCCTGGCTGGCTGAGTAACCTTGGCCGGGACTTGATTTCCTGTGCCTCGGGTTTTCCATCTGTAAAATGGGAGAGTGAGCGTCCCTGTCCTGTGGGGTCTGAGGGAAGGCAGAACAGGTGAACTCGCGTGAAGGTCTCGGTCCAGAATGTCGTCGCCCTCGCTGGCCGGATGGTGCAGAGGACGAGAGTGCCCTTGTGTCGTCGATGACTCTGCCTTCCCTCCCTGCCTGCAGCCGCCACCTTCATGGAGCACTGGAAGCGGAAACAGATGCGGCTCAATTACCGCTGGGACCTCACTGGCTTCGAGGAAGAGGAGGTGAGCGGGTTTGTCCCTGCGATCCCCACGCCGCACCCCTGCCCCCAGCCGGTCGCCTCCTGGGGACTCACAGGGGAGCCTGAGATCGCGGGGTCTGCTCGAGTCTGCGATCTCGAAGCTCCCGTGGACGTGCTCAGGCTCCCCGCACTGACCCCGTCGCGTCTGGGGCGGCCTGGAGGGTCTGGGAGGGCCGGCCATCCTCTTTGCCTGCAGTCGGGCCTGGCTGGGGAGACCCCTGCCCCAAAGCCCCTGGCCACTGCCCCACCCCGGATCAGTAGCTCCGGCCAGAATTCCCTGGGGGCGGTGGGAGGGACTAAAGAGGAAAGAGGCCCCCACACGCGGCTGCATCACAGGACGGAGCTTCATCGTGTGGCCCCACGACCACGACTTCCTTTTATAGAACACGTTCTTGGTTTTTAGTTTTTATGGGTTTTGTTAATGTTTTTATTTTATTTTATTTTATTTTGAGAGAGACAGAGTGCAAGCAGGGGAGGGGCAGGGAGAGGGGGAGACACAGAATCCGAAGCAGGCTCCAGGCTCTGAGCCGTCAGCACAGAGCCCGATGCGGGGCTCGAACCCGTGAACCACGAGATCATGACCTGAGCGGAAGTCGGACGCTTAACCGACTGAGCCCCGCGGGCGCCCCTATGTTATTTTATCTTTAAAGTAAACTCTGCCCGCAGCATGGGGCTCGAACTCACGACCCCAAGTTCAAGAGTCACATGCGCTTCTGACTGAGGCAACCAGGCGGCCCTACGTGCTTTTTTTTTTTTTTTAAAGAAGCCTGTCCTGCACTTTCACTGTGACCGGGAAATCCCTTCCACTGATTTTGTTAACATCCCTCTTGTGTTTTTCCACACACCGCGCTCCCTCCTGGGACTGAAGGGCCCGCCGCTGGTCAGCCAGGGAGGCCGGTGCCAACTCTGTGCTGACTGTGCCGTCGGTAGACAAGGGGGAGAGAGAGCCACAGTGGCTTAGAGAGACAAGATCGCCCTCTCGGGCCGGGCTACTGGGTCCCGTCCCGATGCGGCACCGCCCTCGCCGTGTGACCTGGGGCGAGTCTCTGTGCCTCAGTGTCCTCGCCTCTCAAATACAGATTGAGGAATAGTCCTCACTCGGTGGGGTTTGAGGGGATCTTGAAGGCTCAGCAGATCTGGAGCAGGGCCCAGCCACGGGAAAGGCCCCAGAACCGGGCCCCCAGCTAGCCACCACCGGCGGGCAGTTCTTTAGGGGTGCTGCCCCACATGGAACCCAGCACGCTGCCCCCACGGCCCGGCCATCCACCTGGACGTCCGCCGGGCAAGCTGCCTTCCTTGTAACTTTCTATAGAAATACTCGAGTAGCACAGAAAGCAGTCTTCTTCTTCTTTAAGAAGATTTAGAATGACGTGCCTGTGGTTGAAGGAGAGTGGGGTCCGGGGTGAGGGGCAGCCCCCTTTGTTCTACCCCTCGGGGACGTTGGACACGGGTCCCCAGCCCGAATGAGTTCCCCGGAGTGAGCCTCCCGCCCCCCCACAGCCGGCCGGGAGCTGGTCACTGGTGGGAAGGCAGTTCCTCTGTGGGGGTCTGAGCCCCAGGCCGGCAGCCGGCACAGTTGGCTGGCCCGCATGCCCTTACCCCCGGTCTCCGACATCCGGCCCTCGGGGGCCCCCAAAACCCCACGAGCTGCAGGAGACACCCGGGCGGCTACGGCCGGTCCCACCCCCACGCCCGCCTCGCCCACTGTGCGTACCTGCCTCCTTCCTAGTTCTTGAGAAAACGATCTCGAGAGGACGCAGCCTATCTTAAAAAAACAGCACAAAGTAACGTGATCTTTTTGTCTTTGTTTTTACGTCCTGGTGCCCCGAAGGAGGCCGTCAAGGTTTGGATTTTTTGTCACTCCACTGTCTGCCCGTGGCCTGTCTTCCTGGGAGAGGGACCTTCTCGCACACTGACGCGTCTGTGCTGCCCAGCTCCCGGCTTCCACCGTGGGCAGGGGTCTCTGCTTCCTCCCCCTCCTCCGGGCCTCTCTTAACCCTCGTTCTTCCTTCCAGCACCCCCTTCGCTGACCTGCTCTGGGCTCGCCTGAGGCCCGGCGCCTCTCGTCTGCCCGCACTCGCTGATGCTCACTGCCGTCTCTTCCGACCCCCACGGCTCCTGCCAGAACCATCTCGGGGGCCAGTTCGTGGCTGGGTGCTCGCAACGGGAACGTGGGGGGCGGGGGGGGCCTGGGCGGGCCGCAGCCTCGCACACACGACCTGCCTCCTGGACGCAGACGCCAGGGGGCCGGGGTTCCCAGCGAGGGGGAGAGTCCTGGGTGGGCACAGGGCAGCAGCCAGCTACGAACTGCCCCCACGGGGCGCCCGAGGCCAAGGGCTGAGTTTGTCTTGTGGGCTCGTGCCGAGGCTCTCAAACTGACAGGTAACGAGGCCCCGCGTGGATTTGGTTTTCTTCCACAGGACCATCCCAGAGCCGAATATGAAGCCAGAGTTTTGGAGAAGTCACTTAGGAAAGAATCCAAAAGCAAAGAGGTACGGCGGCCACTGCCCAGGTGGCTTTCCTAGTAATAAAACACTGTGTGCCCGTCGGCGGTGGAGACCAGGGCCCGGACCCCAGACAGGGGCCAGATAGTAAATATCTTAGGCTCTGCAGACCTCGGTCACAACCACTCAGTTCTTCTGTTCGTAGGTGAACAGCAGCCATAGACAAGAGGTAGACAAGTGAGCCAGTGAAACCTCATCTGTAAAAACAAGCAAGGGGCCAGGTTTGGCCTACAGGCTGAAGTTTTCCGAACTCTGCTGGGGGTCCCCCTCCTTGATCTATCGTAGGGGCATCTCAGACCTCAGCCGACACGTCCACACCCGGAGCCAGGGAGCCGTGGAGCTTTTTCACAGGACGCTTGACATCCAGTGTGTCCAGCCCTTGTGTTCCGTGTTGAATGATGCGATAGAAGGGGTTGCCCAGCCAGCACCCTTGAGCACACGGCCAATTCCCTGTTTCCCCCCCCAGACGTGGGGGCGAGAGAGAAGTGCTCCACGCTGGTCTCAAGATCACGACCTGTTCATAATCAGGCGCTTTGCTTCTCCCCGAACCTCTCATTCAAATGGGTTGTCTCATGTTTGCAGACTGATTTCTGGCCCACCTCTAGAGGCGTGTGGCTGTTTTCCTAGGAAGGTGTTTTACGTGCCCTGGAACAAGCCCGGAGGGCAGGGCGCTGGCCCCCATCAGCCTCCGCCTGCGGCTGGGGAAGTTTGTGTCTGTCTTGAAGGGTGGGAGGCAGACGCTCCCTGAGCCCCGCGGTCCACACTCACACCCCCCAGCCTCTGGGGCTGCTGAGGCGAACCCCTGGGTTTATCTTCCTACTGAGGCACGCGGACGGGGTTTGCTCGCTCCGAGCGGCCAGAGGTGGCAGTTGGCATGGTCCCCTCTGGGGGATAAAGTGAGCGCACCAGAACCCTGGTCTCGGGCCACAGCTCCCGGAACGTGGCAGAAATCCGGCTTAGTCCTGCTGCACCCAGGAAGGGGGTGCGCGCTCTTGGGGTTTGAGTGGGGCTCCAGTTTGCAAATAGCCACACGGGCGTGAGTCGTCACCCCAAATGAGGTCATTGTTTCCGTTAAATCAGAACGAGTGCACAGCCCCGAGACAGTCCACCCCGTGGCTTCACGGTGGCACCTCTTAGCAATAGGCTCTGTGGCACCCGTGACATCCATTGAGGTCGCGGGACTCAACCAAGCCCCAACAGCGGATCTGGGCAGCCGTGCCAGGGGCGCCTCCCGGACCCTGTCACTCCGCCTCTGGGCTGTGATCGTGAGAACAGCAAAGGTACCTGGTTCCTTCACGCAGGGCTCTGATGGCGACCCCAGGGCCCGTATGCTCCTGGCGGGCACGCCCCGGATTTTCTCCTCGGTTTCCTTGGGCCCCTAGCGGCTACTTTATGGTTGTAATTGTTCCCCAGCTCTGGCACCAGATTCAGTTACCAGAGAAAAAGAGACCCACCCCTTACTTGGCCTATGAACTTGCACTTCTGGGCGTGGCTTCCCTCGCCGGCGTAAACCGCTCAGAGTAACCTGTCTTTGCATGCCGCGCGCGCCGTGGAGATGACAGTGGCCACGTCCCCAGCGGGCGCTTCAGAGCCTTGCCAGCCTTTCCCCGCTGAGGCCATCGCGAAAGCCCGGTCTCCTGTTCCCAGACCTTTGCCGCCAACTCTTACTGGTTGCAAACGCTCAGAACCCGAATCGGCCTGGCCCCCGCGGCCTCCGAGCCTCGTCACGCTTCACCCCACGGTGCTCTCTTGTTCCCTCCACCCGCCCCCAGAAGCGCCGGCATATTCCAGAGGAGTCAACAAACAAATGGAAGCAGAGGGTTAAGACAGCCATGGCGGGGGTGAAATTGGTACTTTTGTGTTTCGGGGGCAACGCGAGTCTTGACTTGTTTGCCGACGACCAAAGTCCGTTGTGTGTCTCCTCCACGAAGTCTGTTGTGTTCTTTTCTTTAACACTCACGTTCACGCCTCTTTGCCTTCCTTCCACACCCGTCGAGCCGTGCCCATGTGTGTTGAGATGTCACTGCATGGCTCCAGTGGGTCTGCGGGGGGGGGGGGGGGGGGGGGAGGGGGGGGAGGGGGCTCCGGCCTTGCCTGGAGCTCGCGAGTCCTGCTTGTCACAGCTGCCTGCCAGCGGTCGTCGCATTTCCATTAACACGCATGCCACCCGGCCCCGGAGCGCACGGCGTCCCGTGCGGCGCCCTCGCCAGCGTCGTCCGACCTGATACGTGCGTGTCCCCGTCCAGAAACCTGCCCCCGTTCTCGGAACCTCGTGGGTTGGTGACCAGCTGCTGCTACTCACGGGCCCGCCAGACCGGGCCGTCCCTGAGCCAGGGAGCCTTGGGGCCACGAGTCGCCACGGTTCGCCGATGCTACTCGGCAACCAGCGTTTTTACCTTGGAATGCTAGTTGCCTGTTTCGGCTTGCCCTGCAGAGGGAAAAATAACTATTATGGTCTGGGT
Organism: Panthera tigris; assembly: GCF_018350195.1. Taxonomy (NCBI): domain Eukaryota; kingdom Metazoa; phylum Chordata; class Mammalia; order Carnivora; family Felidae; genus Panthera; species Panthera tigris. The sequence goes on from NC_056669.1 coordinate 111,228,449, forward strand.
GGCAGAGGGCAAGACCTCTTAGATCTTCTCGCCTTCCACGGGAGACTTTGGCCGCAGACGCAGGCTTCTTCTCCCAGACGTGGGCCTAACCGCCTCCTTTAGAAAGGTGTTTGGGTCTGTTACGCCCCGGACGCAGACGAACCACGTTTTTAAATGCTATTTTTTCTGTCACATGACATCGTCTGATAGGTGGTAAGACCCCAGGCCCCTCCTTGGACGCTAGGCGTCTGCCTTCACGCATCACCCGCAAGCTTTTTTTTTTTTTTTTCGAAGGTGTGCTGAGTATTTCTGTCTGTCCAAGTCGTTCACCCATGCCCCACCGCGCGCGCACAGACTTCTCTCCTCCGTGACGGTTCCCACCAGGTGACCCAACATTGTTTCCTGTTGTAGACAGACAAGGTGAAGCTGACCTGGAGAGATCGGTTCCCAGCCTACGTCACCAACTTGGTCTCCATTGTCTTCATGGTAAGTTCCGGAAGGCTAAGGCGGGAGAGGTCAGGGAGGCCCACGGGGAGAGGTGTGTGCTCGCCCAGACCAGAGCCGGCTATCAACGTGACATTTGCTCCCGTCCCAGGGTGCAGGGCGGGGGGAGGCCCCGAATGATGGGAGGGGACCAGGATTCCGCAGAGACCCCAGGGGACCCATGGGCCCCCGGGTACACGGTCCCCGGCACACGGCTCTCGCTCCCAGAGTGACACGTTCACGCCATTAGTCGTTCAAACCTAAAACTTTACCCATGTGAAGACAAAACTGGGTGGGGTTTTTTGGGGTTTTTTTTAAAGAAAATCATGAAATAAATAATGCACAGCCAGAACAAGAATGAGAACAGTGCTGTTGAAGCTGCTACGCCTTAGCCAGAGCCCTCCCGCCTCCCAGGCAGCCACCTCGCCAAGGGTCTGTCGCTCCAGGCCCATCAACGCTGCCGATTTAAATCAGCCAACGCCCTGGCTCTCTTTGGGGGTTTTCACCCCACATTACTTGGGTCTCATCCCTGGAAGGCCTCAGCCCCCTGCTACCTGCTCTTTGATCCTCCCGAGAGGTCAGGGCCACCTGCGGGCACTGTAAAAAGGACCGGCCCCTTGCCCGGCTTTACATTAGAGTCTCGCACGGCCCCCGGCCCTGTGGGCTGATACCCAGGGGCCTGGGGTTGGCCGCCGTGGACCGGACCGGTGCTGAGTGCGTATCCAGCGGCCTGAGGGCCTTGCGGGGCGTCTCTCACTGAGTCCTGGAAACCTGCCTGGCCTGATACCTCCCCCTCCTGCTGATGAGGACACAGGCCACGGGGCGCGTCCCTCCCCCCAGGCCACCAGGCAGGAGGTGGTAGGCCCAGGTGCCACTCAGGCATCCTGCCCCCGGAGCCCCCCTGCTCTGTGTGAACCCAACTGGAGGTGGGGGGCGTGCCTTTGTCCCTCATGGATGAATCAGTCACGGCTCTGTCCCCCGCCCAGGAGCTTCATTCACCGAGCACACGCTGGTTGAGTGCGCCCCCACGTTCCTGGTCCCGGGAAGGCCAGTGTGAACACGCCAGCTAGACCCCCGTGGCCCTTTTGACCCAGAGGGGGATCGCCCGCGGGCAGTGAGACCGTTGTGGGGGCGCACAGCCCCTTGGCGGGGAGAGGGGGACACCCTCCCCACTGAGTCATCCTGCGGGCCAGCCGCCCGGTCCCCACCTCCACGTGCTGCCTGGGGCCGTCTCTGGGGCCAGGGTGGTGCCCTCCCCTGGGTGGGGCCCTTTGGCAGGAGAGAGGGAGTTTCCAAGGAAAGCCCTCATTCCCGGGGCTGGCTGGGGAACGCGGTCAGGGTGTGGCGTGGGCTGCAGAAGCTTCCTGAGCGGGGCGCGGTCACCACCGGGCACCCACAGATGTGTGCAGAGCGAAGTTTAAAATAGGAGCTTTCCTAGATTTCTGATGGCTGCAGCCTTGCTCGGTGTTGGGGGGGGTGGGGGGGGGGGGGGAGGAGCCACAAGCTTTCCAGGCTGTGACCTGAGACACAGAGGACAGTCCCACGCCTCTGCAGCACGGTCCCGGTCCTGGGAGCCACGAGGGATCAGCCTAACCGGGCAGGGCCTGCCCTCCCCACCCTTAACGGGAAGAAGTGACACGGGTCACACAGAAGGGAACGGAAACAGCACAGAGCCTGGCCCACAGGTGGAGTTGGGCTTGGTCCACAGCCGGGCTCAGCCACCCTCATTCTCAGTGCGCCCCTGGGGTGGGGGGATCCTCAGTGCGTCCTTGGGGCCGGGGTGGGGAGCTGCCTGTGTCCTCCTGCCAGTTCAGGACAGCTGGAGAGTAAAGATGGAATCATCCGTGGGGAGTTAGGGCCTCTGAGGAAAAGCAAGAGGAACCCAGAGCTCCACACGGACTAAAGTCACCATCCCAGCCAGCGCACCGCCCCCCCGCCCCCGCCTCGGTTACCGAACGCCTCCTGCTCAGGGCCACGCTGTGGGCAGAACCTACCCCCCCAAGTCAGCCTGGCTCGCACACACCAGGCCAGCCCCTGGGGTTCCAACCACCCTGTGCCCTGTTGGGGTCCGTGGGTGGGAAAGGAGGCACGGTGCCCCACGGCAGGTGGCAGAGAGACCCCGTGAATGTCAGGCTGGGTGGACTCACCTGGTGAATCCCGGCTCGAGCTGGGTGACCTGGCCTGCTTCCCTAGCCTCTCCGAACTCAGTGCCTTTTCTCAGAGAACAGAAACCAGCCCCTCGTTCATCTGTCCGTGAAGGTTTGCCAGCCTAGAGCCCTGGCATTGAGAGGGTGACAGGAGCCCATGTCTGTGTTGAACCCGAATTGCTGTAGGCTTGGGGCTGGAGCTAGGCGTGTGGGGGTCTGACGGGACCTCCTCCCCCCGCAGATTGCCGTGACCTTCGCCATCGTCCTGGGAGTCATCATCTACAGGATCTCCACCGCAGCCGCCTTAGCCATGAACTCCTCCCCGTCCGTGCGGTCCAACATCCGGGTCACGGTCACGGCCACCGCGGTCATCATCAACCTGGTGGTCATCATCCTCCTGGACGAGGTCTACGGCTGCATAGCCAGGTGGCTCACCAAGATTGGTGAGTGCGCGCCCCAGGCGACCGTGGCCGCCTTCCCGCTGTGGGGCCTTGGGCTGGCCCCTCACCCTCTCTGGGCTTCACTCACGTGAGAGGGGAATACGTGGTCACGTGCATCTCACCCCTTCTAGAAGTCCCAAAGACAGAGAAGAGCTTCGAGGAGAGGCTGATCTTCAAGGCTTTCCTGCTGAAGTTCGTGAATTCCTACACCCCCATCTTTTACGTGGCTTTCTTCAAAGGCAGGTAGGGACTTCAGTTACTGAAACTCACGGTCTCTCCCAACACGGTCCTCCCAGTGCAGGAGAGACTCTCCTCCCCATCTCCCTGCAGGCCGGAGGCCAAGGCCCAGGGCAGAGCGGTCAGTGTGGTTCTCACAGCCTAGCCCATGGAGAGGCCTGGCTTCTACAGGGGTGCCAGACAGCAGGGACCCCAAGAAGCAGGGACCCCAGACAGCAGGGACCCAGGGCAGGAGGGACCCCAGACGGGAGGGACCCCAGACAACAGGGACCCCGGGCAGGAGGGACCCCAGACAGGAGAGACCCCAGACACCAGGGACCCCAGGCAGGAGGGACCCCAGACAGGAGGGACCCCAGGCAGGAGGGACCCCAGACAGCAGGGACCCGGGACAGGGGGGACCCCGGGCAGGAGGGACCCCAGACGGGAGGGACCCCAGACACCAGTGACCCCGGGCAGGAGGGACCCCAGACAGGAGGGACCCCGGGCAGGAGGGACCCCAGACACCAGGGACCCCAGACAGGAGGGACCCTGGGCAGGAGGGACCCCAGACAGGAGGGACCCCGGGCAGGAGGGACCCCAGACACCAGGGACCCCAGACAGGAGGGACCCTGGGCAGGAGGGACCCCAGGCAACAGGGACCCGGGGCAGGAGGGACCCCAGATAGGAGGGACCCCGGGAACCAGGGACCCCAGGCAGCAGGGGCCCTGGACAACAGGACCCCAGGCAGCAGAGCCCAGGGCAGTGAGCTCCAGGTGCCCTCACAGGGGGGCGGGATGACTGGAGAGGATTAGGGTTGCAGGAGAAGGTAGGAGAAGGGCAGTCATGGCCAGCTTGCTGTTCCAGCTAGTGGTGTGGCAAACCCTGTGCCGGGACCCTCTGAGACACCCTGGGCTTGGAGGGGCTTGTGGCCCACCCCCCAAGACTCCCCAGCATCCCTCCTGCCAGGAGCTAGCGGGTGTGATCCCAGAACTGCTCCAAAGTCTTCTTCCTCAGCATCGTGTGATTTAGTGGCCACCGTCCCATGCCAGAGCCCAGCCAAGGGGTCCAGGCTCCCCTGAGATCATGCATGACAACGGGGCAGGACCTGAGAGGTCCCCGCCCTGAACGTCCTGCAGGAGGCCGAGAAGCTGCCTCAGGGACCTCCCCTCCCCCACCTGACTTGACCGTGGCAGGTGGAACGGTCTGCCCTGCAGCTGCTTCGCCTCAGTTCCCCACCCCCACCCTGCTGCCCGGGGCCGGAGGGGGGGGGGGGGCTTCCCTCTCAGTTTCCCTCTGAAGTTCCGTCTCGTCTCACCCCCGTGGGTTTGGGAGTAATACACAGCACGGCGGTCCTGGCTCAGCCTGGGGGTGTGCTTGGGGGGGGTGGGATCCAGCCCCCTCCTCGGGGTCTCCCCGCGCTGCCCCTCCTCTCCCACTGCCCCCCCTCATTGCAGGTTTGTCGGCCGCCCGGGTGACTACGTGTACATTTTCCGTTCTTTCCGGATGGAGGAGGTAACTGACCCCGTGTTCTGTTCTGCTTCCCCGGTTGTGTCCCCACGGCAGACTCCGCAGAAGCACATGTTGTCAAGTAGCGTTTCCCTCCTTCTTGGGGGAGTCCTTTTCTGCGGTCCGGCCGCTGGGGTGGGGTTTTGATCTCACTTGGTGTATCCATGTAGGATTACCCTCAAAGGAGAAACCAAAGAACGATGCCAGTTGTATGTTTCCCCCCCTTTTCTAGTATCTAGAAGGTTTTCGTCTCTGGTCAGAATGGATTCGTGGGGGAGAAACAGAACTCAGCTTCATTGTTTGACTTTAACATAGAAAGGCCCACCTCTCTCCCCTAAATCTGTGCTGGTGACCTTCGGCTTTTGCTTGGCCGATCCAGCCACCGTGGGCCTGGTTAGGACACCTGCCACTCAGTTGGCTCCTGCAGCCCCGTCAGACCAAGCCGGGGCCCCAGGGCCGCCCGTGGCTCGGGCCTCGGGAACAGTAGGGTGGGCTTCAGGTACCGGGTGATCTGGCTGCCCAGGGCACAGCCTAGAGGTTCAACCCCCTGAGTGCCGGCCCCTGAACGTCCCAAGACGTGGGCCTCATGTTTGCAAAAGGACCGTGAAGTGATCTCCCCTTCTAGGACTCGTTCTTTACATAAATGATACCCTGCCAAATTCTTTAATAGTTGCAGGAATTGGAGAAATGCCTTTGCAAAATAGAGTAAAGCCAAGGACATCGTTTTTAAATGAACTTGTGGCTCTCCAACATAAATTCTGTGGTAACAGTGTAAAAAATGTTGTCCTGGACCTATGGGGGGGTCAGCTCTGCCCCAGAGGGCCGCCCAGTGTCCCGTGAGCTCTTTTCACTTGCACAAGTGAAGCTTCTGGTCCGTCGCCTGCCTGCCCATCACCCAGCCTAAGGCGGTTGGTGCAGGCCCAGCAACGACAGGGGACAGGGACGTTAGACCTCAGAGGGGTGGCCAGCTGCCTCACCACGTGGCTTCCCAACTACACAGGCCCCGGCCTGCCGTGGCCATATGGGGACTGTAGATGGACAGTGGTGCGTGGGATCAGGCCACTGTAGCAAAAGACCACAGATCAGGTGGCCCCGAAACGACAGGACTGTATATTCTCTTAGGTTCTAGAGGCCAGAAGCCCAAAATCAAGGAGCCAACAGGGCGGTGCTCCCTTTGAAGGCTCAGGAGCGGGTTCTTCAGGCCTCTGTCCTGACTTCTGGGGCTGCTGGCATCCTCGGCTGGCCCTCCAATCTCTGTCTGTGTCTTCAGACAGTCTTCTGTGTATCTGTGTGTTTTCTCTTCTCGTGAGGACACCAGTGACGGGATCAGGGCCCACCCTACTACAGTGTGACCTCGTCTTAACTCGGTCACGTCTGCAAAGACCCTTTTTCCGACTAAGGTCATACTCTGTGGTTCGGGGGTTAGGATGCGGACATATCTCTGTGGAAGACACATTCAACCCACAACATGAGGGCTGACCTCCCCTCGCTGGGGGCTGCGGCCGTCTCTCCAGGATGGGCCGGGGAAGGGGGGCCTGATGCCCCTGCTGTCTGTCCTGCAGTGGGGGGGGGAGGGGTCTGATGCCCCTGCTGTCTGTCCCGCAGTTGGGGGGGGGGGGTCTGATGCACCTGCTGTCTGTCCCGCAGTTGGGGGAGGTGTCTGATGCACCTCCTCTCTGTCCCGCAGTGGGGGAGGGGCTAATGCACCTGCTGTCTGTCCCGCAGTGGGGGAGGGGCTAATGCACCTGCTGTCTGTCCGGCAGTGGGAGAGGGGCTAATGCACCTGCTGTCTGTCTGGCAGTGGGGGTGGAGGGGCCTGATGTACCTGCTCTCTGTCCCGCAGTGGAGGGGGGGAGGGCTGATGCGCCTCCTCTCTGTCCCCCAGTGGGGGAGGGGCTAACGTACCTGCTCTCTGTCCCACAGTGGGGGATGGGGGGAGGGCTGATGCACCTCCTCTCTGTCCCCCAGTGGGGGAGGGGCTAACGCACCTGCTCTCCGTCCCGCAGTGTGCCCCAGGGGGCTGCCTGATGGAGCTCTGTATCCAGCTCAGCATCATCATGCTGGGCAAGCAGCTCATTCAAAACAACCTGTTTGAGATCGGCATCCCGTGAGTAGCGTGTGGCCTCGGGTCCGAGTAGGGGGGGGGCGGCGGATGGGGCCCTATGGGGCCCCGGGGGGGTTCTGGGGTGGTCTGAGTGGGTGACAGGTGGCGTGGGGTCTGGACCAGGATGGAGCACCAGGAACAGGGAGATGGGGAGGGCGGGCGGGGGGAGGCAGGGCAGAGCCACCCCGTGGGGGACGAGGAGGGGGTGGAGGCCGAGATGACCCCCTGGTCCCCAGCGGGCTGAGGATTTGGGGTGCTGACAGGCACCCTCAGACACACGAGCCGGCTCCCTGTGATCAGCAGGTGGACCCCCTGGAGGCTCCGTGTCCTTACCTCGTGCCCTTTGAGAGTCACGCCCCACTCCCTCTCCACGGCCGCCTGCCCTCTGGAATCAGGGACACTGGATGCTTTTCAGTGACCCCCGCCCCGCCCCCACCGCGCTGTCCCCTGACAGCTGCCGGGCCCTTCCTGGGGCTTCAGGTGGCCGTGTGCCCTCCCTGCACCCCGTTGCCCTCTGTCAAAAACCAAGCGAAGACACTTGACCCCTGCCTCTGGGGGGAGGGCAGGGGAAATCCCGGACGGAGAGGCGCTCCCAGCGCGTTAGGGCTTAAAACACTCACCGGCTCCGAGAATTAGAAACGCGACTCGCAGGGGACGGGCCCCGGTGCCCCGAGCCGTCTTCCCAGACACCTAGCCGCAGTGACGCCGTGTCCCCTCAGGAAAATGAAGAAGTTCATCCGCTACCTGAGGCTCAGGCGCCAGAGCCCCCCCGACCACGACGAGTACGGGAAGAAGAGGCAGCGCTACGAGGCGGATTACACGCTGGAGCCTTTCGCCGGCCTCACCCCCGAGTACATGGAGATGAGTGAGTGGGGGCGGGGCGCCTGTGCTGGGGGGGGGGGTCCCGCGGCCCCGTGCACCAGAGAGGCCCCCGGGGGGCTCAGCGGCTTGAGCGTGCGACCCTCGATCTCCGGCCGGGTCGTGACCCCCCCCCCCCCCCCGGCTCGTGAGCCGAGCCCCGCGTGGGGCGCAGAGCCTGCTTGGGATTTCCTCTCCCGCTCGGCCCCGCCCCTCCTCCTGCTCTCTCTCAAGATAAAGACGTAAACTGGAAAATAAAAGGAGATGACGCAGGGGTGGAGCCATGTCACCAGCAGCCGTGTCTCTGGACGGGAGGATACTCAGAGGTGGCACAGCACTCTGAGCGGGGCCAGAGAGAGAAGTGGGGAAAGGGCGGGTGCAGCCTGCACGGCCACCTGGAGCCCCTCGGCCCCACCTCCCCCCTCCATTCCCGCCAGACCGGCCTCCTTGCCGTTACCCAAACACTCCGCGCTCATGCCTGCCACGGGGCCTTTGCACTAGCCGTGCCCTGCCTCCCTAATACCTGCGTGACTTACTCTCTCCCTTCAGACCCCACCAGAGGGGTCTTCCTGACCACATGTTTAAAGGGGCAGCCCCTGCCCTGCCAGCTGTGACCCTGGGCCTCCTCCCCTGCTCTGACACCTGGCACCAGCCGGCCTCTCAAGTCCCCGTCGTGCCTTCGCCTCTATCTCCCGGCGGAGTGATGGAAGTCCTGTGACAGCAGGACCCTTTTTTCTCTTCACGGCCGTACCCCCTACACCTAGAACGGATCCCGGCAGGCAGGGGTGACCCTTCTCCCGGACCCCAGGGCTGAGACTAGACAGCCAGGGAGGGAGCAGGCCCACGGCGGTCCTCCGAGGCGTATGGTGGGCACTCGTACATGTGCGTTTGGAGAATAGACAAGCAAAGGTGGTCAGGGAGACCCCGGCGGAGGGGTCCCAGAGTGGAGGGCCCCTGGCCACCACGGACAGCACGTTTTAAATGCCGGCTCCGGGACCAGCTCCGTGCAGGGTGGGACCTGGGACCTAGCCTTGTTAACAGATACCCGAACAAGGCAGCGTGGCCCCCTCGAGGGCCCCTCTCCTGCTAGCTCAGTGTCCTACCCAGCTCCCCAGATGATTTGTCAAGAAGCACCTTGCCGTTGACTCAGAAGGAAAAGCGCGTTAAGACTTTGAAAACTGGAGACGGTGCCGTGTTGAGATACCATTCTCTTTTCTCCTGCAACGAAATCCAAGATGAACCAGAGATGCTCGGGGGGCTCCCTTGCCCTCGTGGACCTCCGTGGACCCCCATGGGTCTGCTCCCTCCCTGGCTGTCTTGTCTCAGCCCTGGGGTCCGGGAGGAGGGTCACCCCTGCCTGCCTGAGGCCAGCGGGAGACCAGGCAGCGAGAAAAGTGGCCCGTCACCGTCTGGGAGACAGGTGCCCCCCCAGATTTGGATTCCTGGGGCGGCCGGAGGTTACGTCCCACTTTCCTGTTGGGTACGGTAAGACCCTGGGGCAGGCCCCTGCCCACCCGGGGAGCGGCCCACCCGGGGAGTGGGCCGGGGAGTGGCCCACGCCGTACCCGCTGCCGGTCTCCTCCTGGAGGACGGACCCCCCTGAACGCCTGTGGCACACAATGCCCGAGACCGGAAAGAAGGCGCAGTTTGGAGCCCAGCCCCAAGCCATCACCGGCTCCCCTGCCTGCTTCGAGATCCACCATCAGGAGGCAGCACCAGGCAGGAGCGGGGACCCCACGGCCTCGGGCACCAGCAGCCCACACCGGGCCCACAGCCAAGCTCGTCTGAGGCCTCTGTCACCTCTAGAGCCGCCTTCACCAAGACCACGTCCATACAAGCGTCCCGCGGAGGCCCCCGGGCCCCGGGAGAAGCCCGCGGCCCGGCTCCCAGACGGAGGCTCCCCTGGGGCCCCACCTGCGGCGCTAACAATGGCCACACTCAGCCTGCCGGGCACACGTTGACATTCTGCCGGCTTCCTTGTTTACCGCCTGGCAGCCAGGGCCCTTGGACAGACTGTACAGTTCCTGAACCGGCCTCCCCCGTTCGGTTCCGTGCAGCAACCTTTACCTGACCTCTCCCCGGAGCCCGGCTCCGCGCTGGCCGCAGCGCCCGAGGGCGAAGCCCCACCGCCGGCTTGGCTGACCGTGAGGATGATGGGCAAGAGGAGGGACACGAGGCGGACCGTCCTGGACAGTGGGTCCAGCCGGCTCCCCGAGGCCCCATGGGAGGGGACGACGGGGCTCTCGCAGACCAGGGATGGTGGCGGGACCCCTGGCTGCTCAGGACTGCCCCCGCCAGGCCCTTGCCAGCCCCGGCACGGCAAGGGCACCGAGGCTGGGCCTTCCTGCGCACAGGGCCTTTTCCCCGTGATCTGGTAGGATGAGATGTTCGATACGCCAGTGCATACCCGTTATTCTGGGGTCAACACTGAGGGCCAGAGCAAAATGTGGAATCCTCCCTACAGCCCCCTCCTAGCCCAGGGTCACCCAGGGTTGCAGTGGGTGTGTCCCCCGGGCCCTTCTTATGTGGGTGCAGGGGCCACGTCAGAGGCAGGACGCGAGCCAGACCCAGCCCACACAGTTCAGCTTGGGGCACGTGGGGCCGTGCATCCTGCCGGGGGGTCCCACTGTGGGGACCGCTGTCATGGCGCCTTGCCATGGAGATCCGCCATGGGGACCGCTGCCATGGGGTCCCACTCTAGAGATCTGCCTTGGGGGCCGCCACCACGGGGCCCCACTGTGGGGGCCGAGGGGCACAGCAACGAGCTAATTGTCCTGCTCTCCTTGCAGTAATCCAGTTTGGCTTTGTCACCTTGTTCGTCGCGTCCTTCCCCCTGGCCCCACTGTTCGCGCTGCTGAATAACATCATCGAGATCCGCCTGGACGCCAAAAAGTTTGTCACCGAGCTCCGCAGGCCGGTGGCTGTCAGAGCCAAAGACATCGGTGAGTGACCCTCGGGAGCTGGCTCTCAGGGCACGCCGGGTTTGGGGAGGGAGTCCTGCTCCCCAGGAGCCTGACCCAGAGCCGGAGGAGTGGGGTCAGGCACGTGTCCCCCTGGGCTCCTTGCCGCGCCTGTGCTGGGTGGAGACTCGGGGGCCGGGTGTGGGGGGCTCGAGACGTCGAGGCTCCTGCACGCCCCCGCCCCAGCCCCGGGCCTCCTGAGAGCGTCAGTGCCTCGGATGTGTGCGTGTCCCCACAGCCTGCTGCACGAGGAGGTCCCCGAGGCCTACGTGCTCTCCCAGGCCCTCCGCACCACCCCTCTCCTGTCCGTGTGGCCCCCGGAGCACAGACAGAGCTAGACAGATGGGCAGTCTGTAGCGTGTCGTGTATTCAGTCAGCATTCACAAACAGGAAAGGGGAGGCGGGAAGGGGCCCCTCCCACTGACGCATGAAGGGCACTGCATGGCTTGCCTGTGGGGTCAGGGCCCACGGGGTGTTAACCCCGAGTCACTAAGGGTTCCTCATGGGGGCGCAGGAGAGAGGCTGGGGGTTTCGGGAGGCTGCGCTTGCGGGCATCGTGGGAACTGACCACAGTGTCACCCGTGAGGATGATTCTCTCCACGTGAGTCGACTTAACTAAACCAGGACCCCGTTTTCAAGGTGAAGGCAAGGAAGGTCCCACTGTATCTTGAAATGAGATGGAAAATCACAAAGACGCACCGAAGTCCCGTTTCACACAACTTTAGTTAGAACGGCCCGTCTGTGCTCACTGACAGAAGACACAAAGACTGAGTGGCCTGTTAGGCAAGTTGTCACTTCCCTGAGACCAGGGCGGGACGCCATCAGGGCAGACGTAACCTTGCTGAACCGTGGGGGCTTCTCCGGCACCTGGCCCTGGATCATCCTTGTGGGAAACGCCTGTCACCCATGTGGACGACTCAGTGCCACGCTTTGAGGATGAGCCCCGGAGGGTTACGCCGGGTTTGGGGGAGGGGCCTTGACCATTTCCGGGGGCCTTCAGTGTCGGGTCCTCCAAGGAACCTGTCAAGGAGGCTTGGGGAAATCCTCAGTCCCGTTTACCGGAGGGGGAGACTGAGGCCAGGTAGTTAACAACGCTGAGCGGGAACCGGAGACAGGAAGCCCCCAGCGCCCCCCACCCCCGCCCCGGTCTCCCATTCCTGTGCACGTCCGTGAGAAGAGGCTTTGCCTGGAAAAGCTTACATTGCACACCAAAGTCCCCAGAAGGAAAGGGCCGCTTGCCAGGCGCTCCCTGGACAGCCCCTGGGCATTCTGGAGCCCTGTGGCGGTAAAGACAAGAGTGTGGCCTCCCCGACAAAGGCCTGATTCTCAGGCGCCCAAAGGCCCCGGGCGAGCCCACAGTGGGTGTGTGTTTGCTTTGGCCCCTTGGCTTGTCAGTGATTCCCCTGCGGCCGCGTCCTGAAACTCGCCAACCCATCGGGCTGAGAGGGAGCGCCTGGGCCACCTCCCCTCCCTGCCCGCCGCCAGTGAGGCTGGGATGCCCGTCTTCATTCTTTTGCCCACGGCTCCCCTTTTCTCCCCGTTCTTACGGGTCAGCTGCTCACTTCCTGGTTCCTGTCTGCTCGGCTGGAGGCATAAGCTGCCGGGTTTTCACGGGCTGTTTATGGGCTCCTTCACCGTGACCTTTCCTCGAACAGGCCTCTGTGTTGCTCCTGTGATCCGTGTGCGCCCCGAGGGGACACGCGGCCCCAGGGGCCCCCACGGCCTGCGCCCAGGCGCCAGGGGCGGCTCCGAGGGGAGGCGCTGCGGGGACCCAGCTCCCTGCCAGGGGGAACCCGGCCCCGGCTTCCCAGCCCTGACCTGTGACACCAGGCTCTTTGGAGCCTTCCTGGCGAACAGCCGCTGCCCACGTTCAGCTCCTGGGCACCGCGTGTGGTCGGGCGAGACTGAACACCTGCCCGTCTCGTTCTCGGAAATGGGGTTTAGCGTCCCCCGGTGCGGCGGGGACACCTTGAAGACTGAGACCGCGCCCCCCCCACCCCCCCGCCGAGATTCTCAAGGAGCCGGAAGGTTTTCGTCTTGTACCTGGAGCTCATTGGAGCATCGTGTGCTCTCTACAGCGTGCGGCCGAGTAGCTCAGAGGGACGGTCAAGACGCAGACAGAGACTGACCCTGCGGGCGGGGCTGGCGTCCTGGGTTTGCTCGTCTTGAACAAGACCCCGTGATTTCGGCACGGGGTCCCCCAGCGGATCTCGGGTCTAGACACACAGAGACATCCTGGGGCCCGTGGGCCGGGCTCCTCAACACTCCCATTGCCCAGGCTTGCCTCCTGTGGCCCGTTGGCCTGTCACCTGTCTCCTTTCCCCGCACTGCGCTCGGGTGGGTCCGCCTCCCCCGGGAGTGCCAGGCTTACCCATGGCCCAGCGCCTCGTCTGCGAGGTCTCAAACCCAGAGCCCGCAGGGCCAGGCGGCCATGTGAAGGAGTGAACAGCAGGCCCAGAGGATGCTCTCGTGGCACAGAGCAGCGGGCACTCCCTTCGTCCGTGACCCGTCCTCCCGCTCAGCGGGGACTGGACTTGGGAGGCTTCCGTGGTGGCTCCGGCCTGCAGAGAACAGAACCGCAGTGTGTGGCCCGGCCAGGAGGGGGCGCCCCCACAGCCATGGCGCCGTGCCAGCCCCCGCGGACCAGAGCGGGGCCTTCTCTCTCTCAGGGGCTGCCGGTCCAGGTTTTTAAAAACACATCATCCTGCTCTGCAAGCACCAGTCAATGTTTTTTAAGTCGCACGTGAGCGAGCTCGACGAAACACCCCCGTGCCAGGATGTGAAGGGCTCTCCGCCCTCTTGCGGGCACTCGGCAAACGTGGACCCGGGAGCGCCGAGCCCCCAGGTGCCAGACAGCACGCTGGACGCCAGGAGAGACGCAGGGAGGAGCAGCTCGCGGCCCGCAGCCCGCCCGGGAGCCCGGAGTCTGCAGAAGGGTCTCCCAGCCCCGAGCAGCAGGCAGGAAGCACCGGCAGCTGACCTTGCGGGGACACGTCACCCCTGCCAGGGCCGCGGCCCGCTCACCCCCATCCCCGCCGGCCCCCGTGAGGGGAGACAGGCAGGGTGGGTGCCCGCCCGTGCTGTTCCGGCGGGAAGGCGCCTTGAGAGCCGCCCCGGTCGTGGAGAAGGTCCGGTCCTGGCTCCCTCGGGTGCTGGAGCTGCTCGCCGGAGGCGGGGAGGCCACCCTCGCTTCCCACGCGGCCTGGCGGAGTTGGGTCTGCCGCGCGGAGCTCAGCGGCTGCGTCTGAGCCTGAGGCCTCCGCTTCTGGGCCCCGCAGGCCTGCACTCTTGCTGTCTTCGCAGACACCACGGGCCCGGGTGGCCCCCCAGCGCCCCCCGCGAGGGCAGAAATGCCCACGTGTAGCTCTCCCTGGCCATGCCTGCAGCGGTCTCCGCCCTGGGTGGAGGAACCCCACCCCGCCGTCCTCTTGCACGACGACAGGAGCACCAGACCTCTGTCCCCATCTCAGATGGGTCCGGGACAGGGAGGGACCACCGGGACTGGGCTCTGAGCCCACCAGCTGCCCATGACGCGTGCCTGGCCCGATAGGGCCCCGCTAGGCTGGAGGAGGAGGGGGGCAGTCAGGGGCCTAAGGGGCAAGGCCGCCCGGGCCCTCAAACAGGGCACTTCCTCCCCGGGCCCTGCTCCCCTCACCTCTGCTGGGGAGGCCGGCAGAGGAACATGCGTTTGTCCGGCGCTGGGCGGGGCCCCCTCTGCTCAGCCGTGATTAGGTACAGGACAACCCCGGGCTGGCGGAAACCAGGGCTCCCGGGTGGGAAGCGTCTCGCACCTCGCTGCTGTCACGTGAAGCTCAGGTCGTGAGGCCGGCGTCGCCAGCCAGGGGCCCTGGTACCGCTCGTTGGCCCGGACACTACGTCTGGTCTGTCCCTAGACACAGTCCTAGGACCACAGCTGCGCAACGGGTCTAGGACACCCGGACCTCGCGGGCTTGGACCCTTAGGGGCAGGAACCGCACCCAAAGTGAGTCTTTGTCTCTCCAGAAGGAAGGGCTTTATCCACGCCAGTTGGCAGTGTGAACAGGTTCACGGGAAAGGCAGCAGCTGATTTGAAGCACCTCATTCAGAAGCTACAACTTGCAGATTACAAACAGCTCTGTCGTCAGCCAGGGCCCCCCCCCTCCGAGCTCCAGAACATCTCCTCACCTCCATGCATCACAGCGGGCCCACTGGCCGGCAAGCCCGAGTCACTGAGATCCGGGTGCAAGGGGGGGGTCTTGAAACCGCTGCTCTCCTCCCCCAGGAATCTGGTACAATATTCTCCGAGGTGTCGGGAAGCTGGCGGTCATCATCAACGTAAGTGACGCCGGGGACGTCTGCTGAGTGGAGGCCCCGGCTGAGCTGACACGCGGCGGGGCGCCCTTCGCAGGGAAGCTGGGTGGGGTCCCTGCCTCCGACTCCGGTGCGGCCCCAGCCTGGCGGAAGCATCTCCTGTCTAGACACGTCCCTTGGTCGTATTGAGGGGTTGGGACGAGCAGTGGGATTGGCAAGTTCTTCTCGACCTTTTTCTATAACCTTGAGCCAAATTCTCCGTATGTCCACCCTGGCTCTTAGGTCCACTCTCTCCCCAGCGTCCTGAGAATACGAGAGAGAGAGAGAGAGAGAAGACAGAAATTACTCCGTAGCAATCATTCTGTTCCTCTTTTAAAAACTTAGCTTTTCCCCTTTATATAAAACGCATGCCTATTCTCCAGAGGTTCCGGAAACGCAGAAACATGCAGATAAGGGGGCGAAGCCTGCCATCCCCCCACACCCCCACCCCCACCCCCCCCCACACACACACACCTGGAGCTCGCTAAGCATTTTGCTTTCCCCACCAGACTCCTGCCCGGGCAGCCCTCCTCCCCAGAATCTCATCCACACCTTCCTGCCCCATGGTGCCACCCACCCTCCCGGCCTCTCCTGCCTCTGAGCCTACAGGTTACAAGGGCAGTGGCCCCTCTGTCATGCCAACCAGCCCTCAGTCTCCCCTGCAGCCGCCCGTCTAGGTCCACGTGACCGTGCTGGGGCCAGGACCGCCCTGGGCTGAGCTGTCCGGTGGTCCCTAACACATGCTTCCGCGCCCAAGGCTGAACCCCAGGCGTGCAAACCCCAGAGAGCCTCACGGGTCCACCACCCTGGGACCCTCGGCCCTCCGCCTGCTGGCCGTGCCCGAGCCCCCAGAAGCTGCCTGTTTGCACACAGGCGACTGCTCTCAGGAGTAGGCACAGCCTGGGGCCTGCACCATGCTGGGTCGGGGTCGGGGTCAGGGTCAGGGCGAGGCCTGGGGATCCGGCCCCCACAGCACAGGAAGTAAAGCTCAGTCCCGGAGAAGGGACCCTCAGAGTCCCCCGACGCTGCTTTCCCTGCCGGTGGCCGCCCCCCTGCCCAGTCGAGGCTTTGAAACCCCTCGTTAAAGGGCCACGGCGGGCAGAGCGGGCACCCTGGACAGCGACGGCCCCTCATCCCGACCTGGGTGGCTGAGCACAGGGCTCTGAGGCGGAGGGCGGTGCTGGAACAGGGGACAGTCTCCCTGGGGCACAGGGGTGCTGCGAGCAGCTGGAAACATCTCATGGGAACAACCAACAGCAGTAGTAACGGCAGCTAACATTTATCGAGCATCTAGAATGTTCCAGGCCCTTCCAGGCTCTTTGCACACATCCACCCATTCACACACACGACCTTCAGGGCGGGGGCTGTCATGGCCCACCTTACGTGCCAGACAACAGAGGCACAGAGAGGTCAGGCGACTTGCCCACCACCACACAGCCAGAAAGAGGCCGGGCTGGACCTCACCTGAGGCCGTCAGGCTCCGGGGCCCTGCCCTGCCATTGGCACCACACGGGCTGCCCCCAGAGACGGCTCTGGAATACATGGCCGTTTACCAAGACCTTTCTACCCCCACGTTCCCTCTCAAGCAAGCCAGGAAGGCGAAGCACGCAGAGCACAGAGAGGTTAGGTGACCCACCCAAGGCCACACAGCCGGTGAGAGGCAGCATCTGTCCCCGGGACTTCTTGCTGGGGGTGTCCTGCTCCCTGCCCCCAGGCCCTCCCCTTCGGCTGCCAGGGGGGCCTCCGGGAGTGCCTGGAACTCTCATTTCTTCGCTCAACACGCTGCTCACGTGGCCAGCTCGTGGGCAGAGGGTCACATAGCCAGGCCCGCTCGGGGCGAGCCCCCCTCCCCCACCCAGCCGGGGGTCCGCGCTCACCCCGCTGTCCCCTGGCCCAGGCGTTCGTGATCTCCTTCACGTCCGACTTCATCCCTCGCCTGGTGTACCTGTACATGTACAGCCAGAACGGGACCATGCACGGCTTCGTCAACCACACCCTCTCCTCCTTCAACGTCAGTGACTTCCAGAATGGCACGGCCCCCAACGACCCCCTGGATCTGGGCTACGAGGTGCAGATCTGCAGGTACGGCTCTCAGCGTCTCTCTCGGGGCGCTTCTGGGCAAACCCCAGTTCGAGTGAGGGCTCTTTCAGGGGCAAGCCCCAGAATGGTGGCACCAGGAGGGGCTTTATTGGTTCCTTTGGTTGTCGAGCAATTGCTTTCGTGTTTATTTAGTATTTTGAGAGAGAGAGAACGTAAGCAGGGGAGGGCCAGAGAGAGAGGGCCAGAGAGGATCCCAAGCAGGCCCCGCACTGTCAGTGCAGAACCGGATATGGAGCTCGGACTCATGAACTGTGAGATCATGACCGGGGGTGAAATCAAGAGTCAGACATTTACCGACTGGGCCACCCAGGTGCCCCCTGTGAGCTCCTTTAACTAAGGAGGCCAGGACAGCTTCAGGCATGGCTGGATCCAGGGGTCACAGCTTGCCATCCGGCCCCCCTCTGGCACTGCCTCCCAGCTTTGCCTTACTCCGTGGTGGTATCGTGTTCTGGTGGGCAGTGAAGACGCCCTCTCTGCTCAGCCAGGCCAGGGGCAGAACGTCTTTCTCAAGAGTCGGGGTTGAATCTCGCTGGCCTGCCCATCCCTAAGTGAAGCACTGTGGCCAGAGGGTAGAGGCTAGACCTGGGTCATGTGCCAGGGTGTGGGGTCGTGGCTAGAGAATTGAGAAGCCCTAAGGAAGACTGGGCGCACTGACTTGGAGAAGAAGTCATGGATGAGATGGCCAGACCTGGGGGGGGGGGGGGGGGGGCCCATGGCCAGACACCGGGGGGTGTGCAAGGAGCACCCCAGGAAAGATGGAGACAGGATCAGGCATGGGAGGCAGAGCTGAGACCTGGCCATTCCCTGGGCCTCTTCCACACCTGGGTTAGGGTCTGCGGACCCGGGAGCAGGTGGCACGGTCCCAGCTATCCAGGGACCTCTGCAGATCAGGGTAAAGGGGAGGCAGGTGGAGGGTGGATGGTGGGGGGCGGGGGTGGTAAGTGCAGGGGCGGGGCAATGCGGACAAAAGCAGGGAGGAGGGAACCGGTGTGAGCTCGTCTAACTCAGCTGAGATTCAGAAACGCAAGACCTCAGAGGCCAAGAGCCCAGCCACGGAGCCCGCGCGGTAGAGCTCGGCGGGTCCTTGCCCCACTTTACACATAGTCCGATAGACTCGTTCATACGTCTCCATCACGTCGGCCAACTGAAGGGGAGTTGGGGCGGGGGTGGGGGGCGACTGCCAGGCTCCAGGGTACCGATGGCGGCAAGAAGTAGCTTCCAGCAAAAAAAAACAGGCCCAGGAACTGGAAAACCAGCAGCACCGGGGCCTTTGGAAAAGGGAAGCAGGCCTGCCTGGCTTCGGGGCTCCGGAGGTCCTGTGGACAGCAGGCGCTCGAGGCTGGCCCTGCGTGACGACAGCCAGGGCGGGGACGGCGGCGGAAAGGAGCGAGTGAGAGCGAGGCCGGCCAGGTAGAGAAGGCGCGTAACACAGCCAGTCCCGCGACACAGCCCGGTTCCCAGAAGCCCACCCACCGACTCGCTTCGGTGGGCTCGGAATCGGGCACGGAAATCCCAGGAAGGGCCCGGAATGGTCTGCTGCCAGCTTCGGGGTGGTGACCTGGGGAGGGGACGGCGTGGGGGGCTGGAAGTGCAGGGAAGGGGGCCTCCGGCCCCCTGGGTCTCCTCTCCACCAGCGCCTCATCTGTGTTGTCTGAAGGCTCCACGCTAAGCACACAGGCTCGACCCACGTTGCTAAGGGTCCGTTTTAGAGCAAGAATAATAACGAACAGAGAAGGCACGGAGATGTGTTCACGTTATCAGAAATTCCCTCTGAAACGTCAGTGTTGCCATTTACGAGGTTAGCCTCGGTTTTCCGGAACCGGACGCTGGGTCCCAGACACTGGCTGAGGAAGCAGCTCTGTCCCATGCATCAGCCCAGGGTCCTGGCCACGTGGGGGAGGGGCCAGGGACACAGGGCCGGGACCCGTTTGTACGTGTCTTGTTTTTTCCCCCATGGACTCAGAAGACCGTGGGTCAGACCGCTCCGCTCCCTGGGATTCAGGCCCCAGCCAGGCCTTACCCGCCACCCCCGCCCCCCCAACCCTTGGCCAAGATCCTGCACCGCGGGCCTGGGAGCTCCGGGCCTCTGCCAGCCGCACCCACGCACGCTGCCTCTCACAGGAATTGGTGGCAGGGGGTGCGCCAGCCTGGGGCGGTGGGTGTGGAGAGATGCAGAGCAGCACTGAGAACTGTCATCGCTGCTGGCTACCACTTATCCCTGCACCAAGACAGGCACTGTCCCATCTGATCGTCACAGCCACCCCCAGAGAGAGCGTTAGCATCCTCCCCATGGGGGCTGGCAGGCAGAGCTGGGAAGGGGAGAGTAAGACCGTCTCTGATAGACGTCGGTGCAGATGGCAGCAGGTGGCATCGGGACAGGTCTGTAAGTGGGCTTTGAGGGATGCATAGGAGTTTGCCAAGGAGCCCAAACATACTTTCCAGCACAGAAAGGAAAGGGAGGAGCAGGTGTGTGTGGCCTCTGACGCTGGAAGAACAGGGGCTGCCTGTTCCCATCAGAGAGCAGGTCGAGCGAGTCCTGTGTCACCGTGCAGCTGGCACCCAAGTGCGCGTTCCCCCGCCCGGTCCTGTCTCTGGGTTTGGCAGCTCAGTGCCGAGTGGTTCCTCAGAGACTCCCATCCAGCTCGCTCTAGAAATAAAGCTCCGTGGGTGAGGGGCCCTGTCTGTAGTGGGTTCCTGAGTGGCCACCCCCGAAACGGGGGCCGGAATGTAGTAGCTGCTCAATAAATGCTTCTCGTGTGACTGAGAAGATGGCGACTGAGGCCCAGAGGGGCCAGGCCGTTGCTCGGGAACACACAGCAAGGCGGTCACTGGCTCTGGATGCAGGCCAGGGCTGTGCCCGCAGAGCCAGGTGCTTACTCTTCTGGTCCCCTCCACCGGACCTCAGCTTTTCGGTGCCCAGCAGGTGCGCCTACGGCCCGGCCCCCGGAAACCGCCCCCGCCACAGCTCTGATGGCTTTGGGGAAGCCTTTGCCATGCGTACCACAGGGTCAGCGCCATTAAAGCCAACAGCATCCCCTGAAATTGGAGGGCCTGGGTGGAGGCGGGACCCTGGGTTGTCATCCTCACCCCGCCTCCAGAGACTGGTCATCTCGGGACCTCTGAGAACGAGAGGGCGGGCCGGGCCCTCTGAGGCGGGGGGGGGGGGGGGGGGGGGGGGGCAGTGCGCGATGGCAGGGCGGTGACAGGCAGGCAGTGAGGACGGTGCTCCGTGGAACGAGGGTCAGTGGGGGAGAGGGTGTCCGCCCAGGCAGGGGGCAGTGGGCAGCGTCTACACCTGGTAACCCAGGGAGGGGGATGGGCCGGTGTCATGTGGAGATAAGGAGGGGACAACCAAGAAGCTTCAGCGGGAAGAGAGGAAGGAGGTGCCCCTGCGGTGCTGGGTCCCGTGGGGCCAGCAGGCAGGCAGGGGGACAGTTGGCTGGCAGGTCCTGTCCCCACCAGTCGCGTGTTTGACCTCATACTTGGGCTGCTTTCGGAGAATGTGTGTTGGTCTGTTTTGCAGCAGTCTCCACAGTAGACAGGAGAGACTGGAGAGGTGGGTTTCAAACCTGGGGTTCGTGGAACCCAGCGGGGGTCTTGTGGACGGTGGGCATTGGGCTGAGGTTGGGGGGGCTCCAGGCTTGGGAAACCAGGCGCCCCCACTTGCTCTGTGTGACCCACTAGAGTCTCAGGTGAGATTCCTGTTAGGAAGAAGGGCTTTGCTGCCTTTAAAAGTCTGGAACCTCATGGGGCGCCCGGGGGGCTCAGTCGGTTCAGTGTCCGACTTCGGCTCAGGTCATGATCTCGAAGTTAGTGGGTTCGAGCCCCGCGTCGGGCTCTGTGCTGACAGCTCAGAGCCTGCAGCCTGCTTCGGATTCTGTGTCTCCCTCTCTCTCTGCCTCTCCCCCCCTCCCCCACTCGCACTCTCTCTCTCTCTCTCTCTCTCTCTCTCTCAAAAATAAAGAAACATTACAAAATAAAAAAGTTTGGAACCCCAGGACCGGATGGTCCCAGAGTCGCCTGCTGTGAGCTCATATGGATGGGCCCGTGGGGCCACGTCGCGGTGTCTGCGTTTTCCATGAAGCCCCTCGGGCCCTGCCCAGCCCTCGGGGGTCCAGGCCCCCCCCCCCCCGCCCTCCAACACCGAGAGTGACTCACCCACCGTGTGAGCGGCTGGTCTGGAGCCTCTTCCGCCAGGGAGGGCCGCCGCGGTGGTGGTGGCCCGAGAGCTGGCAGAGGCCTTCCTGAGGCCACAGGGCGCCGGCCGGAATCCGGTTCCTGCTCGAAGACCCACACTGATGCCTGGCCATGTCTGCAGGTACAAGGACTACCGGGAGCCCCCGTGGTCGGAGCACAAGTATGACATCTCCAAGGACTTCTGGGCCGTGCTGGCAGCCCGGCTGGCCTTTGTCATTGTCTTCCAGGTACGGAAGGTCCCCGTTCCCGGAAGGTTGGAGGGTTGGGCCCTGAGGAAGCACCGTGAGCCCAGGACAGGGTCGGAAGGCAGGAGCTAGCCGGCAATGGGGACGTTTAGAGGCCTGGGGAAGTTACTCTGAGGCCCCCGAGGGAGGGACCTGAGGTCACCATAGCTCCATATAAGTGGCTTTTATTGAAGGAGACAGTCTCCCCTCTCGGCCTCTCAGTGTCTGTGTGTATCAGGAGACATCCCCAGAGGACAGGACCGGTACAGGCAGGAGGCCAGGGGGTTCCCTGCTGACTGCAGACCCCAGCCAGGAGCCAGGGGACCCAGCCCCACCTGGTCTCTAGGGAGGAGACGGCTTAACTCCGAGGCCGAAGTGACTCCCAGTGGATGGGACCCCAGACTGGGGACCGCACCGGTACACACAGCACCTGAGGTCCCAGAGATGGGGGAGCAGCCTTAGCCACGTGGGCCCAGCCACGGTTCCATTCACGTGTGTCCCACTAGCATCTGGAATCCCAAGAACTGGGTTCAGGCCTCCGCTCTGCCTTTTACACACACTGCGGCTGCGGGCGGGACTTCTGCCCCCCCCCCCCTTCCTTGAGGCCGTGCTGCCTCACCTGTCAGCTTTCCAGAACACTCTGCAATAGGAATGACTAGTGTCTGGGGCTGAGTTTACCAGAAGCAGAGCCTGAGACAAGGATTCTGTGCAAGTGGGTTACTGGAGGAAGCCTCCCAGGAGAGGGGAAGGGAGTGCAGCGGAGAGGGAGTCTCAGCGGGAGACAGCCTCACCCGATCTCGCGAGAGCTCCAGAGCATGAGCCCCAGCACACGTGGGCCCACCTTGAGGCAAGAGAGCGCCTCTTGTCCGCCGGTGTTGGCTGGTCATTGGCCGCAGGCCGTTCAGGCCGGGAAGAGGCAGACAGGAGGGGGCGGCTCCCTGGAGAGGAGGCAGGTGTGAGCTTCAGCAGCCAGCACTGGCCGCAGCTGGGGGCTGGGGGCACCACCCAGGAAAGGCAAGAGGGTGAGGGAGGGCACCAGCACCATCCACAAGGTGTCTAACTCAGCCGGATGTGCCGACAAACGATCACTGGACAAGAGTTTTAAAAACAGATTTCGGTTTTTCTGTAAAAGCCCATCATTTGCTTTCTGCGCACCAGAAACTTCCCCAGGGAGGGAGCGGACTTTTCGGGTAGCCCTGGGAGGCCTTGCGAGGTGAAGACGGGGCTGTGGAATCATCAGAGACTTAGGTTCCATCCCCTTTTGTCCTATTTCTAGTTTACCTACTCTCCTTAAAGCCTGACGCTCGTTATAGGCCGATCGTATCCTTTCTTGAGCTTCCCAGCCCCGCGAGTCAGAACCACTCAGAAACTTGCTGTGTGCTGAGCTCAGGTCCCTTATAGGCGTCAGCCACCATTCCCGGATGGCCCTCTGGCTGGTTTCCTGCCTCGTTTACACCTTGTGGGAAACCGAGGCCCGGGGAGCCCAAAGTATGTGCCCGTGGCGGGCTGGGAGCGGCGGGGTGGGCGTAGGTGGAGGCGGGGGCGGTGGAGGGGGGCGGGGTGCAGGCGGGGGCCCTCCTCCCCACCCCCCACACACCGACTGTCCTTGCAGAACCTGGTCATGTTCATGAGTGACTTTGTGGACTGGGTCATCCCAGACATCCCCAAGGACATCAGCCAGCAGATCCACAAGGAGAAGGTCCTCATGGTGGAGCTGTTCATGAGGGAGGAGCAGGGCAAGCAGCGGCTGCTGGGCACGTGGATGGAGAAGGACCGGAAGAAGGATGAGCCCTGCAACAGTCACGGCCCCAAAGCCGGCCTGGACAGCCCCGAGTACCCCGGGGGCGCCCTGTAGCCGCCCCTGGCCTCCGGGCCGCCGGGCCCCGGGGCTCCTGTGTTCGCGGAGAACCTGGAAGCCCACCTTCTGATAGGACAACCTCTTCCTGTCTTCTTCTTCTGTTTTTTTTTTTTTTCTCCTCGTTTTTGCACAAAACTGTTACGCAGGGAATTTTTTTTATCTTTAGTATTCAAGGATAATCAAAATGATCGCTGGGGATAGGGTGATAACACGCGGGAATGCGGGCGCTTTGCAGAAACACTTCTTGGGGACCGTGGGTTTCCTTTGCAGGGGAACGTGAGCAGAGGCCTCCAGAAAGCGTCTTTTCTAACCCCGCCTGATGCCTTTAGAGAGGTGAAAAGGTGTCCCAAAGCATCGGGGCAAACGCCGTGCGGTACTGGAGGGAAAATGGAAAAATGAGGTTGACACCAGTCCCAGAAGGCATCACCTGCCTCCGGGTCGGAAAAGTCCGGCGGCTTTTCATCTTCTGTTTCCGGTTAGTTCAGAAACCGAGTCACTGTGGCCAGAAAGAGGCGCCTGTGAGTTTAGAATTTGCTCTTGGAGCACAGCAGGGCTCGGGTGTCCCCGAGGAAGCAGGTGACCCGCACCTCCGGGGTCCCGACCCCCACCGCCAGCCACACACCTGCCCCACCACCACGAGCCGGCCTCAGAACGGTCCTCTTGGTGGGACAGAAAGAAAAAGAAAAGAAAAGAAAACCGGGTCGACAGGAAAACGAGCAGAGAGAGAGGACCTCGGAGGCATTTCTAAAGACGGCTTCAGGTTTCAAGACGTCTTAAGGCATCGGGAAAACATTTACAGCTTTAGAATATTTATTGGGTTTTTAATCAATTCTATGGTGGATGTGAGGGTTTTTTCTGTAGCTCAAACGTGGAAGGAGTTTATTAGTTAACCAGATATCATTGAGAGGAATTTAAAATACTGTTACTACCAAAGATTTTTATTAATAAAGCCTTCTATTTTGGTAACACTTCTCTATATTTTTACTTACAGGAATGTTACTGTTGGACAGTTACCACTTTAACGCTTGTAAAAACAAGTCTCCTAGATGACATGAGCACTCTAAATTTGCAGCAATTACCCTAACCAATTACCTGAAGTTTCTCAAGCACCAAGAGAAACACAGGAAATGTTTCACCAAAGAAAGGGAAGAAAACGTAAAAGTGTTTGTCTTGAACATGCGGTTGGGTGTGATATGATTCCCTTAAGTCGCCAACTGTGATCGAAGTCTGTAGGTGCCATAGATTTTCGCTATTTGCTAAGCTCGTGCGGTCTGATGCTTTGTTTTCTCTTGTACAGTGAGTAGTTTGAAATGGGGTTTTTGTATATAAACATTGTATTAAAAAGTAGGTGATTACCAAAAATCCTTTTATGGAAACCATTTTTTAAAAAAAAAAAAAAAAGCGTGTACACAAATCCGCAGAGGATCGTGGCTGAAGGTTCACTCAACTAAATAAATTTGGATACACGACCACTTAACTTCAGTTGAGTGCTGTCCGTGTGGCCCCTCGCCCCAGGAAGCCGGGAGGCTGTCCTCAGAGCCCCCAGGTCGAGCTGCACATTTGGGAGGGATCATAGGCATCCATTTCCTCCCGTGTCAGACACGTGGCTTGTTCTAGATGTTCCTGGGACTCTCTCGCCCTGTAAGAGTGTGTGTGCGTGTGTGTGGTTTTGCATGTGTTCGTGTCTGCCTGTGCACACGTGTGCGTATGTGTTGATGTTTGGGCGGTGTGCACACGTGTGTACCTGTGTGTTTGCCTGTGTGTGTGTGTGTGTGTGTGTGTGCACCTGCGTTTATGTTGGGATGGGAGTCGTGGTCACGCCTTCCCAGCAGCCTCTTCCGCGATCGCGATCCTCAAGTTCCCACCCCCGGTCCCGCCAACCCAACACAGCACTGAGGATTCCACGGACCTAAAGTGTCCCCAACCCTTTCGGGGACCCACCTAGGATTGCCGGTGTTTTCACTGGGGCACGTGTGCACACTTTTTAAAACTACCACCTAGAAACACAACCATTTCACGAAGGAAAGGTATGTTTTCACACCCAAGGCCAGCAAAGCCACACAGCCCTGCTGGCCGGGGACCTTCCTTCCGCCTCACGTGCGTCCGGCACCAGGGAGAGCTTTGAGCGCCCCCTAGTGCTCACGTTCCTGCATCCCCAAGAACATCAGCAAAGCACAAGCTCAACGCCCTGAGCATCCTTCTCAAGTTCTGGAACCGCTTCCTTAGTCTAGACATGAAGGCAACGTCCGGGGACAGCATCGCAAGGACGATGAGGGCTCCTGGTAGGATCTTTAGCCCCGTTTGTCAAATGAAGAAACCGCCTCAGAGTGGGCAAGTGACTGGCCCGAGGTCACGGGGCTCCTTAGCACCTAAGCCAAGACTGGCGCCCGGACCTTCTAGACATTCATTCATGCAGGGTTCAAGCAGACAGCAGTGGACAAAGCAGACCAGTCCTCCCCCCGGGCTATGACTTCTTACAGAAAGTGTGAGACGCTTAACCAGAAAATGGAACCCAGAACCAGATAGTTTCAGAGGAAGAAAGAGACACTGATGAAATAGAACAGAGCGTGACACGGTTGGTCCGGGAGGCCCCTGGAGGCCTGAGTAACAAGGAGGCAGCAGGACAGTTCAGGTAGCAGAAGGGCAGTGCAAAGGCCCAGAGGCAGCAGGGTGCGGACCGCTGGCTTGAGGGGAGGGGCGGGGCGGGGCGGGGGAGGCGGCAGGAGACAGGGGAGGGGAGGTAGCCACAAGCGACTCACACAGGGCTCCCAGGCTACCCAAGGACCTGGAGCCTGGCGGTAAAAGCCACCGCAGGGGCTGGGTGGTGTTGACCAGCCCAGAGATGGGATCTGATGCACATTTTGAGGTGTTTGCGTTTGTCAGGCGAAATCTGCAGTGGGTTGGGAAGCCAGAGAGAGGTGTTCCAGAGATCCAGGAGGGCGATGGTAGGGTTTGGATGGGGTCGGTAGAGGTGGGTGGAGAAAAACCGAGAGATGATGCCACAAAGACCCGACTTCTGGCCTTGGAAGAGATCAGCCCGTCAGCCGGCACTGTTATCTCAGCAACAATGGGGCCCAGAGAGGGTCAGGGCTCCGCTGCAGTCACACAGCAAGGTAGCGACACAGCCGTCTCTCGAACCCAGGCCCCGTGGCCCCCGACGCTGAATGTTGTCTGCTATTGGTCCTGGAGTGGCGTCGTGCCCGCCCACAGCAGGACAGTGATGGGCAACGGCCCGCAGAGGCCTGAGGTCTGGGGCGGGGAGGGCACTCGTGCTGGCACCTGCTTTGGCGGAGGCCGCCGTGAGCTACATCCAGCCCGATACAATATGCGTTTGGCAGGTTCAGCGTTTGCTCATTTTTGTAGTTGATTTAATAGCAAAAACCAAGTAAACCTACATAAAAACCCAGATTTGCATGTTCTCCTGAAAATCCTCAAGCCATCTGACAACACAGCCCCATTTTGCCGCCTGTCACCTCCTCCCAGGTGACCGGAGCCACCGGTGGCCGCTGTGCTTTAGATGGTGCATGCACCCTGCAGTCTCCCCAGCCCCCCTCCCGCCCCCCCAAGTGTGCCTGCCCACTGACTAAGCACACAGCTGCGACGGCGGTTCCGAGGGCCACTGGGGCCAGGCCCAGTCCTGGGATCCCCGACCAGCCGTGAGATTCCCTGGAACAGGGCTTGGCCGGGGTGTGCGCCTGGGACAGGGGTGTCGCCAGCCCAAGACTGGATTCAGAGCCCCTGCTCCGGGGCACCCACTTCCCCACCACCCCCACACATTCATATACAGGTCCCCAGGAGTCATTTGCGTGCCCCTTAAAATAGCCCCGTACCACAGAGGGCGTGTGTCCCCTACTCAGGCAACACTCATTTACTTGTCCATGTTTTGTAAGAGCCACGGCGAAGGAAAGAAGTGCGAGCTCTTGTCAGAAAACGGGCCAGTAAGGACAAGTGGTGCAGTGCCAGGGGCAGAGGAGGCACCGGAAAGTGTTGACTGAATGAATGAGTGAGGGAGGGATGGACGGACAGACGGATGGATGGATGGATGGAAGGATGGATGGGTGGATAGATGGATGGATGGAAGAATAGAAGGACGCATGGATGGATAGATGGATAAACAGAGAGGTGGATGGTTAGACGGAATGATGGCTATTTGACCCATGGGTAGGTGGATGGAGAAAGCAACAGACTGACAACTGGGCCTTTCTGCCTTTGGGCTGAGTGGACCTTGGAGTCCAGCTGGCAGACGCATTGGTGGAGGAGGTAAGGGGGTGCCTTCTGGACCACAGGTATGTCCACAGCAAGCAGCCCACTCACTGCTCCTCACACAGCTTTTGGCTGAAGAGTGTGTGGCACCTGAAACACTGACCCGGACCAGCCCAGGGACTCAGCCTGGCTTGCTCAGACGGGCTGGCGTCTGCTGCCCCTGCCAGGAGCCTGCCAGGATGCACCCCTGGGGAAAAGGCGACCTTGTAGACGCTGAGGTCTAATTTCCTCTGCTCTGCTAAGTAATCGATCTGCTGTGTCCCATTCTCAACCCCCTTTCTTTCGCCCCCTGCTCCTACGCCCTCCTGGCTCTCCCCCTGCATTTTTACTGAAGGATGACGCACAGAAAACCGTTCAGCTTACATGTGCGATCAACTTGCACAGAAAACACACACGCCTGTAGCCAGGATGCTCCCTTCTGGTCCCCGGTCTTCACCCAGCGGTGAGCGGACCTGACCTGCGGTCCTGGCTTCCGGCCCCAGCGAGGCCTGCCTCGTTCCGCTTGTTGGTGGCTGCTGCCCTCTGCTGGCTGCCTGTGGGGGCTGCACTGGGGGCAGCGAAGCCTGTTAAATTATCACAAACTTCATGGCTTCAAACAACACAAATGTAATCAAGTTCTTGGTTTCTCTTTCTGTTGCTTCGTTATGGATGTATAGAAACGCAACAGATGTCTGTACGCAGATCTCATATCTTGCGACTTTGCTGAATTCATGTATCAGTTCTAGCAGCTTTTTGGTGGAGTCTTTTCAGGTTTTCCATGCAGAGTATCGGAAAGTGAAAGTTTGACTTCTTCTTTGCCAAATTGGATGCCTTTTATTTCATTTTGTTGTCTGCTGATGCGAGGGCTTCCAACACCATGTTAAACAACAGTGATGAGAGTGGACATCCCTGTCACGTTCTTGGTCTCAGGGAGAAAGAAATCGATCCCATTTACAATGGTACAAAGAACCACAAGATTCCTAGGAATAAACCTAACCAAAGATGTAAAAGATCTGTAAGCTGAAAACTATAGAAAACTTATGAAAGAAATTGAAGAAGACGCAAAGAAATGGAAAAACATTCCATGCTCATTGATTGGAAAAACAAATATTGTTAAAATGTCATTATTACCCAAAGCAACCTACACATTCAATGCAACCCCTGTCAAAATAACAGCATTCTTCACAGAGCTAGAACAAATAATTCCGGACTTTCTATGGAACCAGAAAAGACCCTGAATAGCCGAAGTAATGTTAAAAAAGAAAGCCAAAGCTGGAGGCATCACAATCCCAGACTTTAGCCCCTACTACAAAGCCGTACTCATCAAGACAGTATGGTACTGGCACAAGAACAGACACATAGACCAATGGAATAGGATAGAGAACCCGGAATTGGACCCACAAATGTGTGGCCAACCAATCTTTGGCAAAGCAGGAAAGAGCATCCAGTGGAATAAAGACAGTCTCTTCAGCAAGTGGTGCTGGGAAAACTGGACGGCGACATACATAATAATGAGCCTGGACCACTTTGTTACAGCAGACACAAAATAAACTCAAAATGGATGAAAGACCTCAATGTAAGACAGGAAGCCATCAGAACCCCAGAGGAGAAAACAGGCAACAACCTCTTTGACCTCAGCTGCCGCAATTTCTTGCTTGACACGTCTCCAAAGGCAAGGGAAATAAAAGCAAAAACGAACTGTTGGGACCTCATCAAGATAAAAAGCTTCTGCACTGCAAAGGAAGCAATCAACAAAACTAAAAGGCAACCAACAGAATGGGAGAAGATATTTGCAAATGACATATCGGATAAAGGGTTAGTATCCAAAACCTATAAAGAACTTACCAAACTCAACACCCAAAAACCAAACAATCCAGTGAAGACATGGGCAAAAGACATGAATAGACACTTTTCCAAAGAAGACATCCAGATGGCCAACAGACACGTGAAAAGATGCTCAACGTCACTCCTCATCAGAGAAATACAAATCAAAACCACACCGAGATACCACCTCGCGCTGGTCATAGTGGGTAAAATGAACAAATCAGGAGACTCTAGATGCTGGCGAGGATGTGGAGAAACGGGAACCCTCTTGCACTGTTGGTGGAATGCAAACTGGTGCAGCTGCTCTGGAAAGGAGTTTTCCAAAGTGTGGAGGTTCCTCAAAAAATTAAAAACAGATCTACCCTATGACCCGGCAATAGCACTGCTAGGACTTTACCCAAGGGATACAGGAGGGCTGATGCACGGGGGCACTTGTATCCCAATGTTTATAGCAGCACTTTCAACAATAGCCAAATTATGGAAAGAGCCTAAATCTCCATCAAGTGATGAATGGATAAAGAAATCGTGGTTTATATACACAATGGAATACTACGTGGCAACAAGAAAGAATGAAATCTGGCCATTTGCAGCAACGTGGATGGAACTGGAGGGTATTATGCTAAGTGAAAGAAGTCAGGCAGAGAAAGACGATGTGTGTTTTCACTAATACGTGGAACTTGAGAAACTTAATGGCGCACCATGCGGGAAGGGAAGGGGAAAAAATAGTTTCAAACAGAGAGGGAGGCAAACCATTAGAGACTTTTAAATACAGAGAACAAACTGAGGGTTGACGGGAGGGCCGGGGGGAGGGGAAAATGGGACATGGGCATAAACAATGAATCATGGGAATCTACCCCCAAAGCCAAGAGCACACTGTCCACACTGTATATTAGCTAACTTGACAATAAATTTAAAAACACACACACACGCAAATATATTATCTTACAGTTCCATGGGTGAAATGTCTGACACAGGCCTCACGGGCTCTACGCTTTCCACCATCTTCAAGGACTAGGTCCCCGGGAAAATCCAGAATAATCTCCCCATCTCGGAAGCTGAATCTTCACCACATCTTCTGCCATATATTCTGTGTCTTCCCCATAAACTAACTTATTCACAATCCGGGAATTAGAATGTGGACATCTTATGGGCCATTCTACAGCCTAGCACATACCCCTTCCCATCAGGAAGGGATCTTTTTCTTTGGAAAAGACTAACTACCCCCAAGCAAAGCCCAGAGCCCCCGGATGTTTGAGAAAAGGCTTCCACACAACTGAGAGAGACCAAAACAAACAGAAAAAGTACCCAGGGGAAACCAAAATGATACAAGGAGAAAAGAAAGGAAATTCTTCTGCTCCTCGTCCTCACCAAGACGAGTTTGCCTCCAGGAAACCAGCAAATGCTTTTTTCTTGTTCTAAAAAGACACAACGCTAAGTGAAACAAAATATGTGAAACGGACTTGATCAAAATTTAAAATTTTTGTGCATCAAAGAACACAATCCACAGAGCATCCACCTACAGAATAGGAGAAAACATTTGCAAATTGTATTTTTTCATTTTAAAAAATTGTTTTAATGTTTATTTTTGAGAGAGAGAGAGAGAGAGAGAGAGAGACAGAATCTGAGGCAGGCTCCAGGCTCCGAGCTGTCAGCACAGAGCCCGACGCGGGGCTCGAACTCATGAATAGGGAGATCATGACCTGAGCCGAAGTCAGATGTGTAACCGACTGAGCCACCCAGGTACCCCTCATTTTTTCATTTTTTAAGTTTATTTATTTATTTTGAGAGGAAGAGAGTGAGCACAAGTAGGGAAGGGGCAGAGAGAACGAGAGACAGAATCCCAAGCAGTCTCCGCACCATCAGCGCAGAGCCCAAAGCGAGGCTCCAATTCACAAGCCCATGAGTACGTGACCTGAACTGCAATCGAGAGTTGGACGCCCGACTGACTGCATAACCGAGGCGCCCCGCAAATCGTATTTCTGATGAGGGATTCATATCCGGAATATATAAAGACTCTCCTCAACCTGAACAACAAAAACACAAGCAACCCAACGAAAAATGGACAAAACACTCGAACAGACGTTTCTCAAGAGAAGATACACGAATGGCCCACGGCACATGGACAGAGGCTCAGCATCAAGAGTCGTCAGGGAAATGCAAATTAAAACCCCAGTGAGACACCTTCTCACACCCGGGAGGATGGCGATTATCCAAAAAACAGAAAATAGTCAGTTAGCAAGAATGTGCAGAGGCCGAACCCTCAGGCACTGCTGGCAGGAATGTGAAATGGTGCAGCCGCTGTGGAGAACAGCATGGTTGTTTCTCAGAAACTTAAAAATAGAATCACCATATGACCCAGCAGATGCACTTCTAGGTATATGCACAAAAGAATTGGAGGCAGGGACTCAAAAAGATATTTGTACATCCATGTGCACCTGTGGCCTCGTGGGGAGTCCCCTCTGATCGGTTGACGGGGGAGAGAAGCCCCGGGCCTGGTTTACACACGGCTCTGCCCCCTGCACAGATGCAGACCGCTGCCCCTCTGCAGCTCCTCGCTGGACACCCCTGAAGGGCCCGGGGAAGGGACATCCTCCCGGGGCGCAGAACCGTGGGCAGCACACCCGGCCGTGCCCTCTGCCCGGAAGGAGAAGGGCCGGATGTGAGGTTACGCACCGATTCGTGGGCCGTGGCCAGTCTGGCTGGACGGTCAGGGACTTGGAAGGACCGTGACTGGGAAACTGATGACAAAGGAATTTGGGGAAGAGGCATGTGGCTAGCCACATCTGTGAATGCCCACCGAAGCGGGAGCTCGGCAGAGGGTTTCACAATCAGGTGGGTAGGATGACCCACTCCATGGACGCCAGCCAGCCCTGCCAGTGCCCGCTGGGCCGTGAACAAAGGGGCCGTGGTGGCAGAGAGGGAGGTGATGCGTGGCTCAGCATCATGGACTTCACCCGCCAAAGCCGACTGGCTCTGGTCACCAGTGCACGTCCAGTGTGCCAGCGGCCAAAACCCACATGGAGCCCTCACGCAGCACCATTCCCGGGGCGACCGGCCAGCCACCTGCCGGCAGGTGGATTGCACCTCACAGCTTCCGTCACGGAAAGGGCAGGGCTGTCCCTACTGGAAGAGACACTCTTTCGAGATACAGATCTGCCTTCTGTGTACGCTGTGTTCCACCAAATGACATCGTGGACTCCCAGGATGCTTCATCCGCCATCGTGGTGTTCCGCCAGCAGAGCTTTGACTCAGAAACTCGATCCACCGCAAATGAACCGTGGCCTTGGGTCCACACTCACATGGTGGGTCTTGCCACGGCTCCCGCCAACTGTGGCAGCTGCCATGACAGAACAGTGGCTCCATTACAGCCCCAGTGAGGTGGCAATGCCCGCCAGGGCTGGGACAGGCTTCTCTTGAAGGCCGTGCGTGCTCTGAGTCAGTGTCCAGCATGCGGGGCTGTGTCTCCCAGAGCCAGGATTCACGCGCCCAGGAGTCAAGGGGTGGAAACGGCAGGGGCCCCACTCACTACCAGTGACCCACTAGCAAAATGTTTGCGTCCCGTCCCCACGACCTTATGCTCACTGCCTAAGGTCTTAGCCGCAGAGGGATGTCTTCCATCAGAAGACACAACGATGGTTCCAATGGACTGCCCGCTCAGACTGCCACCTGGCCACCCTGGGCCCCTCATGCCCCTGAATCAACAGGCAGGGGAAGGAGGTATGGTATTGTTGGGAGTGACTGATCCTGACAACCAGGGGACACGGGATCGCTGCTCCACAGTGGGGGTAAGGAAGGAAGAGCATGTCTGGAACACAGCAGAGCCTATGGGCGTCTGTTAGTAGTACCACCCCTGGGATTGAGGTCGATGGAAAACTACGACGGCCCAACCCAGGGAGGACCAGCAATGGTCCAGACCCTCCAGGAAGGAAGCGCTGAGTGGCTCCACCAGGTTAAGAACGACAACCATCTGGGGTGCTTGCTGAGGGTGTGCAGGCGGAGGGGGCAGTGGAAGAAGGGAGCTACAAACACCAGCGATGACCATAGGACCTACTGGTCTTCACAAAAGTGAGGACTGTAATGGTCATGAGTATTTCCTCCTGATTTTTCTATGAATATGTGTGTGTGCGTGTGTGTGTGTGCGCGTGTATGCGCACACTGGTGAAAGAAATCAAAGAAAACCCAAATAAATGGAGAGACATACCATGTTCATGGATTGGAAGATCCAATATGGTAAAAGACATTAATTCTCCCCAAACTGATCTATGGATTTAACGCAATTCCTATTAAAAAATCCCGGCAAGTTTTCTGGACAGAGACAAGCTTATTTTTGAATTGATACGGAAAGACACAGAACCTAGAATAAAGCCGAATAAAGTCAGAGGAATTGCTCTACACAAAATTAAGGTTTCCCATATAGTAACAACAAAGCATGGTCTTGGTGGGGGATAGAATCGTAGATCAGTGAAGCAGAACAGAGAAAATCGAAGGAAAACAAATGTGCTTGCTGGAGTTTTGGCAAGAGCATTCCAACAGGGACAAGGATGGCTTTCCAACAGATGGTGCAGGAGCGATTAGACACCTACAGGCAAAGCAAAACAAAACAACCTAAACACTACACTTTGTACAAAAACTAACCCAAGATGGATCACAGAATGACACAAAACTGGAACACTTTTAGAAAAAATATATACAGGAGAAATATTTGGGACCCAGGGGTAGGCCAAGGGATCCTAGACTTGATACCAAAGGCATAATCCATAAAAGGAAAATTAAATAAAAGTGAAATCTTCTGCTGTATGAAAGATCGCATAAAGAGAATAAACAGACAAGCCTCAGACAGCGAGGCGGTGGGTCAGGCATGGGTATAGTTGTGCCAAGGGAGATTCAAATTAACCACACCTTATGTAAGAGTCACTCATTAACATCTTGTGAGCACCTATCAAGCTCCAGCCAGTGTCCTTGGCACTTGGAGTCCCTGCCTCACATTCTGGCAGGAGAGATGGGGAAAAGCTGCAGAGCAGGAAACCAAGTATATGGTGAATCAGGAGACAAGGGACACGTAAGGAACAAAGAAACCCTAGCAGGGTTCGCAGGTAGGGGTGTCGTTTGACCCTCCTTGGTTCACATCCTGCCTCGAGGGGCTTCGTGGGCTCCTCCACTTCTCCCACACAGCTGGACACCCCAGAGCTCAGCTCTTGACCCTCTGTTGTGTCCGCTCTCTTCACATAGGTGACCTCATCTTGCTCTAAATACTATACGAGTCAGGGCTCGCCAGAGAAACAGAACCGGTAGGATATACAGTGATCTATACAAGAGAAGATGTATTACAAAAATTGGCTCAATGAGCACCTGAGTGGCTCAGTCAGTTGGGTATCCAACTCTTCATTTTGGCTCAGTTCATGATCTCAGGGTCGTGGGATCACACCCCACATCAGGCTCTGCACTGACAGTTCAGAGCCTGCTTGGGATTCTCTCTCTCTCTCTCTCTCTCTCTCTCTCTCTGCTCCTCTCCCTCACTTGCTCTCTCTAAAATAAAATTTAAATTTAAAAAAAAATGCTCATCTGTTACAAAAACACCTTCAGACGCACCCAGAATCATGGTTGACCCCTATCCGGACAGCCCTTAGCCCAGCCAAGTTGACACATAAAATTAACTATCATAAACACCATCTGTCTGCTGAATACTCCCAAATCCACATCTCTGTCTGTCTGTTGAGCATCCGACTCTTGACTTCGGCTCAGGTCATGATCCAAGGGTCATGAGATTGAGCCCTGAGTCAGGCTCCACCTTGAACACTATGCCTGCCTAAGATTCTTTCTCTCCCTCTCCTTCTGCCTCTCCTCTGCCTTCTCTCTCTCTCTCAAAAAAACAAACAAGAAACTTATTTTTCTTGTTCTTCTGCCCATAAAAGCCTTCTGTTGTGTATACTCAGCTCCCCAAAGCTCCTTTCTACTTGCTACATGGAATGCTGTCTGGCTCACAAACTGTTGAACGAAAGTCAATTCAATCCTCAAGTTTACTCGGTTGAATATTGTTTTATTTAACAGTGGAAAGAATCGAAATGTCCATGAGCTGATGACGGGATATACAAATGTGGTCTATCCACACAATGGACTATTGACCCATTAAAAAAGAATGAAGCACTGTCACCTGCTACAACGTGGCTGGACCTTGAAAACACTTTGTTCAGTGAAAGAAAGCAGGCAGCAAAGGCCACCTAGTGTATGGTCCCATTTCTATGAAATGTCCAGAACAGCCAAATCCAAAAATGCAGAAAATAAAGGAGTGGCTATCAGGGGCTGAGGGGAGGAGGAGGGAAAGGAAGAGGTTGCTAATGGGTAGCAGGTTTCTACCGGGACCGATGAAAATGTTCTAGAAGTAGCTAATGGTGAGGTTTGCACAACCGTAGGACTATACTAGAATGTACCCTTTAAACGGGTGAGTTGTGTGGGTTGTGAATGGTCTCAATTAAATATACGTATATATTTTAGATGCTTATTTAGTTAGTTATTTGAGAGAGGGAGAGCGAGAGCGAGAGCGAGAGCGAGTACCAGGGGAGGGGTAGAGAGAGATCTGAGAGAGACAGAGAGACAGAGAGAATCCCAAGCCGGTTCCTTGCGGGGGCGGAGGGGTGGGGGTGGGGGGAGCGGCTCTATCTCACCAAAGGTGAGATCATGACCTGAGCGGAAATCAAGTGTTGGATGGTTAACGACTGAGCCACCCGGCCCCACCCCCCGCCCCGCCCCACCCTTTATTTTATTTTATTTTTTTAAGGTAACTCGGACGGCCTCACTCCTCTGCTCACACTGCTGCGGCTCCATCTCAGGGGCAGTAAAGCCTGGTCTGCACCTGACCCTTGAGGCCCCCTCCTAGTCTGCCCCTCCCCTCTCCGGCACCCCCTGCATCCCCCACCCCCACCCCCCACCCCGCTCTGCTCCAGACCCACGGGTCTCCCAGCTGCTCCTAGAACCTGCACCTTCACCTGCCCCCGCCTGCCCTCTTTCCCCCACACCTGCCTCTGGCCCCCGCACCTGCACCTGCACCTGCGCCCGCACCTGCAAGCCTGTTCTGACCGCCCCCTCTAATCATGTCCCCACCTGGGCACTCCCCATCCCCGTATCCTCTTCGCCCGGGCTCTCATTAACTTCCGGCATACTGCACGACTTTCTTATCTGGCTTCTGTCAGCTTGAGAACCAAGGACTTAACTCCAGGCAGAGGGGCACTTCTACTCTTTGTTCCCAAATGTGTCCCCCGCACCTACTGCCTGGCCTACAGTAGGCTTTCCAGAAGTACTAGAAACATTAAAAAGCATACATGACCGAAGCTTTCAAAATCAAATATTAACCACATCCAACGTTAGCGCTTCAATAAACCTCTATTTCGAACGCGAGCCACAGGGCGCTCCGAAGGACCCGTTCTGACTTGCACTTTCACAAACGTTGACGATAAATGCGTGTATCGTCGGCATCTGCAGCGCAACGCCGCCCGGGCAACGCGGGCCTACCTTCCCCGCCCCCGCTCGGGTCCGGGAACCGCCCCCCGGACCGCCCGCCGGACCCCACGCGGCGGGAGAACGGCCGCAGCGCGCAGGCGCAGACGCCCTCCCGGCCCCGCGCCGCCCGTTCTCCAGGGGCGCCCCCTGGCGGCGGCCGGGCGCCTTCCGGGCGGAGACGGCTACGGTAGGGCCCGGGGCGCACGCGTGGGTCCCGGGGTTCTCGCGAGATTTCGGGGAAGTGGCCTCTGGCGTGGACTTCCGGTGGTGGGGCCCCGGGCGCTGGGCGCGTCAGGGGGAATCCGGGAGCGGTGGGGCCGCGGGGCCGCCGAGAGGGCCGCGGGGCGGAGCGGGGCGCTGCGCGGAGGGCCGGGCTGGGCCGGGCCCCGCCGTGGCCCGCCGCCATGGACCCGTTCCTGGTGCTGCTGCACTCGGTGTCGGCCGGCCTGTCGAGCAGCGAGCTGACCGAGCTCAAGTTCTTGTGCCAGAGCCGAGTGGGCAAGAGGAAGCTGGAGCGCGTGCAGTGCGGCCTCGACCTCTTCTCCGTGCTGCTCGAGCAGAACGAGCTGGACCGCGAGCGCACCGGGCTGCTGCGCGAGCTGCTCTCCTCCC
This sequence comes from Panthera tigris, assembly GCF_018350195.1. Classification (NCBI taxonomy): domain Eukaryota; kingdom Metazoa; phylum Chordata; class Mammalia; order Carnivora; family Felidae; genus Panthera; species Panthera tigris. The sequence continues at coordinate 111,266,022 of NC_056669.1, forward strand.
TGCGGCGCCAGGACCTGCTGGGGCGCCTGGACAGCTTCGAGGCGGGCGCGGCGGCCGAGGTCTCGTCGGAGGAGCGAGGTGGGCGCGGGGGCCGGGGGGGCCCGGAGGCGGGTAACCGGTCCTGGGGGGGGGGGAGCGGGCGAAACGCCCAGTTCGCAGATGGGAGAGCCAGAATCCCAAAAGCTCACGTACTGTGTCTGGGTTGCAAAACGTGAACACATACACACCCCGATTCTTCTGGGTTAGTTGGAAGTGACTCCGGTTAAGGGAAGGGTGTTGCCCACCTCCTCTGGGTAGAGAGGAGTGGACAGAGAGGGGGGTCAGGAGCCAGGGGAACCTGCCCCGCTGCTTTTGGTTTCATTCTGCCTCTGGGAATGCCCCAGCTGACCCTTTACCGCCGTGTGAGCGCCGGAAAATGGCTCTTGGGCAGGGGTTTAGTGCCCCCGACACTTCACGTACTTAATTTTCGCGGTAGCCAGCAGTTAGGTCCTGCCGTCTAGTCCTATCCCGGTCTTACAAGCCAGAGGACAGTGGCTGGGACGCGTTAAGTGACTTGCCTAAGATACACTGCCAGTACCTACCAAGGACTCAACTGAGGCGGCCTGGGGTACGCGGGCGGTATTAGAATTCCGTTTCCAGGGACACTCAGTTGAGGAGGAGGTCGTTAACGTGATACATTTAAGAAGCAGTCCCCAAAATACAGGCGATCACATTTTAGATTTACGCGTGTCCGTGTGTGTATGTATGTTGCAGGAGAGCGCGCCAGAGGTGAGCAGGTGTGGGCGGGTTGATACGGGGTGACTCTTCGTCTTTCGAGGATGACAGTGTAGCCTAGCGGTTGGGAGTGGACCCTGGCACGAGGCCATCAGGGTTTCACTGTCTGGCTGTGCTGTTGTCTAGCTGTATGACCTCAGGAAAATCACTGGGCTTCCCTGTGTCCCTCCCCCTTCTCCAGCTTCTGGGGGCCGCGGACATTCATTCTTTGGCTTATGGCCACGTGTCTCCAGTCTCTGCCTCCGTGGGCACGTGGCTCCCTCTTCTGTGTACTTACAAGGATTCTTGTCACTGGATTTGGGGCCTACCTGGATAATCCAGGATGATCTCCCAAGATCCTCAACTGAATCACATCTGCAAAGACCCTTTTCCAAATAGATCACCGTTCACAGTTCCGGGGATTTGACGTGACCTGGGGGCCACCGTTCAACCCACGACAGGCCCTCCCTCCGCTTCCCCTGTCCCGAGCAGTTAGCTCCACGACGACCCCTTCCGCGACGCCCCAGCCAGCACGTCTTTGGCAGGCCGCACCTCCTGAGGAGCGGTTTGGGAGTGGGGTTGGGACAGGGTTGGAGGCCACCCTTGGGCTTTCCGGGACGTTCTTCCCCCGGCCCCTGCACTCCTGGATGCCTTCAGCCTGCACGGGAGGACCTCTTGTCTACCCAGCGCTTAGGTTGGCCCTGAGGAGCCCACTGAGAAAGTAGGGTTACCTGTCTTCTAGAGGGCTCCCCAACTCCTGGTAGATCGTTTTGTTCTTTCCACAGACCTGCGTGCAGCCTTCGACATCATATGTGATCACGTGGGGAAGGACTGGAGAAGGCTGGCCCGCCAGCTTCGCGTGTCTGACGCCATGATCGACGCCATCGAGGAGAAGTATCCCCGCAATCTGACGGAGCAGGTGAGGGAGTCGCTGAGAGTCTGGAAGAACCTCCACAAGGAGGACCCGGCTGTGTCCCACCTGCTGAGGGCGCTCAGGGCCTGCCAGCTGAACCTGGTGGCCGACCTCATCGAGGACGATCAGCAGGCCCGGAGCCTCGAGAGCGAGACCAGTCGAGGTGGCGGCACCGGCACCGCGTCCCTGACGTCACGGGACTCAGATAGGCCGTCCTCGGGGGTCCCCTGGTGACCCAGCGGCCCTTCCCCGGGGGCCTGAGGGCATCGGCACAGCCCGAACTTTGGTTCCCCCGCCAAGCTTGACCACGTGCCTTCCATGCGCCAGTGCCGTGAAGTCCTAGCCGTGAGCCGGGACGAGGGACCCGGCGCCCGAGGCCCAGAGTGGCGTCTCCATCAGAGCTGGCATTCACTGAGCATTTGCTCTGTGCCAGACGGGACTCGGGCGCGTACAGATGCTTTCGTTCGTTCCTCATGGTCGCCCCCGAGAGGGGGAGTCTGTTGTCCCATTAAATGAGGCCCTGCGGGAGGAAGTTTGGGATCCACATCCAGCACACAGAGGGACGTAAAAGTCAGCGTCGTCACTGTCGTCACCATACAGGTGGGGGGACAGTGCCGAGGCCCGCGGCCGGGCGGTCGGCAGCCGTGGGAAAGCAGGGAGTTGAGCCGGGGCCGTGAGGCTCCAGCGTCCACACGGGCCCACAGGGTCGTTCTGTTGCTCCCAGAGCCGGCCAGAGGCTTTGAGGCCGTCCGTGTAGACCCGTGTACCCGGACAGGTGGCGTGGGGAAAGCTGGTGGGCTCGTGGCCCTTGCGTGTGTCAAGGGACAGCAAGGCTTATGAGGACGGCCGGGAATAACACTGTTAAGTGCTCAGGGATGATGGGTACAGAGTCCGTGCTCTACAGATGTTCGTTCTTAGAACTATTATGACTTCAAAATCATGACTATCAAAATCACTGTTCTGATAACGGATTTTAGCCAGGGAGCTGGATCCTGTAATTGTAAAGACGGTCTTTGTGCTTCGGAGGTAATCCTATTAAAGCCTGTGCCTGTACAGTGAGAAGCTGCACAATACAGAGAATTTCCCTCCCTGACGATGATCTCGTTTCTCATGTTCTCGAAAGTCCCGTCGGGTCAGTTTCAACATCCCTTGTGGCTTATCTGAGGCTGAGCTGGGAACGGCATGGCCGCTCTTCATAACGGTTCCAGGAGCCGCCAGCAAGGGAGCTTTTGCCACCTCTCGCCAGCCCCTGGCCCGCCTGTCTCTGAGAGGCACCAGAGAGTCGCGTGGCTGTCCCTCGTTCGGGCCTTCTGGCCACGGCCTTGAGAAAGCCACCCGTGATGTCCTTCCGTGCCACCTTGACCTTAGGCTAGACCAGGCGGCCCTCTCGGCAGACCCCGGACACCTGGCCGGGAGCACAGGTGTCAACCAGTTCCCGGGTTCGGGCGCTGCCAGGGGGCTGAGCCAGTCTGGGGCCCGTGCCACCGCGGCCTGGCCCTGCGTCGTGTGCCGGGCGTGTGCCCCACGTGCCAGCGCACCTGCCTCTTGGAGCCTGGGTCAGAGCCGGTTCTGCGGGTAACAGACATCGTCACGGCCCGTAACTGTCGGCGGCTTTGCTGACAAGTAGCTTTGGGCAGCAGGTTTTCCGGAAGATGTGCCCCTACCTGTAGGACAGGCGGACTTCAGAGGTCCTCCGTCCCCTCAAAGCCGCTGAGATGTGCAAGTGCCCAGATACCCTGACATCCACCCTGTGCCCCCCTACGTGCCTCCCACCCCTGGAAGGAGCCCCCGACCCTCTACACCAGGTGCTCTGATAGGGGCCTTGACCTGTGATTCCCGCACGGGGAATTTTCCGCGGCTCTGCCGCTGCGTCCCGTCTCAGTCCCGCGCGTGGTGAGGCACCGGGGTGGCCCTGGCACCCCTGTGCATGTGGTGAGTGGGGAGGAGCACGGGCTCTGGAGCAGCCTCACGGGACCTCCTCTCCAGGCCCAGATCTGAGCTCCGAGACTCGGGGAAGACGGCGGGTGAGGAGAGTCTCCGTCCTGCTCTGCGGGGCCGTGCGCGCCACCCGCTCCCCAGGACCCGCCAGCTGGGTGCCGCCGGGGCAGAGCCCTGGGGCCCGGTGACGGGGGTGAACCTGCCCGACAAGCTGCCCCCGGGAGATGGTGGCTCAAGGCCAGACGGAAGCACGGGTCCCACGTCGGTGGCCAGGAGGCCCCCGCCGAAACCAGCGCGGGGCCGGGCATCGAGGGGCCACGGCAGGGCCAGCCGTCTGCCCGCGGGTCCCCTGCCTCGCGGGACGAAGGGAGAGTGTGTGGCTTGCGGCAGAAGCACAGGGCTGGTGTGGGCGCGGCGGGCGGGGAGACCCACGGCAGACGTTTGAGAACGGTGGTTTTTTGGGTGATATTTAGACTTCCTGTATCGTCCACGTTTTCTGTACTTGTGTTTTCGTCATCCACCAGATACAGGTAACGGGTGTGCCCTGGGCCGTCAGGCGGGAGAGGCCCCAGAGAGCAGGGGAGCAGGGGGGCTTTCCAGTCTGACCCGGGTCGGGTCCCGGCCTCACCACCTTCAGAAGCGACCGCTAGATAAGAATCAGGCGCTTGCCCAAGTGCGTGGTGGCTTCTTCCTCAGGCACCTTAAACGTGAGCGGTGACATTTCACCCAGAGCCCCACAGGTTTGTCGAGAGGCTCTTCCGGTCCCTGTGACCTCACCGCACTTGAGCCCGGCCTGTGGCCTCTGGTCCTGGGATGTCTTCCCACCCCCCCCCCACCCCCGGGTGATTAGAAACACTGCTTCGGGGTAGAAGGTCCTCTGGGTCTATGGTAACCGCTGCTGGGACAGAGCTGATTGACATCTGATCAGAACCATGACCTTTGTGACGACCAGCGGCTACCAGGTTTAGACAGGAATTTCTCGCGGCAGCTTCACAAAAAAAGACGATCCGTGTTCCATTTATGTGTTTTGCGAATTTTTGGGGGGTGACACGTATGCCTCCAGCGAAGGTGTGCGCAAGTCACGTGGCTGACGTGGAAAGTAAGGTTAGAGCCGCATTTTGCGACTTGGTTCTTTTTGTCCTGAGAAAGATGCGGGGAAAGGCCCAAACGTATGTGCTTTTGGGGAGATTTCAGGCCGGCGAAAGGGAGTTTAGTCACGTGTTTCCTGGAACGAGGGGTCAACCCCCTAGTCTCACGGCCCCGCAGATGTCCCCACATCACCCCCCTCCCGACCTCCCCTTCCGCCCTCGCCGCAGCGGGCCCTGCTGGGTTATGGACGTGGGTGCCCAGGGAGCTCCTTCAGTCACCCCCCCCGCAGGCCCTTCCGGGCTCCGGCACGGAGGCAGGGGTTGAGGCCGTCACACTTCCGCCTTCCTCCGTCGCGTCTCCCCAGCAGCCCAGGACCACTACCCACCCCCCACCCCCCCCCCGCCTGAGTGGCACCTGCAAGGTCCCGGGTGCCGCCCACGGTGTTTCTCTGAGGCCCCCAGACGCACAGTGTCAGCTGCCTGGGGCCACACCTTCTGCCATGCTAGCGAGCGTTCCCAGGCCCCAGGGGTGAGGTCACGGGCACCACGAGTCAGACGTTATTCTGCCCACCACACTCAGACTTGGCATCCGCCCCCACCTGTGCCCAGTTCTGTGCCCGGCACCGTGATCTACCCGGCTGCCTGAAGGAGCGGGCCGGGCCCCCTCCTGCCTGGGGCTCGCTCCCACACCAACTCCAGGCTACCTCCCGAGCCTCTCCTTTCCACCCCCCTTCTGCCTCCCCCCACGACGCCCTACCCCTTCCCGGGAAACACCCTCCATCAGCAGCCAGAAACAAGCAGAATCATACTCCAGACCCCTGACTATTCTTAGAAATGGCAAGCTCCCCGCGTATTTTTAGTTTTCTGTTTGTATTTCCATGAGAACTACTCTGAGTCACCTTGCCGACTGCTTTCTAACCACATGACTCTGTGTGCATCACGTTCAGAAGCCGCCAGCATGACCGGGAGCAGCACGTGTGCACGTGAAGGTGGCCGGTCACCCCACATCTGCCGAGGGACCGGCAGAATTTCCACAGGGAAAACGTGCAGTTGAGATCCACCTGCCTTGAAGGAGCCGCCCTCAGCTTCGTAAGTCACCGAGTTAAGACACTGTGGCAAGAGTCACACGTAGGTATCAACCACCTGAATCGTCACCAAGGAACAGAGACCCATTCAGTGCCAGAATGGAGTCCTCCTTGAGCCAGAGCCACGTGACCTGTGGACGAGGCTTTCGTGGCATGGCTGGAGTGGAAAACCATCGTGGGCCTTTCGAGTCACCCGAGGCGTCAGGTGCGAGGCCTCTCGATGTCCCAAACCTGCCTGTAGACACTAGGTGACCATCTTGCTTCAGCAAAACGTGTTTCATGGGTCAGAGCAGCTGGAGACAGTAGAGTTCGGGACGTGGAGGCTGGGGATGGTCATGCAAGATCGTGAATGTGGTCGGTGGCACTTAAAAATGGCCGGAAGTGTGAATTTTACGTACATTCTACCATTAAAAATCACATTAAATTAACGATGCATTTAATTACAATATTAGTCCAAATTGTGTGTGTGTTGTGGGCTTCTCTCTCCCTGATTTGTAATTCTGTTGGCATTTTGTAGTTCATGAGGACAGAAGCGTGAGCTTCTATCTGACCTTATGTGCGTACGTATTGAGGTAACACGATTATAAATAAAATCTTGCTCATCGCTGGGAGACCGGGTCCCGGCCCTTCCTCCCAAAGGGGTTTCTGGCTGGAGAAACCCAGCTCCAAGGGTCCCCGGGCCCCGAGGATCGAGCTCTTCTCTTCTGCAGCGTCATGACGCGGGAGGGTTGCCTGGCCCTGAACACCCACCCTCATCCGCTGTGTCCTCCACCTGTACCTGCGTCCCTAGTGGGCCTGAGGCCCTGCTCAGACACCCCGTCGGATGGCAGCCTCGCCTGCCTGCGGCCCCCGCTCCCCTGAGCGCGCAGCAGGGAGGCAGTCGGGCTGTGACACCGGCTGGGGTGGATGCGGGCCGGCCGGCAGCCTTCTCTCTGGGGCCAGGCCACCCCTCTGCCCATCGCTGATGCCAGTGCCCCCAGCCAGCGTGTCCCAGGGTGACCGAGACCCAGGATTTGCCTAGTCCCGTGGAGGTCCATCCGGGGACCCGAGGAGGTGCCTCCCACGCCCTGAGTCACCGCAGGCCACCCCAAGGGTCCCTCCCGCCAGGCGGGGTCGCAGCCACGTGCATAAGAGCGCACACCTCGTGGCTGTGGGCTGTCCGCTCCGTTCACGCGTCCATCCATCCATGCGTCCGCCCAGTAGATCCCTAGCGAAGGGCTAACGGCTGGGACTCGGCTGTCCCTGCGCCCTTGCAGCTGGGTGAGCCCACAGTGGCGCCCCAACTCCACCCTCCCTTCTCACCTGAGAAGCCCCGCCCCCCCCAGCCCAGGGCTGCCGCAAGACTCAGAGACGCGGTGTCGTGTCCGGGAGTGACGGGCACATCGTAAAGGCCACTAAATGCTATTTTCATTGTTCCTGAGTGGCGGCACGTTTTAAAAAGACTTGTCTTTATACCAGGTTGGCTGGGTCAAAACACTCGTGAGTCACAGGTTCGATCCTGGAGGTCTTGGAGGCTCCGACGCTGTCTGGGGAACCAGCCCCCGTGCCTCTCAGCCGGCCGCCGAGTCCTGTCAGTGGGTTCATATTAGGACAGCGGGAATGAGGAGTCCTGTGTCGTCTGGCCTCACTGGTGCTGTCTGTGCCCCAGACCATAAACCAAAGACTACAGGAAACAGAAAATGCACATAGATCGACAAGAGTAGGAGACTCAGTCATCTGTCACCTTTCAGGGAGGCACAGTCTCCCCAGAAGGCTGGCCTGCAGAGTCCACTGCCCGGGTTCGGGTCCCAGCTCTGCTGTCCTGTGATCACAGTGACAGCACAGCCAGGGACGAATCTCACAGTCGCTAAATCAACTCGCCCCGCCTCGGGGCTCCCTGTCTCATGAGCTACCACTCTTTCAAGAAACTCTTTAAGCCAGTTTGGATGTTCTGGTATTTGCAGTGAAGGGGATCACATGGGAATTTAGACTATGATAAAGATGATGTTTCAAATGAGAAAAAAATGAGCCACAGGGTAGGGTCTGTAGGGAGAGGTCATTGGGCCCTTACCTCCCTCCTTCTGCGGTGAAGCCCAGGCCACGGGAGGTGTGGAGGGGGAAGCCGTGAAGCAAGACTGGGCCGGTGTCTTCGTCATCTGGAACAGGAAGTGGAGGACCATCAGATAAAAGACTTCAACAGCGCAGGAAAGAGTATCCAATGGAAAAAAGACAGTCTCTTCAGCAAGTGGTGCTGGGAAAACTGGACAGCGACACGCAGAAAAATGAAGCTGGACCACTTTCTTACACCAGACACAAAATAAAATGGGTGAAAGACCTAAACGTAAGACGGGAAGCCATCAAAATCCTCGAGGAGAAAGCAGGCAAAAACCTCTTTGACCTTGGCCACGGCAACTTCTTACTCAACATGTCTCTGGAGGCAAGGGAAACAAAAGCAAAAATGAACTATTGGGACCTCATCAAGATAAAAACCTGCGCAGCAAAGGAAACAATCAGCAAAACTGAAAGGCATCCGACAGAATGGGAGAAGATATTTGCAAGTGACGTATGAGATAAAGGGTCAGTATCCAAAATCTATAAAGATCGTATCAAACTCAACACCCAAAAAGCAAATAATCCAGTGAAGAAATGGGCAAAAGACATGAACAGATGCTTCCCCAAAGAAGACATCCAGATGGCCAACCGACACATGAAAAAATGCTCAACATCACTCATCATCAGGGAAAGACATCAAAACCACAATGAGATATCACCTTACGCCTGTCAGAATAGCTAACATTATCAGCTCAGGCAACAACAGATGTTGGCGAGGATGTAGAGAGAGAGGGTCTCTTTTGCACTGCTGGTGGGAATGCAAGCTGGTGCAGCCACTCTGGAAAACAGCAGGGAGGCTCCTCCAAAAACTAAAAATAGAACTACCCTACGACCCAGCAATCGCACTACGAGGCATTTATCCGTGGGATACAGGCGTGCTGTTTCGAAGGGACACACGCACCCCCATGTTTATAGCAGCACTATCGACAATAGCCAAAGGATGGAAAGAGCCCAAATGGCCATCAATGGATGAATGGATAAAGAGGATGTGGTGTATATATATACAATGGAATATTACTCAGCAATCAAAAAGAATGAAATCTTGCCATTTGCAACTATGTGGTTGGAACTGGAGGGTATTATGCTAAGTGAAATAAGTCAGTCAGAGAAAGACAAGTATCATGATTTCACTCATGTGGAATTTAAGAAACAAAACAGATGAGGGATGCCTGGGTGGCTCAGTCGGTTGAGTGTCCTACTCTTGATTTCAGCTCCAGTAATGATTTCGAGGTTCTTGAGTTCGAGCCCCTCATCAGGCTCTGTGCTGTCAGCACAGAGCCTGTGTGGGATTCTCCCTCTTTCCCTTTCTCTCTGCCTCTCTCTCTCTCTCTCTCTCTGTCTCAAAATGAGTAAACTTAAAAACAGATGAACATGGGGAAGGGAAGAAAAATAAGATAAAAACAGTGAGGCAAAGCCTAAGAGATACTTAAATACGGAGAACAAACAGGGTTGATGGAGGGAGGTGGGGGTGGGGGAGGTGACAGGCGTTAAGGAGGTGACGGGCATTAAGGAGGTTACTTGCTGTGATGAGCACTGGGTTCTACTCTGAAACTAACACTACGTGTGTTAACTAACTTGAATATTTTTTTAATTTTTTTTTAACATTTATTTATTTTTGAGAGAGAGAGAGAGACAGAGCATGAACGGGGGAGGGTCAGAGAGAGGGAGACACAGAATCCGAAACAGGCTCCAGGCTCTGAGCTCTCAGCACAGAGCCCGATGTGGGGCTCGAACTCAATGGACCACGAGATCATGACCCGAGCTGAAGTCGGACACTTAACCGACTGAGCCACCCAGGCACCCCTAACTAACTTGAATTTAAATGAAATAAAGACAAAACAAAGACTTCTCATGCCAACTACTTAGAGAACTAGAAACGTCTACTTGTCAAAGAAAATACTCCAATTGCCAACCCCACCCCTCACCCATGATTTCTCATCCCGTGGATTTAGTTGCCCTCGGTCCTGAATAGGTGATCGACCTGCCGGTGATACAACAGCGGCCTAACGCTCCATCCCAACGCCTACACCTGTCCCCTCGCACCACATTACCACGTGGGCATTTCTCGTCTCGCGCCATCATGATAAGAGGAGTGAGGATAGGACAAGGGATTTTGAGAGAGGGTCCATGTTCTCATCTAATTGTTCTGTTTGTATTGTTACTCATCTCTGACATTAAACATCAGCGGTGCAGGGCGCCTGGGTGGCCCAGTCGGCTCAGCGTCCCACTTCAGCTCAGGTCATGAACTCGCGGTTCGTGAGTTGGAGCCCCGCGTCGGGCTCTATGCTGACGGCTCAGAGCCTGGAACCTGCTTTGGATTCTGTGTCTCCTTCTCTCTCTGCCCCTCCCCCGCTCACGCTCTGTCTCTCTCTGTCTCTCAAAATTAAATAATAAAAAAAAAATAAAAAAACAAAACATCAGCGGTGCCTGTGTGCAGGAAACAGTATGGCGTGTGTGGGGTCTGGCGCTATCCACGGTTTCAGGCATCCGGCGGCGGGGGGCCGGGGGGGTCTCCGGAGGGGTCCCTCGCGGGTAAGGGGGCTGCTGTATCAACAGGTGTAGAAGGCGGATGGCCGCTTGTGAAATGGTCACAGACGAAGGAACTGAGAAGTTTAGGGTCAATAGCCTGTTCAATGTCATTCGTTCGTTGCCTTCTCAATAAGCATTGGCTGAGCACCTGCTCCATGATGGGCGAGGCCAGGATGGGATGCGCCGGCCGGCCGCTGTCCTGGGGCTTCCGGAGAGACAGAGCTAAATCCAGGAATCATACGATCCCACACGGAGGGGAGGCCCACGGGGCCAGGGAGGTCGCCTCTCTCAGGTGCAAAGGAAACGTGGCGGTGGGGCAGCTGGGAAGGGCGGGGGTGCGGCAGTCTCTTGGAGCCTGTTGCAGGGACTGGAGGTCTCGTGGTGGTTTGGGGGACAGTGCCAGCTCTAAGGTTCCCCGGAGCAGGTCCCCGGGTGTCCGGGGGCACTGGTCCTCGAGACCTACGAGCCTCCCACCCCCCTTTAACACCTTGCTTTGTGGCGGAAACCAGTCCGAGCTTTGTTCCCTTTTGTTTCCCATTCCAGTTTTGCGGCTAGAACCTGCCAGGAGTTGGACTTCTCTCCTGAGAGCCAGGGGAAGGCCCCGCAAAGGCCGTGTGATCGGGTCTGCATGTTCCCAGCACCGCTCCGGCTGTAGGCTGGCCCGGAGGGAGCTCGAGGGGCCTCGTGGGAGCCGGGTCTGGAGGCAGCCAGACTGGGCCGGGTGGGGGGTGATGGAGGGGGTTTGGGGTAGCGTGTGGTGCCGGAGGGACGAGCTGGAACGGCTTCCGGGCTGTTTGGGCCTGGCATGCGTCCGGGGCACGAGACAGGGAAGTGCCCTGGAGGCTCGAGGGGGTGTTGAGTGGGTGAGGAGGGGCACTGCGGGGGTCGGAGTGAGGTCTTTGTGAGTGTGGGTGTCCACTGGCCAGGGAGGGGCCGGGGCCCAAGGTGCAGCATAGGAGTGGAACCCTGCACCTGCACCCCCCCCAATTCCCCCGAGAATCTTCTGGAAATGTGTTCCAACTGCAGATACCAGGCCCCACCCCCAGAGAGTCTGATTCAGCCCTGGGTGGAGCCCGGTAATTGCCTCACTACCGCCTGGGGCAGAATGACTATTTAATCACAACTGTGAAGCAGCAGTCTAGTCGCCCGCCCTTGGCTCAGCCTCCCCCAAAGCCTGGCCGCCCCAGACAGGCCAGGAATGGGGCCACAGAGGGTGGTCCCCGCTCTGCCAGCCTCTCCCACCCCCGCAAGCCCAGAGCCGCAGGGGGCGGGAGGGGGCGTGTCCTGTGGAGGCAGGTGGTCACCTCCAGGGGCACTGGTGGCTGAGCCCGGGGGGGTTTAAAGCCCACGGCCCCCAGGCCAGGAACACACAGTGCATTCGGTGTTTGTTCTGTTTCAGGTTAATCTGAGAGGCTCTGTCACCCAATTTGTAAAACAAACGGGGTGGGATTCACCCTCCTTCCTCCCTGTCCCAGCTCAGGACATGGCTGGGCACTCACAGCCTCCTCACGAGGGTGGGCTCCAAGCCCTTCTGACTCCCCAGCCAGTGCTGGTACCCATGGGGCGGGGGGTAAGGAGGGACCCCACTGAGGGACGGGTGGGCGCTGACCCCCAACCCTGCATTTCCTGTGACAAGTCACAAGCGGAGCTCAAACTGGAAGCCGAGCCTTCTGACTCCAAGGCCCACGCCAGTTCCGGGACACCTGTGTTTCCGAGAAGGGACCTTTTGAGTTGGGTTTCGTGGGATAAGTAGGAGTTCTCCAGACAGGGAGCGCTTCAGGCACAGGAAACAGTGAGTACAAAGGCCAGGAGGCATGAACTTGCAGATAGCCTGGTGGGGCTGGGGCTGGTTCCTGGTGGGTTGTCTGCAGCCTGAAGGTCTATCTTCTGGACAGAAAGGAGCCGGTAACATATTGGAAGCAGGACATGATCGAATGTGAGGTTCACTTTACTGGAGACCCGGCGAACACAGTTGTTCGTCAGACAAGGAGAAAACCAAACACCGGCCAGCTTGCTGAGGGCTGTCCTTCAGTTTTGGGGCTGAGTCCCAAGGGAAAGGACGGAGTCACGGGTGCTGTACGGCTTCAGAAGGCCGCAGTGCCGCGGCTCAGGCTGTGTAGCCGCTTTGGATGTTTCCGAGGTGCTCTGAGGGCTCGCCTCTTGTCTGAGCTCCAAGGGAACTTGGACTGTGGTCGAGAGAGACTGTTTTCCCCCTTGGACAGGTAAGATGAACAGGTGCAGAGAGAGGCTGGTGATTAGCCCCGGGGGGGGGGGGGGGGGGGCGGGGGGGGGGAGAGGGGGCGGGAAGCTCGCAGTAGGAAGTGGAAGGGTGAGGTCTTGGGTTACTCCGCCAGACCAAAAACCGGCCTGCCCTGCAGAACTTTCTAGTTCCCGGACCGGCACGGCAGGCCCCGGAAGTGGCCCAGTCCAGGGCGGGGGCGAAGCCTGTCCCGGCCCGCATCCTGTCCGGGGACTCCCAGGGAAGGTGTCCCCGCAGGCCGTCACCGGGAGTGTCTCTGCCCAGCGCGGGAGCCCCCCCAAAAGCTAAAATAAGGCTCGCGTGTGCTCCAAAAATACTCCGCTGAAAGGCCCGGCCAGCCAGCACTGGAAATAAGCCCGTCTGCTGGCTTCCCGCCCAGAGAAGCCCGGGTGGAGGCAGAGAGCCACATTTCCGGTCCCCACACCCTTTTATTTTGGGAAAATCAAAGCCTCCCCACCGGCCGCGGCGGCTTCGGTCCAGGTAGCTCTTGCTGGAGGACGTTTGGGCCCAGAAGGAAGAGGGTGGCCCTTCCTCCCACCCACACATTCATTCACTGGCTCTGTGACCGGCTCTTCTGTTCAGTGACCCTGCAGGCGCCAGGCCCTGCTCTGGGCATCGGGCTCCGGGCTCCGGGCTCCGGGGGGGTCTGCTCTGCCCACAGGCTGTGAGATCGCGGGGCCCAGCGTCCCCGCGCGGTACGACGGGGACAGACCGGAAGCAGGTTCACTGTGCTGGGACGATGCAAAGGGACGATGCAGACGAGGTCGGCGCGGGGCACGCAGGAGCCCTGGCCCCACGTGCCGCCCTAACTGGGCCTTGGCCACTGGCTTCTGCAGGGTCACCTGCGGGCTTAGCCGAACGGGCCGGTGGGTTCCCCTCCGCCGCCTCTGACCTACGCCCCTTTAACATCACCGCGTCTGCTCCAAACCTCTCTGGTTCTTCTTCAACCCCACTGCCGGCTCCCGCCCCCTCCCCGCCAGTGGCCTGGGCTCCCGATTCCGAAGTGAATGGAGACGGGCCGGCAGGACCCTCCTCACCGGGCCGCCCCAGCCCTGCGGACGCCTCTCTTCCACCGCACCCCGCACTCCTGGCTCAGATGCTTTCCATCTCTCTCCCGGAACAAGCACCTGGGACCCCTGTCTCCACCTCTTCTGCTCCAGGCCCCTCCACACCGGGCCTGAGGCTTCCTCCTGAGGGCCAGACCTGACCCTATTGTTTTCCACTTCCCAAATCACAGTGACCCCGGGGTCAGCTTGGCGGTTTTTGCCTCAGTGACATGCCGCCTGTTCCTTTATTTACTTAGCTTTTCCTTTATTTTTTTAAATTTTTTAAATGTTTATTTATGTTTTGAGAGAGACAGAGTATGAGTGGGGGCAGGGGCAGAGAGAGAGGGAGACACAGAATCCGAAGCAGGCTCCGGGCTCCGAGCCATCAGCCCAGAGCCCGACGTGGGGCTCGAACTCACGGACCGTGAGATCGTGACCTGAGCCCAAGTCAGATGCTTAACCAACTGAGCCACCCAGGTGCCTCTACTTAGCTTTTTCTTTAAAGTGACTCTTTGAGGGGCGCCTGGGGGGGCTCAGTTGGTTGAGCGTCTGACTTCGGCTGAGGTCACGATCTCGCGGTCCATGAGTTCGAGCCCCGCGTCGGGCTCTGGGCTGATGGCTCGGAGCCCGGAGCCTGCTTCGGATTCTGTGTCTCCCTCTCTCTCTGCCCCTCCCCCGTTCATGCTCTGTCTCTCTCTGTCTCACAAATAAATAAATGTTAAAAAAAAAAAATTAAAAAAAAAATAAAGTGACTCTTTGAGCCTGGGTGGCTCAGTCGGTTAAGCATCTGACTTCGGCTCAGGTCATGATCTCACAGTCCGTGAGTTTGAGCCCCTTTCAGGCTCTGTGCTGACAGCTCGGGGCCTGGAGCCTGCTTCGGATTCTATGTCTCCCTCTCTCTCTTTGACACTCCCCAGCTTGCTTGTGCTCTGTCTCCCTCTCTCTTTCTGGAAAATAAACAAACATTACAAAAAATTGAAGTGACTCTCTTTCCTCAATTTGTTTTTTAATTTAATTTTTTTAACATTTATTTATTACTGAAAGACAGAGAGAGTCAGAGCACGAGCAGGGGAGGGACAGACAGAGAGGGAGACACAGAATCCAAAGCAGCTTCCAGGCTCTGAGCCGTCAGCACAGAGCCCGACGTGGGGCTCGAACTCACAAACCGTGAGATCATGGCCTGAGCCGAAGTCGGACGCTCAACCGACTGAGCCCCCCAGGCACCCCTAATTTTATTTTTTTTTAGGTCATCTCTACACCTAATGTGGGCTCGAGCTCACAACCCTGACCGAGATCAAGAGTTGCATGCTCTACCGACCGAGCCAGGCGCCCCTTTCCCCAACTTAATTTTAAATTAAAAAGAGAGCTTGAGGTCACTGTTGAGGAAGGAAAGCAGTGTGTGTCCTCATCATGCGTTCACACCGTCTTTACGTGAGATCCCTGATTCGTAGCTGAGCGTGTGGCTGCCCAGAGTCCAAGCTGTATGTCCCAGCTCACCTCGCAGTGAGGTGTGGACCTTCACCAAAGTTCTGCGTGTGGACAGGAGTGGCGGGTGGCAGGTCCCTCCTCTTTTTTTTTTTTTTTTTTTTTTTAGTATTTACTCCTTTTGAGAGAGAGAGAAAGAGAGCAAGCAGGGGAGGGGCAGAGAGAGAAGGAAAGCGAGAGTCCCAAGCAGGCGCCACACTGTCAGCACAGAGCCCAACTTGGGGCTCGAACTCACGAACTGTGAGATCACGACCTGAGCCGAAGTTGAGTCGGACGCTTAACCAACCGAGCCACCCAGGCGTCCCACAAGTTCCCTCCTGAGGGAGGTGGATGTGTGCTTCAGCATCTCCTTTTTCCTTCTGGAATGCCAGCACGATAGCTGGAACACTGGCAGCCGTGTTGGGCCATGGGGGAAAAGCAAGAAGGCAGAAGGAGCCGGGGCTCCTGACGGCCGCGGAGCCTCTCCACCAGCCCTGGGAGTTTTATCTCAGGGCTGCATTCGCTTGAGAGAAATAAACTTCTCTCACCGAAGCCGGTGTGATTCAGGGATTAAAGAAGCTGCCGCGAACCTACTACCAATGACGACACGGTCTCACTTGGACTATCAGACACGATACAAATGAGTGCAATGAAAATGTAATGTTCCGAAATGGAAATCGTTGACAGCATCGGCTGCCCTTCGAGGCTCTGGCCTCGAGGGCGTCTTTGTTCAAAAAGGCGTTAGTCATCGTTAGCCCGAGACTGTCTCCGTTTATTCAGGGCTGACCAATAATTGAAACGGGACCGACTTTCCCACCATGTGACTCAGCGCTAGCTAGTGCCAGGTCCCTTACCTCACCGCTACCTGACATCAGCTGGCAGGACGCGGGGAGGGCTGGCCTCCCACGGCGCCCCACCGACGCCCCCCCCCCCCCCCCCCCGGAGCCTGGAACCGCCCGGCCATTCACCGTGGAAGCATTTCTCCAGCGCTCCCTGTTTGTGGTTCCCGCTACCGGCTCCAGAACCAGACCGTCAGGACTGCCTCCTGCTGCCTGGGACGCCTGGGCGATGTTGCTTGCTTCTCCCTGCCTCAGTCCTGCTGCTCTGTGAAATGGGCAGGAAGGGTTAGCTCACTCGGTACATACCAAGGGCGCAGAAGAGAGCGCGGCCCCCACGTAGCCCCCAGGACGTGTCAGCTGTTATTTTTTTCGCGACCGGCGAGGGGGCTGAGGCAGTGAGCCAGACGGGCAGGGAGTCTGCTCTGCTGGGGGAGACCCGGTGACGCTCCAGAGCCTCTGCCCGTCCGCGTGGCTCACCTGTGCAGGGAACTCTATTCACCTTTGACTCCCGAGGTCCTGGCGGGAGCCCGACACTCAGCAGGAGCTCAGGAAACGGCACCGACACAGGGATGGGCCCCATGAGACACACATGTGCCAAGAGAGCCGGGCTGAGGGTCAGGTGGCCCAGACCCCCAGCAGCAGGTGCACGTCCGGATTCCGAGCCAGGGCCCCGACGTGAGCCCGGCCGTTCCTCCCGTGCCCGCGGGAAAGGGCTTCCAGTGGCTTTCTTCCCGGCCCAGGAAACGCCACCGACTCGCCTTGAAGGGCGAGGGCGGGTGGAGAAAATGTTTGCACTGTGGGGCCCGGGCCTGGGGGTCCACTGGCTTTGGATTCAGACTCTCCTGTCCGTGTGCCGTGCGGCCCTGGGCAAGTTTGCCTCATCTTCCTCCCCCGAGAAACCGGCTGACGACCCCGTGATCTGTTTGTG
The DNA here is from genome assembly GCF_018350195.1 of Panthera tigris. Classification (NCBI taxonomy): domain Eukaryota; kingdom Metazoa; phylum Chordata; class Mammalia; order Carnivora; family Felidae; genus Panthera; species Panthera tigris. The sequence goes on from NC_056669.1 coordinate 111,282,956, forward strand.
CAAACTCACCACCCCAGACTCGGTGGCTTGAAACACCGATCGTGCCCGTGTCCCGGGATCCCTCGGGACGGGACTCAGGAAGGGCTCCCAGGGAGGGCTTCTTCCCCCCGACACGGCGGCCCCACACGAACGGCCGACAGGGGTGGCTCGGGCTCAAGACGAGTGCGGGTCACCAGCCTGCCCCGAGTCGAGGAGAGGGAAATGAGAATCCGCTCTGTGATGGGGCGGTGGGAAGGTTCCAGAAGAGCGTGTGGGAAAATACCGCCGTGCTGGCCTCAGAGGGCTTGCGGGTGGAAAACACCTGAAATGTGGCGAGGGCCTGATAAGTGATCTCTGACGCAATCGTTGCCCCGTTATTATCAGCCTGTTCTTGAAACCTGCCCCTCTCCTCCCACCCCTCCCTGGTCAGGCTGCATCCTGCTCGCAGCCCACAGGAACCGGCTGTCAGGAGACAAAGACCTGTTGGTTCTCTTGGGGTGGCCGGTCCACGGGGCGGAGGGCCTTTGTGCAGGCCGGGCAGGCAGCGGGGACACCACACGGGAGCCGGGCGTTCCCACCAGGCCGGTGAGCTGACCCGATGCTCGGTCTCTGCCTGCAGTGTGGCCGGCTGTCCACAGGCACGCCCCTCTCAGAGCCTCGCACTCCCCTCCCCTCCCCTCCCCCAGAGCAGCACTGAATTAGGAATTCCCATGGAAGGGGACCTTCCACTGGGCAGCGTTCCTGGCATCCCTCTGGCCGGCCCTCTTGGCCCCTCATCGTGGAGATGAAAGGCCAGGGAGACAGGGAACCCTAGCTTGGGGTCCCTGCCTTCCACGAGCCCCCTACTGGGATGAATGGCGTTCCACAAAAATTCATGTCCCCCCCGTGACCTCCAAATGGGACCGAATTTGGAAACGGGGGTCTTTGCAGTGTCACCAAGTTAAGATGAGGTCACACCGGATTAGGGTGGACCCTACACCCAGTGACCAGTGTCCTTATAAGAAGCTGAAATTTGGGGTGCCGGGGGGGCTCAGTCGGTTGAGCGTCCGACCTCGGCTCAGGTCACGATCTCATACTTGGTGAGTTCGAGCCCCGTGTCGGGTTCTGTGCTGACAGCTGGGAGCCTGGAGGCTGCTTCGGATTCTGTGTCTCCCTCTCTCTCTCTCTCTGCCCCTCCCCTGCACAGGATTTTCGACACCGGCCAGAAGCTGGGAGAGTGGCACAGAGCAGATCGTCGCCAAGAGCCTCCAGAAGGAGCCAGCCCTGCTGATACGCTGATTCGAGGACCTCTGGCCCCCACACTGGGAGACGACACGCTTCGGTCGCTCTAAGCCACCCAGTCGGGGGGCATTTGCTTCGGCAACCGGAGGACCCTCGTACAACACAGCCGTGGCTCCAGCGACCTCCCCGGTCCCTCCGTCCTCCGCACCCCCTGCTTGAGACCACCCCCTCAGCTTCTCTCTCTGACTTACCAGCCGTGGCAGGAAGAAAGAAAAAAAAAAGACTTTCACTCTTTAAAAAGCCCAACGAAGACCCGACGCCCACCAAGTGTGACCGTCTACAGACGTCACAACTGCATTTGCTGCGCAGCCAAGAAGCGTCGCCTCGTGGGGTACCCGTCTACACTTGCTAGGAGAGCGGAGATCACCTCCGGGAAAGCCCCCGGGTCTTTGCACATCAGTCCCCGTCTTTAGCGACACACGCCTGGGGGGAAATTCGTGGTTTTCTCACGGACAAAGAGGGGCCCTCTGCCGGACGGATTCCACGATGGGCTCACTGTCAAGGGGCAGTGAGCGCTCGGTCCCCGGTTTACCCCAACCTTCTCAGGGAGCAAGAATCAGGGACTAGACTCTTTCCTTGGGTGGAGAGAGGAGGGAGAGGGGGGAGGACCTTGGTTCTACCACTGTCATTTATGTATTTATTTTTGAGAGACAGAGAGCATGGGGGAGGGGCAGAGAGAGAGGGGAAAGCGAGAGTCCCAAGCAGACTCCACGCTGTGAGCCCAGAGCCCGACGCGGGGCTCGATCCCGTGAACCGTGAGATCGTGACCCGGGACGAAGTCGGAGGCCTAACCCACCGAGCCACCCAGGCGTCCCTCGGCCAGACACTCCTTCACGGTCCCGTCCCCCAGAATGCACAGTCTCCCCACGTCCCCCCGCCGGCTCTAGCTTGTGGGTCGGGATCAGTGGTTCTGAATCTGACGCCCCTGGTTTCTATTCTGGTAAAAGGCACATGACCTAGAACTCACCACCTGAACCATTTTCACTCGCGCTGCTCAGCAACATAATGTCGCACAGTCACACGGTTGTGCGGCTGTCGGTACATCCGTCCCAGAAGGTTGTCTTCCCAAAGCGAGACTCTGTCCCATGAGACCCCCAGCCCCTGGTGCCCACCATCCTCCTCTCTGTCTCTGTGACTCCGACCGCTCGCGGGACCCCCGTGCGTGGACCCTGCAGGATCCGTCCGTCCGCCGTGTCTGGCCTGTTTCTCAGCACAGGTCCTCCCGAGGCACCCAGGCCACAGCAGGCGTCAGGATCCCAACGTCCCCTTTTATGACAGGCATCCTGTACCACCCCTCTCCCCCTCCTAATACGCAATTCTGGAATGATCTAGCACACCGCCCCTCCCCCCACTCAATGTCGAGTAGAACCTGTACTCACCGCGTCAGGCAACCCCCACCCTGCATCTCTGACCATCCCCCAGCTGAGGCTTCGAGTCCGTGTCTGGCTGATTCCTCAGCAGCTCCTGCCTTCGCCCCACTCCGAAATACCGGCCTTTCCAGCGTCTCCCGGGCCTCCCGCTTTCCAGACACCAAAAAGGTTGCCTTTGCCCTTTTCCTGTGTCTGGCTCGGCCCCAGCTCCCAGCACTGCCATTTAGAGCCGGGCAGGGCAGTGCCCACTCCTCAGCCTGGCATTCGAGCCTCTGATGGCACCTTCAGCTCCGCCCCATTTCCTGACACAACCCTCCGCTCTGGCCAAGCCCCTCTCTGTCCCTGGATGGTGCCAGGACTTTGCTGCCTCTGAGCCTTTGTCTCCGACCCCCACCATGCCTATGCTCCCAACCCTGCTTCCCACCACCGCCCCCCGCCCCCCGCGGGCCGACCGGGGGTCTGGAGTTAGAGGAACCCAACTGCAAGCCTTAATTACAGACCCTTACGTGGTTGATTTAGCGAGCTGTGGGGTGTTGGGCAAGTTCCCGAACCCCTCTGAGCTTTAATTCCTTCACGTGGAAAATGTCATTCTTTTCATACATGTCTATTGAGCTCCTACTAGGTCAACAACAGTCTGGGGATTCAGCAGTGGGGGAAGTGTGTTTTTTACTGCCTGTCCTTACCCACCTTTCGAATGCTATGTCAATGCAACTGCTACGTATTTACAATTTTCATTAAAATAGTCATTGCCAATGAAAAGGGACCTAGGAGAGGGAAAGACATCTAACTCCAAAGGCTGGGAAGGCATCACACATAAAGTGCCAGCAAGGTGCCCGGAAGGAGGAAGTGCTCGTTAAATTGTGGCTGTCTCCTAAGTGTTGCCCCTCAAGTCCTCCAGGCTGCCTCCTGCAGCTTGACCTGACCCCCGCCGCCTCTGAGGTCTGGGGCATCTTTGTGCTCTGGCATCCATCTGCCCATCCACTCATTCACGCATCCATCCATCCATCTGTCCGTCCGTTCATCCATCCATCCGTCCATCCATCCATCCACCCATCCATCCATCTGTCCATCTGTCCGTCCATCCATCCATCCATCCATCCGTCCGTCCATCCACCCATCCATCCATCCATCCGTCCATCCATGCATCCATACATCCATACATCTGTCCATCCATCCACCCATCCACTCATTCACGCGTCCATCCATCCATCCGTCCGTCCGTTCATCCATCCATCCATCCACCCATCCATCCATCCATCCGTCCATCCATCCATCCATCCGTCCATCTGTCCGTCCATCCATCCATCCGTCCGTCCATTCATCCATCCATCCATCCACCCATCCACCCATCCGCTCATTTACGCATCCATCCGTCCATCCACCCATCCATCCATCCATCCATCCATCCATCCATCCACTCATTCACGCATCCATCCATCCATCCATCCGTCTGTCCATCCATCCACTCATTCACACACCCATCCATCCATCCATCCATCCGTCCATCCGTCCATCTGTCCATCCACCCATCCGCTCATTTACGCATCCATCCGTCCATCCACCCATCCATCCATCCATCCATCCATCCATCCACTCATTCACGCGTCCATCCATCCATCCATCCATCCGTCTGTCCATCCATCCACTCATTCACACATCCATCCATCCATCCATCCATCCATCCATCCATCCATCCGTCCATCCATCCATCCAACCATACATCTGTCCATCCATCTGTCCACCCATCTGTCTGTCCATCCATCCATCTATCCATCCACTCATTCACACATCCATCCATCCATCCATCCATCCGTCCATCCGTCCATCCATCCATACATCCGTCCATCCGTCCATCCACCCATCCGCTCATTTACGCATCCATCCGTCCATCCACCCATCCATCCATCCATCCATCCATCCATCCATCCACTCATTCACGCGTCCATCCATCCATCCATCCATCCATCCAACCATACATCTGTCCATCCATCCATCCATCCATCCATCCACTCATTCACACGTCCATCCATCCATCCATCCGTCTGTCCATCCGTCCATCCGTCTGTCCATCCATCCATCTATCCATCCACTCATTCACACATCCATCCATCCATCCATCCATCCATCCATCCGTCCATCCGTCCATCCATCCATACATCTGTCCATGCATCTGTCCATCCATCCATCCATCCATCCATCCACTCATTCACGCATCCATCCGTCCATCCACCCAGCCCCAATATGTTCATCCACTCATTGGCTATTTATTGATACTCACAATGTGCCAAGTCCTCTGCCTGGTGGGAGATAATGACTCAGTCTCAGTTCTTTTCCTCAGGGAGATTCTGTCAGGTGGAAGAGAAATGCCCTCGGAAAGTATCTACAGCATCTGAGCTTTGATAGATCACATACAGAGTAAATGTGCTCCATAGAGCACATGGTGCAAACACATGACTGGAAGAAAGGGGGCATCTAAGTTGACGCCTGAAGGTGGAACAGGCAGGTGGAGATGGAGGGAAGGACATCCCTGTGAAGGGTAGGAGGAGAGAAGATAGGTGGAGAGCAGTGTGGGCCTGGAGGGGTAACAAAGGACCTCGTAGGCCACTTAAGGAATTTGAACTTTGTCCCAAGAGCAGGCTCGGAGGGCTTCAAGCCAGGAAGGGCATGATAGGCTCTGGTTTGGGGGAGACCAGTGCAGCTGCAGTGTGGACGGCGGGCTGGAGTGGATGGCAGGTGGGGGTGAAGAGGAAGGGAGCCAGCTGGAAAGCTGGAGCAGAGAAGGCACGGGCAGCAGCAGGTGGCAGGGGTCTGGAGAATGGGCTAAGCTCTCCCCTCCACTTAAAGAAAAAAGTTTTTTTTAATGTTTATTTATTTTTGAGAGAGGGAGAGAGAGAGAGAGACAGAGAGAGAGAGAGCATGAGTGGGGGTGGAGGGGAGGGGCAGAGAGAGAGGGAGGCACAGAACCTAAAGCGGGTTCCAGGCTCCGAGCTGTCAGCACAGAGCCCGACGCGGGGCTCAAAGTCACGGACCGTGAGACCATGACCTGAGCTGAGGTCGGTCGCCCGACCGACCGAGCCCCCCAGGCGCCCCTCCACGTTTTATTACATAGATTCACACCCTTCCACTAGATGAAAACAGCAGAGCAAAGCTGTTTGTCTCCACCTGGATTCAGCAATCATTAACACGCTTCCCTGCCCTTTTGCCTTCTCTCAATAGGCAAACGGCAAGACAGGCAGATTTCCTTTTCCCGAACGTTTGAAAGTAGGTCGCTGCATGCTGCTGCTGTCCCCAGCCCCTCCAGCCGCCTCTCCTGGAGCGAGGGCACGTTCCCCCTTCGCCACAGACCAGGGCCCTGCTGGAAACCCGGCAGCATCTCCTGTCCAGTCTGTGTGTGCACTTCCCCAGTTAATTTCAGGGATAGCGTTTACAGTTGGGTTTTGTTTCGAAAGCCAAGGACGCATCAGGTTTCCAGGGTGGCATTGGGTCACGACTCTCTGGTGTCCAAGAAAGACGCGGGAGGCGGAATTCGAAGGGCTTGATGAGTCACTGGAGGTCGGGGTGGGGGGGCCGGGAGGGGTCCAGCGACGGCTGGGCTCTGGCCCGGGAGGCCGGTGGTGCAGCCCCCGAGGCGAGGAGTCCCAGAGTGGGAACAGATGTCGAGAGAGAGGAGTGGCCCGGCAGGCAGGTGGAAATGCAGGTGTGAGGTTCAGGAGACAGGTCGTGGTCGGGTGCAGACGGGGGCCTGCCTGAGGGTCCTGGGGAGGCCACAACGAATGACCACAAACCGGGTGCCGGAAAACGGCTTCCAGACGCCAGAAGTCCTGAATCAGAGTGTCTGCGGGGCCGCACTCCCTGCAAGGGCTCCAGAGAAGAACCCTTCCTTGCCTCTTCCCGCCCCTGGTGGCTTTTGACAAACCTAGGTGTCCCCTGGCTTGTAGCTGCCTCCCTCCAGTCTCGGCCTCTGGAGGGGCACGTGGCCTTCCTCCTTCTGTGTCTTCACTCGGTCCCCGTACAGGGACACCAGTCACTGGGTTTAGGGTGCACCCTACTCCAGGGTGACCTCGTCTTCACTAATTATATCTGTAAACACTCATTTCTAAATAGGCTTATAGCCTGAGGTCCCAGGTGGGTGTGAACCCGGGGGGTGGGGGCAGCACTGCTCAACCTGTACAGGGGCCACCAGCATCTAGAAGGTACCATTGCCCGGGGTTGGGGGGGAGGGTACAAAAGGACAGGAGAGGGGGCTCAGGCACTGAGCAGACACAGAGCATGTGGGGGTGAGTGGGCAGGCAAGCTGGGCCCGGCCTCCCGGCGGGCACTGACCTAGCATCTGTCCCAGGTCCCCAGGGTTGGAGAGGGCGTCCCCACCCACCACTCACTTACCACCTTCACTCTCCATCCCTGGGACAGGACCACGCGTGCGGAGCGTGGAGAGAGGAGCCATAATGAACCACAGTGCACCTGCCCCTCAGGGGACACTTGGCTGCAGGGACCTTGCCTCCCACTCCCATCGACTGCTTTTATTTCGGTTCCCCGGGCCCTGCCTTCGCTTGGCAAGACCTCTGTCCCCAAGGTCTCTCTTTGTCTTCTGCAACTCCCAGGCCCGGCCTGGGGGTAGGCAGCCCCCAGAGAGGGTCCGTGCTCCCGGCCCTGGGGGCCTAGGAGCCCCATGGACCCCTAATGTGCGTGGGGTGCTGTGTGCACGCTTCGCTCGCCTGGACCGGCCCATCGAACCCTGTGGCGGACTGCTGCGGCCCTAAGAGTGCTGCGGGAGCGTGGCGGTGACCCCCGCGAGGCAGTTGAGGAAACCAAGGCACGGAGAGGCCGAGTCGCCCACGCACGTCTGCACGGGAGGTAGGGGAGGGAGGACCCAGATCCGGACCCCGTGCTCACAGAGCCGCAGACAGCGTGGCTTTGGACCCGCCCCTTGTCCTCAGCCGACAGGCCGGAATGGCATCGGCCCATGTCGGGGGCAGGGGGGCCTGGAGGCCGTCTTGCCTGGGGCCTGTCGTCTGGGGTCTGGCCTCGCCTGGGGCCTGGGTGCTGGGGTCCGAAGGGCAGGTGCACACCTAAAGCCAGGTGCCTCCAGGCGTCAGAGTGGCTGCGGACGTCTGTCTGGATCTGGGACTTGGGCCCTGCCGGCCGGCCTCCTTTTCCTTTCCCCGCCTCCCGCCTCAGACGGGCTTTGTCCAGCGAAGGCCCTGGAGGAAGCACACGGGCCTGTCCCGTTCACCTGGGCCGCAGCAGCGAGGTTTTCTGGTCTGGTCTGGTTTGCTCAGTCTTTAGTAGACGGCTTCTTGATCTTTCTTCCATCCCCAGCAAGTTGCCGCATGGCCAGCGGGAGGGCTGCCTCCCACACTCCCCCGGGGCCGAGCTGGCAGCTGGGGCAGGGCGGAGCCCGCTGCCGGCCGTGGGAAAGGGGTGGGTAGGGAGGAGCCCCCTTCTAGCCCCCTTCCCCCTCTTCCCCAGCTCTTTGGGCTGGCTTGTCCCTCTGCCGGGACCTCCCGCCCCACTTCCTCAAGGCACCAACTCTTATCCTTTCTGTGCTGCCTTCGAAGTTGCTTCTTCCAGGAAGACCACCCTGCTTCCCACGGGCCTGCTATGGCGACTTCCCCTGTGCTCCTAGAAAACGCCCTACCCTCATCTCCCTCCCCTGCCTTCTGTCTCTGCCAACGGGAATTTCGGCTCCTTGAGGGCTGAGGCCACGTGTTCTTCCCCACCTGGTATCCTCCGTACCTGGCCTCACAGAACATCGTGGGCTTACGAGAGCTGGGACGGGAATTGGCCTGTTCTCTCTCTCTCCTTCGGCTCTGGGGACCGAGCTCATGGAGCTCATCGCCTCACTGCCCCAGGCTCCTGGCTTCCACCCCCCGCGCCGGGCTCACGTCCAGCCAGTGATGGCGAAAGCGCTCCTGCATCAGAAGGAGCAGAGGCAGGGGCAGGCTGGACGAAGGGGGGCTGTGTGGCAGCGCGACCTCCTGGGAGAGGAGGCTTCACGGTGCGGGGACTCAGTGACTGGGAGCTGCCGGTCGTGTAAAGGGCCTGCTCAGAGTGCTCTGGGCAAGGACAAGCAGCAAGTGCAAAGGCCCTGGGGCAGGAGCCAGTGTGGCAGGTTTGAGGGCCACAAAGGCCAGTAGGAGTGGAGCTGGGTGGGCTGTGGGTTTTATTCCAGGTGTGTCGGAAGCCAGGGAAGGACGTGCTGTGACTCAGCCGGCACTGCTGTGGGGAGGCTCTCTGGGCGCCAGGGTGGCTTGTAGAGCTGAGACGGAGCGGAGCGGCAGGCCTTGGGGGATTCCCCGGGTCCCACACCTCCCCTGCCCCAGCCACCTTTGCCACCCTGCAGGTGCTGGCCATTGTCTGGGAATATTCGCGCAGGAGGAAAGCCGTCCTGTGGGGGAGGGGCGGGCGTGGGGGCAGCAACAGCCATAGTCACCTTCCGGTTCTCAGAGTTGACATGACCCGGTGAGAAGTAGGTCAGGGGCAGAGAGAACCTGTTTTTCAGCCACCCACAGGGACGTAGATGTGGCTCAGTGAGCATTTTCGCCTTTAAGCAAAAGCGGCGAGGCCGCCCCTGAGGTCAAGGTGTTTACACAAAGGGCTAAGTCCTGATGTGAAAAAGCATTAAGTTATACGACAGAAAGGGTCAGTCATTCTTGTTTTCTCTTACTAGAAAGGACCTGCCCTCCCCACGGGGGTCTCGCCCCGTCCCTGGGGGACCGACAAGGCACGCTCCACCCCTCCACTTGTGTGACAGGGTACTGTCACCTCCCCCCATGTGACCGGTGAGGAAACTGAGGCCCAGAGAGCTTGGGAGACGTACCCAAGCCACAGGCCAGAACGTGCCAGAAAATGAACTCGGCACCTGACTCCAAGTCCTGTGCCCTTGAAAACAGTCGGTTACTAAGGAGTCGTTCATTCACACAAGAGAACAGAGGGGGGCGGGCAGGTGACGCGGGCGCCACACCTCCCGCTTCGGACAGAAGTGAGACGCGCCAGGACCCGCCAGCCCTCCGGCTCCGACCCACGGCCGCTCGCCCCGCAGGTGACCCCGCGCCCCGATTTCACTCCCACCTTCCCTCTTTCCGTGTTCCTCCCGCTTCCTGCCAGCTGCTTTCTGGTTTCACGGTACACAGGATACGAACACAGAGCGTTTATGTTTCCCGTGTGGGCACAGAAATACACGTGTATTACGGCGTATTCGTTTCTTCTCACCAACGGCCACAAACTGGACGGCTTAAAACAGCAGAAACACATTCTCTCACGTCTCTCTGAGGCCGCGGGCCCGAAATCCGGGTGTGGCCAGGGTCGGTGGTCTCCTGTGGGGCTGCCGGGGGAGACCGTGTCTGGGCCCCGCTCCCGGCTTTCCGTGCTGGCCAGCAACCCCTGTGCCGCCGGCCGTGGCCACGGCCCTGGCCTCTGCCTCCGTCCTCACGTGGCCTTCTTCCCGGCGTGTCTGCGTTCTCACCCCTTTTTATTTTATTTTATTTTATTTTATTTTATTTTATTTTATTTTATTTTTTTGAGACAGAGAGAGACAGAGCATGAACAGGGGAGGGGCAGAGAGAGAGGGAGACACAGAATCCGAAGCAGGCTCCGGGCTCCGAGCCGTCAGCCCAGAGCCCGACGCGGGGCTCGAACTCACGGACCGCGAGATCGTGACCTGAGCCGAAGTCGGACGCTGAACCGACTGAGCCACCCAGGCGCCCCTCTCGCCCCTTTTCATAAAGGCACAGCCACACCGTGTGGGGCGCGCCCGAAAGCCACGCCGGTCTCACCTTGACACCCCTAATGCGATTCCATCCGCAAAGCCCCGTATCCTAAAGAAGCGTGCATTCGCAGGGGTGGGGGCTTAGGGCACGGATGTATCTTTTAAGGGCCTCTGTTCGCCCACTACAGAGAGGAATGCGCTCGAAATTTACTTAGTTGTTGGGGCGCTCGATCAGTTTAGGGCATGTCCCTGGTGCCGCCTGTCCGCGGGGTGGGGGCCACGTCTTGGGCTTCTAGGTACCCCAGCTGCTCAGTGCGGTGGAGGCGGAGAGATGGGGTTCAGGCTGCTGGGAGCCTGCTGGGGGTTAGGATGTGGACGGGCACGAAGGGGGGTGGCCGGTTCCGCCCGCACTGCCATCCACAGCACCCTCCGCCCTCAGACTAGCCTGGAGGGGCCCGTGCTGTTTACCGCTGCCATCCATTCTCCTCGTATCCTGTCCTCTTGTCATGAAAGAAACAAGGTGGGCAGTGACTTGCTTAGGGCTTGTCTCCCCCGGGATCCCGCCTGTTCTCTTCCTTCCCGCCTTGCAGGCCCTCAGAGGTCCCTCCGGACTGAATGCGTGAGGTCCAGCGTGGGTGACCTGGGCCCTTCTTAGCCCGGTCCTAAGGAGGCTGCATGGTGGGCCGGGTCACAGCAGGGCACCCCACCAGCCCAGGAGGAAGGGATTACTCCAGATGGCCTCGCTGGGCCCTCTCCTACAGCCGCGGAGAGCAGCAGGCAAGCCACGGTCACTGTCACGGGTCCTGCCCCCTTGACTGAGCGGCGACTGGTCCACAACTGAGCTCCCGCTCTGCGCTCGAGATCAAGACAGAGGGACAGACGGAGGGACTGACTGCCACAGGGGCCCTGCGCACAGCTGGGGTTGAGGACCCTGCCCTGGGCCCCTCCTCCCACCTGCTACAGCCTTCTCTGTGCTCACACTTGGGGAAGGGACTTCGGCCAGCAGCGTGAAGGACCCTCCACTCCGCAACCTTCCACGTTGGGGAAACTCCCGCAAATCCCGTAAGATACCCCAACTCCTCCTTCTGCCTCATCAAAAAGCCCGAGCCAGCGAGCGTGAAGAATTTGTATGAAGCTGGATGGGGTGGGGGGCGGGGGGGGGGAGGCAGCCCCCAGCCTGTGCATTCCCAGGACCCGGGCTGCCCCTTCTCAGGGAATCCGTTCTCAGAAATCCATTGGCACAGAGCTCCCGGCACACAAGCTCGGGGCTGTTTGTGTTCTGGTTGGAGCTGTCTCCGCTGGGGTTGGCTGGTCGATCGGGAGGACGTGGCCCTCGCTTCTTCCAGGAGCTCGGAAGCTCCTTCCCTGGGCCCTGTTCCCACACGCTGCTCCCCATGCCTCGTTCGGGCCTTCCCGGCTTCATCAGGACCCACGGCCGCCGCCGCCTTGTCTGGCCCAGGGGAAGCAGAGAGGTGAGTATCTCCATCCAAATCAACCGCCGCCTCCCTCCCCTCCCCCACCGTCCAAGAACAAGGACTCTTTCCCTTCCTGTGTTCTGGGTCCCAGCCAGCAGGTTCTGGGAATGTTCTGCAACAATCTCCAACAATCATTTCGTCATCCTGGGGCCGGGAGACGATGCACAAGTGGAGGGCAGTGGGCAAGGGCGAGATCCAAGGCAGGGGGCAGGGGAGGAGGGCGGCGTGGGGGGGGGGGGCGGGAAGGCACCCCCGTGGGACGGCTGGAGCAGGCGGTCGAGGCCCCATTCGTTGGAAGCAGATCTGCCTCACGCATGGGGAGGTCTTTCTTTTCACGTGGGATCGGACCCACCCAACTCCTTTCATCGCAAGTCACACGTCACATGAAAGCAGCAGCCTGGAATAAGTATCCGACGTGCGAGAATCTATAAAGCACAAGAAAGTCACAGATGCCTCCCGAAACTCGCTGTGAACGCACAGTTAGAGAAAGACAACAGCCAGGATTAAGTCACCTGCCAGCTGGGCTCAAAGGCGACTCTCTCCACGATGTTGTGTAAAGAAACGACACATTCTTCAGGCGTGAAAGTGAAAACTACAATTTACTGATGAGGACTGGAGAATCTGCCCCCAGCTCGAGTGTTTCTAGATTCATTTTCACAAGTCTCTTAGGTTAGCTTAAGTGGATTCATCAGTTAATCGATCCCCGGTTCCCATCCGACTGCCACTCTCCGGCTTCTCCCCGGAAGCTCATTTCCTTTCCCGCTTAATGGGAGAAGCAGGAGGCCGGAGAGGAGCTGTAAGCCCGACGGCAGCCTCAACTGCTCTTGACTTCGGCGATGGCCCGATGTGAGCCAGAGCGCTCGCTGGCCGAAGCGCATTCTGTTTCCAAAGCAGATGTGGGCGGTCGGCTCATTCACCCGCTTCGGCGCCCAGACTCTGAGTTCTGACGTCTCGATCCGCCGATGTACCTCCAGCGTCTGGGGTGCTCTTTCATTTGTCATCGATACTAGTCGAATCTTTAGGAGTGTGTGCAAAGCACCGTGAGGTTGGGAAAGAGAATCGGTGGCTTTCTCTCATCGCGATAGAAAATACCTAACACGAAATTTGCCGTCTCGGCCATTTTCAAGTGCGGAGCTCGGTGGCATTAAAGCACGTTCACGCCGTCGCGTGGCCATCACCACCGTCCGTCTCCAGAACGTTCCATCGCCCCAGACTGACTGTCTGTCTCCGTGAGACCCTCACTCCCGTCCCTGCCCAGCCTCGGCGCCCGCCGTCCACTCCCTGTCTCTGTGAAGTCGACCGGTCCAGGGCCCCCTCGTATGCGAAACTTCCCTTCGGTGACGGGCTTTTTTCACGCAGCCCGACGTCCTCCCGGCTCACCCATGAGGTGGTGTTTTAACAACACAAGTATTTCATGTGCGTGACAAGGCATGGTAGCGCGCCGTGACTCTTTGAGCGCTGCCGGATGCCAGCGAGTGTCACGGAGTGGGTTCGCGTAACGTGCCGTTTAGGTCTCCCAGCAAGCTGACCGGCACGACATACGCCCTGAAATAACCAGTTGAGCGCCGCAGCTGCGTCTCCCGTAGCAAACCACTCACAGGATCTGCTTGAAGCATACCGCGTGTGTAAACGCGTTCATATTTATCTCCCGTGCAAGGACAACTCATCAGCGGCAGAGGCCGGGCCAAGAGCGGGCGCTTACGGTGGGAAGCGGCCCAGCGGCGAGCAACAGAGGCCGGTGCCGTATGCGTGTGCCCCAAACGCCACTTCTGTCCAGCTCTGAGCTCTCAACCCTGCCCTTCAGTCCGCGTGGCAGCGTTTCCCATCCTTGCTTTGACCTGATGGGCCACTGGCCTCCTCGTGGCGATCAAGTTTAACTCCACAAGGAGAGCCATCATCTACCTTTCCCTTCTTCTGGATTCCTTGATCGGTCTTTCTGGCTCGTTGGGGTTGGGGAACACATGACCTTTCCGAGAGATTTTGGGAAGAAACTCCTGTCTGGAAACACGCTGGGCACTGTCTCAAGACGTCCTGTGGGCTCAAGACGGCTGTCACGGAGCCCGGCCACACGTCCTCCAGGGCAAGCTGCAAACGGGAAAGGGCGGTGGCCGGGCTCTCTCCCCGCACAGCTCTCTCGTTTACCACAGAGGAAAGTTCCAGAAGACCCCGCGCGCCGTCCCCTACGTGGCACTGATGAGAACAGGCAGTGGACTGGGACCAATCCCGATCCCCCCCAGGGGGTTGGGCCAGGCCCAGATGAGACGACTTCCGCTAGCAATGACCTCCCGTACGTCTTTCCCGGCTCACTTCACCCTCACAGCCACCCTCTGAGGCGGCACTATCACCCTCGCCTCAGCAACGAGGAAACCGAGGCCCAGAGAGTGCAAGCAACTTGCCTGAGAGTACACAGCCATGGCAAAAAGAAGCCGCACCAGGGTTTGAACCAGACCGCCCAGCTCCAGAGTCTACGTTTCCAGCGACTACTGCGAGAAAGCACCGTTCACAGAGGGAAATGGTGACCCGGCAGGGAGCCCGCCCAGTGTGGGTCCGGGGCAGTCACGTCTCATTTCCTGTCGCGAGTCTCCGGAAGGCCCCGCGTGCTGGTTCGGGTGGCCGTCATCATCCCTGACTGTCAGATGAGGATACGAGGCTCAGTACGGGTTACGGGCCTCGCCCAAGGTCAAGGTAGAGGTAAGGGCTGGGCTCCAGCCGAGCCCTCGGAGACTTTGAGCTACCTCTCTGGGCCCTTCTCCCGGGCATTTTTACGGTCGGCTCTGTCTGATCAACACAGTGAAGCTGTCAAGGGAAACAAGTTGCAAGAAGCTTATGACTTGCTTTCAAAATGTAATTATATAGACGAAGGGGACAGAAGTCTTCACATCGTGGGGGAAGCCTCGAGATGCTCTAGGAGCCGGTGGCTCCCTGTGCCTGGCATCGTGCTGGGACAGAGTGGCACATTTCAGACGAGGTGGCTGAGAGGCCCCCAGACCCTCAGCGGGCGTTGGGGTCAGTACCTCGGTGGTCCGGCACTGGTCCAGGGGTCTTGTCCCCAGCTTTGGGGGTCCGGGGACACCTTTTGATGTAGCATCCAGAACGCTGGCTTTGGAGGCAGTCTCGGGTTCAAGACCAAGCTCTGGGCAAATTATAAACCGGACAGGCAAGCTAACCTCTCGAGCCTCAGCAGCCTCATCGTAAAAGGATGTAGGATGTGCCCGTGAGGGTCGAGTGAGGCTCTGGGGGGAAATGGGTCTCCACAGAAGGTTCTGCAACTGTGATTTCCCCATCCGCGCTCACAAGGGTGAGCACACCTCCACTAACCTCCTGAGTGGCTCATCCACGGATCAAAAACTTCAGGGCTGGTTGACCGTGAGAAATGGAATTGCCACGGCAACCGGAACATTCTGGCTGACAGTCTCTCCTGCTTACCAACCTCTTGGCCTTCAGTTTCCTCATCTGCATGATGAGCAGAACACAGGGACAGCCACGTGGGGGAATTACTTTAAGAACTGGGTGAGGGGCGTCTGGGTGGCTCAGTAGTTGAGGGTCCGACTCTTGATTTCAGGTCTGGACAGCGCAGACCCTGCTTGGGATTCTCTCTGTTTCTCTCTCTGCCCCTCCCTCACTTGCGCGTGTGCTCTCTCTCTCTCTCTCTCCCTCAAAATAAATAAATAAAAAGAACTAAATGAGCCAAACAAGTGAAACGGTTGTCTTTGTTTCTCTTCCTGTTCACTGATCACCACCTTAGCAGGACCACACGCGAAGCCCAAACAGGGTTGACTCTGGTGACTGAAGTCACCAAGCCCAGGGCCCCTACCTCTCCCACAGGGACTGGATTACCTGGGCAGCACTGGAGACCCACCGATAGAATGCCTACTCTTTGGTGTTCCCTCCAAGCGACCACCCCTTGGTCCTAACAGTCCAGTGACCGGATCAGGAACCAAAAGCCTCCAGTTCCCTAATGGCTCCAGTTCCGAATCTGCTCTAAACTAACTGGGTGCCTGTGGGCAAACCCTTTTTTGCGTCTCCGGGCTTTGGTTTCCTCCTCTTGAACGGGCGGCCGCATCTTCGCCAACCACCCCCAGTTCAGAGCTTCCCAGAACCATATTGTCACCCCACCCTTCATTAGGCTGTTTTACATATTCTAGAAAAAATTTTAATGTTTATTTTTGAGAGACCGAGAGAGACAGGGCACTAGCGAGGGAGGGGCCGAGAGAGAGAGAGAGGGAGACACAGATCTGAAGCAGGCTCCAGGCTCTGAGCTGTCAGCCCAGAGCCCGACGTGGGACTCAAACCCACGAACTGTGAGATCATGACCTGAGCCGAAGTGGGTGAGGTGAATTCAGGAGTCGAATGCTTCACTGACTGAGCCACCCAGGCGCCCTGAAAGTGCAGAGATTTCATCAGTCTCTTTTTGGGGGCCATTGAAGTTGTTTACAATTTTCCTCTGACTGGTTTTGCCATCTGGGGGAGATGAATGAATGCATGCATGTAAATGGTGAAATCTGGGATCTCACTTTCCTGGAGCTGTACCAATTGGGCTTCTCCCTTCTGTGCCTGGGAAACTAGGCATCCTTCCTTCCAGATGCAGCTCCGATGTTACCTCCTTTGTGAAGCCCTTTCTGTGATGCCAGCTGAAGAGTTGGTTCTTGCTGACTGTGGGGTCCCGCAGCACTAAGTTACATACTTGTAACATGACATTTGTAACAGACATTGTGATGGTCTGTTTCTCTTCTCCCCTCCAGGCTGTGAACTGGGGGAAGCAGCATTTTCAACAGCTCTGTGTTCCCCAAACCTGGACCATGCCTGGCTCAGAGTGGTCTGCACCTGTTCATGAAATGAACATTCCACTCCGCTGAACTAAATACTGGCATCGTGTCGATTTCTTGGGAGACAAGATACTTGGAGTGTGGTGCAAATACTGGCTGGATGAATTAAGCTGGTGCACTTGAGGAGAGCTGGAAGTTTCCCTCTGCTCCAGACCCTGGGTCGGGGGGTGCAAACTCATATTTATGTGTGGTCAATGTTTGTTCGATGAATGGATATGTGCATGAAAGAAAGGTGTGGTTCTGGACCCAAGGAGATAAAGCCCGTAGGAGGCAACGCCCATTCTTGGTGAGCTCACAACGGGAACGGAGGCATCTGCCTTAGAAGGGTTCACGGGCTCCCCATGCCAACTTCGCGTAGACTTGGGTTAGTTCAGGGGCTCCCGGCTGCCTCCCCACGGGCAGTCAGTAGCCGGTGGCGCCCGGCAGCAATGCTCTGACCTTTTGCCTTGTGAAGAGTTTGTGCTCCAGGCGTCAAACTGGGAAGGGGGAGGAGCATCTGCTTTAAATTGTTAAAGATGTATCTACCATCCTCTGCGTCTGCAAGATCTAGCGCTAGCGTGGCACTTGGCTCGTAACAGGTGTTTTCAAAAGGTTAAGTGCAAACCGTGAATATGAATAAGGACAAGGATGAGAATGACCACCCTCTGATTGTCCTTGAGATAACAGCCGTGGGGCAGGTCTGTGTCATTTTTCCATCCTGCAGATGAGGCGCCGAGTCCCAGCGGGCTCTCCTGAGTTGCCCAGGCCCACACTGCAGGTTGAAGCACGTGCTGGGAGTTGAACCAGCTGGGCCTGGTTCCAGAGCCTGCACTCCCCGCGCAGCGCCCAGGAGCCTCCGCATCCTGCGCGGCCCGCCTGGGCCTCCGCAGGTATAGCAGGTAAGCCTCGGAGAGGGGGCCCTACATAGAAACCGCGTGTCCTTGTGCGTCCTGTGTGGCTCGGTCCCCAGGAGCCGCCGCCAGCAGGTGACTCGCGCCTGGGCGCGCCGTCCGGTGAGGTGTGTGGACGTGGCGTCTGGGAAGGGTCTGGCGCAGAACCTGGTGCACAGAGGACGCTCGGTAACGGCCTTCGGCGTCCCCGCGGCTGTAGGAGGCCACGTGGAGCAGGTGCCCTCGGGGAGCCGGACCTCAGCCCCGAGCCGCGGCTCCCGCGGGGAGACCCCCTACCTGGGCAGGGGCGGGGCTCCGGCGGCACCCAGCCAATCGGCTCCCGGGAGGCCCGCCCCGCCCACCCGAGAGGGCGGCGCTTGCGCACTCGGCCTCCGCGGCTCTCCTCGCAGGGGGCGGGGCCGGCCCGCGGCGCTCGGCGCTGACGCCACGCCGACGCGCCCGACGTCGGGCACGTTGACGCCGGCGACGCGCAGCCGGGCCCGCTCCTCCTGCGCTCCGCCAGTGTCCGGCCGCGGGCCGGCCTTAGTGACTGGGGGCTGCGGGCCCGGGGCCGGCGGGCGCGGGCGCGGGCTGCCTTCGTCGGGCCCCGAGCTCGCCCGGAGCGAGCAGCCGCCCGCGACCGCCGCGGAGCCTCGCCCGCTCCCGCCGGCGAGCAAGGTAAGGGAGCGGGACACCGAGGCGGGCTCGGGGCGGAGCGGGGCCGAGGTCGCCCCGGGCGCCGGCCCCCTCCCCGCGGCGGCTGCTCGGCGCTCGCTGTCAGCCCCCCCCCCCCCCACTTTCCCCGGCCGGGACCCCCGGCGGACGCGCCCCGAGGGCCGGGCTCCTGCGGCCGCGCGCCGCTCCCTCCCCTGACCGCGGCGCCCCGGTGGCCCCGGTCACTCGGTCACCCCGGCGCCGGGCGCGGGTCCCGAGGACCTGTGGCCGGGAGAAGCAGCGACCCGGGCTGCGCTCCGGTTGTCGGCGGCTGTCGCCTCCCCGGGGTCCGGCGGCTCTGCGGCGCCCGGCGCGGCCGCGAGTGGGGCGGAGGTCGTTGTCGCCGTCCGGCGCGCAGCCCTGGGCATCGCCTTGTCCGGGGCGCAGCCTCGGGAACCGGCCCCCCGGCCCTCGTGCCGGCGTGCGGTTGGAGACCCTTCGGAGCGGCTCGTAGTCTCCCCTTTCACTTTTCCTTCCTTCCTGGCCGCCCGCGGCCGGAGCGACCTGCTTCATTTGTGGAAGTTTTCTTTCTCCTTTCTCTCTCTCTCTCTCTCTCTTTTTTGTTTCTGGCTGTTAACTTACGTAAGTTAGGTCGACTGGCCGTTGCACGTTTGCAGCCGTTGAAAAACACCTTTCGCGGCCCTTAAGGAATCCGGTTCCTTTTAGCGCTTCACCAGATCCAGCCCGAGAATTCGGGGAGCCGTCAGCCCTCCTCGGGAGCTGACTGCACACATTCCTGTAAGATGCCTGATGGATTTTGTACTTGTCAGGTTTACTGGCTGTATGCTCCTTCTGTGCTCTTCCTGAAAAATGATTGGGTGGCACGGGTTTTGACTTTTTCTCTCCCCCCACCGGGAAAGCGGGAGAAAAAAAAAAAGTTTACAGAAGCACAGTTGTTTTCAACAACTGGAAAGTACAGCTTTGCAAACAAAATACCACAGGGTTTGTCCTTTAGGGGAGGGGTAGGCTTGGGTCTTTACCCCTAGGCTGGATTATTGTCCGTACAGACGTGTTCATCTCGCGTGTTCTGGCACTTGGGCCTTGTGTTTTCCCGGCTTCTCGTCTGTTCAGAGCATAACAGCCAGCTCTGAGAGTAACGAGGCCGCCAACCTTTCAGTTATTAGCTACAGACAGCCGTAAAGTTGCAGCTTTGTGGGAGCCTTTAGTTTGCACTTGATGACTGTAGCCTGGGTCTTTCATTTCAAGATGATGTGCGAGGTGATGCCGACCATCAGTGAGGCAGAAGGCCCGCCGGGAGGAAGCGGGACCCACGGGTCGGGCTCCCCTTCGCAGCCGGATGCAGATTCCCACTTTGAGCAGTTGATGGTGTCCATGCTGGAGGAGAGGGACCGTCTTCTGGACACGCTGCGGGAGACTCAGGAAACGCTGGCGTTGACCCAGGGGAAGTTGCACGAGGTCGGTCACGAGAGAGATTCCTTGCAGAGACAGCTCAACACTGCCCTTCCACAGGTACGGATGCTTTTCACCTGCACCCTCTCAGACTTTGTCCTTCTAAACGTTGTGTCCCGGTATCGGCTTTCGTGGTGTTAGTATCTTGGGTGAGTGTCGTGCGTAACCATCTGTGAAGTGGCGGCCCTGGTTTTCGTAAGTCACATTCGGGCAGAGTTGACCCCCCGGCGGGGAACAGAGTCCGCGGTGCTCTAAAGTCAGGCGCTTTACTCTGTCTCGTAACGCTTGTCCCTTTCCTCGGGAAGCGGGAGGAACCGCGGAGATGGGGGACGCCGCCCTAGAGATTTTGGGAAAGGGCCGTGAGGCAACCAGGCTGCGTGGTGCCTTCTCTTCTGTCATCTCAGGCCATTTCCTGCCGCACGTGTACTTCTCCCGGATTTTGTCACAGATTCCCAATTTTCTAATGAAATTTAATGGACAGACTGGCTCGATTTCCCAGGAAGGATATTTTCACAGGCCATCTTTATACGAACACCCGCGTTTTATAAGCCGAAGTTGTTATGGGGGCTGTGAGACTGAGATTAATTCCTTTGGAACTTTCCCTGTGGCTGATGAGAATCGTAAAGCTTGAGAGAACACTGAAGTTGTTGGTCTGAGTAGATTACCCCGGGCCTGGCGTTTCGTGGCTTTTTCTGGCGGAGCTGAGCGAGGATGTAACGGTAGGTGAGGGCCGAAAGCGTCGCCCAGGCAGGCGGAAGGTGAGTGGCACCGAGCGTGCGGGAGGCACGGGGGCTGCTTGGGTGTTCACGCACCGTGTTGGTGTCCCTCGGCTCGCCCAGGAGCCAGCGTACACGCGTGTGCGGGTCTGCAGTGCGCAGGTAGTAAATGGATAATTGCTAGCCCGAATGCGTTTCTTGGCTGTGGTCCGCTCTCCTGAAAGACTGATGAGCCCAACGTTTGCATTTCCTTTTTAGCAACAATAATCTGACGTTATTCCTGTGGCGCTCCTTTTCTGCTGGGGCAGAGAACCGTCACGGCTTTCTCACAGGAGCCTCACAAATCATCTGGGGTGTCTAGGCCAGGTTTTATTTCCGCGAGCTCAAGAGCGCAGGCCAAGTGAAGCTCTACCAGGATTTCGTTGGGCTTGTACGTTTTTGTTTTTCGTAGTTTTGTTTCTTTGTTTTGTAATTGTATTTGTTTTAGTGGAACTTGAGGTGGTGCTCCGAAGTGCATATGAAATGCTTCTGTGTTTGAGCAGCTAGATTTTTGGAAGGCTGAGCACACACCACATCACGACAGAATGGAAGGGACAGCAGTTTTGTGCAGTAGAGGTTGTCACACCAGGGGGGTGGTGACACAGTCGCTCAGTGATTTGTTTTCAGCCTGGGAGTGCTTTGCTGAGTGGAGAATGCAACGGTAGCTTCCCACCTCCCCTTCTTCCCCCCTCCCCACCGCCCTACCTCCCCACCTGAGGACCTCCCCACCACGCTGCCTCCCCCCCTCCCCTGAGGACTGGAGACCGGCATTTCAGAAACACGGGAACCGTTGAGTAAACTTGTTCCGGACTTTTCCCTCTCCTGATCCCCGTCTCACGTTTGGCAGCTGATAGTGTGGGCGGACAGGTATGTAAGTAAAGTGAGTGCACTTGTGCCGTGGGGTGTTGTGTACGCGAGTAGTAATACTCTAAAAAATTGTAACTATAACATAGTCAGAAAAATTCACTGAAATGTACATTCGCGATTGTGAACTTTTCACTCGGGGAACGCATTCTTGGAACCACCACCTGGATGAAGAAATGGAACCTCACCGCGCTTCCCAGAATTCCACTCCCGCCCACTCCTGGCGAACGTCCCCCAGAGCTAACCACGGTCTTGACCTTCACCAGTGATTGCTTTGGCATGTTCTTGGCTTCGCGACGAGCTCACCCTTCAGCGCTGTGCGTGCGCGATGCGCCCGCTTGCCTCGTGTGGCTGTGCCGGTCCTCCCCTGCCGTCGAGGGCCCGGTGTGCGAGCACAGCATGGTTTATTCTTTCTCCCGCGGGTGCTGCGGTTTGTGCAGAGGCTGCCCCGCGGATCCGCGTACATCTCTGTAGGGTGTGCTCGGTGGAGCGGGGCGTGAGTGGTGGCACGTGTGTCTGTTCCCCGCCAGCAACGGTGCTGATGCCTGCTGGTGCCGGTTCTCGTGTGTGAGCTGTGTGCTGGGGCTCAGGTGCCGGGAGGTGTGGTGTGAACGTGCTGCTCCCTCGGGACCCGCTCCCCGTGTGCTTCTGGGCCACTTGCGGGTTTCTTTTGTGAAATAATTGCCTTTTGCCCATTTTATGATTGGGTTGTCTGTTTTGTTTTTTATTGATTCGAAGGAATTCTTTCTATGTATTTTGAACATCTGTGAATGGCAGATGTTTTCACATTCTTGTGTGTGTCTGCCTTCCATTCTCTCAGTGTTGCCTTTTGGTAACTTCCTTTTGTTTTTTCCAAGTAGTATGACCATTTTTATGTTTCTTGCCTTGTACTGGCCAGGGCCTCCGGTACAGTGTTGAACGGAAGTGGTGAGAATAGGTGTCCTTGTCTCCTTCCAGATATTGGAGAAAAGGCTTTCGGTATTTTTTTTTTATTAGCAAGGTGATTTTTTTAATTAAGTAATTTTTAAAAATTTGCATCCAGGTTAGTTAGCGTATAGTGCAACCATGATTTCACGAGTAGGTTCCTTAGTGCCCCTGACCCATTTAGCCCATCTCCCCTCCCACAACCCCTCCAGTAACCCTCAGTTTGTTCTCCATATTTATGAGTCTCTTCTGTTTTGTCCTCTCCCTGTTTTTATGTTATTTTTGCTTCCCTTCCCTTATGTTCATCTGTTTTGTCTCTTAAAGTCCTCATGTGAGTGAAGTCATATATTTGTCTTTCTCTGCCTAATTTCGTTTAGCGTAATACAGTCTAGTTCCATCCATGTAGTTGCCAATGGCAAGATTTCATTCTTTTTGATTGCCGAGTAAGACTCCATTGTATATATATATATGTATATATATATATATATATATATATATATATATACACACACCACATCTTCTTGATCCATTCATCCATCGATGGCCATTTGGGCTCTTTCCATACTTTGGGCATTGTCGATAGTGCTGCTATAAATATGGGAGTACACATGCCCCTTCAAAACAGCACACCTGTATCTCTTGGATAAATACCTAGTAGTGCAATTGCTGGGTCGTAGGGTAGTTCTATTTTTAATTTTTTGAGGAACCTCCCTACTGTTTTCCAGCGTGGCTGCATCAGTTTGCATTCCCACCAGCAGTGCAAAAGACATCTTCGCTCTCCACATCCTCACCAACATCTGTTGTTGCTTGAGTTGTTAACGTGAGCCATTCTGACAGGTGTCAGGTGGTATCTCATTGCGGTTTTGATGTGTCTTTCCCTGATGATGAGTGATGTGGAGCATTTTTTCATGTGTCGGTCGGCCATCTGGAGGTCTTCTTTGGAAAAGTGTCTGTTCATGTCTTTTGCCCATTTCTTCACTGGATTATTTGTGTTTTGGGTGTTGAGTTCGATAAGTTCTTTATAGATTTTGGATACTAAGCCTGTATCTGATATGTCACCTGCAAATATCTTCTCCCATTCTGTCGGATGCCTTTTAGTTTTGTTGATTGTTTCCTTTGCTGTGCAGAAGCTTTTTATTTTGATGAGGTCCCAATAGTTCATTTTTGCTTTGGTTTCCAGCAAGGTGATCTATTAAAGTTTACTTATTTATTTATTTAGAGAGTGCATGGGGTAAGGGCAGAGAGAGAAGGGGAGAGAGAGAGCATCCCAAGCTGACTCCACACTGTCAGCACGGAGTCTGATGTCGGGCTCGAACTCACAAACTGTGAGATCATGACCTGAGCTGAAATCAAGAGTTGGACACTTAACTGACTGAGGCACCCAGGTGCCCCAAAGCTTTCAGTATTTTACCACTACATATGACACCTGCCGTGGCTTCATTGGTAGATACTTTTACCAAAATATGAAAATTCTCCTCTATTTTTAGTTTCCTAAGTTTTTTTTTTTTTTTTTTAATCATCAATTATATTACATTTTCTTAAATGTGATTTCTCCATCTTTTGGGACAAGTGTTTTTTTTTTTTTTTTTTTTTTATAATGTTGTGGTTTAACTTAGAAATGTTTTTGTCCTTCTAGAATAATCCCAAGAATATGTATTCTCTTTTCACTGGATTTTATTTGTTAATATTTTGCTTAGGATTCTTGCATCTGTATTCATGAGAGAGGTGGGTCTTCAGTCATACTTTCTGGTACCGGCCTTGCTGGGGTTTGGGGTTAAGGTTGTGCTGCTCTCATAAAACAAGGGAGGAAGCACACCTTGTGCTTTCCCAGAAGAATTTTTTTGTGTTTACTTTTTGGAAGAATTGATAGGCAAAACCTGCTGATGCAGTTGTGAGAAGGTTTTTAATTTCAGATGTGTGTTTTTTATTGTAGAAATATGATTTTTCTGATTTTATATTTCTTCTTGTGTCTGTTTAGATAAGGCATTTTGTTTTCTAGGAATTTGCTCAGACCACCCAGACTTTCCAAGTAATAAGTGTAGTTTATAGTATCCTTCCTATCTGCAGCATCTGTTGTGATACTTCCTTTTAAAAATTCTTGATACTGGTAATTTGTGCTTTGTCTCTTTTTCAGAGAACCAACTTGGGTGCCCTTTTGATTTCTGCTATTTAATATTTGTTTTCTATTGAGTTAACTTCTGGTCTGTTTTTTCTTCTGTCTACTTTGTTTTCGTTTGCTGTTCTTTTTTCTAGTTCTTGAACTAAATATTTAATTTGATTTTTAGCCTTTATTCTCTTCCAGTATATGTATTTTATTTATTTGCTTGTTTGTTTATTCATTTTAGAATGAGAATGTGAGCAGGGGAGAGAGAGGCAGAGGGAGAGAGAGAGAGAATCTCAGACAGGCTCCTCACTCAGTGCGGAGCCTGGCTCAGGGCTTGATCCCGTGGCACTGAGATCATAACCTGAGCCGAAATCAAGAGTTGGTCACCAACCGATTGAGCCACCCAAGTGTCCCTATAATATGTGTATTTTAAAGCTGTAAGTTTCCCTTTAAGCACACCTTTATTGATCTCACAAGTTTTTGTTTTTTTTTTTTTTTTTTTTTTTTATCTCACAAGTTTTGATAAGCCAGAGTTTTATTGTCTTTTATGTGAAACTATTTTCTAACTTTCATTGTGGCATCTTTTTCTTAATTCATAACAATTTTTAGGAGCATATCGCATCTTGATGTTTAGGGGGATTTTCTCGTTCTCTTTGTGCTGATTTCTAGCTTAATTCCATGAAGGTATCTGTCTCAGTGTTTTTGGGTGGCTGTAACAAAATACCATAGGCTGGCTGCCTAATAAGCAACAGAAGCTTCTTTCCTGTAGTTCAGGAGACTGGGAAGTTCTCAAGATCAAGGCGTCTGCAGATTCAGTGTCAGGTGAGAGCAGCTTCCTGGTTCATCGACAGCCTGCTTCTCCCTGTCCTCATGTGGTGGCAGGGGTGACGGTGCTCTCTCAGCCGCCCATGACTGGTCACCACCAGAAGTCTCCCTGTCTTCATACCATCACTTTGGGGGTGATGAATTTTGGGAGGATATAAACTGTTAATCTAATGCAATCCCTAAATACGCCCTGCAGTATTTCAGTCCTTTGAGATGAGTTGACTTTCCTAATGGCCTAGCATATATTCATTTTCATTAACTGTTCCTTGGGCACGTGAAAATAATGTGTATTGTGGGGAATGCAGTATTCTATAATTATAGGTTAGATGAAGTTTGTTAATGACGTAATTCAGATTCTAGTAACCACTTTAAATCAAGTAAGGAATAGGTGAGAATGAGTTTAATAATATTACTAACACGCATATCCAAAATATCATTTCGGTGTATAGTCAGCGTGAGAAAAAGCTAATGAAATATTTTGCATTCTCTTTTATCATGTTGTCTTTAAAATATGGTGTGCATTTTATACTTTCCACACATCGCAGTTTGGAGGAGCCTCATTTCAAGTACTTAAAATAAAGCACGTGACCGCATATTGGGCAGCCCCGTCCTCCTCCCTTGATTCTTCTGTTGTTGTCGGTTCTGTCAGATACTGAGAGATGTATCTTCAAGTCTCCCATCGTGATTATGGATGTGGCTATTTTTCCTTTTCTATTTTTGTCAATTTTTATGTATTTTGAGATTGCGCTATTAGGTACATTCAAATTTAGAACTCTTGTTTTCTTGGTAGATGGAACTTTCATCACGAAATGTTCTTCTTTGTCTCTAGTAATGTTTTTTGCTTTAGAGGTTCCTTTATTGCCTGGTCCTATTTGCCACATCAGTTCTCTCTTCGGTAGGGTTTTGGGTATCTTTTACTTTCATCTGTCTGTGATCTTACATTTTAAGGTGGACCTTTGTGGACGGTGTATGCCTAGTTTTATTTTAATGAATTTGACAGCCTTTACCTTTTGCTTGGAGTGTTTGTTTAAATGTAATGACTGATACGTTGGTTTACATGTACCGTATTACTAGTTTCTTCTTTGTCCCACCTGTTCTGTGTTCTTTTTCTCTCTGGCCTTCTTTTATTTATTTATTTTTTAATTTTTTTTTTTTAAGTTTTTTAAATTTATTTTTGACAGAGTGCGGGCATGCGCTGGGGAGGGGCCGAGAGAGAGGGAGACACAGAATCCGAAGCAGGCTCCAGGCTCTGAGCCGGCAGCACAGAGCCCGGCGTGGGGCTCGAACTCACAAACTGTGAGATCATGACCGGGCCGGAGTCGGACGCTCAACCGACTGAGCCACCCAGGTGCCCCTCTCTGGCCTTCTTTTAGAAGTATGATGTATTTTTTAATTGTATTCTTCTCTGTTAGGTTATTGGAATATATATATATATTGCGAGATGCGGGTGCATTTTAAACTTACGCCTGATTCAGTATTTGCACTCCTTCCCTGACCCTGCTCTTTCCTTTGACACTTGAACTGCACTGAGCTCCCCTTCACCTTCTTTGTCGTGTAATATTTTTAAATTTTGGATTGGTTTTGGCGTTGTGCAGTTAATGCTTGTTACGATTTGTTCTCATAGTTACCCTTTCTGTTGCGAAGTTGTTCTGCACTCCTTGTTTTTTCATGTTTCTGTCAGAGACTTCTTTTCCTCAAAGAGCTGCATTAATACTTCTTTTGGTTCGTGTCTTTGGTTGGTGAGTTGTCCTTTTTTTTCCCCCAAAAACAATCTTTACTTTGCCCTCACTTTTGAAGAACGTTTCTGTTAGGTAAAGGCTTCCAGGTCGGTGGTTATTTTTGTTCAGCGTTTTATAGATGCTAATCCATCATCTGGCTTCCTTTCCTTTTCTTGAAAAGTCAGCTGCTAGTGTTGTTGTCCCACGGAAGGTGGTATCTTTTTCCTCTCATGACTTTTAACATCTTTTTCCCTCAGGCATTCTTTGTGGAGTCACTGTATTGGTTCTTTTATCAGTTTTGGAAAAGTTTTGACTCTTATCTCTGTAGGGATCTAGTACTCCCCATTCTGTGTTTCCTCTACTTTGAGGGTTCTCATTGGACCTTTTTACCATGTCCTGTGTGTCTCTCGGGCTCCTCTATTTTCTTGACTTTTTCCTCTGACTGTTGTCTAGGTATATTTTTTTACTGACCTATCTTCCGGTTCACTGAGTCTCTCTTCACCCATGTCTAGTCTGATGTTAAGCCCACAGATTGAGTTCTTAATTTTAGCTACAATAATTTTCAGTTTTAGAATCTGTTCTGATTCTCTGAAAATTTCCCATTTGTCAAATATGTTTTTGAACAGTTGACATCTGCATCCAGTAATTCCAGTCTATGGGTCTCCTCCTGGTCTGTTTCTGTTCTTTTTTTCTTTTGGTCCTTATGTTATACCTTGTTTTTTTTTTTTAAGTTTGCTTATTTATTTTGAGAGAGAGGGAGAGAGTGCAGGGGAGGGGCAGAAAAAGAGGAAGAGAGAGAGACTCCCAAGCAGACTCCATGCTGTGAGCACAGAGCTCGACCCAGGGCTCAGACTTACAAACCTGAGTGGAAACCGAGTTCTGGATGCTTAACTGACTAGCCTGAGCTACCCTGTGCCTCTCTCTCTCCCTCTATCTCTCTCTTTCTTTCTTTCTTTCTTTCTTTCTTTCCTTTAGTTTTTACTTGTTTTATTAAAATTTTTTTTTTTTTTTTGTTACTGTTTATTTACTTTTGAGAGAGAGAGCATGAGCAGGAGAGGGGCAGAGAGAGAGGGAGAAGCAGAATCTGAAGCAGGCTCCGGGCTCTGAGCCGTCAGCATAGAGCCTGATGCAGGGCTCGAACCCACGAACCGTGAGATCATGACCTGAGCCGAAGTTGGATGCTTAACCGACTGAGCCACCCAGGCATCCCTTTTCTTTTCTTTTTTTTTTTAATTGCATGTGGGACATTATGGAGAAGCGTAGAGGCTCTTCGTGGGGCTGTATTCCTTTGGCGTTTCATCTGACACACCCCGCGTGGGGAGGCTTCTGGGCCCAGTCAGGCGCGAGTGACCTGAGAGTGGGGCTCAGGCTTTGTAAGGTGCAGTGTGAGCTGCCTTCCCGCTGCCCCCCACCCCCATGGAACCCTCCAGGATCTCCATCTGGAGGCCCGGAGTGTTTCCCAGGGCCCCTCCTTCGTGGTAGGTCCCGAAGCCCGGTTATTTTCTCCCCAGCCCCGTGAGATCACTGAAGGCTCAGCTTCTCAGGCCGTGCTTGCTGAGTGCCGGGGTCATTTTCTGTGCCTCCCTGTGGTGTCCAGAGCTCGGTTAGCCGCGACTTTCTGCCTGGCTTTCCGTTATGTTTCCTTTCCAGCTCATTGGTATATTGTCTCAAATCCCTGATGAAAATCAGAATCATCCAATGCCTTGAGGGAGAGAGAGGACTCTGAATATTAGAGTTGGCTCAGTGGGCTTCCCTTTTGCTTGCGGTCTCAGTCCCTCCGGTCGTGGCCGCCTCAGTATCTCTTCGATGCCTTCAGACACGCTTAAAATCGTATTCGTCTTTTCTAGTCTGTGATGGGTTGGCTTGCAGACTACTCGTGTGTGAGTGCAAGGCGGGAAGACCTAGAAGTCACAGTAAACGTGTTGGTCATCACCAGTTGGTACGGGAGAAAACGAAACCCACTAGTCCTGGCCTAGTACCCGTCGTTCTTCTAATCTGGATCTCCAGTTTGCCCACGCTCAGCCCGTGTCCGTGGAGTGGTGATGGTGTCAGCGGGCCAGCCGCCGGTGCCGCCGTCCTCCCCTGCCGGGCGCCCGCCCAGGGCAGGCTTTGTGGTGACGATCTGGCCATACAGGGCAGGCTGAGGAGGTGGTTGGCTAAAGTGACACTTACTCTGTGACTTGATCACAGCGTCTGATCAGCGTTGTTTGTTTTTTAATTTTTTTTAATGTTTGTTTTTGAGAGAGAGAGACAGAGTGTAAGCAGGGGAGGGGCAGAGAGTGGGAGACCCAGAATCCGAAGCAGGCTGGGGGCGGGATGCCCCTCAGCTGCAGTGCAGCCCCCACCACAAGGGTTTCTGTGTCGCTGCACCTGAATCGTCTGCACAGGCACAACCGCCCACCCTTGTTGAGCCCCTTTGTGACTCTGCACCGTCACAGGCTCCGGGCTCCGGCTTCTGTGCTCCTTGGAGACGGTGGTGGAGGCACACCTGAAAGAGGGAAGGAGTTGGGAGCAGATGCTGCCTACTGGCACGCTGTGGTCCACGAGAGGCCTTTTCGGGAGAGGTTGCTCGGGGGCTGAGGCTGAGAGAACACTCTCCCAGCACTGCGACTGCAGGGCCAGACCGGGGTCAGGGACAAACTTGGCCTTGTTTTAAGCCATGGAAGGGGAGGCAGGTGGGGCACCAGGCAGCTGGTGGTGGGACAGAGCCTTGCCCCGTTGAGGGCCCCGGGGCATTGTGGCCTCGGGGAGGGACTGGCATGATTTGGTTGAGTTTTTTAAAAGCTGGTGCTGGTACTGTGTGGATAGTGGGTTGGGGGAGGAGACAAGAATGGATGCAGTGTAGACGCCATTGGGTAGAGTGGCTCCTTCTAGTGTGTGGGTTGAGCTGTAAGATTCGTGCTTTAGGCGACAGGTACAAGCCGCTCACGTCACCCATCACATAAAGCACAGGACAGGGTGCGTCTTTATAGCCTATACAGAGCTACGTAATGTTTAAAAGCAGCGTGTGTGATATTTACGTGTGTGGGTACAAGGCGTACACGAAAGTATTCCCCCGTTCCTGGAGTGCGTGGCAGGCACTGTACTAGGTGCTGAACACGGAGTCTGTGCTGCAGGTACCTCGCCCCGAGACGTGTGAGGTTTGACGGAGGGCAATGGAAGGGCATGGGAGCGTGTGGTTCGGTGGAAGGGGGGGAACGTGTGCCCAGGGCGGCTGCAGGATGGCCGTTTCGTCCCCTGGGTCGGCGTGGGTCAGACCCGGGGAGGCGGTTTTCCTTGGGAGGTTCGGCTGCCCTGTGTTCTCCTTCATGCACCGCACCCTGTCTCCCGGACGCCTTTCCGAGCACCTCGTAGTGAAGCTCCATCTGGGCGGACTGTGGGCTCTTCGAGTTCCGCACGGGCCACCACCCTCCTCCCCACACCTGTGCCTCCTCCTGGGAACAGGGCAGCTTGCTCCCCGGTCCGGTGGTCAGAAGCCAGGGAGACGGCTTTGCCTCCTTCCTGCTCTTCCCTCTCCCTGCCGGTCCGTGGGTCCTGTGGCGTGGAGCTTGCCTGTCTCAGAGGCCATCTGTGAGGTCCCTGGAGATCCATACCCTGTCTCCACTCGGGTGGACTCGGGGAGGGGCCAAGTCCTGCGGTCTTCCCTGCTCCTGCCGCAATTGCCCGGCAGCATCTTGGCCGTTGGGGGGGGGGGGGGGTGCCTCCTGCTGTGCAGAGATGCCGGCGTCCTGCCCCGTCCGTGTACAATACGCCACGCTCTCTGAGAAGACGGCCTTTCTTCCTGAACCTGTGTCCTGCCTGCTGGCCCTTAGTGATGGGTGTTGCTGAGCAACTTGGTAACTAGCTCGTTTGGGGACTCATGTTTGCCCTGTGCACAAGGACCCTCCAAACCGCTCCTGTTCTGCTCCTGGGTGGCTCAGCCGGTTAAGCGGCCAGCTTCGGGTCGGGTCATGATCTCCCGGGTTCGTGGGTTCGAGCTCCGCGTCGGGCTCTGTGCTGACAGCTCAGAGCCTGGAGCCTGCTTCGGATTCTGTGTCTCCCTCTGTCTCTGCCCCTCCCCTCTCACACTCTGTCTCTGTCTCTCAAAAAAATGAATGAACATTAAAAAAAAAAACTCGTATTCTGACGGGGCAGTGTTCCTGCTGGGGAAAGCGTTCTTATCCAGAGGGAGGAGGAGACTGCAGGCAGTGACCTTGCTGGTAGCAGTTTCCTGTACTTACGTGTCTTGTTGGTTAGGCAATCATAGGGGTAACATGCTAGTTATAAACCGTATTGCGGCGTAAATGCCGCGTAACCCCGTCCCACGGGGCTTTAACGCCTCTCACTTTGGCCCTCCAGCCTTACCTCGTCTCCCCCGTTTTGGGCATCGCCTCCGGAGGCTCGTGGTTTCCGGTGGCCCCGTTCTTGTGGTCAGAGGTAGGATCATTGGGCTGCCAGATGACGGCAGACCCCTCTGAGTCTCTCTGTGCACCCCCTCCCGAGCCTGTGACAGCCCTGGTCCCTGGGGCACTCCCCGTGGGCCGCGTTGTCCCTGGCGTCCTGCGCACACCCGTTCTCGCGTGGGAGCTACAGAGGGGATCGTCCGGCCTCTGTCCTCCTTCGTGGACCGACAGGCCCTCTTCCGTGAAGAGCACTCCTGTCATTCTTCTCTCCTTGGAATTGCTGTGGACACTCGGATTTGTGTTTCTTGAGTGTGCCACGGTCCGTTATCATCCTTATTCCTTAGGTACTCTGCTGTCCCCCTCAGAGTGGCTCCCGTGTCCTTTGGCCAGGGCCCCATTAGTCTTTGAACGTTACCCTGTTTTCTGGCACAAGAATTTGTCCCAGGCTCACTTTGTGTTTTTCCTGCCTCAGATCTGAAGTCCTTCCTCTGAGGAGCCTGGGTTCCTTTTAGTGTGGAAGTGATACTTGGAAATCCAATGAGCTAGGCATGCTCACTGTCACCGGGGTTGGCATCATTGAGGTCCTTTCTGGAGACAGAGCCAGACAAAAATATTTGTAAGAAGAGAAACTTGGATTTCATGTTGGTGTTTCTTTTGTTCACAATAAACCTTAGTTTCCCCCTTGATTTATTTCATGTTGGCGTCTCCTGTCTCTTAAACAACCTGGACTTCTCGTGATGTCTGTATTATTTCCTTGATACGCACAAAATAGTTTCAGTTCTTAACACCATGTTGGTACAGTCATCGTATGCAGTGACGTTTTAGAATGTCTTTGCAGTTCTTCTGGGTTTGAGAAAAAATGTGTCCCAAGACTGTGCACTTAGAATAATGAGTTTTAAAGCATGTGATTGGTAACATAACCGTACACAATTTGATATTAGGTTTATTTGTTCTGTGTATTCTTTTTTTTTTTTTTTTTTTTTTTGAGCTTGCTTATTTATTTTGAGAGCCAGAGAGAGTGCAGGCACAGGGAAGGGGCACAGAGAGGGGGAGAGAGCCCCTGACGTGGGGCTCAGACCCAGGTACCATGGGCTCATGACCTGAGCCAAAATCAAGAGTCAGACGCTTAACCCACTGAACCTCCCAGGTGCCCCTGTTGCTGATTATTCTTAATTTTAGGGTTCGAGTCTTTCTTTTGGACTTCATTGTTTACATGGTTTAGCAGTCAGAACTATAGAAAAAGGCAGTCTCAGTCTTGCTCCTCCTGTCCCCGAGCCACCTACCTCTTACCTCTTACCGGTAGGGTGGCCCCGAGTCCTGGTTTGCACGAGCTGGTCCTGGGTTTTGCCTGTTTCCCTGGAGCCATCAGTCCTTGTGCCCCTTCTCTTTCAGGAATGAGGCGCAGCTAAAGCTTTGTTGGCACTTGCTGACGCGCATTTAGAGATGTGGACAAAATGTTTCCACTTTGTAGGTTTTTTCCCCCCGCAGCTAGAAGTAGGCTCTTGGCTGAATTCTGCAGCCTGGGATTGTGGCTCACTTGGCAGGGAAGGCCCGCCCGTGGAGTTTTTACCCTTGGCTTTCAGGGTATCATTCTTATTCTGAGGAAGAAATGTCATTTTGTTCTGAAAATCAATTTGGGGGGAAAAAAAAAAGAAAATCAACTTGGGAGTTTGAAACATGTCTTGCATTTCCAAGTTGTTCTGCTCTGCAAATGGGCTAATTATCCCTCCTGCCTATCTGGTTTGAGACTTTTGCCAACAGTAATACCAAAAATTGGTTTTGCACAATGGCACGCTGACGTTGAATCCTGTGTGTGAAAGTTAAAGTTCTCCTTGAGGCTCATCAGTGTTTCTGAGCCATCGGTCTCTCTCGAAGTCTGAAGGTGCTGTTCAGAAGCTAGGGCACGCACTTCCCCCACCTGAAAATGATTTAAGGGGAAACGTGGGTGACAGGTAAGGCCGCGGTGTCCTGTGGGCCCCGAAATAGAAAGGGAGCAGTGGCAGGGAAGGTGGTTTTGACTGGCCTGCATGTTGATTTGAGAGTCTGCTGTGCTGGAAGGGCTCATCGGTGACATCCCGCGGATGGGAAGGGCTGGAGAAAGTCTGCAGAGTTCCCCTTGCTCTCTGCGGCCCCGCCCCCTCACCTGCACCCAGGGAGTCTCCCTGCAAACTGTGTCCTTGGGCAGAATCTTCCGCAAGCAGGTGCGTCCCTGTCCCCAGGCGGACAGATGCTCGGAAGCAGGTGTGCGGGCATCCGCCGCCGCCTCGCTTCTGCTTCGGCCTCTGGGTCTGCGGGTGGGTCCCACCTGCTCCCCGCACGCACTGCTCGGTCCGCGTGGGCCCACGGTCTGTCCCCGCGCAGGTAGCAGGACTCGGGCTGTCTCTCCCTGGCCGCCTCCTCCCCGAGCCTCCAGCGGCCTCGTCAGTACCCTCGTCAGTACCCTGGGGGCAGCAGCCTCGTTATCTAGCAGACATTCCCGAGAGGCTGCCCTTTGCTGCACTGCTCAAGGGCTGGGCCGGCGGGTGTCTGGAGATTGAGTGAGTCCATAGCCGGGACTGATGGCCTCCGGGCCTCCGTGTGGGATTACGTCCTCACTGTGAGACTATACTGTGTACCTCGTTGTTCGCTGCCCTGTCTTCCAGAGGAAGGCCCGGGGGCGTAGAGACGTCTGGGGGCCTCCTGTGCTTTCCCTCCTGCTGGTCCTCGGGGCTCGGATGTCAACGCTGGGGCCCATATGGAGTCAGTGTCCCCCGCACCCCTCCCTTCTGTCTCCCCGCAGACGGGGCCCGGGTGGGGGTGCTTCTGGCACGTTTCCCCCTTGCGGCCTGTCCACGCCCTTTAGCTGTCCGACAGGAACCGTGAGTGGGTGAAGGGCAGGGAGGCAGGTGTCTGAAGGGAGAGGACAGGTGTTTTCTCCGCTGTCCCTGCGTGCGTGGTTTGTAGGGAACTGCTTTCTCGTGCCGTGTGGTCTGCAGCCCGTGCTCAGAGGGAGGTTCCTGCTGGGCCCGAGCGACACAGCATGGGGACGGTGACCACGGTGCCTCCGTGAAGACCCCTCGAGAGCCCGTGTAATTGAGAAGCGGTAGCGAACGTGGGCAGTATTCCCACAGTCACCGGTGAGCCACACAAGGAAGCTCGGTAGGGTGGAAAGTGCTTTTCTGTAGGATTTCCAGAGGTAACCGTGAGCGCCGTGGGAACGGGCAAACACCGTGGACACGTGCCGTGCCCAGTGACGGCGTCCTCCCCCCAGCACGTCCGCAGTGCGGGGTATTCCCACTTGGAGCTGGTGTGCTTTGGACCCACGCTGAGAAACGTGGTTGGGGCCCTCTGTCGTGACGATGTCGTGGGGAGAGCGAGCGTGCCGAGTCCAGGGGCCTGGTCCCAGACCTACCTGGGGGATCCATGCGGAGGAGTGAGTCACCCTGGGGACTGGGAAGGTGGGAGCCCGGTCCTGCCGTGAAGGGCTCCGGTGAAGCTGTGTGTCCTGCCCGGGTGTGTGTTCCCTCCTGTGCACAGCGCGGACCCTGACAGCGATTGGGGGCCTGGGGCTCTTCCCGGAGGGAGGGAAGGGGGCACGGAGGCTGGGTGGCCAGACAGATGACAGATGTCGCCGGCCGACTCACGACACTGACGGTTGTGTCTGTAAAGCCATCTGAAGACGGCAGGTAGGCATTTCCTCGTGCACACCCCGGCTGGGGTCATCCGGGAAGCCTGCCGCGTCCGTCCGCCCTGTGCCCCAGTTCCCCAGTTCCCCCTGGAAAGAAAGGAAGAAAGCACTTGTCAAGTAAAGATTGAAATTGGTTGTCTGATGTTCTTCCTTCCCTCATCTCTTCTGTAATGCCACGGCCCTGTGTTATTTCTTCTCCCTTGAGAAGGCTGAACTGTCCATTCTCAAGTTCAGGGTGCCTGATGATCTGTACTGCATTTCGAGGAGAAAGTACAAGAAAGGTTCACAAACAGAAATGTTGTCTTTGTGATAGGTGTGTGGTCACCTGTAGTGGTAAGGAAGGCCCGTGGAGGTGGGCGGTGGTTAGAACAGAGGCAGTGAGTTGGAAAGAATGTACACTCCAAGGTGGTTTTCTTGTGCAAACTCTGGAAATACTTGTTCCCAGCAAGGTTTGACGATGAATGAAGAGATTGCTTCAAGCGCATTACCGTCGATCGGCTCTGTGTGCTTTGCCCGCGCCCTTGAGTGGCCGGTGCCGCCCTCTCTGCCCCCCGCCGTGTCGTCACTGTGAAAGGTGAGGCGCTGCCTGGAGGTGAGGTGTTTTCCAGAGAACCTGTGAGCGTTAGCGAACTAGCCTGTTTATTAAGCAGCTTCCAGGTGGATCCGTCACGCAGAGCAGGCCTAGGAACCTCCGCGTGCTGCTCAGAGAGCCCCAGGGCACTCAGTGGAGACGTTACTGGGACTCTCGACTTGGATTGCGCCTGTCCTCTGCTCTGAGAACAAACGCTGCATTGCTTCCCTTGGGGGCTCATCTTTAGATTCTCTGCTTGCAAGTTTTCACGTTTTATTCATTTCTAAATGTTTATTTTTGGGAGAGGGAGAGAGAGAGTGCTTGCGCACGGGGGAGGAGCAGAGAGAGGGGGAGAGAGAGGATCCGAAGCCGGCTCCGAGCTGCCAGCAGGGAGGCCGATGCAGGGCTCAGACCCACGAACCGTGAGATCGTGACCTGAGCCGAAGTCGGAGTCAGACGCTTAACCCACCGAGCCACCCAGGCGCATCCCTACTCGCGACTTTATGGTCACGCTGCGGAAAGTGATGTTGACACACGTAATGCTAGTTTCAAGTAACTTTAAAAAGTGCCAGCAGTTACAGGGAGCTGGGGAATTGCCTGGTGCTCGTATCCACGTCTGTGTTTCCTTCCCTTCGGGAATGTCTGTGGAAGAATGGAGGGAAAGGAGCACTTGCTGGGCAGAGACGTTGGGATGACCGTTTCCATTTAATAAAGTACCGTCTTCGTGCGAGGACGTCTGTTACCCTTCCTCTCCTCTGTAGTCTCCATTCTGGGCGTGCGCTCACGTTGTGGGGTCAGCCGCCCTTCTGGAAGATGATGGCTCCGTTTGTGTCTCCAGCCCCACCTTTGTGATGTTCTCCCGTGCCCCGGACCCGCCTTGTGTCACGCCTTCTACGCGCAAGCCAGAGGTGTCCCGCTGCATGACGTGTTCCGAGTTGTGATCATCCTCCCTCCCCTCTCGGCCCCCTGTCCCTGGCCCGGTTTCTGTCCGTGTTCTCTTTTCCAGCGTCGTCCTGACTTCCTTCGGATTCCGGTACCCTAGCTTGGGCCCTGTGTGCCTGCCACGGGCCAGCGGGGTGAGGCCCCGCACGCACCTTTAACTTTTCCAGCCCACCCGGCACACCTTACGGCCACCAGCAGCATGGCCCGGACCTCGCCCTGCCGGCTTTCCTGCGGGGCCTGTCCGTGGCCGCGGGGGCAGACTCCAAACTCATTCAGTTTGGCACTCCCAGCCCCCACGTTCTGGCCTAACTCAGCTTCCGCTCATTTCCCTGTACAGACCCCCTCGTTCTGGCCACACCGGTGTGTTCACCATGCCCTCCTTCCCTTGGCCTCCACAGCTCCGGGACGTGCCTCCCCACCTTCCCTTGTGTCAGACCGCCGTCTCTCAGGGCCGAGGTCAGCCCCGTGAGGCCCGCTGACCACCCGGTACCCACCGGGTCTCCGGGTCTGTCGCATCTCTAGCAGAGGATGAGGCCTGATGCCTGACGCTTCCTGTTCTCTTGTCTTTTCTCTGGCGTCTGAAAATGCCATCAGTTTTAGGGAAGACAGAGACGAAATAGTAGTTTTAAGCGTGTAGCAAGGTCGTCGTCGGGGGACAGAAGGAATCACAGAAAGGTCTCCTGGGGGTCTGTGGCCGTCTGTCTGTTTCCTGGTGGGTTACAGGCGGACCGCTCCCCACTGAGTGCGCTTCCCTCCCTCCCCCCGTCTGCCCCCCCTCTCCCTCCCCCTCCACCTCTTTGCACTAACGCACGGACAGTGTTTCACTCCCGAGTCTGTTGTGTCATCCGTACAGTGGAGAATACGATCCATCTGCCCGTGCTGTACGCAGATTCGGGGCCACAGCCCCCCGCACCCTGCGACGAGTGTGCACTCGCGCGCCCCCGGGACCCCGCACGCAGTCGGCCTGCACGGGGACGTGATTTGGGTACTTGGCATGCTCTTGCCCCCCGAAGGTGACGTCCCTGTTGCTTTCTGAGTCCCAAGCTGCTTACTGACCCGTGACTTTCGTGCCCCCCTGACCTGTGTGGGCCTGTGTTCGGTTTGTGAAGTGAGGTAATTCTGTGGCCCCTGCGGCGGGGCTGAGAAACCCACGTGGTGAAGGATAGGGAACAGTTTCGAAAACCATGTGGAACGTGAAGCAAAGATAGAGTCATTGAGATCGACGTTTGAACCTTCTAACACGCAGCACGGCACCTCAGAAATCTTGTTTTCGTTCCGTAAATCGTGTGTCCAGATGAAAGGGGCTGCTCATTCTTAGCCTGTATGCCTGTCTGCCAAGCTTACCCGGAGACGATCCCGAATACGTGCCTCCAGTTACGGTGTGGTGCCTGCACCCCTGCTTCTTGTTAAGTTGGAGAGCAAGACCGTCGGGGACGGAAGCTTTCGTGACACAGGTTTGCAAGGTGTGAACGCCCAGAACCGAGGTCGGAGGGGGTCCCGGAGCGCGGGGGGTGCTGTGGGCGGTGGGACGTCACGGATTTAGTTCCACGCGTGCCTCTTGTTGGGCGACCATGCTTTGCTGCTGCTCTGCTGGGGCCTGCAGAGTGAGCACGTCGGGGGCGGGGGGGTTCTCCCCACGAGCAGACCGGGGAACCGCGTGTGCCCCAGCGCTCCCGCACGGATGGATCGGAGGGCCGGGAGCGCCCTCACATGGAGGTCCGGTGGCCGAGCCCCGTGTGTGGCGTCCCATCGGGCATTCAGGAGGGCGGGGTGGGGGGGCAGCGTGCGGACTCGGCTGGTGCCCCGAGGCTGGTCTGTGGAAGGGGTGCGGGAGAACGGGCGACGGGGGAGCAGCAGAGGGGCGGGGGTGTGAGCTCACCGAGAAGTGGTCACCGAGGGCCCGAGTCCGGCCGTGGAGTGACAGGTGGCGTCGGGGTTGCAGGCCGCAGAGACGCTTCACTTCCTCCTTCGACAGCAGACCCTTTATTCTGCCCGTTTCCACCAGCGTGGCCGTGTTGTTTTCCCGTAGGCGGTGTCATTCTTGTGGAAACTGCACCGGAGAGAAGCAGAGCCCTTGTCAGGTTCGGTCGTCTTCTCACTCTCGGCCTGAGCCATGTGGCCCCAAGGGCCGCCACACTTGCTCTTGGACTTGTGGGTGGGATGTCCCGGGGACATCGGGCAGCGCCGGCCGTGTGGTCGCTTTAGGACCTGCAGCCTCGCAGAGCCACGGGAGGCTTCCGGGTACGGTTTCTCGTGCTGGCCCTACTTTATCCCAAGAGGCCCGTCTTCCCGGTGGCGTCCCCAGAGGCTGCGGCGGGAGGCCTACTCTGCCGCCCCCGGGCCTTCTGTGCTGGCCTTGGGCTCCTTCTGTCTCTCACCTGCGTGCCTGTGAAGATGCTGGCCATCGCCTCTGGAATTCTCTCAGGAGGGCCCCCGCGGTCACACGCAGGGCTAGGTGGCCCTGTTGCATTCAGAGTCCTGCTCTTCGGAGGCACCTGCTAGAAGGTGGGTGGAAATTTCTGGTCCTGTCCACGTGATTGCACCTACTCGTACCTGGGAGAGCCCTGGAAGGTGGAGACTAGGACGTCTCACGCATCTGGGACGTCCTCATGTAATGAGTTCAGAGTACTAATCACACGTAAGAGAGTGTCGATCGTGGCATCCTCTGCAGAACGGAAGCGCTTGTGCGAACTGACGACACTGAAGTGTGTTAGAATTGCACGTAACTCACGGGGACCTCGTGCACACCCTGAGACTTCCTGGGAGAACTGCTAACCTGTAAACCGTCAGGGCGGTTCCTGAGTGGTGCCGGGGCCGGCCTGACACCACGTGACTGGGGGCGCGGGGGTGTCCGTCAGGCGCACCGGCCTTCCCTCGGGGCAGCACTGGGTCCCTTCTCAAGTTCAGGGTGCCTGAAACACGGGTACCCTCCCGTCACTTCCATGCATTTATTTGGCCCGTGTTTGGATGGTGCTGTCGTAGCCGGGAGGGAGACCACCGGCATCCTCGGGCGGGACCCCCGGTGGTTCTGGAACGTGGCGGTGGGTGAGCAAGGGAGCGGTAGTCTGCCCGGTGTCTGCAGCCAGAGTGCTCGGCGGCCAGAGGGGGGCCCACGTGGTGGCTGGTGTCACAGTGGTTCACCAGAAGATGCGCTAGAGTCCTCACAGCAGAGAAGCGGGAAACGTGGTTCTAGGGTCTCTTGGAGATGTTCTAAATCCACGTGATGTAACCGGAGGTGGAAAATCAGCGTGTTAGGTGGAGTAACTGAGCAGGCGGCTAGAATGAACAGTTTCCTCTCTCTGTTCATTGTAATCGGCACGTAGGGCTGAGTCTGAGTCTGAGTCTGGGCTGCCTGTGCATATAATGCACATTCCTAGCAGGTACGCAGTAAAGTAGCCAAGACTTTGAGCAGTTGTCTAGATCGGAAAGTGGGGGAATCGCCACTTACTCGTGGTTGCCTTATAATTGGGCACACATACCGTATATGCAGTATTTACGTTAGTACTTTGCATATTGAGCCG
This sequence comes from Panthera tigris, assembly GCF_018350195.1. Lineage (NCBI taxonomy): Eukaryota > Metazoa > Chordata > Mammalia > Carnivora > Felidae > Panthera > Panthera tigris. Next base: position 111,322,861 of record NC_056669.1, read on the forward strand.
AATAGCCATAGGTTTGCGATCACTTTCACTGTTATGTAACAGGATGAGATTTTAATCTATCCCTTACTGTCATGGGGGAGTTGAAAAAGGCAGAGATTCTAAATGGAGAAGTTGTGACATTTGAACAAAATAAATGGGTTTTTTTTGTTTTTTTGTTTTTTGTTTTTTTGCAAATAATGCTTCACGCTTGCAAAGTAGTAAGGGGGCCCTCACTCTGCACAGGGTCGTAAGAGCGATCGTGCAGGCTGAGCCATCAGTGGAGGTGGTGATGCTTGTTTGTGATGTGTACATTTCTGTGTTTGGTCAGGACACTAAAGCCTCTCTTTATTGTAAATTACAAATGTATATGGAAATGACAGACCAGTAGAACTCCTGTTTATGTAGTTCACTGTAATCTGTGACGTTGCAAATACGGAGAGCTGAATCGCATAACCTTTGACCCAGCAGGTCTGTTGCACTCCAGAGCAACCGGTACTTTGTTTTATAATATTTTTAATGACAATCTTTGCTGTCATGAAATAACACCAAAAACCCTATCTAAATACAATACCTAATTATAATATAAAATAAGTTTTAAAAACCAGTTTACAGGGGTGCCTGGGTGTCTCAGTTGGTTGAGTGTCTGATTCTTGATTTCGGCTCAGGTCATGATCTCAGAGTTGTGGGATTGAGCCTTGGGATTCTCTGTCTCTCCCCCTCTCTCTGTCTCTCAAAGTAAATACATAAAGGTAAACAAAGTAAAAATCAGTTTACGGTAAAGCCTTTCCTTATGTGAATACCAGGCACGAGCATTCCAGAACGCCTCAGGTAGGTGTTTGCCCCTTCTGCTAATGGACGTTGGAGTTTCAGAGACCGCGATCAGAAGCCGTTCTGTGGCATAGCAGACGCCCGTTACGAAGACGTGGCCGCCACCTCCAAACGTGAGGAGAAGGAAAAACAGATTAATCTCGTTTGGGCGTCACAGAGGGAACTGAAATAAGCGTGACACGCCTTCCGCGTTGCGCATTATCAGGTGGGGAAAATGAGCAGGTACAACAGTCTCACCGGTGAGCTGGCTGCTGTGTGAGTGAAATGTCAGAATCATTCCCGTGATCGTGAGGTCGGGAGAGTGATGGAGCGTCGCAGGGGACACACTGCCTCTCAGACGCTCATCAGACTCTGGCTAGCCGAAAAGATTTTGGGGGCCCTGTAGGACAGGCACAGGGAATGGAGGGCGGACCCAAGAAGGAGCATGTTGTTAAGCTAAGGTTCGATGGTTCGGGGAGGGCAGGGCTGCAAGGGAACAGGTGTTTTCACAGACTGCCGGCCCCCGAGGAGGGATTCAGCAGTGTCTATTAAAATCAACAATTGTCCTTTGACTCAGAGATTCTAAGACGAAACCGTTGGCACGTGTTCAGAGTGAGTTATTTGTTGTCATGTTGTTCGTAAAGGTGGAAGATGAGAAGCGTAAACACCCGCGTCCCTCGGGGGAGAATAAATGATGACTTCTGGATTCATTCATATATGCGATCAGAACAGCTGTACAGAAAGGAGGGCGGAGTTGTGACCTGACTTGGAAACCTCTTCAGTTACATCGTTAACTGAAGAAAAACAAGGGGAAGGGAATGTATGTATTGGTTTACACGCGCATCAAAACCCTGGATTAACAGGAAAGCCGTAACTGTAGTTTCCTGCCTTGTGGGAGAGGGAGGGGGGCAGGGTGGAGGGAGACTCTTCTACGTGGTCCTTTCTTACTGTGTCCAAAAATGGCGTCGGGGTGCCTGGGTGGCTCAGTTCGTTGAGTGACTCTGGCTCAGGTCACCATCTCACGGTTCGTGGGTTTGAGCCCTGCATGGGGCTCTGGGCTTTAGCCCAGAGCCTGGATCCCGCTTTGGATTCTGTGTCCCCCACCTCTCTCTCTGCCCCTCCCCTGCTCATGCTTGCTCTCTCGCTCCTTCTCTTTCTCTCAAAAAATAAAACCTTAAAAACATTTTTTTTAAAGGTTTGTGTAAGAAGGGCGCCTGGGGGGCTCAGTCGGTTAAGCATCCAACTTCGGCTCAGGTCACGATCTCGCGGTCCGTGAGTTCGAGCCCCGCGTCGGGCTCTGTGCTGACAGCTCGGAGCCCGGAGCCTGTTTCGGATTCTGTGTCTCCCTCTCTCTCTCTCTGACCCTCCCACGTTCATGCTCTGTCTCTCTGTCTCAAAACTAAATAAACATTAAAAAAGAAAATGTTTAAAGGTTTGTATAAGAAAAAGTTGTGGCCTAAGCCCCCTTCCAGTGCTGCTGCTGTTACTGGTTTTTAAAAAAGCTTGTCATGACTAAAACACCTCTGTGGAAATAATGGATCTTACGCTGTTCCTAATTTTGGCTTTAAACCGTCGAGGTCAGACAGGCCATTTTTGCTCGCGTACTTTAAAGACAGTTTATGATTCAGTAATTTCTCGGCAGATGCATACATCTGTGAAATTAAATCCTTGAAATGGAAGCCATCTTAAACCCCAGTGAGTGTGAACAGTGCCAAAAACCGCATACTCCGCCGCGAAGCTCGAAACCTGTGAACACAGACTGGGCGTCAGTGCGCTTCATGTTGTTTCCATCTTACTACTTTCTCGTGTTTTTAATTGGTCCGAAACTCTTCTAAGCTAATGATGTCATATTAAAAAAAAAACCCTACGTAGAAGATTCCAGGACACACTCGTTCCTATTTGAGCGAAGGATTTCTCGGCTTGCTTTTTTATTTCATTAGTTGGATTTTCCCCTGCCCCCCCCCCCCAGCTCAGTTCTAAAATTTAATTGTAATGTGTTTACCTGTGAATGTTTCATTAATATTATACACTTCTGAAATATACGTTTGTGCTGATGTACGTGTGCATTCATACTCGCCGTTACTAAGTGTAAGAAATTATTTGTGTTCAAATACGGAAATGCTGCTTGATGAAATTACGAAGTGGGGTCCACGAGCAAACAGCTAACAAAGAATTCTTGAGACTTTTTTTGGTGCAAAAAGGCGATTTTATTATAGCACGGGGACAGAGAGATCCGCACTAGGATTGTGAGGAGTGACTGATGATGTACTTTTTTGATTAGTGGGGGTTAGGGAGAGCAGAAGTCTCTCTCTTTTTTAAGTGTTTATGTTGAGAGAAGAGAGGAGAGAGAGAGAATCCCAAGCAGGCTCTGCACTGTTGGCGCAGAGCCCGATCCAGGGCTCGAACTCGCGGGCCGTGAGATCATGATCTGGACCAGAATCAAGGCGTTGAATGCTCAACCTGCTTTGCCAGCAGGCACCCCAGGATAGCAGAAGTCTCTACGAAATTTGCAAGCAAGGCTGTCAGGACCCCGAGGGGCTAGCTGCTCTTAAGATAAGGTTACTTTTAGCCTTTAATAAAAGGACTCAGGCGGCCGTTGAGTTCCTTAAGGAAGACCACGCCCTGCACGGTTCAGCAGGTGTCCGTCAGTGGCTGCCAGCTGTAAGAAAACATAATTTAGATTACAGTTTTCTTTGCCTTTGTTTCCCTCCTCGCGAGGAACCACCACCTCCAGTTCGGTTCGCTCTTTAGCAGGAAGGTAACAACAGCACGGGACGCAAGACTCGTACCTGCTGCCCGTGAGGAGACAGCACCTTTTGCCTAAAAGGCCAGGCCTTCCAAACAAGAAAAGAGTGACGGCTGAGCCAGCCGGACATTTAAGCCGGAAGTCAGACGCTAGGGGAGGCTGCGCTCATCTACCTTGGAGAGAAGCGTGTCTCCTCTCAGTGTGCCAAGAGGAGAATGCACGGATCCACATAAAAACTCGTACGGGAGAATTCACGGCGGTGTTCTTCACGAGAGCTACAAAGCAGACGCGCCCAGACGTCCGGGAGCGGGTGACTGGGCAGCCGAACGCGCTCTGCCCGCACGGAGGAGGAGTATTATCCGGCCCCGAGCACGGGTGACGGCCCCGACACACGTCCACCACCGGCAAACCTCGAAAACGTGATGCCGAGAGAACAAAGCTCGGCAGGTTGTCAGAAACGATTCGCTCTCATCGTGGGCAGGCCGGGGCTGTGTGTGCGAACGCCACCTGTCGGGGTCACCGTAGCCGGTAAACCGACCGCGTCCTGTGGCGAGATCTTTGGGTTCAGCCCTCAGTGAAGGTGGTTTGGGATTAGTGACGCTGATCGCTAAGCCCGAGGTAGAAAATTGGCACAGGTTATTACTTTCTTAATAGATCTTATGCTTTCTAAAGCAGTTTTAGGGTCAGCGCAAAATTGAGGGGGAGATACAGAGATTGCCCTCGTGCCTCCTGCTGCCCCCACCACGCACAGCCTCCCCCACCGTCCACGTCCCCACCAGGGTGGCACATCTGTGACAGTCTGCGAATCGACACTGACCGTCGTCATCACCCAGAGTCCATGCTTGACATTGGGGTTCCTGTTGGTGGCGCACGTCCTGTGGGTGTAGACAAATGGACACCGACTGTTACGGTGGCCTACAGAGTAGTCGCTGCCCTGAGACTCGGTGCTCTGTTCATCCTTCCTTCCCTTCTAACCCCTGGCAACCCCTGATCTCTTTACCGTGTCCGTGGTTCCGCCTTTTCCAGAATGTCTTCGAGTTGGACCCTGCAGTGTGTGACCTTCTCAGATTGCCTTCTTCCACTTAAATTCATTTTCGGTTCTTCCGTGCCTTTTTGTGGCTCGAGAGCTCACCTCTTTTCGGCACCGGATAATACTCCATCGTCTGGGTGGCCCCCGCTTGGTCGTCCATCCACCTGCCGGAGGTGTCTTGGTTGCTTCCAGGTTTTGGCAATTCTGGATGGAGCTGCTGTAAACATTTGGCATGGTGCGTTTTCAACCTGGTCCGTCCGCAGATTTAAGGAAACACTAAGGTGGTGTTTATTTTGTTTTTCTCCTCCAAATGAAAATCACGTTCGGTTTTTGGACAGAACCAGTTCAAGATGACGTTGGTGGCATTGGTGCCTCAGTCTTTAGCAGAGACTAGTTCCGGAAGACCAGACTGGGCCTGGGCGCCTGATGCTGGTGACTGTGGATCCCAGGCAGGGGACCCGGTACGGGAGAGAGGCGAGGGCCCGGGATCTGTGGGTTCCGAGCGCTGCTCAGCCTCGCTGATCCTTGAGAGCAGTTGGGGACCCGTGAGGAGAAGGGGGGATGGGCTCCAAGAACTTGGGTGTATGACGTGCAGGAGGCAGAGGTGGAGAACGTAGGCTGTTCCACGAGGAAGTTTGTGCGGAAGATAAAGGTGCGGGTGGACGGGAGCTGCGGAGCCCGGGGCGTCGCCCCTGAGCGGGGTGTGCTCTTACGTCTGGTGCGTGGGGTGCCGTTAGGAACCGACTTAACGTGTGAAGGTGTCTGACTTCATTTTAGCAATATGGCAGGTTGAATCCGAACCCCAAACCCTGTCGGCACCCCTGCTTCTGCTGGCTTCCAGTGGGAGTGGGGGTTGCCTGGGGAGGGGGCTGCTGGACAGGTGGCGATGCGTTGACAGTGTCCTCGTTCGGTTGTGTCACCTGTGGTCTGAGGCAGCGTGCTGCTGCCCACGTTTGTAGATGCGTGACCGAGGTGGAGAAGTTGACTTGTTGCCCCACACGGAAGGATGGCGAATTACCCGAGGAAGCTTTTCAAGATACACGCTCCGGTGCCTGGTGGCGCCCTGATGGCGGACACTCGTCTGTGCGGCTCAGAGTTGACGTGTGCCAGAGGCGTGTGCAGCCCGAACCAAGGCCCAGCTTCCTGGCTGATGGGCTGTGAGCACTGGAGGGAGGCGTACGGTGCGAAAAGAACCAAAATACGTATTCCGGTCTCCCCCACGCCCCGCTCCCCCCAAATGTTGGTTCCAGAGGGGAGGCCGAGAAGCCACCTAGAAACCTCCGGGGCAGATGTGTGCTTTGCCCGGCTTGGAAACGGCCTCTGGCGGCAGGAGGAGCCGGTCAGGGGAACGCTGGCTGATCACGGGTCTGAGGGTCTGAGGCAGAGAGGACAACCGTGCGGGAAGGAGCAGCGCAGTTTTGTTCGGGGAACTGTGGGTCGGTTGGGACCACGCGTTGTGCACGAGGCGCAAAGCAGTAAGCGAGGTGGCCGGAGAGAGCGGTGGGGGCGGGAGAGGGGTCTTGCAGAGCTGACTCCTGGCACCACCCCTCCAGACCGGGGAGACGTGGTAGCCGGGGCAGAGGGGGAGGCAGCAGAGACGTTCCAGAAGACACTGGTGTGCAGTAGAGTCGGCAGCCCCCAGCGGTCAGTTCACGTGGAGGGAGAAGGAGGCCGCGAGGCGGCGTCCAGCTGTCTGGCTCGGACGCTGGAGGGATACGGTCCCGTGCCGCCCCAGGGCGGAGATTCGGGTGGACCCTGGAGTGTGGAGGACGCCGCCGATGAGCTCGGTTTGGAGAAGATGGCTTGGGTCTCCTAGAAAACCTGGAGTGGAGATGCATCGTGGGTAGGTGGACAGTTGCCCCGAGTGGGAGGGGGCAGCCTTGGACCGTGGTCAGGCAGGCATGGTGTGCAGGGCGGGCTGGGGACCGAGGACGCAGCCACGGGAGCACCAGCAGGTACGGGGTGAGCAGAAAGCATGGAGATGGGGCGAGGCAGGAGGGCGGAGGAGGGGGGAGGGAGGAGGGAGGAGGCTCCCGATCGGGCAGGTGTGGGGAGAATGCTAGGCGGCCCTGGGTCGGCCCTGCCGAGGGCACCACTGGGGTGCCCGCCAGAGCTCTTGCAGTGAGTGCAGTGGTGGGGGCCGAAGCCAAAGCGTGGGGGCTGGTGAGAGAGCAAGAAAAGGAATCGGGGACTTCGGGGAAACTGTGTCCACGTGGGCCCTGCACATTCTGCTCGTGTCCCGTTTTGTTTAGAGAGAAGAAAAGAGAAGGGAGATTGGTCTTTTTTTTTTTTTTTTAATCCAGAGCAAATACATACTTAAAATTGAAATTAAACAAGAATGTAGATTGAAAGTCTTGTTTTCCAGCCCCCTTTCCCACTCACAGTGGGTGACCTTCATTAGCAGTTTGGTGGGTGTCCATCTATATTTTATCTTATGTACATGTGAAAAATACACGTGTATGTTTGCGTTTAACCAAATTGAGGTCACATCGAAATACTGTTCTGTACCAGGCCTGTTTGGATTCAGGTTACACGGTCTTGATTATTTCATTTCTAAGTACTAAGAACGAGCATACGTTTTTTCAGTATCTGTTGCTTAAACCGACAAGGAAAAATACATTGTATGTATTGGGATTTTTTAACTGCTCATGAATTTTGCTCTGATGCCTGCAAATAGTGATCGGGGACTGAAAGTCGAGTGCTGTTGCATTTACATGGCTCTAAATGTCCGGTGCGTCCACGGGTCACGTGCTACGGAGGCGAAAGTTTGCTGTTTGCTTCCTCAGTGTCCCCTGGTCTGTCTTCTCTCCCATCAGTAGGTTACCACATAGATGGTTATCCAGAAACTTCTCATACCCATAGATGGATAGCCGAAGCTACTTTTCATCAAGACAGTGGGGGTTTAGAGCCTAAGATTTGCTGATTAGTTTTAGCGTATAAACTTCCCGTTTTCTTTTTATTCCAGATTTGACATGCTTTTAAACCTCAAGCGGAGGCAAATAGCTTCTATGGACAGAAAATAATCCAAGCCGGTTCAGCATGTCAGGTTTTCAGGTGTTCCTTTCCGTTTGCTGAAAATTACAGCCTGTTTCTGTTGTGCTCTGTGTCTCTGCACCGAGAACACACGGGTTCTGTGCCTTCTGTGAGGCTTTGCTCTGTGTCAGCAGGTTAGCAGAACAGCGAAAAGTCATTAAGAAAGAAATTGGGGCCAGTGATGGACATGGTCAAAACCAAGAGCTGTGGTAATGTCACTCGGGCGACCAGGGGGAGGGCGCAGGACAAGGGAGGGCTCGGACCTGGGGGTGGGCGCGAGGCGTCACCCGTGCTTTTCCACCCAGAGTCGTCCTCCTGGAGCCGCGGGGACGACTGTGTTCGTCACTTTGGGAGTTGAGTGTCTCATCCGAGCCATGGGACTTCGTTTAAAAGTGGCCTGATTGTGGATTTTTATGAATAGTGTCTGGTTTGTATGATCTGAACCTGTTACCCAGATCTGGGCCTCTTGTCCTAAAATGATAAACACCAACGTGCACAAGCACCGTGTGAAACCAAGTTCTTGAACTGATGCTAATGGGTTAGTGTTGCTTTTTTCGTTCTCGGTTCTGGGAATGTCCGAAGAGACACGCATCTGCTTTGCTCAGGTTTCTATTTAAAATGGGAATATTCAGGGGCGCCTGGGTGGCTTGGTCGGTTGGGCGGCCGACTTCGGCTCAGGTCATGATCTCGCGGTCCGTGAGTTTGAGCCCCGCGTCGGGCTCTGTGCTGACAGCTCAGAGCCTGGAGCCTGTTTCGGATTCTGTGTCTCCCTCTCCCTCTGCCCCTCCCCTGTTCATGCTCTGTCTCTCTCTGTTTCAAAAATAAATAAATGTTAAAAAAAAAAAATTAAAAAAAAATAAATAAAATGGGAATATTCCAGTGAGTATTATATCTATTCAGTTGCAAAAAATGCTTCAAACTTCGGTTGCAGTAAATAGAATGTCACTGCTAGTCGGATGCTTGGTGTGCAGTGTTTTTTAAACAAACATTCTTTCTGAAGAGGAGAAAGTGTGGCTGCTGACCCGTGGATTTCTTGGTGGTCACTGCGTAGGTCATTTACTGCTCATATTTGGGGCTGTTTGAGCGATACCAGTTTTTCTCTGCAATAATAACACAAACAGTGCACATGTGAACGTGTTTTTTGGAATCTTAAGCTCTGGAATTTCCTGTCGAATGTTTATCTAAACTCCTAAGTTTAAATTTGCTTCGATTCTTTTCACTTGAATTCTTTTGTCCGAAGAGAAAGGTTTTTCTTTAAGGAGTAAAAGTAGTTGTCAAGTTTTTTAAATTTGTTTTCTGCTGTGGCCAAAGTGGTGTATCGTGGAACGATGTGGCTGTTGAATTTGTTGTAAGAAACTCATTTAACCAAAACGATGGGAAGTAAATATATTCTGTTAATAGATGAACCAAGACAGTTTGGGACTTTATGAAAAACGTAATGGGACTTTGGACTTTGGTGATGAAGGAGTGTCACAGGAAGAGTGTGCCAGTGGGGGTGTGGAGGCAAGGGGCTCATAGCTGAGTGCAGGTGGGGCTAGGCCGGGTCCCATCCGTTGCCAGGGGCCTGTCGCCAAGATCAGGGAGGCTGTGGGGTGTCCGCCTCCTCCTAGCTGGGGGCGCAGGAGTGATCGGGAGGCTGTGCGGTGACCAGCGCCTCCTAGCTGGAGCATATTGGGAATTTGGAGCCCTGTTCTCACGCCCCCCAAGCTTCTGGAGTCTGCTTGTTGTCTTTTGACCAGGTATTTCATTTAAAGCCAGTGAGCTTTGTTGGGAATAGACGGTAAGACGTTTAAAAATAAAACGCTGATATCCAGCCCTCCTGGACCTGTGGTCCTGTGACCCTGCCAGGGTGTTGGTGTTCTGGTCCTTTGTCCCCCCCCGTCTCTGCTTTCTTCCTCACCTGCCTGCAGTCCTGTGGTCTGTTTTCACCACAGCCTGCCCTGCCGCCCAGCCCCGTCCCTGCCTTCACTTCACCGTCCTTACCTGGCAGGAGGCTGCGCCGGTCGAGTGTGTTCCCGCATCCGCCTTCATGACTGGTGGCCGCGGGGGCCCTCTCCTCCAGGCAGCCCTCCTTCTCCCCAGTGCTCCTTGCCCGTCCTCACGCCTTATGCAAGTCTGTCTGCATGTCACTTGCAGTGACACTGGGAGACGGCAGAAGAGGACTTCCATAAATCCCACCACACAACTGCCAGGCCGTCCGTGTCCGCGCCCCCGTGTTCAGCTGCCGTTCCAGCGCAGGGGGCCGCGTGCTCCCAGGGAAGGCCGTCTGCTACTGCACCACCCCTGTGATCTGCTCTCAGCTGCGCGGAGTGGCCGCTCTGTCAGCCCCCTCTCCCCTGGCTTCTCCCCACCAGCAGGCATCTGGGTCACCCCCCAAGGCCTTTCTTGAGCCTGTGACTTGCGTAGCCACCACCTAGTTCTGTCCCCACCTCCCCACCCCCACCCCGGCTCATGGCTTTGTTGCCTCTCCTCCTGTCCCTGGTGCCCTCTGTGCAGGCAGGCCTGCCCCCCTGCTCCAGGACTGCTGTGCTGGAGGCCCCCCACTGACCTCCTCTAGGCAGTCAGTCAGCTGACCCCTCTGCCAGGGTCACACATGCGGAGAGCCGTTGACTCCTGAGACGGCCCCTCCCTGGTTCCCTCCTGCCTGCCGACCACTCCCAGTCCATCCCTCGTTTTCCCACCGTCCGGTGTTAGATGGGCACAGGGCTGGGACCTCACCTCTCTTCTTACCCACACTCAGTGCCTTGTGATTGGCCTGGAACGAGGGTGCTCTCCTACCTGCACCGACACCGAACTCCAGCTGGGGGCCTCAACTCTGCTCCGTGCTGCCCGCTGTAACGTCCCAAATGGGGCACGCCCACGCGGGCTGTTAGATCTCCCTTCCAGAGCCCCGCCCCGCTCAGGAAATGGGGACTCTGGCCTTCACTTGCTGGAGTCGTCCTGGGCCTTTCTCTCTCGCCCATCTGTCAGCAGGCACTACCGTAAAGCCTGTTGGGAACCCGCCTGCCTCTCCCGTGCCCTGGGCCTGCGCGTTACCGCGGCGCCTGACCGGCCTCCTCGCTTCTGGCCTCCCCCTCCTTCCAGGGGACCCTTTAAGACTGATGAAGGGCACAGCAAGTGGCACGTGGGATGCTGTGTTCCGTCTTAGAATTCTCTCTCGGGCTGCGGCAGCTCTCTAACCCTGGTCTTGATTCAGACGCTCCTCTTTCCCGGGGGGTTGCCGTGGCCTGGGAGCTGCTGTGTCACTCGTCTCTTCCCCCAGCCCCGCTTCTGCACTTCCCCCCGGGGGCTTTTGTTGACTCAGCGAACCCTTTGTGTCTGAGCACTGCCTGGGACTTGGAACGGTTGGCCTGCTCCCTCGGGAGGGCCCTCAGAGTCTGTAGATGGACGACTCCCGGAGCCTTCGGGATGAGATCCGGGCTCCGTACTGGGGTGCGCGTGGGCCTGCGGTCTGGCCCCTGCCCGCCCAGCCTCCCTTACCGCTTCCCACACGCTGCCCGAGCCCCAGCCCACCGAGCCCCTGACGCCCTCCCCACTACCAGACGCCGCTTTGCTCTCATGACGAGGCTCTCCTGCCACACGGCTCACGGTTCACCCGCCGTGCCCTCTCCGTCGGCGGACCTCCGGGTCAGCGCGCCCGCCTCCCACCACACGCGACGTCCGTGCTGCCCCCCCCCCCCCCAGAGCCCGGGCCTTTGTCACTCGGGGCGCGGACCGCGCTGGGCCTCCTGTTGGTCTGTCTGTGTGCTCTGCGCCCTGCGGAGGGGCCGGGCCCGCCGGTCTGCCGTGCGGCCGTCGCTCGAACGAATCGTGACTTCCAGTCGGGATGGCAGCACAAACGTGCTTCGACAGACCTCACTCCCAACGGCAGTGGGAGAGTGAAATGTAAGTAGAGAAACAGACAAACCAAACCAAACAGCCACACCCCCAGAAGAGAAAAATACCCCTCAGTACAGAAACCGAATAGAAACCCAGCGCGGTAGGCTGGAGTTGGCCAGATTCCCCCGCCTGCTGTGCCCCAGGCACCGAGCATGCAGGGCCAGTAGGAAGCCTGGCTCCTGTGGCCCGGGGTCACAGGGACCAAGGTGTCCGGTGGAATTAGAACTGAAATCAGACTCGCTCTTTGGAGCTGCTTTTAGATGAGGCTTCCCCACGCTAAGGTCACTGTCCCCAGTACACTGGGGCTTTGTGGGAAGTTGTGGGCCTTGGGAGGATAGGGAGCAGGGCCTGGGCTGTGCCACAGCGTCCGGTGACTCTCTCACAGGGTCTGCACCATCTGTAAGGAGCCAGGCAGCGGGAACTCTGTCACCGTGGAAGCCTAGTTCTGGCCTGAGGCCTTGGGAGGCCCGGAGGGGCAGTGGCTGGACGCTAGGCAGGGAGGGAAGTGCCAGCGGTATAACCTACGTGGGCTGAGCCGGAAGCCAGATCCCACAGCCTCCAGAGTCGGCACCTTACAGAACGATGCATTTACTTCTTCCAAAACGCACGGGTAGTCTAGTAAAACTGCCAAAATAAGTGTGTTTGAGATGTTTAAGAAGATAACATCCCTGAGGAAACAAGAAATTCTAAAGCAAACAGAAATGATACTGGAGAAGGAGGGCAGGACAGAAAACAGTCCGAAATCTAGTGAATGAAGACGGTGGTGGCTGGAACGATGAACTTGGACCGGACACGATTAGAGACAGAATTAGTGAATTGACCCAGATTCCTGCGCAACGGGACAAAATATGAAGATAAAAACCCGAGGCCCTGAACCAGGCAGGCCTGCAGCCAGCTGCCCCTTGCGCTTGCCTGCCATGTGAGTGACCACGCGTCTCGCTGACGCCGCGTTGAGTCTGGTTCTCCTTCACCTGCAACAGGAATAGTATTTTCTGATACGAGGTCTTGAAGATTAGATGCAACTCTCTCAACATTAGGCATTGGATGACCTGGCGGTCAGCTAAAGTTATTTCCCAGAGCAGATGGAAAGCGAGGGGTTTGGTCTGATTCCCTCGGGTTCCCGTGGACGGAATCTCTGCGAGACCTTGATGGGAGATCCTGGCTTCCTGACCGCGGGGCCCGTTTCTCAGTGCTGCCTTCTGGGCCTCTGAAGACAGCTCAGCACCCAACAGACTTTGTCAGGTTTGAAGACACGTTTGGATTGTTCTCATTTCGTTTCACTGTAATTTTTTTGTGTTTGCAGGTATGCCTTGAAATACTGAAGTAAAGGGTTGTCTGTATTCTTTAGCAGGAGCAACCTTGTGTCCAAAGAGCACTGCGTGTGTGTGTGTGTGTGTGTGTGTGTGTGTGTGTGTGTGTGTGTGTGTGTGCGCGCGCGCGCGCGTGTGGGGTGAATTGCCCTGAAATATCTAGGAAATGAATCGAACATCGTAAGCAGTTTGTTGAAGAGCCAGATGATTGCAGTGAGGTGGGGGTGCTCTCCCGCTGGTTCCCTGACCACCCTCAGCTGTGAGTTGCGCTCACCGCCAGCCATCTGCTCTGTTGTTGTCAATGATGCTCTGGGCTAGAAATGCCTCTGCAAACTAAACCAGGCAGATTCTGCTTCCTTCCTGGGAATTGTACCTGAGTCAGTGTTTGATACTGTCCTGGCCCTGGGAGGGTTCCTCTGGTTGCCTTAATCTCCTCTCTCCTGCACAAGGGCCACCCTGCAGTCTGGGCTGAGTCTCTGCCCAGTTGCCTTTCAGTACGGCCTCCTCTGGCTTTAAACTTTGCCTGTGACGTCCCTTCCTTTGGAAGGAGGTTAGGAGTCCTCTCTTTTCCTGCCTTTCCTCTCCCTCGGCAACACCTCTGAACCAGGGCTGGGGACAGTGGCAAGCTTGTCCGGGGACACCCCTGCTCTAGGGGCTGAGCACTTACTTGGTGGAGGGTGGGCAGCAGCCTGGGGTCCATCACCGTCTTGGCAGAGAGCGAGGGTGAAGATGACTGCGGCCCGGCCGCCTCAGCCTGCCCCTTCCAGCCAGGGTTCCGGCCTCCTTTACCTGAGCGGGGTTGGGCAGAACCAGGGTGCCCCGGCCTTCCCGCCACTCGTGCCCAGGATGTGGCCTCTGTAGCAGACGGGTAGCTGGGAGGCACGGGATTCCCATGCTCTTGGCTGTAGCCTCTGCAGTGGAATGTCCACCTCCCTGAGCTGGGAGGAAGTGGGAGGTGGGGGGGGTCAGTTTGGGTTCAGATATTACAGACTCCCCTTCCTTAGTGAATCATGATAGACTTAAAAAAAAAATTGGTGTTTCTTCATTTGTTGTGTGCTTTGGATGGCTTTGGAGGCTGAATCGTTGTTGTTAGGTATAATTCTCCCCAGGTTTCCTGGGGGAGCGGGTCTGTAGGGCCTTCTCATGCTGGGAAGGTGAAAGCTGATCACCCATAGCTGTGGACTCTAGAAGACGACACTCTGATTTACAAGGTGAATTAGGTAAAATGACCATTAGCTTATGATACACCCATGAAAACACTCACAGTTTCTGTAAATTACCTGCCTCCCCATCCCCTTTGGTGTGCTCCCCCTGAAATAACCACAGTCAAGAAAAAATATTTCTGGGGCGCCTGGGTGACTGAGTCAGTTAGGCATCTGACTTTGGCTCAGATCATGATCTCACGCTTCGTGGGTTCAAGCCCCGCGTCGGGCTCTGTGCTGACGGCTCGGAGCCTGGAGCCGGCTTCGGATTCTGTGTCTTCCCCTCTCTCTGCCCCTCCCCCACTTGCACTCTGTCTCTCAAAAATAAATAAAAACATTAAAAAATTAAAAAAGAAAACCTTTTTCTATTTTACTCTTTTCTGTTGTTGATTACAACAGTACTGCTTGCTTTGTTATTCCTCATGGATGAGTACAGCTGTTCCTTGAACAACTTGGGTTTCGGGGTGCTGCCCTGCCCACAGCCGAAAATCCATGTATAACTTTTGATTCCCCAAAACTTAACTACTAATACCCTCCTGTTGTCCAGAAACCTTACTAGTAACACAAATAGTCCATCGCTACTTATATTGTATGTTGTATGTATTATATACTGTATTCTTGTTATTTTTGTATTTTTTATTTTTTAAAGTTTATATCCAAATTAGCATATAGTGAAACAATTTCAGGAGTAGATTCCTTAATGTCCCTCCCCCATTTAGCCCATCTCCCCTCCCACAACCCCTCCAGTAACCGTTTGTTCTCCGTATTTAAGAGTCTCTTTTGTTTTGTCCCCTCCCTGTTTTTATATGATTTTTGCTTCCCTTCCCTTATGTTCATCTGTTTTTTCTCTTAAATTCCTCATATGAGTGAAGTCATATCATATTTATCTTTCTCTGACTATTTTCACTTAGCATAATACCCTCCGGTTCCATCCATGTAGTTGCAAACGGCAAGATTTCATTCTTTTTGATTGCCGAGTAATACTCCACTGTATGTATATCCCACATCTTCTTGATCCATTCATCCGTCGATGGCCATTTGGGCTCTTTCCATCCTTTGGCTATTGTCGATAGTGCTGCTATAAACATTGGGGTGCATGTGCCCCTTCGAAACAGCCCACCTGTATCCCACGGATAAATGCCTCGTAGTGCGATTGCTGGGTCGTAGGGTAGTTCTATTTTTAGTTTTTGGAGGAGCCTCCCTACTGTTTTCCAGCGTGGCTGCACCAGCTTGCGTTCCCACCAACAAGGCAAAAGAGACCCTCTCTCTCCGCATCCTCGCCAACATCTGTCGTTGCCTGAATTGCTCATGTGAGCCATTCTGACCGGTGTGAGGTGGTGTCTCAGTGTGGTTTTGATTTGTATTTCCCTGATGATGAGTGATATTGAGCATTTTTTCATGTGTCGGTCGGCCGTCTGGAGGTCTTCTTTGGAGAAGTGTCTATTCATGTCTTTTGCCCATTTCTTCTCTGTATTATTTTTTGGGTGTTGAGTTTGATAAGTTCTTTATAGATTTTGGATACTAACCCTTTATCTGATGTGTCGTTTGCAAATATCTTCTCCCGTTCTGTCGGTTGCCTTTTAGTTTTGCTGATTGTTTCCTTCGCTGTGCAGAAGCTTTTTACTTTGATGTGGTCCCAGTAGTTCATTATACTGTATTCTTAAAATAAGCTAGAAAAAAAGTTTTAAGTGACAGGGAAAGCAGATTCACAGCGCCGTGCTGTTTTGATACCTAAGCTTATTATCGGATTACAGGATGAATCGTCTGTCAGAACCCGTGTCGGCGCTGTGTCTTCCGTGATAGAAAGAGCTGTGGTTACGTGTGTTGCTAGCAGTAGGCGTCAGAAATGAGAAGAACGCGAAAGGTTCACGTTTATTTGCAGGCGTAGCAATTCATGCACTCACAGCGAGACGTACCAGGGTGAATGCTTCATGGCGGCCTGGGCCTGGTGTAATCAGTAGGTTGGTTGCTTCGATGCTTCGTCTCGGCCTAGCCGATACTTTTACAGCCGGATTCACAGTACAGCGCTGGACACGTTGTTACCTTAACAAAACCGCCGGAGATAGTAGGCTGGGAGGCATCCTCTGCAGGGACCGAGAGAGGCACGCTGCAAGGTAATGTCGTTCTTTGAAAGCCAAGTTATGAGACAACACATTACTCATTTTAGGTCAGATCTCACTCCCCTTATGCCCGTGCGTGTGAGGACAGGCTGTCCAACCGCACACAAGTCTCGCACACGACGTTCTTCCGGATGAATGCCTCGGTGGTGGCCACACGCACGCGTCTCGCGTGGCCTCGCCGTGCGCTCACTCGATTTTCACACACAGACACGCGCCTGGCAGGCGAGGTGATTCGCTGGGCGCCGTGGTGAGGATTTGCTGTCCGGGAAGCGGGGGCGGGTCGTCCCGGAGGTCCTCGTGTGCGGACCTGCTTGGGGCGGGGGGGACCCTCTGGGTGGAGCCGTCTTGGGTCTCGGGGCCCGGGGGGCGGGAGCGGGGGGAGGCGGGCACCCTCGATGCAGCTTTCCGGAAGTGCGTTTCTGTCTCCCTCCGTGCCTTCCCGTTTCCCTGTCCACGTCTCCGCAGACGTTGGCTGTAGTCCCCGCACCCAGGCCTCGGCAAGGTCCGTGTGGTGAAAGGAGCCGAGCCTCTGCCGGGGCGCTCCTCGCGGCAGCGTGCTCTCCAGCCCTGCCGCCTTCCTCGGCCTCCAGCTGCTTCACCAGCTCTCCTCTCCGCGCCGCCGTCTTCTGTGACCTCCTCTGGGCTTTTCCCTGAGCTCTTGACCCTCTTCGGGATCCGCATCTTGAATCCCTTCATCCTCCAGCCCTTTCTGCCGTCTCCACAGTCCCATTCACGATTTCCCCGATCGGCTGTGTCGTACGTCCTGTGAAATCACGCGTGTCATTTGGACGGTCCTCTCCAGCAGGGATTTTCTTCATTGTGTTGGGCTTGACGGTTTCACGGAGTTGTTTGTAACGTCCCTTGGCATCTTCCTCGCTTTCAAAGTGTTCCCCCTATGGCGGTTCTCTTCGGTAGCATTGACCGTCCTCCTTGTAAAGTGCCTGTGTCGTGAGCCTCACAGGTCCTCGTGGCCCCTGGTCCGCAGGCTGACTTAGACCCGCTGCGCTCCGGAGCGAGTGAGCCGCCCAGACACGTTTGGTGGTGACCCGTGGGGTTCTGGGTGGCCAGGACATTGTCCAATGTCAGAAGAACTTGAGAGGACAGTCCCTTGCTTTCAGCGTCCTTCCTGAGTTGAGGGACAGAGCCGGGATGGAACTGGTCCAGGGAAAGGGCTCTGCTTGTGCAGCCAGACCACTGGCCACTGGGACTTGTTGCCTTCAGGGCCCCGGGGTGAGCTTCCTACACAGGGCCAGCCGCCCTGATCACACCCCCGCCTGTGTCCGCTCAGACGGTAGCTGCTTCACCCCTTCCTACCCAGCTTCTTGGTGCTCACTTGCTTTCTCGTGAATAAATGTCCTTTGTGGCATTTTCCCCCCGACAGGGCACCTCCTTCTGCATGAAAAAGCTGTGCAGGCAGCCGTGGTCTCCTCAAGCGATTTGCTTGTGTTTTTCACGTTTTGTCTTGGAGTGGGTGACACGCGGAGGACGGTAGTTCCTGCTTCTCCGCAATCTTCTCTGGGGCGTCTGGGAAACCGCGTCCTTCCTCTTCGTGGTGGAAGCTGCTTTTTCTATCGCCTTGACCATTTTTAAAGCCAAACTCCTTTCTCAAATCACCACGCCTGCATTGAAATCCTGTGCCTGCATTCAAATGTTCCAGTTTTCGATCCTTCGCTTCCTTCTGCCTTACGTTGTGATGTCAGGACTTCACTTGTCTTGCAGTTTGAGTCGAGTCCGCAGGTGTGCCCGTCTCACCGCAGTCCTACGTCCACAGAGATGCCACATCTTCAACACGAGACGAAAAGGTGTCTCACAAAAAGCCCCAGGTTTTTGCATATGCTGGGGTGGCTGCAGCGAGAGCTTCGAGAATTTCCTTTTCTTTGTGTCCCCATGGTCCTCACGCTGGCCGGCCGGCCGCTGCTGCTGCTGCTGCGGGCCTCAGTACAGGTCAGGCCATTCAGCCTTTTCTTGTCACGCCATGCCTCTTCTCTGCATCGCGGGAGCACGTCCAGCGTCCCTGGGGACACTTCAGACGGGTCCCAGGGTGTAATTCAGGGTTCATGGTATTGCCCTTAACACGGTGAAAATTACGAGGAACGCTGAGAAATCACTTTTCCTGTGGTGCGTGATTTACCGGAGAAGGGAGCTGATTAGCAGGTTCGTGCGACACTTGAGGTGACCTCAATGGCAACAGGAGGTGGTGCGCACTTCCGCCAGAGGACAGCGTCTGCTACGGCTCATTTTATGCGGTTAGGACTTAATCCTGCGTCTCCGCATTTGTTTGCCTTTCTCTTGACTGCAAATGGCACCATGTAGGTACGGTCTGGTCTGTTTACGTGTGCAAATTTTGATAAGCTTTACCTTGTTAGAGTAGGTTTGTGTATGTTTTCGGGTAGTAAACGCTACAATAGCCTAGTATCTGCCTAGATTTCATGCATTCGTGGCCTACGTTTTACTTAATATTTTTGATATCTCTAGGCTGCTCAGCTCATCTGCCAGTCTTTCCAAATGTCACACATCTCCAGAATAGTTTCCAATGTATTTATTGGGAAAAAAATCCCCACATAGAAATGGGCCTGCACAGCTCCAGGTCAAGGATCAGATAGGCTTCTGGGGGTTTACCTCGTCAAGTCAGATTGCAAGGAACGTGGTCAGTTCTGTGGTCAAGTTCCCGTTGACTTGGAAAGGGTTAATTTATGAAGGAACTTGAAGTATGTCACCTGTTTGTACGTTGATTTTCTAGAATTGCCGAAATCAACCACTTTCTGAATTTGCATGTCAGGCTGTTAAGTGAATCTTTATCTCCTCGTTTGTCCTTCAGAGACAAAAGCTCTGGGGCGCCTGGGTGGCTCAGGGGGTTAAGCGTCTGACTCTTGGTTTGGGCTCAGGTCACGATGTCATGGTTCACAGACTGAGACCTGCACCGGGCTCTGCGCTCGACCGACCGGAGAGTGTGCGTCCACCTCCTTCGAGCCCACCTCTACGCCGTGTCCCGGGCGGGCGCTCGGTATTGCTGGGAGAGAAACCCCACGCGGGGTGGCGGGCCCTGGCGTCACTCTCCTCAGCGACGCTTCATCCAGAAAGTTTCCTGTTTGTCTAAGGAAACCGGTCTTAAACTCTCCCTCTCGTCAAGAGGCCTGCCAGCATTTTTGAAAAGTCCGTTTCGTATGGTTGACTTTGATTGGGCCGGTCGTCAGGCTACGACAGCAGCTTTTGGGTTACCGTCAGCCTTTCCCCGCTGCCGCTCCGCTCCGCTCCGCAAGCCTGCTTCCCAGACGAGGCCAGAGGCTGGGGATGGGCAGCAGCCTTCTCGGCCTGTTGTTCCCGAGTCAGCAGAGTTCCTGAGTCCTAGACCTGCCAGGCACCTGAAAATGTCTCTGTCCCCTTGAGTGTCGGTGCCTCTGAAAATCCCCGGGACTCCTGTGGGTGGTGAGGAGGGGACTGGTGTGTGTGATGCTACTTGAGGGTGGTGGGCGAGTGGACTAGGGTGGGCCGCGGAGGTCTGGTGCGCTCTGGCTAAAGACCCCCTGTCTCCCTCCCTGCCCCCAGGAGTTTGCGGCGCTTACTAAGGAGCTCAACGTCTGCAGGGAGCAGCTCCTGGAGAGAGAGGAGGAGATCGCGGAACTGAAGGCAGAGAGGAACAACACCAGGGTCAGTAGGCGCACCGCCAGTGTCTTTCCACACAGGACCCCGTCCACTCCCCTTGTCCACATGTCCCCCTGGAGCTGGCCGGGAGCCACGAGTTCAGCGTTCTCACACCTTGTTTGATCCGGGAGGAGAATTAAGGCTATTTTAACACGTGCGGGGGCGGGGGCGGGGGGGGGGGGCTCCCTGGGGGGGGGGGGCTCCCTAACCGGGGACCGAATTGAAGGGGTTCAGACTCGGTTTCACATTTGGCTCCATGGGGGCCCCAGACTGAAAGTGCTGTTTCTCCCACCAGCTGCTGCTGGAGCACCTGGAGTGCCTCGTGTCCAGGCACGAGAGGTCGCTCCGGATGACGGTGGTGAAGCGGCAGGCGCAGTCCCCGGCCGGCGTGTCCAGCGAGGTGGAGGTGCTCAAGGCCCTGAAGTCCTTGTTCGAGCACCACAAAGCTCTGGATGAAAAGGTGCCTCCGGCCACGGCGGCTCTCGATTCGCGCGCCTGCTGGGTGCCGTGAGGCACACGTCGCGTGTTTGTGGGACTGGAGTTTCCTTTTAAGCTCCTCGAACTCTTGTAAGAGGACGGGTCTGTGTGGTTAAAAAGTAGCGGCTGGCGGAAACGTGGGTCTCGATTTGCTGTTACGAGTCGCGTAATGTGATTGATTTCGGGGAAGATTTCGCTCCAATGTGAAATTGAAAGCTGTTGACGAGCAAGCGTGTGAACGTTGGCGTCCGCGAAAGACCTCACCAGCACTCTGTCATGTGATTTGAGGTCAAGGGGACCTTCGGGTAACGGTACAGTAAGGAGAAATGAAACACCTACACGTACAAACTCAGTCCCTTTGTTTCCAGGTGAGAGAGCGGTTACGAGTAGCACTTGAAAGGTGTAGTTTGTTAGAAGAAGAATTAGGGGCCACGCACAAAGAGGTAAGCTCCGGACGTCATCGCGGGAGTCGATTTGAGGGGGTTTCCTTTTTATCCCTGGTCTTTAAAAAAACGCGTGAGACTCGCGGTGGGGACCGTCACCTGTCGCTCACTTTCTGACTGGCGAGCGAGGGCCGGCACGCCTTGCTCTCCGCGCCCAGCTGCGCGGTCTCTTACCTGCCACCGTGCAGCCGAGAATACGTGCCGATTCAGTCACTCGTTTTACTCTGGCTGCGGGACATCACCGCCCGTTTCCCCCGAACTGTGCTCACAATTTACAGTTGTGTCTTTCCGAGAGGAGATTCTCTATCTTTACTTACTTCCTCACCCTCGTATTCAATTCTTTGGTTTTAGCTAATGATTCTTAAAGAACAGAATAATCAGAAAAAAACCCTAACAGATGGAGTGCATGACCTAAACCACGAACAAGAAAATATGCCGAGCACGAATGGAAAGGCAAGTCCTCAGGCCTTCTCTCTGTCTCTCCCCCGGTTCCTCTGCCCGCAGACGTGGGGGCGCGTGCAGGACCGTCTGCAGAGCTGCCGGCAAGGCGCGTGGCGCCCGCGACAGCCGGCACAGATCGTGGGACTTGACCCATTTCCCGGAAGTGCCCTGTTTCTTAGCTCGCCAGACAAGGCTATTTAAGGATTTTTCCCCCACCAGAGAGCTTCTGACGGTTCTTTAAGCCACGAGGAAGACCTCGCCAAGGTAATCGAGCTCCAGGAAATCCTAGATAAGCAGTCAAAGGAGCAGAGCCAGATGAAGGAGCGCCTGGCCGCCCTCTCCGCTCACGTGGCCGAGCTGGAGGAGGACCTGGACACGGCACGCAAGGACCTCATCAAGTCCGAAGAAGTGAACACCAAGCTGCAGCGAGACGTCCGCGAAGTGAGTGGCAGTAGAGGTGGCCACGCCGTCGTCGAGCCGAACGTGGGGTGTCGGTTCGGTCGGTGCCCGGTGTGTCCTTCCTCCCCCGCGGGCTTTGAACTTCGGGGGTTTTGTGGAAGCAGCAGCAGAAGGGAACGGTGCTCCGGGCCCGGGGCGGGCCGCCTCCCCGTCTGCCTGCGCGGCGGACCCTCCCCTCCCCGGGAGAGGCCGGCGGGCGGGCGGGCGGGCGGGCGGGCGGCGAAGCGCCCTCGGGTGCGGACTGCGGGCGGTGCTCGCGGTCCGTTCCGGTAACACCCTCGGCACGTCCACACCGCCACGGTGCTGCCGGGTCGCTTACGGGGCCGCGAGCGTATGCGGGCGGCTCTGCCGGGGGGCCGTCACTGGCCGCCCCTGCTGCTCTGACCTGCTCGCGGGGGTTACGTGCCGCTGGTCGTGGCGGTCAGAGCGAGCGAGGGTGCGGCCCGCCGGCCGTGGGGCAAGATCGTGGGGGAGTGCGGCCGCTTCTGCACGCGTGGTCATTTATGGGAACCTGATCGTTGTCACGGAAACTAGTAAGGGCAGGATGGTCTCGCTGCCCCTCCTCCTGTCCCTGTGAGCTGCCCTTTGTGGACAGTCCCCCGCCCCCGCCCCCAGCCCAGCACGGCCACCTCAGGAAGACCCTCTCAGAGCCTCGAGCCTGGATGTACAGGTGCACTCTGTCTAGTAGCTTAGTGTGGGTGAGGTCGTGTAGGAATTTAAAGCAAAAATATTTGCAGAAATTATGTAACCTGTTGAGTGAAATTATTCTTTGGCGGGGGGGGGGGGGGGAGGAGGCGGCTCTTCAGCAGAGTTTAAGATGCAGACAATTTAGAAATTCATTTCTTAAGACTCATCACTTTTCATGTTGAGACTGCTGACATAAATTCCTTAGTAAACAAAGAGGGCTGAAAGAGGAATCTTCAGGGTAGGGGACAGGAAAGGCAGGGCAGAAAGTTCTGGTTCCATTTTCAGTGTTAGATACCGTGTGATACAATATTGTTACAGGATTAGGCTTCACAGGGTTACTTCCAATTATATAAAAGTTTGCATTTTGTTTCAGTTTGTTAACACTTCTGCTTTAACTTTGGCAACTGGATGAGATTTCATCCATCTTTTCCCCGGGAAAATGATGGTTGTGTCTCCCAGCGTGTGTTTCCGGAGGCCAGTCATCTGTTCTGTGGAAAGCTCACTCGTGTCAGGAGGCAACAGACGTTGTGACTTCCAGGAGATTTTATTATACGTTTCTCGTGAAACACATCGGAAAAAATAAGCCCCGGGGACTGAGCGGCCAGAATCCCAAGCAGGCTCTGCCCTGTGGGCGCAGAGCCTGACACGCGGCTCAACCTCACAAACCTCGAGATCGTGACCTGAGCCGAAATCACCGGCTGAGCCACCCCGGTGCCCCGAGGGTGCCGGTTTTCTGTTTGATTGGAAGATCAGGATTTAGCCCAGTTTCTGTGTCTGGAGTGTGTTAACATGTCCTGCACTAGTCATTTCCCTGTTTTCCCTCTGAAATACCTGCTGTAGGCCGTGGCCCAGAAGGAGGACATGGAGGAGAGGATCACCACCCTTGAGAAGCGCTACCTCGCGGCACAGCGTGAAGCCACCTCTGTGCACGACCTCAACGATAAACTTGAAAATGAGATTGCCAATAAAGACTCTATGCATCGACAGGTAGCTAATTTTGCTGAAGTTCATCCAACTTTTATTAATCACAAGTGCAGTTAAATACCTTTCTCCTGTGACATTCATGTTGGAAGTCAAGTCTCAATGCAAAGTTTCTGGGATCTTGGAACATTGTGTTCAAAAGCGTGGGTTACTTCAACTTACAGGTTTTAATTATTCGGGATTTTATGTAACCGCGTTATGGAGCTGCACTGCGTGATTCTTCCTTCTGCCTTGTTTTAACTGCATGTTAATCTGTTGCCTGTTAGCGCTGTTTCCAAAGGAGCAGGGAGTGGCCAGGAACATGCAGGCAGCTGACCGACCGCTTTTGTTAGTACCTGGGATGGGGGGGGGTGGGGGGGTGGGGAAAGGGCAGGTGCAGAAACATAGTCTGGCGTGAGGACGCGAGTCTCCTGAATTTTGAGAGGCCGCACGTCTCTTTCTTGGTCGTCACGGGTCATCTGGCGTTAAACAGGAGACCCAAACCCAGCTTCTTGGAAACATAGCGAGTTTGGTGTGTTTAGAAGTATGTCATTAGACACAAAAGAATAATAAGAGTCAGGTACTAGGAAGCAACTAAAAATCGTATCGAGGAGCACAGTTTAAGAGCCCGCAAGATGTTCCAGCGGCACCGGCTGGCTCCGTCGGTTGAGCATCTGACTTCGGCTCAGGTCATGATCTCGCGGTTCGTGAGTTCGAGCCCCACGTCAGATTCTGTGCTGACAGCTCGGAGCCTGGAGCCTGCTTCGCATTCTGTGTCTTCCTCTCTCTGCCCCACCCCTGCTCATGCTCCGTCTCTCCATAAATAAACATTAAAAAAAAAAAAAAAAGCATGTAAGTTGTTCCAAATAATGACTGTAAAAGGCAGATCACGAAATACTACGTACAGCATGTGATTTATTTTCTCAGGGTTTTAAAGCGGGATATGTGGTCTTTCTGTACACACAGAGCTATATGCACACAGACAAAGGAGGCTGTGTATAAACGAGTGTTAACCTCACAGGAACCTCGACTTCTACGTGATTTTTAAAATTACTTAAAAAAAAATCCCTTGTCTAAATTTTCCCCATTGATTTTTTTTCAAGAGTGAGAGGGTTTTTCTAGAATAATCACACACTTGCAAAAATAACTCGACTGGCATGAGGCATATTCTCGGAGGCTCTGTGCTGGCCGACGTGCCCACGGCAGTCTGCCCTAAGGAGCGAGCCCTCGGACGACAAGTCTGGTTATTTTTAAGAAGGCTTAGGACCGAACCCTTCTTTCCTTAACTTGGGAAGAACGAGCAAGCTTCTACAGAAGATGGGTTTTCTTTAACGTGTGGGAACTTTGTCTTTTGAAAGACTTCTTTGAAGACGCTGAAGAAAAGCAAGTACTTTGGCGAGAGGTGTTTTGCGCCGTGAAATCGGGCCCCAGGGAGTGGGAGCCTCCTTGCAGAAAGGAAAGGTTTACTCCGAAGCGGCTCCCGAAACGGTTGGCTTCTGTCGGAACTGATTTAGTAGATGTCTGCGTTTAGATTTTGTGTCACTTTAGCACAGGTAGAAACGGCTAGAAGACTCGCTACCTTTTGACGCTTCGCTTTCATTTCCTAGACGGAGGATAAGAACCGCCAGTTGCAGGAGCGCCTGGAGTTGGCAGAGCAGAAGCTGCAGCAGACGCTGAGGAAGGCCGAGACGCTGCCCGAGGTGGAAGCCGAGCTGGCCCAGAGGGTGGCCGCCCTCTCCAAGGTGGGGCCCGCCCTTCCCGCTGGGTCCGGTGGCGGGATGGCGATGTTCGCGGTGGCCCGTTCGTGTACCTCGCCTGTCACTGTTCGCGTCGGCGCGCCCGAGTCCACGAAACAGCTCGGATTTGTTTTCCGTGCTACTTTGAGATCGGAACGCTTTTCAGATGCCAGGCATCCTCCCCGTTTCCGTTGCCTCCGGTTCTGTCAGCTGTGTGCTGTTTCCGGTTGGCTCGATCTAAGACTCGCTGCTTCTCAGGGTTAAGTCAGCGACTCAAAGCTCAAGAGAGCAGCCTCGGATGAGAGAGGGACAGGGGTGCCCGGCTGGCTCAGTCGGCGGAGCGTGGGACTCTTGACCTCAGGGTTGTGAGTTTGAGCCTCCTGTTGGGTGTGGAGCTTACTGAAAAAAATAAATAATTTTTAAAAAGGATACAATTTTTCTCAGAAATAGGAACATCCTCTTCTGTTTTAAAAATAATCAAAATAAATCTGTAACAGATTTTTTTATTAAAAAATTCTTTTGATGTCCATTTATTTTGAGTAAGAGAGGGAACGTGTGCACGTGCTCGAGCAGGGGACGGGCAGAGAGAGAGAGAGAGAGAGAGAGAGAGAGAGGGCCAGAGGGAGAGAAAATCCCAAGCAGGGTCCATGCTGTCGGCACAAAGCCCGACATGGGGCTCGAACTCACAAACTGTGAGATCATGACCTGAGCCGAAACCAAAGGTCAGACGCCCAACTGACAGAGCCACCCAGGCATCCCTGTAATAAGTAAATTTTGAAGTAATTCATTCACTGGTTCAACAAATACAGACGAGGCCTGTGCCAGACACAGTCCCTGCCCTCCCAGCTCTCACAGCCCTCACCACCCACGGGGGGAAGCCAGCGGTTGAAGAGGCGGTTTCCAGACGTGACGTGGTCGGTGCCGGGATCGAGTGATCCACACGGGCCGAGAGAGCACATGACCCGGCAGACGGTCCAGCCTTCCGGGTCCTCGGCCGAGGGAGCCTAACGCGGGGAACCTGTCCATGCTTCTGTCTCACCGGCTCCCGTGCAGTGAGGGCCCCACTGGGAAGGCGTAGGCACGGGATGCTGACCCTCATGGCTGACGTCGGGTCGGGCAGGTGGTACCGGGCGCCCACAGACCGACAGCTCCAACAGAGCCTCTCCTGTCCTTTGTGATCTGCGTGTAAAATCTCCGTTTCTTTTCTCCCCTGTCCTCTCTCCTGTCCCCGGTCGGCCTTGCAGTCCGACCCTTTATCTTCTGGACACTCTGCTGCTGAGGAAGCTAAACTGTCGGAACTCGCTTCCCAGCTTAGGAAGGTAGCACGTGTGCGTTGCTCTGTCCCGCTTGCTGCTTCCTGCTGTCCGTGCTCAGGGACCACGGGCGTCTGCCGGGGGAGGAGGCACCGTCCACGGATCCGGGGCCCGGGGTGGGGACGAGCACGTTGCCGAGCCCCGGTCACCAGCTCGGAGGCCCACCGCTTCCCACTGGCACGCGTGAGGCCGGTAGGGCGTGTGAGCAGGCGGAAGGCCGCTCACGGCGTGTCGCGCGTCGGCACGGCGCGTGGTGCGGGACGGCCGGCTCTTGTGACC
The DNA here is from genome assembly GCF_018350195.1 of Panthera tigris. Taxonomy (NCBI): domain Eukaryota; kingdom Metazoa; phylum Chordata; class Mammalia; order Carnivora; family Felidae; genus Panthera; species Panthera tigris. The sequence continues at coordinate 111,349,404 of NC_056669.1, forward strand.
CCGCTGTCGCCCACAGGCCGAGGAGAGGCATGGCAACATCGAGGAAAGGCTGCGCCAGATGGAGGCCCAGCTGGAGGAAAAGAACCAAGAACTGCAGCGGGTACGTGTCTGAGCGGAACGGCCGCACGCCTGGCGGTGGCTGAGGATTGAGGCGCAGGCTGGGGCGGTGGGGGTGGGGAGCGGTGCCTCGCACGTGGACGCCAGGCCCCCCTCTCGATCCCGTCAGGGGTGCAGTGGCCTCTGGCGCGAGTTGGACGCTGGTGAGCGCTCCTAGCGTGTGGACGATGTTCTCTGGACGCGCGGGCCCCGTAGGCAGTGCCGCCCGGGGTGGAGGCACCTGCACGGCTCATCGGCAGCCACTCGCGGTGCACGCGGGACCTTGCGGGTGCCCCTCGGCCAAGCCAGAGGCGCTGGCCTGGGGTGAGGCCCGTCCTAGAGGAGTAGTCTGCTTGCTGAGGACGTGACATCGAGGTCCTGAAATCAGGTCATGGGCCTGACCTTGGTCCCCACATCCTGAATGACTATCGAGACGTAAAGGCGTAGGTCGGGGTAGGTGTTCCTAAGAAGAGGTAAACCGTAATTGAGACTTGATGAGAAGGAGGCCTGTGTCCGTTGAATCCCCTGAGACTTTACCCTGGAGGGGCTGGTCGAAGGGCCACATGAAACACCCAGGAGGGGCGCCTGGGTGGCTCAGTCAGTTAAAGCGGCCGACTTCAGCTCAGGTCATGATCTCGCGGTCCGTGAGTTCGAGCCCCGCGTCGGGCTCTGTGCTGACAGCTCGGAGCCTGGAGCCTGCTTCAGATTCTGTGTCTCCCTCTCTCTCTGCCCCTCCCACGTTCATGCTCTGTCTCTCTCTGTCTCAAAAATAGAAAATAAAACGTTGAAAAAAAAAATTAAAAAAAAAAGAAACACCCAGGAGACAGACCAGGCAGCGGCCACCCTGCCTTGGCACGTCCATCCGAGGCCGTCAGGTTTTGTTTTCACCGGAAACTCATGTGCTTGGCCCTAGGTCGCAGAGCATCAAACGTGAGTTTCCGGGGAGTGAAGGTCCTGACGCTAGCACGAGATCGCGTGTCGGCCGACCCCGGCCTCCCATCACACACACACGCGCACAGGCAGACGCTAGCCTCTTGGGCCAAGAATTCGACCTTCCTTACTTAGAGATGCACTTCATTTCTTTCAGGACTGGATTGTAGTTTGAAAGGACAGGCGTTGAGATAAGGATTCTTCTATAACCGAGGCAATTCCAAGGAAACTTCTAAGCTGTTTTGCTTAAAAAATACGTGGGTGCTGATCCCTTCTTGGGAGGCCAGGGTCTTTTCCAAGTGATGGCCGTTGCCGTGGGTTAGGTGTGACGGTCATGCTTTCTGTTCACTGCTCCCAAGGGAAGAGGTGTCAGCACGCGTGTCTTACAGATGAGGGGACGCAAGCAGGGGCGGGGCGGCGGGGGGGGGGGGGCTGACCGTTGCCCGGCCTGTGGCGTGTCCCGTGGGCTCCTCCTCCTACCCGGACCCCCTGGCTGCAGGGCACATGTCTACCCCGTGCCCTATGGCCCTCCACCCAGGAGGAACCCCCAAGTGCTGCCGGCCTGTTCCCGCCGCTTCTCTTTTGTGTTCGTCAGGATATGGGGCAGAAACGAGCTTTTTAAACCTTGCAGTTGGCGACAGTTACATAAAACACAGACCCGTGAGCTTTGCTGTTACGTTTGAAAGTTACTTGAGGTAATTAGTTCCGCTTTTTTAATACAAGTGTCCGTTACAAAACCTTCAGGTGATGTGTGACTATAAAGAAAAACAGATGAAAGTCTCTCTCACCGCTGAATTTTTCCCAAAGTGGATTTTTTTTTACCTTTCGCTTTTGTCTGTGGATTCATTTCTTTCTCCCTGAAGCCGGATCCGAGCTTCTGTTTATGCACCGGGCGATTCCTCCTCCCGTGTGTGGATAAGCTGATCCCCTTGAAAGTTTGCTCGTTCCTGCGTGTACATCTGCCTCCTGAGCCCGTCTGAGGGCTCATAATCAGGACGTTCCTGAGGCCCCTGCGTATTTCGTTTCCCAGAAACAACGGGACCTTCTAATGGACGATCCCTCGGGGGCACGTTCCTGCGGTTCTGTGCCCCGCTGGGTCGGTTCCGGCAGTGACGCACAAGCGCGCCCAGGAAGGCTGCGGGAAGGGGCAGCCGAGGACCAGGACGTCCTTGGCGCGCCCTCGGCGCGTCTGCGCTGGCGATCGCACTCTGGCTTGAAGCTGGTGTCTCCTCTTCCAGGCAAGGCAGAGGGAGAAGATGAACGAGGAGCATAACAAACGTCTGTCGGACACTGTCGACAAGCTCCTTTCCGAGTCTAACGAGCGGTTGCAGCTTCATCTGAAGGAGAGGATGGCCGCCCTGGAAGACAAGGTAGGACGGGACAGGCGGCGGCTGAGGGCTCCCGGCCTCACACGGGAGCCCCCTCGCGTCGTTCTTTAACGCGGAAAGACCACAGACCGTTTCCCACTCCCCGCTGAGTTCCCAGCGTCCCGTCCCTGCCCGACGTACGTGTGTGGGCAGGTGTGTGTGACTGTCTAGAAGAGAAGTCTGGCCTGGGAAGGGCCCCCGAGAGGGAGCACTTTAGGCTTTTGCTAATTGAGACTTAAGGAGTAAGGTGGCTTCGTGCTAATCAATAAATGGCACAGAGGTAGCCACAGACAGTACCTAACTAAGTGGAGTGGCCGTGGGCCGATAACCCTTTATTTACAGGACCTGGCGGTGGCTGGACGTGGTCGGCAGGCCCTCGTTGGCCAGCCCCACGCTGGGACCCGTGTTAGGTCCAGCCCTCGCCTGGTCCTTGCGTGGGGAGCCGACTTCTAACCTCGTGTATGGAGATGATGCTGTAGGAGTGCGCTGTTATGTAAGGCATTTAATCAGCTGAAAACAGGTTCTCCTGTTCCATTTCCTGCCTTCTCTCTTTTCATCTGGTTTGGAAAAAGTCTAAGCCTGGACTCTTACACAGTCATCATGGAAACACTTTAGCTGTAACAGGAGGGAAGGAGTGTCATAGGATCTATGCCAGAGAAGCTCTGGTGGAAACAGTTGGATTTGGACCTGATAAAACCGTCCTGGCTACACCCGTGTCCCTGAAGATGAGCCCAGAGTTTTCCCTGTGATTGGCACTGGGAGACACCAGTGAGCCCTGCTAATCACGTGACACGCTTATTTTGCATAAAAACCATTAGGAAGTGCATTTTATTACACCCACGTAGGGTTCTTACCTCGCTGCCTCCTTGATCTCTGGGCCCAGCCTTAAGGTAGAGTAGTTTTGTCTTAGACTTGAATTACACGTACGAAACTTAGGTCATGTTTCCCAAGTGACTGGTGAATTATCCTAAAAGCTAGAACGGACCAGTTTAACTAATTAAAATAAACTTACGAACTTGTCGTACTTACATTCAGAAACTGATCCGTGAAGAAATTGTACACGGACCAAGTATTACCAAAGGCTGTTCCGGTGGTTTCAAAGACCGCATTTCACTCTGTGGGCATGTGACCCTGTTCGCTGGTGTAGCCACACGGTCCGTTCCTTTTCCGTGCTGCGTTATTGTAACGAGAAACATAGCTATGCTCTATGCACTGTTTTCGAGAATCAGCAGTAAAGGACTGTCTGTGTCTTTCTCAGAACTCTCTATTACGAGAAGTTGAAAATGTGAAAAAGCAGTTAGAAGAAACGCAACGTGAGAAGGTACTTCCGTCTCTCAATCCTTCAGAGATCCGTCGAGACCGGAAAGGAGCAGGTGTCCGCTGGGGCTCCCACTTCCTCCACGGCGGGCCCCCGCTGTGCTTTCGAGCGGCCCCACGCTCGCAAGTCTGAACGGCACGCGTGTGGCGGAGTTGGAGCCGAGCAGCCTCTGGGTTCAGATTTCTGAGTCCCTTCGGGGGTCCGCTCGAAAGCTAAAATGTTCGCGTAAACCTTGCGTTGAGTGCAGCGTTGCCCAGCAGGAAGGTAACAGGTGACGCGGGTGTCATCCCAAGGATTCTCGCGGCTGCATTTGAAATGGTCAAACAGGCGGGTGATGTTAGTTTTCATGCAGCCCGATGCAGGCAACATGTTATTGTATCGTGTAAATAGTATAGACGTGAAGGAGCTACTCTACATTCAGTCCTTGTTTTCCACATTCAGTCCTTGCAACCCACGGGGCGTCTCACGGTTCCATCCCCTGTGGTCGGGACCGGCCCCATTTTGGGCGCTCAGTTAGCCCCGTGCGGCGGTGTCTGCTGCCTGGGACGGCACCGCCTAGGGGGTTGTTGTGCGACCGAAGCTCCTCGTCGGTTTTGCTCCCTGGTGCTGCGTGTGCAGACGTGAGGCTGGGCTGCGGAGGGTCCACGAAGGAGCACGTGCCTATTGCACAGAAGGGCCATTCCCCCACCGCCCAGAAAGCCCTGCTCCTCTCTACGTAATTAGGAAGAAGGGTCAGTGGCTCGGTGTTTCTCCTCTGTAACCTTGCTGTGCCTGAGACCTGAGTGTTCAGTAGGGTTCAGGACGTTCACTTGGTGATCCGGGTGTTTACTGGAGGACTCTTGGAGAGAACGGTCTTGGGGTTCGTGACTGCTGAATTCACCCGTTGCGGTCATGACGGTTGACATTTGAGCACACTGGATGCAGATAGCTTTTTCATTTTTTTTAGTTGAATTCTAACGAACCTACACTGTCGGGTCAGTTTCAAGTAGACAGCATAGTGTTTCAATAATTGCGCACCTTACCCTGTGCTCGTCACCATCACTGTGGTCACCGTGTGTCACCATACGGAGTCCTTAGGGTATCACGGACCGTATTCCCTGTGCTGCGCTTTTCATCCCCGTGACTGCCTGATCTTATATCTGGAAGCCTATGCCTCCTAATCCCTGTCGTCTCTTTCGCCCACCGCCCCCACTCTCCTCCCCTCTGGCAACCCTCGGTTTGTGCTCTGTGTTTAAGGGTATATTGACGCAAGTGATCGTAAACCTTGCCTGCAGCGGGTGTCATTGTCGTTTGCTGCTTTGCAGGATCGGCTCCTACTGAACGTGGAAGCACTGAGGGCTGAATTAGAGCAGGCGAGACTGAGAGGCTCTTCCCTTCACCACGGGTATGACATTTCCCGGTTCACAGATCTGTTCCAGATGCTTCCCTTTGCCACGAATATGACCTGAACCAGCCCACAGTTACACACTAGAACCGTGGGTGTGCTGTGGTCTGATGCGAACCAGCTCCCAGGTACTGATAGCTGACGGTGGGGGGCACTGCCTTCGCCATGGCTCTGACACGAACCAGCTCACAGACACGTATGTTAACACCTGCTGTGTATCTTCGAGAACGAGCCCTTGGCCATATGGGCAGAGTGACCTGATGTGGCTCAGGGAGCCGGTAGCTTAGTAGCTGGTGAGAGGGAGAAGTAGAACGTCGTTCCAGAGGATAGGCTTGGACACCCAGGAGACCGGGAGGCATGACAGAGCTCGCAGCCGCAGGAGGAGGTGTGGAAGGTAGGGAATGGTCAGTTTCTGTCGTGGGTGGGTTAATTTGCTCCCCCCCTCCCCCCCGCCGCGCAGTGTGGCACCGATGGTTGGGGATAGGAGGGGTCCAGCATGCCAGGTGAGGGCCCGCGTGCCTGGGAGCCGTGGTCCCTTCCACAAGGCCAGTGGGGTCGCCATGGGAGTGGCCGCACGGCCATGATTGTGAGGGTCAATTTGACATTCATGGCGTTAGCACAGTGCTTGTAGTTTGTCATGTTTTTGAAAAGACTCTGGAGAATGGCGTGTAGTCACTTTAAGTCTGTTGGGACAACTGTGAGTCACCTGTGAAGGAGTGAGTCGGCCGGCTCGTGGGCTGCGTCCCGCAGACAGTAATCGTCAGCAAGGTATTAGAAGGTCTCTTCGCTTCTTTGTAGGAAATAGTCACCGTGTGAGAGTCCCGCTGGAGCGAGAGTCGCTCGAGTAGCTGACTGGGCCCCCTCAGGTGCAGGGAGCAGGCTCCTGCTCCGAAGGCAGGCCCGCTCGGGCCACACAGGGGTTTGGGTGGCTGCAGACGGGGGCTCTCGGGAAGGTCGAGGGTGTGCTGTGGCTGTCCCTGTTGAGCCTGCTCGTAGGAAAGAGGAGAGGTCAGCGAAGGTCGGGTCGCGAGAGGCTCTCCCTGTCCGTGGAGCCGCCGGTGGCACAGCGAGTGTGCGTCCAGAGAGGGAAGGGCACGGGAAGACGGGGGCACAGGGCGGCCGCTCGGTTGGCTGATGGAGCTCCTCGCCGGCCAGAGGCCGGTGTCGCCGCTCAAGGGCTCGAAGACGCGTATGTGTGAGGAGGCCAAGCGAGCAAACGGGAGCAAAGCAGACGCAGCACGGGCCACCGGCGTGCACGTTGGAGTTCTCCAGGGAAGGGGCCGTGCAGGCACCTGGAGGCTGGCACCGTGGGGCAGTTGCGGTAACAGGGAAGCCCACGCCCGTCGCCCGCCTGAGGCGTGCTGGCCAGCGAGAGGGATAGAGAGGGGCCGTGCGCTCCCGTGGTGCGGAGGGAGCGGCCGCGGTCACGGGGGGCCCTGCGGTCTGCAGACGGCGGGCAGGAGGCCGGTCGGGAACGGGGTCTGTTTGAAGCCGTCTCACGTAGCGCTCTCCCGTGTGGTGGCAGAAGACACGCTGGTGGGAGCTGTGTCGCCGTGAGCACGGGCGGGCCGCGGGGACGGGACTGAGGAGGTGGCAGGCAGCCCGGCCAGCCGAGCCCTCCTGGCACGACCTCCCAGCCAAGTCTCGTGTCCTCCTCTGGCAAGACGGGATGGCCTGGGTTGCGGAGGAAAAGAAAGGTGACGGACCGACTTCCACACGCAGGCGGGGCAGATGGGACAGAGCTCGGGGATAGGACTGGATGCGGGGTGGCCGGGTCGGGGGCCCGGGAGCCCGAGACAGGGTGTCAGAGTCAGGGGACACTCGTGAGCCTCGGAGGAGCCACGAACCATCCCAGACCACACGCGGGGTGTCACGTGTAGCTCTCACCGGTTGGCGACGTGCCGTGGCCCCGCAGCGGTGACGCTAGGCCACCTGAGCGCAGGTGAGCAGTTCCGCCGGGAATAGGGGGACAGGAGGAGGGAAGGGTGGCTGTGGCCAGCGGGCAGTTCGGACTTGGCTGTCTTACAAACAAGCAGTCCCCTGAGGCAGCGTTTCTCGAGGACGTTTCTTTAAAGGCCGCAGAGAGGAGCGCGAAGCACGCAGAGGAGACGTCCTGTCACGCGGGCTCTGTCTGCAGGCCTCGCGGGGCGGTGCCCGGGGCCCCCTCTTTAGTTGATGTGAATCAGATGGGCGTGTTCTGTCTCCCGAGACCATAAGGATTTCTGAAACGGAAGGCAGCCTCTCTTCTTTTCCAGAGAGCAAGGAGCCACTGGACTCCCGTGCAGGGCTCAGGTGTGGAGGGTGAGCCCGTGGCCGAAGCCGGGCAGGTGGGCTGGCGGGTGCTCCTTCACCTCTGCTGACCGCTTCCTGCCCGGAGCCTTTGCTGAGGGGGGCAGGTGACAGCCCATGTCAGTGACCCCATCCTAGGGGCTCAGGGCTCCGTCGAACTTTTCTGGAGACTGCTGTGGCCAAGGGGGACGGTTGTCTGTCAGTCTAAGTGCACGCAGGCCAGAGACGCTTTTGCCTTGGAAACACCGGGTGCATCGCCACCTCCTGTTCACGGGAGCTGCGAGCTGCGGTTCCCGAGGATCCTGCCATGGGTGCCCCTGAGGTGCCGGTTAGTGGCAGGAGGAGGGATGCCCGGGGTCACCGGGCCTCACAGCGAGGGCCTCGGCACGCGCGGGAAGAGGGCACTTGAAGGCCAGAGGGACGCACGGGAGCGCTTCCTGGTCAGTCGGGCAGCAGGTGGCACAGACACGCAGGGCGACAGGTTGACTGGGGGCGGGTGCCGAGGCCGAGCACAGGCCCTGCTCCACCTCGGGGACGGCTGGGCCGCGGCGAGGCGTTGCCCCTGCTGGGCCCGGGAGACCCTGTCTCCACAGGGCCTGGCTGGCGGGCTGGGACGGGAGCCAGGAGAAAAGATGGCGTCCTTGGAGACCTTCTTCTGTGACCTCAGTTTCCAAATTGGCGGGTTCTGGCCTGGCTGACAAAGTTCACTTCTTGTTGATAATGACCTTTTTCTTCCTCCCCCCCCCCCCCCCCCCCCATATTTCAGGCGACCGCACTTGGGCAGCGTCCCAGATTTCAGGTTCCCTCTGGCGGACGGCCCCACGGATGCCTACAGCAGCGCGGTGTTGCGCCCCCGGAAAGGCCGTGTGGCCGCTCTGCGAGATGAGCCTTCCAAGGCAAGGACCTCCGTCCTCCGGGGGCTCTCGCGGGACCCGCCCGCCTGCTCCAGTGTCCCCTGCCTTATCCTCTGGCTGTGAGGCTCTTCTGGAACCAAACTGCTGATAGGCCGCTGTCTCTTGTCCCCTTCCCCCCTTCTTCTTTTGCTGGCTCACAATTTACTTTGTAGAGCTTTTTTCCTTTCTTTTCGAAGAGTAGAAATGTGGATTAAGATGGGACCTACTGTTAAGCACAGCACAATGCTAATTAGTACAGTTTTGAAACACTAATGAAGATTCAGTGAATAGCGTATTCATCTTTAAGCAAAAAAGAATTCGCGTTTGGAGTTTAAATACTTTCGTACTTTTGTCTCTTCGGCAGCATATATTTTTATCTACTTGTGTATGTTTTCAGCACCGATAGTCATTGAACGAGTTTGGGCCAGACATCATCCCAGACCTAGGGCTGCAGCATGACCGAAAAAACCAGATGAGGGGCACCCGGTGGCTCAGTCGGTCAAGCGTTCCACTCCTGATTTCCGCTCAGGTCACGATCTCTCGGTTTGTGAGATCGAGCCCCGCGGCCCCGCATGGGACTCTGCGCTGACCGCGCCTGGAGCCTGCTTGGGATTCTCTCTCTCTCTCTCTCTCTCTCTCCCTCTCTCTCTGTCTCTCTCCCTCTCTCCCTCCCTCTCCCTCTCTCTGCCCCTCCCCCACTTAAAATAAAACAAAGAAAACAATAAATAGATAAAAAGTCAGAGGAGAGGCCTGCACCCCTATCCGTGCGCAGTGTAGTGAGGAGACACCAGCAGCGAATGGGAAGTAAAAGGTGGTATGTGTGTTAGTTGTCTATTTCTGCCTGACAGATGATTGACAAATCCCTGCAAAGGCGAGTGGCTTAGGAGGAACGCTTCGCAGTTGCTGGTTTCTGTGAACTTAGGAGAGTCTTAGCTGGGTGATTGTGGCTCAGGGGCTCGTGAGGTTGCACCACCAGGAGGCTCGGCTGGGGCTGGCGGGTGCACCGTGCGCTCCCTTGCCTGGGTGTTGGAGGCAGGCCTCAGGTCGTCGCCACACGACCTGCCCGCAGGCTGCTTGGCTGTCCTCCCGGCACAGCAGCGGCTTCCCCAGAACTCACGCGGAGAGAGGGCAGGCAGAAGGTCCCAGAGCTTGTGCCGTGCTAGTCTTGGGAGCTGCCCGCCTTCACTTCCACCACGTTCTGTGCGTTAGAGCTGCAGGGCCAGCCCACACTTGGGGTCCACCCCTCGACGGGGGTGGTGAAGAACTCGTAGACGTAGTTTGAAACCACTACCGTGTCAGATGGGAGTAAGCGGGGAGAGGCAGTCGGGTGTCGCGAGTTGTGAGATGAGGAGGGAATGAGAATTGTAAACTCAGACAGACAGGGAGGTATCGCCAGGAGGGTTACGTTTGAGCACTGGCCCGAAGGAGGCAAGTGAAGGAGCCGTGTGGATAGATCACAGGTTGGTGCCAGCAAGAGGTGCTCACGGAAGGGACCTAGGGCACGAGAGAACGTGACGGGCGGGGGGGAGCCCCAAGAGGTCGGACCAAGGGGACACGTCCGGTGAGCAGTTGGACGCTCCATTCTGGGCCTCAGGAGACCTTGACTAGAGGGAAGGATCAGAGCCAGAACACGCTGGTGGCTTCTAGAGGCACAGGCCACATAAAGTCCCTAGGTGGGCCCCTGTGGATAGCCCCACAGTCCAAGGGCGGCTCTCTGGGCACTGCCCAGCGTGGCAGCGGAGAGAGGGAGACAGAACTGGCAGAGACCAAGGGGTCCCGACAAGTGGTGGGAGGAGCCCAGTGGGCCAGGTGCTCAGGGAACGGGGGACCGGTGGGCCTGGTCGTGCTGGGTGGGGCCAGGCAAGGTGGAGGCCGAGGACCACGGTGGTCTGGTCCAGGAGCCCTTGTGCTAAAGCCCACTCGCCCAAGTTCCAGAGTCTGTGGAGACACAGTAGGGGCAGCTTTCTGGAGGACTTGAACTCTGGTTGGGAGCAGAGACGCAGGGCTAGCTGGAAGGAGACACAGGGTAAAAGTTCTGTGGTTTCTGTTTTGTTATTTTGGGGGGAAAAGGGGGAAAACATTTTTAGGCTGATGTGGATGAAGTTAGAAAGGCGATCATCCAGAGAGAGAGGGCGGAACGATGTCCCTGAGCCAGCCGAGGGCCTCGTGCCCGTGGGTGGGGCTGTCTCGGGGGGCGGGTGAGCAGGAGGGCAGGAAAGCCTCCAGGAGAGTCGCTGCTCGCACCCGCGCCCTGCTCCTCAGGCCACAGGGTTTGGGCTCGGCCGCAGAGGCGCCTCTGCCCCACGAGGGCGGCCCCGAGAAGAGCAGGTTCGCGGGCTGCTCCTGGGTCCTCTCTGCTCCTTCCGTTCGGTCACACCAGCCTCAGGAAGGGAGGCGGGGGACGCTCCAGTGGCTGCACGTCCCCTACCTGGAACACCAGCGAGCTGGTGGGGCCGCAGAAGTACACTCAGATTTAATGGCCTTGTAACCGCCCACGGGGGTGGCTGGCTGGCACCGATGTATTTTTTTATTCCCATTTTTGTTCCTGATCTGCTCGTCCCACCCTGTGGGCGATGTCACAGAAATGCCCACGTCCACGGAGGCACGAGCGTCGCAAGGGGGTCTAAGTCATAGGCCGCCCTCCTCACCTGTGCCTTAAGTACTGCTTGCTTCGTAGGTCAGCAGCTTGTAAGCACAAGGCAGTTCCCCGCTTTCTTTGGGCTTCCAGTTGAAAACTTTTCAAGTTTCTGACAGATTTCTTGTAGGTTTCTGGAACTGCGTTGTTGTTTTCCACCTTTGCCGAGATTGAGTTTTTTTACTTACAGGTACAGACTCTTAACGAACAGGATTGGGAACGTGCCCAACAAGCTAGCGTCCTAGCAAACGTGGCACAGGCGTTCGAGAGCGACGTCGACGTGTCTGATGGCGAAGACGACGGGGACACGCTCTTCAGTTCGGCCGCTCTGCTCTCGCCCAGTGGGCAGGCCGATGCCCAGACGCTGGCCATGATGCTGCAGGAACAGCTGGACGCCATCAACAAAGAGATCAGGTACACGTGATCGTGCGCGGCACCGCAGAGACCACGGTGTCTCCGAGGGACTGTTACCGCGCTCAGGAAGGTCTGGAACAAACACTCTGAATGCTCTGAGTGTCCCATAACGATAAAGCTCCTTCAGTTCTAGTTTAAGAATATTGTGCGATTCCCCTAGGTTATAAAATTCAGTTCACCAGGGCATCTGTCCACAGTCGTGGACAGGTTCGCGTAACCTCTGGGGAAGGGCGGAAGGTGTCCAGTCCCTTCCTGCGGGTGCCCAGTGTGCGCCTGCGATGCTCCTCAGCGTCCGACCGAGGTTCCAGGGTCGGCCAGGGCGCGGAAAGCCGAGGGCGCGTCGGGGAGGCCTCCCTGATCCACAGTGCAGAGGGAGGGTGTGTGGGGCGGGCCGCGTGCATGAACGTAATGTGTCGAAATCGGTCCATTGTAGAGCGGTGAGTGCTCAGGGGGCGTGTGTTTGAATCATTTTACGCTCGTCACTATTTCAAGGGTGTTTTCTTTAGAAATCCTCTTAGCAGTTATGGTAGCGAATTTACAAAGCTCTGGTCCCGCGGAGGCAAGAGAACCCAGAGCCTGGCCCTCGTGGAGACGGAGGCGGCAGGGTGGGCAGGATGGTGGGCCCGGGGGCCCGGGAGCTGCTCTGTTTTGGAGTCCTGAGGTCCCGTGGGGAGCGGGCACGTGCTAGTGACCCTGCTGCCGTGGATCCGGGTAGAGTCACTGTCCACGTTTCGTTCTTGGGAAGCTAGCGCAGGCAGACGTGCTCCTTCCTGCCTGCAGAGAGCGGGCGGTGAGGACAGACGCCAGCGGGAGAAGCGGGGAGGAGCGGTGGGCTCTGTGGAAGCCGTCCCCCCGTCAGGTCAGCGCGGGAGAGGAGAGAGGGCCCGCGCTTCGGCTTTGCTTTTGTGTGGCGTGTGGCCAGGGAGAAGCGATCTTCCTTCATGCGAGTTGACCAGATAGAAATGGTCAGTCGGTCCGGGGACTTGTCCATCACAAAATAAGCTCTCGGGGTACGTAAACAGAGCTTTCATCGGAAAGGTCGCCGCGTGGATCTCCGGTGTTAACATGGGCATAAGTAGTGATGTAGTCAAATGCAGAAATTGCCGTTTCCTGATGCACTGCTCTCTGGCAGTGAAGAGTGTTCGCCTTGAATTCCAAATGAATGGAGTACAGTGGACTTGAATCCGGGAATTCAGAGGAGGCTGGTCGAAAATTCCATCAAATAAACTGGTTTGAATTCAGGCTTAAAAAAAAAACAAAAAAAAAAAACAACTCAATGTTTTCATCTAGTCTAGAGGCTTCAGTGTCGGGGAACTCCCAACTGCTCCGTGGGTCGGTCCTTCGGTTAGGTCAGAGGTCCCGATTTCCAGTTGCAAAACAGGTACATTGACGTGTCTGAGAACTGGGAAGGTAGCAGTTGTGAATTCGCAGCTCATCGTACGGCGAGAGCTGCCGGTGAGCCTCTGGCCGAATCTGAGCGCACAGGAGTGAAATCAAACACGGTTGGTGGAAGGAGCTTTACGGGACGCCCTGCAGGAGTCCCCCCTCGTGTCGTCCTGAAACCGGGTGTGTCGAAAAGACACTAGAAGGGGGACCGTTCTCGCTGAGGTGGGGTCGGAGCAGCCGTCCTTGGAGCTCACCGGCCCGCACGTTCGCAGCGCGGGAGCAAGCACGGACTTGTCGCGCAGCTGCGTTCACGGGTTGGCCAGGGCGGCGAGGGTGACCTGTGTGCTTTCGTTGCAGGCTCATTCAAGAAGAGAAGGAGAGCGCGGAACAGCGGGCGGAGGAGATTGAGAGCCGAGTGGGCGGCGGCAGCTTAGACGGCCCCGGCCGTGTTAGACCCGCGGGCTCCGGCGCCCCGCACCCCGCGTCCCCGCTCGCGGGCCCCTCCCCTCCACACAGCGGGCGCTCCACCCCACGGAGGGGCCCGCACAGCCCCGCCAGGGAGGTGGACAGACTGGGGGTCATGACTCTAGTGAGTATTTGCCTCTTCTTCCTGCGGCGCTCCCCCCGCCCCAGCCCCCGACTCAGGTGCCAGAGTCTACGAATACCGTTCTGTCTCGTGTTTTACCCGGAAGGAAAGCCGGTTCATCTGTCGCGCTCAGAGGTGCGAGAATTTTTAAACCGGCCAGCGTTTAGTCATTCAGCGGTAGCCGGCGACGCACGGATTGTGCCGTGCGGGGGAGCGGGTTAGCCGTCGTCGCGAGCTCATCGTCAGGGCTTTTAGGTGTGTAACTTCGGATGTGGGCCCGCACCAGGCACCGTGGCTCCGAGGGGCGTGTTCTTGTTTTCGGGGAGTCGGCGGTTTCACCACAGTAAGTACGGGCGGTAGAGAAGGCGCGGAGGGAGGCCGTGCTGTCGCTCTCCGCATTAGAGATGCCTGACCGGAGGGGACGGGACACGCGGTCAGAAAGAACCGTAAAATAAAGCTCAGGTCGGTTCTCCTGACGCTGGTGCGTGTGTGAGGCCAGCACGGCAGCGGCGTGAGCCCCACACGCGGACGGCTTCTGGGAGCGCGTCTTCGCTCCTCGGCGTCTGGAGACGCGGTGCCCGTACGGTTTCTGGGCGAAGCGTGCAGCCCTGCGGAATGTCGCGGAACTTCGCCGCGTACGTAGCTTAGGTTTGGAGAGCACGTCACCTCTTTCCACCTACGGTCACGTTTACGCCGTTGTGTTTCTGAGCGCGCTCCCGTCTGTCAGAATCTGTCCCGTTACCGTCCGTTTTTCTTCCCAGCTGCGCTCTTGGCCAGCATGTGATTAGATCAGCTCTGAGTCTCTTCCGTGGCCTGTGACGCGGGAACTAGTCCGTTTTGCGTTGTTTTGACGTCACTCTGTGTATAATTCGCACCATTAGCTAATCAGCTCATACCTTAAACTCTTGGACGGTCTCATCTGTGGTTTCACGCTTCCTTCCTCTCGGAGAATTTGTGAAAGTCGCTGTGGAAATAATCGGCCCTTTTCCCTGCTGTGGAATTTGTGTGCCGGCCGAGAGTGTATCTGCTTCCGTGCTGGGTTTTGACTTGCCGTCTCATCCTTCCGCTTGCTTCCCGCTGTTCACGCAGACCTCAGCCTCCCGCCCCCCAGCCGGTATCGTGTTCCCCCACCCCCCGCCCTCTCTGCCCCATGCCGTAAGCCCCTCCGCAGCGTGCTCCCGTGGCCGTGGTCCTGTGCGTGCAGCGTCTGCGGCCAGTCGTGGCTCTCTCGTGTCGTTCCTGCTTTGTCTTCGTTTCTCGTGAGGTAGTGGGGTTTCGCCCCAACGGTGACCAGTGGCACTTCGCGTGTCACCGTGTAGTACGCGTGGATGCGGGTGTGACACAGGTAACAACTCGTCAGCGAAGGGTTTCTTCTAAAGAGATCAGACACAGCACGCTCTGTGGTGCCGGCGCTCGTGGGCGGGACTCCAAAGCTCATGGGCTTACCGGGCACAAGTACCGCCTTCCACACGGAAACACGGGGCTCCTGCAACGTGAAGCTGTCACCTCTCTCACGCCCGTTTTTATCACGTACCTGCACAGCGCATTGATTCTTGGGAAGTTTTAACTCAAATTCTAGGTCAGGGCTTGACACTAACACCCAGCAGGTCCTTAACCAGAGTCGGTCGGTTCGGTGTTCTACCGGGTGTCGCGGTCACTTCTTCGGCATCCACGAGGTTGATAGTGTAAAAGCGGAACGTGGTTTTCAACAGGGAGAACAGTTACAGAAAACTTTAGAGTAGACAACTGTTAGATCTCTTTGTTACACAGGATGCCGTATTTTAATAAATTATGTACGTCGTAATGGAATCTTATCTCCCTGAGTAATAATTTATAGTTTCTCTAGTAAAGGTTGAAGGACCTATTATGTTTAAATGTGTGCTGGAAAGAAGTTCTGTTTCCAGCTATGGTTGTTTCTAAACCTTATCTCGATTATATCCGTGCTGTTGTTGTTTTTAAAACATGTTTGCCTCTTCTGGTCCTTGAATTTGTGACTTCCGAGCGTGCAGTAAATCTGATTTCTCTTCATTTCTTTGCATGCCTCTGTCAGCCTAGCGATTTAAGGAAGCACCGTAGAAAGGTAAAGTGCTTGGTAGTGTAACCTACCTGTGTTTGTCTGTGGCGGGTGGGAGAGTGCCCGTCGCTTCGCAGAGCGGGCGCCACAACCGGGTCACGACAAGCGGCCGGTGTGTCCCGGGAAGCGCTGGGCGCTCGAGCTTGGCGGCCGGTTTCCATGGCGCCTGCGAGGGATGTGAGAGCTTGCCTTTCTCTCTCGTTTGTCTCCTGCTCGCTGCGTACTCAGTTATGCGAGACATAGAAGTTTCTAGGAAGAGAAATGACTGAAGCCGAGCCCTAGATGTTCGATTTGGGGATAACCACCTTGGACCGTCGCGGCCAGCGGCGTTCGGCGAGCTCTTAGGGTCCGCCAGCTGCTCTGTGCAGTGGTTTAGGAGCCTGTTACCCGGCCCCCACCCACACCCCTGCGAGCCGCAGCGTGTGTGGTCACCCCAGTTTCCAGATGTGGAAACAGGCCGAGAGCCCGGGTCCTGTGCCCAAGGCCGCATTGCAGTGCAGACGCTGGCCACGACACCACTTTGCCACGTACCCCACCTTTGCTCGGGCGCCTTTCTCTCCTTTACGGCACCCCGGCCCGGGGCAGGGCACCTCCTGTGTCCAGAGGACCATGACTTGGGTGTGCCCCTTCTCAGGGGAAGTGCCGTGCCTCGGGACCGGACCCTTGACCAGAGCGCCCCCCTCATAAGCGGGATGCTTTGCTCCCTGGACCGTACCCCCATGCCAGACCTGCCCGGCCGCGCGCTGACGGGGCCGTGCCTTTGATACGGAGCTGGGCGGCAGCCGGGGGAGCCCCTCTCCCGCAGGGACGGTGTGGCCGTTCAGTTAAACTCCGGGTTCAAGTGCCAGCTCCGTCACGGGTGGTTTCGTGACCCGGGCGTGTTAATCGCCCTCTTTTTGCCCTGGTTTGCTCCCCTGGTAAGTGAGGACAGCGATAGAATCGTGGCCCTCGGGGTGTCCACAAACTGCCCATCGGTGCACGGTCCACAGAGGTCGGGAGCTCTCAGCGGCCACGGGGCGCAGAGCACACGCCCTGCTGTCCGCTGGCTCGTGCCGCCCTGTCCTCGGTAGCAAGACCTTCTCAAGGAAGGAAGGAAGGGGCGTGTGGTGAACACCCAGGCAGGACGGCCTGTCCCGCAGCTCACTGACGGCTACTTGGAGGGCTCCTTGGAGGCTTTGGGGGATGAAGACCAGGCGCACGAGAAGTGGGTGTCAGGTCCGCGCGGACAGGGCCGGCACGGGCGTTGCGCTTCCCAGCCCTGCGGGAGCCTCCCTTTTGGTTGAGACCGAAATGGCCCATAGGCCCAAGTCTGGCGGGACCCAGGGCCGGGCGGGGGCCTGCGCGTGGACTGCGCTGTGACACAGGGGAGGGCCTGCGCCCGGAACCCTCCGTCTCTGCTCACCTCATAGCCGGGTCCCTAGTGTGGCTCCCTGTCCCGTTCCCTTTTGGTGTTTGTTTTCTCCATACCCTTGCCTCCACCTGGATTTGAAATCTATTTCTGTTACCTAAGTCTGACCCTGTTTTAGTTTTATGTTGATAATTTGTAGCCGCTTAAGGTAGCCTTTTGTTGTCTGATGATTGTCATGGAAATCGGGAGAGGAGGCAGGTGTTCTGTAGCTGTTGGTTAAGCTTGTGTCTTCCCTGAGCTCAGCTCCGCTTGGTGTTGACCCCCGGCCCCCGTGGGTGTCCCGAGCCCCATGCAGCTTCGGAGGTCCTGGTACAAACCCAGTTGGCGGTGCCTGTCTCGCCTGTCCTACACGTGTGTCTCGTGAGATCCGGCCCTGCCTCACCACCGGGACCTGTCAAGGGTCATAACGCTGGCGGGTCCGTGGCCCCGCCGTCCTTTCCAGGGCCCACAGCCTGTTACAGGAGGAAAAATGGAGTCTGAAGGGGGTCATCTTGCCGTGACGGCAGCCCAGGGTCACTTTGTCTCCACCGTGTCGAGCAGGCCTTCTCTAAGCCGCAGAGAAGTCCTTCAGTTTGTAACATCAACCTAAATGTCACTGAGAAGCAGAAGTCAGACCCGAGTGGGGGTGGGGGGGCGGGGGTTTGGGTGCCTTCTCACTTTCCGCCCGTCCTCGTAGGTCCAGGCTTTGCATCATTACTGGAAGTGACACTGGGTTAGGGCACAAGCTGGTTCCTTTTCCCCCGGACAACGAGCGTTGCACAGTCGTGCACGGGAAGCCTCTGTGCTCACCAGGGTTTGCTCTGAATGGCGTCAGGAGACCAGCACCTTGCTCCTCAGCTGGCGGTGGTCGATGGGGACTTGGTTCGGGGCGTGGTTCGCGAAGGTCTTCGCCGCTGCCTTCCGGGGCCGGGCTGGCAGTGGCACGGGGTTCCGGGGGAGGGCGCACCCGCTGGGTGCGGATGGCCCCCGGGGTCTCGGCGGGCCCACTGCCCAACGCGTGGCCCGGAGTTAGGCCGACACTAAGAGGGCGTTTTGGACGCCGCAGAAAGCGCAGCTCGTAGCTACTCAGATGAGTTCCTGGCTGTGATTTCAGGGCTGTGCGCTCGTCTGTCGGGCCCGCGGTGAACTCCTGTCACCCTCCTCTCGACCCCGCAGTTGCCGGCTTCGCGCGAAGAGGTACGAGACGACAAGGCAACGATAAAATGTGAAACGTCCCCTCCTTCCTCCCCGAGGTCCCTGCGCTTGGACAGACTGCACCAGGGGGTGCTCCACGCGGCCAGCCACGAGGACATCAGGGACGCCAGAAAGTAAGGGGCGCAGGCGCCACAGGGGACACGCCAGCGCGTTGGTTTTCAGCGCCGAGAAACCCTTGATCTTCTTGGGGGAGAAAGGGTCGGGACGGCGATTCTAAAGAAACGCCAGCGAACTGAGTTTATGTGCACGATGTTCTTGGGGCACCTGCCGGGGCTCTGGGGGTGCGGCCGCCGGGGCGCAAGTCCGCTGGGACAGACCGGAGCCCGGCGGTGCAGGCGGCTGTAGGGCGGCCTCGTTTGCCCGGATCCTAACCACCGGCCGTCCTGAGGCTTCCCCTCTGCCCTCCCCTGGGCCGAGCTCTGTGCCCCGCGGGGCTCTGGGGAGCCATCTTCCCCGCACCGGGCAGCGCCAGCAGCCGCTCTGTTTCTTGTGCCGTGTCCCCGGCCGGCTCTGGTTGTGCGTGTGCTCCGTGCTCCCGGGTCACGGCCTGGAAGGGCTGCCGCGCGTTCTTGGCCCAGGGCGCTTGGAGTCCGGATCTTCTTGGGAGGGAGAGAGCGTCAGCTCCCCGGGGGCAGCCCTCCCTCGCGTGGGGCGGTGTGTCGTGTGCCAAGCCCGCGTTGAAGGTCCTCTCCCGTCCCCCCAGCTCGACAGGCTCGCAGGACGGCCCCGTGAGCAACCCCAGCAGCAGCAACAGCAGCCAGGACTCGCTGCACAAGGCGCCCAAGAAGAAGGGCATCAAGTCCTCCATCGGCCGCCTGTTTGGCAAGAAAGAAAAGGGCCGTCCCGGCCACGCTGGCAAGGATCCCGCGGGGCCAGGTTGGTGTCCCGTGCGTGGCTCCCACGCGCAGGTGGTCCTGCTGGTGTCGTTCGTCTAGCACCGTGATCGCTCTCCCTGCAGGTTCCTCCCCCTGTCGGGAGACCCTCACATGGCCTGTTGAGCACCCCCCCCCCCCCCCCCACGTCCCCCATTTCATCACTCTGCTTCCCCACAGCTGCTGTTTTGGAGGTGGAAAACTCCTCTCAGGACGCCCTGGGACTCAGCAAATTGGGCGGACAGGCTGAGAAAAACCGTAAACTTCAAAAAAAGTAAGCGTTCTGTTCTTTGTCGTCTCTGCGTACTTTCAGCCGTACCTGGTTTCGAAGCAGTGGCTGTTTGTTCATTGAGCTCTGTAGCTGCAAAGAGGGATTCTCTCCCTCCAGGCTGAACCTGAGGTCCTTGTTAAACTGGGCCTCCCGGAGGCGTAGAGCACGTGTGAAATCGTGAAGGGGCTCCCGTGGATTCCCACTCCACCTTGAGAAGTTGTGCAGGGAGGCTGTGTTGTGGCTCACTGAGGGCGAGACCTCGGAGCACTTGGGCCCTGAGCCCCGGCTCCTGTACGGATCAGCTTGGGGCTCTGGGCCTTGAGCCGGGGCAGAACTCAGTGGGCTCCGCGATCGGCCTGACAGTGGGCGAGGCGTCCGGTGGCTCTCGGGCGCTCCGAGGGCCTGCACGGTCTGGAGTCGGGGCCTCACGGCCACACTGGGCCCACAGGCCCCGTCCCGCTAGAGGCCGGTTCCCCTTCAGCCCCTGGAGTTGTCCGTTGGTTTTCCCTTAAACCTGCCTCAGGTTAGTCTTCTTCTCAGCAGTCATAATAACGATCGTGACTGGCACACCGTGGGCCGTGTTTCAGGTGAAACGCTGTGGTTTCTGTTACTGCTCACAATTCCGTAGGAACAGTCAGGCTTCTGGTTCCCTGGGAGTGGACATTTGTAGAAACCACTTAACAGCGGTCTGATTTGAATGTTGCTATGTTTGAACTGTATAAAAGTGTTTTGAGATAACTTGGATAGTTGCCATCTGGCCATGTGCAGTTTGATACTGAAAGTAGGCCTTTTGCTCCTGGAACCGTGCTGGGAAAATTCTGTCCCTTCGATGTTGCTGGTGTGTTTCATTTCACATCCTTACACTTTTTGTAACGGAAACAGTAAGATTCGTGGCAGTGCCCTCTGGGTCTCCCACCCCACTGCTCCCAGGAATGTGTATTTCACGTACGATCGGAAGTAACATAAATTGGCCAAAACGTTTCACTCTGTCTCCTATGTTTATTTTGTCTTCCTCGGGAGGTATGTTTAAGTACTTGGTCATACGAGGACGGCCTTTATTGAGCTATTTGCCCCAGCATGTGATTAAATTTCACAGAGTGTGTGTAGGTAGCTTTCCCTGGGGCTGAGGTGTTCAAATTGCCGGCTTTGGTTCTGTGTTACCGTAGCTGCAGCCGAGTGTCTGAGAGCGGGTCATTCTCTGGACTCCGTGATCATCATGGCAAATTCCAGACCGTACAGTTGACACTTGAACAGCAAGGGTTTGAATAGAAGGTCCACTTACGTGCAACATTTTTTTTTTAATAAATCCAGTATGGTATCGTAAATGTATTTTCTCTTCTTTGTGCTTTTCTTAATAACCTTTGCCTTGTTTTACGAAAGAATACGGCATACGTACATAACTTACAAAACATGTGTTAACCGACTGTTTATCGGTAAGCCCTCTGGGTACAGTGGGCTATGAGCAGTTAAGTTTTCAGGGAGTCAGAAGTTATGCTCGGATTTTCGAGGGTGGTGCTTTGCCCGGATGGCAGAGCCGTGCTGGTGAGGTAGGGCCCCGTAAGTCCCCACGCAAGGTGCCCTAGTGTGGACAGTGTCCGCCTCAGGAGAATGAGTCTCAGTGGTGTCGGTGGTCATGTCGTATTTGATGAGACGCTTCTTGTCACGACAGACCACTTCGCCGCTGCATTTATGTCCTAACTGTGAGATGCGTGTTGTCAGTCATGCGTTACGCGGCCTCACGCGTGTCCCTGCTCCCCGTAGAATTCAGCAGATTTCTAAGTGTCTTTCTCCTGCGGCTCTAACCGTAAGGCTGGGAAGCACTCCACATGAGTTTACCGTTAGGGCGAGTGTTTGGAAAATCACGTGTGGTGTCGAGAATTGGGTCCTTGAGGGAGATCAGGTCCCCGCTCAGTAGGCCTGGTCCACGGCGGTCAGAGCGCTCATCCATTTTACCCTGTGGGGGAGGCGGAGTTCTGTAAACCAAGGGGGGCGCGGCCGCAGCGGGGGATGCGGCGTCTGAGAGCCGAGGAAGGAAGCAAATAAATAACCGCGAAAGTCGGACGAGTCTCCCATGCCTCCAGGATGTTGGCTTGTAACTCCCGTTCCTCCGTGCAGAGTTAGGTGCTGGGGGCCGACTGAAAATTCAGAGAAGCGAGGGGCGCCTGGAGGGCTCCGTCGGTTAACTGTCGGACTTCAGCTCAGGTCACGATCTCGCGGTTTGTGAGTCTGAGCCCCGCGTCGGGCTCTGTGCTGACAGCTCAGAGCCTGGAGCCTGCTTCCGATTCTGTGTCTCCTCTCTCTCTGCCCTTTCTCAAAAATAAACACGAACAAAAATATTGCAGAGAAGTGCTCGACAGATCAGAGTCCCTGCCTCTTTAGTCCTCGTGTTTCAGGCTTCGGAACTGGTGGCGGAGAGCGTTGCTTTCTGGAGTATTGACCTGTGCAAGCAGACCTCATGTCCTTACGGTAAAGTGTTAGCCGCCCCGCTTAATTTTGTAGCTTGTGGTCCACAGGGAGAAAAACGGATCATTCCGTCGACCGTTGGAGTGACCGTGTGGGTACACGGGCAGGTTCTTCAGGTGTACGTGGCCCTTGGCTTACGCGAGTCCCAGGTGACGGGAGCTGGCCGTCCGCGGTGGCAGGCGGTAGGAGGCGAAGAAGGGGTTGGGTGTGCACAGGTGCTCTGGCTCCTCCGCTTACGGGGGCGGCACTGACCCCCCAGGAGAAGGAAGGGGTGCGGGCGTCCCCCCCCCCCCCCCCCCCCCCGGGTCCATCCGGTGTTTAGTCTCCTGGGCGGCGCCCTGGCCTGGTAGGGGACGGGGCCCAGTGCAGACAGAGACCTGGGCCGGCTGGCCGGCTGGGGGCTCCACGTCGCCGCCGCCTCCCGGGTCTTGCGGCTGCGTGGCCCTGGCTCCGCTGCCTCCGCGTGGTCTCGGCGGGACCTCGGGCCTGAGCTCCAACCCACGAGCACATCTGTACCAGAAAAGGCTTTTCGTAAACAAATGGCCACCACCAGGAGGAAGGTGGGGGTGAAGTCAGAATCGTGGACACCAACCTCCAGGTAGTGGGGCTCACGGGCCGTTTGTAGCCCTGTAGGGGTGGACGGCGAACGTCTACGTGAGGGGTTTTTTTGAGGTAGGCTCCACGCCCAGTGTGGGGCTCAAACTCCCGACCCTGAGCTCAAGAGTCCTGTGGTCTGCCAACCGAGGCAGTCGGGTGCCCCTAAATAGCTGTTGCGTGTGAAAAGACAAAGCGTGGCAGACAGAGTGCCACGAATCCGGTCGCCGTTCAGTTTGCTTTGAGAGTGCGGGGCACCTGCGAGCCCCCTGGGCCCTGCAGCAGAGCCGTGCGCACCCCTCCCGTGCCGGGCTGGGCTGCTTGGGACCGAGCCCCTGACCGTGCTTTCGGAGCTCAGGTCTCTCCCCGGCCCGTCTGCCAAGGAACGATTAGTGTCGTGTGTACGGGTCACGTGGCACGGCTTACGTAAGTGTCCGCATAAGATGTTGCTGCTGTCGTTGAGAATTTGTCCGTGGGACACGGAAAGCGGCGTTAAATTGGGCACACGGATGGGTTACTCCGCCCGGCGAGGGAGGCCCTTCTCCCCCGTGCTTATTCCATCCAGTGTGGGTGCCCCGTGTCGGGGTGACCACAGCCCCAGTGGACTCCCATTTCTTTTTCATATGTGAGTAAATAGCTTTGCTGCTCATTTTAAAGAGGGAAGGTTTGCCTGCCTGCCTTCCTTCCTTCCTTCCTTCCTTCCTTCCTTCCTTCCTTCCTTCCTCTGGCTATTAAGATTTGTTGCATTCTAGGGCACCTGGCTGGCTCAGTCAGTGCAGCATGTGACTCAGTCTCAGGGTCTTGAGTTGAAGCCTCACCTTGGGCATAGAGCTTACTTAAAAAAAAAAAAAAAAAAAAAAAAATTTGTTGCCCTCCCTGGTGTAATCCTTCCTACACAATTAGAGCATTTATTACCCCCAGGAAACCTAAGGTTGACTTCAGGAACACTTACTTGAAACTTGACGTGAAACGTTTTGAGCTCGAATTGTACGTAGACTTTACAGTCTTAAGAAAGGTCTGATACTGTTTAAATATGTTGAAGAGCCAATGTGTTTGTTCAGAAACATGAGATTCAGTGATGTGTTATGCCGAATTTATCAAAGAAAAATAACACTACAAGTGACTGAGGGATTTAAAAATGCCTCAGGATGCCCAGGCACATAGGGTAAACCATCTTCTGTCCCACCCCACCTTCTCTGCGAGGCCTTTCCCGTTCTGAAAGAATTCATGTCTCTCAGAAAGCCTCGTAAGGACACAGCGTGAAAGAGCGAGATGAAATTCTCAAAGCTTATGGTGTTGTCTCTTACGTAACTATGTCATTAGTAGACGATCGTTTTTAAAGATGTTAAGATGGTGAAGTTACGGTTTGGGTATTTTAGAACCAGGCGGACAGAATATTTCGGATGCGGTGAGGATCCCAGGACGGCTTCCTGGTGTTGGCTTGTGACAGGATCACAGTCTCACAGGCTGCCCTGTGTGCACTGGCCCCAGTGGTTGGGACTCAGAGTTTCTGGGTCTGAAGCCTGTGGGTTAAACCATGGGATGACCCAGTGTCTTAACTTAGCAGATACCTGTATTAGCCTGAATCGCCGTGTAGAATAGAAACCGCCAAAATCCCGCCCGTTCCTTAGTTGCCATGTCAGACCGTTACTGGTATTAAAGTGTGTGCTGTTCTGTGTTGTTGTCTTTGCCGGACGAGTTTGAGACCCTCACAGCAGCTCCTCACTCAGACGCAGGTGCGGCCCCCTCCTGCGGTTTTCCTTGTCGTTCAGGTACTCCCTCCGCTGTCCTACCTCGGACGTGAAGACTGCTGGGGTTGGCTGATGTTGACACTGATTCTTCAATTCTGCCAGGAGACGCCTCTGTTACGCTTTTTTTTGTTTTTTAATTTTTTTTTAATGTTTATTCATTATTGAGAGACAGAGAGACACAGAGCGTGAGCAGGGGAGGGGCAGAGAGAGAGGGAGGCGCAGAATCAGAAGCGGGCTCCAGGCTCCGAGCTGTCCGCTCAGACCCCGACGCGGGGCTCGAACCCACGAACTGCGAGATCATGACCTGAGCCGAAGTCGGTCGCCCGACTGACAGAGCCACCCAGGCGCCCCATATACTTTTGAAAACGTGCACAGAGAATTACCTCTGTTCACTTGCTATATACCCACAGGCACTCGTGACTCTTCAACGTTGAATTCTCTCGTTATTTGTAGGCACGAATTGCTCGAGGAAGCCCGGAGACAAGGTTTACCTTTCGCACAGTGGGACGGGCCCACCGTTGTTGTTTGGCTGGAGGTATGTTTCTTTTGAACCCCGGGCGGAGTACGTCACATCTGTGGGCAGGATGAATGCATTCGTACACCGTGCAGAACCTTCTGGCCTTTACACTTCCTGTCTCTAGCTCTGGGTCGGGATGCCTGCCTGGTACGTAGCCGCTTGCCGAGCCAACGTGAAAAGCGGGGCCATCATGTCTGCGCTGTCCGACACGGAGATCCAGCGTGAGATCGGCATCAGCAACCCTCTGCACCGGCTGAAGCTGCGGCTGGCCATTCAGGAGATCATGTCCCTGACTAGTCCGTCAGCCCCTCCTACTTCGAGAACGGTACGCACCTGTGGAAGGAGCCGATCTGCCGCTCACGTTGCCTCACACGACCAGTGTTCCAGTTTAACGTCTTAGCATTCAAATACGTGATCGGGTGGTTAAAAGATACTGTATCGAATGCTCTCAGAACAGCTTGACTTTGCAGTATAGACATAGGAGTTTTTTAAAGTGTAGGCAAGGAATTATCCCTAATTTAAGAACAAACTTACCAAAAGCGACGGGGGAAAGAGCTCAGATCCCTACTTGCATTATTATCAGTGTTTTACCGTCTGACTTAGTCAGCCCGTTGTTGCTTTCCGTTCAGGGAGCCGCGGGTCCCAGGGGCTCAGGGCTTTAAGCGGCCTGTGCATCTGCCCCTGCACGCTGAGCGCCGCTGTGCTCCACGCGGGCAGACCCTGGCCGTCCTTACTGACGCCCCTCCTGGTTGAACGTTAAAAAACGAATCTGAGGACAACGTTAATGGTTCCTGGGGGACAAAGTGGGCCGGCTCCTTGCTGTGGGCTCTGTACGTTGGCTCAGCTCCCACTCCGCTGTTCTCTGCTCCGAAGAGAAAACCTGGCGAGGATACGGCCTCCCACGTTCTTCTCCGAGTAGCAAGCAGGTCAGCGCCTGATTCGGGACTTGCAGGGACTTTGCACAGAAAGGATTGCCAGCGTCTTTGTTTCGATTCTTAGGGACAGAATTGTAATGAGCAGTCGGTCTGTGCACTGACCTGTGGCCCGGGAATGTTCTGTCACGGCATCCGACCAGGTCCCCGTTGCCTGGTTGTTTCCAGTTAGAGAGACCTTTCTGGAAACAAAGGTGTTAGGGTGGCTTTCGCAAAGTCTTAGAAACCGTCTCGGCGAAGGCCCCCGCTCACGCGCTGAATCAGCGGACAGTGATGACAAGCGCACCTGGGACGGGGATCCTCGCTGTGAGACGGGCCAGCCCTGTCCCCGAGGGGCCCGGCGGCCGGCAGGGCGCTAACGGGCCTCGGGTCTGCCGCGCCACATCAGCGGTGCCGGTGTTTTTGGCTCCTTGAAGCCGGCGGCCGTTCTGTGTGCCACGCTGAGCCCTGTGCTGGGCCTCTTAGGGTCCCCAGGTGAGGTTGTCCCGTCCACGTGGCCCCATCACTGTGGAGCGCCTGTGGGGAGCCGTCCACAGGCCAGACTTGGGGACGGTGCTCCTTTTTGTGCTTTGGGGGAGAATGTTTTAAATATATCGAAGTGAGAGTTACTTGAGAATTAGGAATAGTTTTCAGAAGTGCCAAATAGGTCGCTTTTATATTTCCCGTATGTCAGGTGGTAGGCGTGGCAGATGAAGCTCCAGAAACCGTGGGCTGTCCTGGGGTCACTGCCACCACAGTGGTAGTGCGTGTGGCGGTTCTCCGTCAAGGGGCTGGGCTTGTTTTAACCTTGTGTCGTTTTCCGTGTGGGCATCTGAAACGAGAAGGCGGGAAGAACGGCCTTTGCGTCCGCCTGCTCCTTTCACGTGCCCGAGGCTCACGTGTCTGCTGCCTTTCCTCTTTGTCACTGCTTCCCTTGCCCTGGATGTGGTTGTCACTGGGGCCGCCCTAGACCACAGGAAATATCTGGTTAACGCATGAAGAGATGGAGACGCTCACGGCCACGCCACAAACGGTCAGTCGCAGCCCCGAGCCTGTCCTCCCTCCGTGCTCCCTCCTCCCGCCCCCGAGAACGGCGCGATTCTGGGCTTTTCTGGGGGAAACAAAAATGTCCTTTCACGTTAAATTGTTCGGATCAGTACTGCCTTTAGGTATTAGTGAAATGCGTGAAGTAGAATTCTATTTTAGATTTTTCCCAGGAACTTAAAATGGATAGACTAGCTCTGTTTAGAATAGATTGAACTCCTATCT
The DNA here is from genome assembly GCF_018350195.1 of Panthera tigris. NCBI lineage: Eukaryota > Metazoa > Chordata > Mammalia > Carnivora > Felidae > Panthera > Panthera tigris. The sequence continues at coordinate 111,376,026 of NC_056669.1, forward strand.
CCTTCCGGAGAGACCTCGGTTTGGCGCTCGGCCTCCACATTCTGGCCCCAGTTGTCTCCTTTAATGGACATGCCTGCCACGGGGAGTCGGCTCCTTGCATGAGAAATCGGAATTGGTGGTTTTGCATGAGTTTTGCATGACGCTTTGACTTTCTCACTCTGTCACCCAGTCACTCCACGCCTTCCCGACAGAGCTGATCTGCTCGCATGCCCAGGCCCAGCAGTACTAACGGTTGTGTTCTTTTGCATTCCTAACCTCGTGACCCCAGGAGGCTGAGGAGGGAAGCTGGGCTCAGGTTGGAGACTCTCTATAATATACTCTTCACTATGTGTACAGCAGCAAAAGAGCTGGAGTGTGAAAGCTTGTAATTGACTTTTCTTGACGTTTTTAACATCTTCCTTTGTGCCGAATGTCGTTGGTGATTTAAAGTCTTAGAGCAAAGCATAGGATTAAAAGAGTACGTCTCATGGACAATTTTGAACCTTTCTCATGGGGCGCCACGGTTAATTCTGCTTAAAACACACGTCACTTTGTTTAGCCAATGGCTGTCACACACCGCGCCTGGGCCCTGGCAGCTCCTGGGATCATAGAAGGCCGTCCCCGGTGGGCTGACACTTCTCACAGGGCGTGCTGACGGGAGATGTTCGGATAAATCCCTGGCATGAGAGTTGGCACGGGGGGCCCTCCCTCCCCGTCTGGGCGTCAGCGTGTCGCTCCATGCCGTCCTGCCGCCGTGTCCGTTGAGAGGCTTTCTTACTCCCGGGGTTCTCAGAAGTGAAGCCTCTGCTTGCACATCGTACATTTGAATTTTCAGCTTCCTCGTTCTCCAGGCTCACAAAAAACTCTGGCACGACTCTTTTGCAGCCTTGTTCGGGCAGCTTGATTAAAAAGCAGTGGTTTCCTACCCGGATTCCAGTAACGTTGCCGCCTGACATACTGTTAGGTTTTAGGGCTAGAAAAGGTTTTAGGTTTCGAGGGCTGCAGGCTGCAGCCAGTCAGTTCTTACTGATGGTGTCGTGTTCAAGGATCCGCAGAGGATAATTGTATGTCAGCAAAAGCAGTCAAACTCCTCTTACATCTGAATTTTTCTCATTTCCAGTTGATGGTTGAAACACCTTTTTTTTTCTATTTGTACTCCTAAAATGAAGCACGTATTATCACTTAAAAAAATTTTTTTTTATTTTTAAACTTTTTTTAATGTTTATTTTTGAGGCAGAGAGAATGCAAGGTGGGACAGAGAGACAGAGGGAGACAGAGACTCTGACGCGGGCTCTGCCCTGCCAGCAGAGAGCCTGATGTGGGGCTTGATCTCACGAACCGTGAGATCATGTCCTGAGCCGAAGTCAGTCACTTAACCAGCTGAGCCACCCAGGTGCCCCGTATCACTTTTTAAAAAGCAAAAGAGGAGAGTGACTCTAATGTTCCATGCGTTCCCTCTTCAACCGTTTGATCTAAGCCCTCTGTGCCAGTACTCTAGATAAATATCATTAGTCACTTAGCCTGCTCAGATGTTTCTTTATGGGGCCAATAATGGCCATCAGTGAAGTGAAAAGCGTGCATTTCGTAATTGCTTCAACGTCCGCGTCTTCCACACTAAGAAGAAGAGCTCTGGCAGCAACTAAGTATGAAATTCCCTGTCTTGGGGTGGGATGTGTAAATAAGCCGAATGTTTGCTCTTTGCAGTGGAAACGTAAACAAGGATGAGCCGTGCCAGTGACGCCAGAGTTAGCCCCCACTCAGTCTTCAGCATAAGCAAGGATGGTTTTCACTCCATCCTTCTTCTAGATGAGAGGAGAACGAAGAGGCGTCCTGGTCTCTGCGCCTGCCCCCTGCCGCCAAGGGCAGCGGTCATAGAGTGTGCCTTCCCCGGGCTCTGACATAGCGACCAGCTCTTAAGCCAGGGGGGAGCTGGGGATGCGCTTGGGCACTCAGGGGAAGCAGACTTCCAGGTGTGGTCAATGAAGGTCCCTGATGCCTTCATTTAGCAAGTACCGTCCGTGCACTGCCCGTGCAAAACTGAGCTGCTTGCTGGTAACACCTGCCCTCACCTGTCATGTTTTGCAGAGGTCGCAAAGCTGAATTGGCTTTGTGACCATTCCAGTGCTGGAGAAAATAGAGCCTGTGCAGCGGCAGTCTCTTGCGGCCTGAGTGTTCTCTGACCATGAGAGATCCCTGTCGTATGCTTTCTTCAGAAGGCTGCGACAGCAGCCCAGGAGGCGTGGGTCTCCCCGGTTTTGAGCCTGGGTCCTCCGGGAGCATGTGTTATGGGCCACTTAACAAGTGGGACCAGAGTGTGTGAGCAACGTGAAGGAGGACTCTGCTCCCGTGAGACTATTTAGAAATTTCTTTGCATTTTGTGTCCATTTAAGAATACGTGAACAGAAGCAAGAAAGCAGTGATGGCTATTCACGCCCTAAGCGTCAGGTCTGTGATATTGAGAGTGAGGTTGGAAAGAGTGAAAAAACAGGACATTGTGACAATTTGCCAAAAACATTCGATGCTTTTCTCACTCATGGTTATTTCCCGAAAGTAGTGACACAGTTTTCTTCTATTGAATTTGAGCATTCTTACTGAAATCTGACTCGTTCCTTCTATAGTTTGTTTGGTGTGAACACTAGATGAGAGGCACAACATGGTGGTAGTTGAGAGTTAATATTTCCAAGGATTCCATAAGGTAACTACAGAACTCCTGTGACTGTAGCTTTGCCTTCTTGGACTGAAGAAATCCAGTGCCTTTGTTTGATATGTGTGCATATACTTATAATGTGTTTACTTCCGTTTCATGGCACAAATGTTGCACATGTTCTGTTAGATGTATCCCAAAGGATTTCATAGTTGTTCACGATATTATAAGTGGTATTTTTAAAAATCTCCATCTCCAGCTCATTTTTTTAGTATTTAATAATACAGGTCCTGTTTGTTCTGATAGCTGTCCTGTATTCATCCTCTGTGTTGATAATCAAGTCATATGCAAATCAGGACAGTGTTATGTCTTTTCCAACCCCTGTGCTTTTGATTTCTTTTTCTTGCCTTACCACAGTGGCTGGGAGTTCTGGTGCAGGATTGAATGGAAGTGGTGGGAGCAGACATCCTTAACTTTCTTTCTGATTTTAGGGAAAATGCATTCAGTCTTACACCACTAGTGTGCATTCAGCTCCACATTTTTTTGTAGAAGCCCTTTATCAGGTCAAGGCAGCCATCTTTTCAGTTTCTAGATTGCTGAGATTTCCATAGACGAGCGATTTGGTCACACGTTTCCCACATCTCTGTGGTTTTTTCTTTTCAGTACATTGGTACGGTGAACTTCCTTGATTTTTAAATACTGACCCAAGCTATGTTACTGGGATAAACGCCACTTGTCATGATATCGTATTCTTTTCACTTATTACTGATTTGATTTGCTAATGTTTTGTTAAGGAAGTTTGCATCTCTGTCTATGAATGCTATTGATCTGTTTTTTTTTGTTTTTTTTTTTTTTTTATAATCTGTCTGGTTTTGGTGTCAAAATAATGCTGCTCGTATAGAATGAGCTAGGTATTTCTTCTTCACTTTTTTGTAATAGTTTATGTAGAATTGGTACTGTTTTCATAAATGTTTGGTAGAGATCAATGGCAAAAACATTTGAGGTAGAGATGTGCATGTGTGCGTGTCTGTGGGTTATAGCTACAGATTCAAAGTCAGGTACAGGTTACCAGTTTCTTTCCGAGTGGCTTTCGTAGATTATGTCTTTCAAGAAACTTGCCTGTGTTATCCAGGTTGCTTACGGCTGTCTACAGTTTTCCCTTATTACCCTTTCAGTGTCTGTAGGGTCTGTCCTGATGTACAGTGATTTCAGTGTCTGTAGGGTCTTTCATTCTTGATGTAGATAACTTATATCTTTCTTCTTAATCACTCTGGGTAGGGTCATTCCATTCTATTGATGTTTATGAAGACCCGGGTTTTACTTTCATCGTTTTATTTTCTATTATTTTTCTGGTTTCTGTTTCATTGATTTCTGCTCTTTTATTTTCTTCCTTCTGTTTGCTGTGAATTTCATTTGTCTTCTTTTTCAAATTTTTTAAGGTAGCATCTTACATTGTTGATTTGCAACCTTCATTTATAACGTAAGTACTTAATACTATAAATTTCCCGCCGCTAGTGCAGCGTCCCACAGTTTATGAATATATTGTGTGTGCGCTTTCTTTATGGTTTTTTTTTTTACGATTTTATTTTAAGTAATATCTACACCCAACATGGGTCTTGAACCCATGACCCTGAGATTGAGAGCAGCACACTCCACTGACCAAGCCAGCCAGATGCCCCTTGTGTGTTCACTTTCATTCAATTCAAAAGATTTTCCCATTTCCCTTGTGATTTCTTCTTTGGCACATGGGTCAGTTAGAAGTGTGCTAATTCCAAATATTTGGGAGTTTTCTAGATCTCTTTTCATTATTGCTTTCTAATTTAATTCTGTGGAGGTCAGGGGACATATATTTGGTATGATTTCAGTCTCTTTAAATACGTGGAGCTTTGTCTGTGTTGGGGAACATTCTGTGTGCACTGTTGCTGTTGGCTAGAGTGCTCTCACGGCAATTGGGTTGGGCTAGTTGATGGTGCCGCTCAGGGCTTCTCCATCCTTGGGAGCCTATCATTCTGGCCTGCTCAGTCAGCTACTCAACCACGGGGAAAGGGAGGTCTTCTAACCGTCTCTCCTCTCGGTCTTACTGGGTTCATGTCTTCTTTTAAATCTATGTTTGTATTCACTTTTTAAAACTCATTTTGAAATTAGCAAATATTTTGTTAAGAAAATATGGAAAACAAAGTGTTAAACATAAAATTAAAGCCAGAGATAGTTTTAATGAGTTGAGCTGGATTGATCCTTCAAACTTGTTCATGAGTCGTGATCATTCTTTGTTGTTATATTATTACCTATGAAAACTGTTTCAGAATGCTAACATGTAATCAGTTACAGGTTTAATGTGGTTTGGTGATTACGTTATATGTATTAGCACAAATGAGTTGTAGATTTTTAATGGTAGAATTTCCTTTGTGTACAGTTTTAATAGAAAATTTAAGTCAGTAAGTAGGAGATCAAATTATTTTGAAATTATAAAAAGCCATATTATTGGCTTGGCCTTTGAAAATACGTAACAGATTAAAAATTCAGTGTAAAGATGATTTAAATGACCCTTGCGACGTCCTCCCTGTTTTTTTTTTTTTTTTTTTTTTTTTTTTTCTGAACTGATGTTCTTAATTATCGTGAGCAGACGCTGGCGTACGGGGACATGAACCACGAGTGGATCGGCAATGAGTGGCTGCCCAGCCTGGGCCTCGCGCAATACCGCAGCTACTTCATGGAGTGCCTGGTCGACGCGCGCATGCTGGACCACCTGACCAAGAAGGACCTCCGAGGGCAGCTGAAGATGGTCGACAGCTTCCACAGGTGTGCTGCTGCACGTTGGCCCTTCCTGGTTGGCTAAGAGATGTTTGCCCACCGCCACGGCTAATTGTGTTTTGTTTTGTTTTGTTTTTGGTTTTTGGCAACAGGAACAGTTTCCAGTGCGGAATTATGTGCCTGCGAAGGTTGAATTACGACCGTAAGGAGCTAGAGAGAAAAAGAGAAGAAAGCCAGAGTGAAGTAAAAGGCTAGTACATGGCATTTAATTCATGCAGCGAGTGTGAACAGCCTCGGTGATTTGCTGCTTTTTAAAAAAATCAGCAAAGGCCTGAAGGCATCATTACAGGGGAGGGAGAGATGATCCCTTTCTGCGGCCAGAGACCCTGTGCCCGTTTTCTCGTGCTTAACGTCAGTCTGTAGGTACAGAGTCTCCGGGTAAACATTCTTCCTATGACCTTAGACATTTCCTCTTACGAGGACACACGTCCTCTTTTGTTCAGAAATGCTGCTACACACCATTAGAGAGCAACAGAGCACAGGTGAACAGGCCCCTGCTGTGTGCGTCTTGGTGTGAGTGTGAAAAGTACTGCCCTGGCTGTCTCTCCAAGGACTCGAGGGGCCCATAGTAGCGTAGCGTGGTTCTTCTTCCTGTGGATGAGGGAGCGGTATGGGGTCAGCGGGGCACTTGGGCCTCGCAGACAGGGTGGGGGGCCTCTTCTGGGGCACGGGGGCGGGGGAGCAGGCAGAGGCATTTCGAGGAGGGAGCAGGCCCAGGGACGTATAAGAGGACATGGTGCTCAGCCAAGAGAGCAGCACCCAGGGCACCTCTAACTGAGCAAGTGTAGTGGTTTGTTTTGCAACAAGACGTTAACGATTAAGCTCAACGTAACCTCTCCCCAAATTTTCAGTATAAAGAAATCACTAAGAATGGGAATAGCAGATCGGACTTAGCAACTCCAAGCACAAAGGTTAATTCATTTAGTCCTTACCACCGTCCTGTGAGTGCTGTTTTCACCCCTCGTGTTTACTAAGAAAGAAAGGTAAAAGTGTGGTTCCGGAAGGGGCACCTGGGTGGCTCAGTCGGTTGAGCATCTACCTCTTGGTTTCAGCTCAGGGTTCGTGGGTTCAAGCCCTGTGTCATGCTCTGTGCTGACAGTGTGGAGCCTGCTTGGGATTCTCTCCCTCCCTCCTTTCCTGTGCCCCTCCCCCTGTTGCTCCAGCTCTCGCTGTCGCTGTCTGTCAAATAAATAAACTTAGGGGGCACCTGGGCGGCTTAGTCAGTTAAGCGTCTGACTTCGGCTCAGGTCGTAATCTCACTGTTCGTGTGTTTGAGCCCTGTGTCAGGCTCTATGCGGACAGCTCACATGCTGGAGCCTGCTTTGGATTCTGTGTCTCCCTCTCTCTCTGTTCCCCCCCCCCTCAAAAATAAATATTAAAAAACTATTTTGAAATAAATAAACTTTTAAAAAATGTGGCTGGAGGGGAGCCTGAGTGGCTCAGATGGGTTGGGCGTCCGACTTCAGCTCAGGTCACGATCTTGTGATGAATGAGTTTGAGCCCCGCGTTGGGCTCTGTGCTGACACCTTGGAGCCTGGAGACTGCTTGGGATTCTGTGTCTTGCACTCTCTCTCTCTCTCTCTCTCTCTCTGCCCCAACGCTTTCTCGTGCTCTCCCTCTCTCTCCCCCCCCCCACCCCACTCTGTCTCTGTCTCTCTCTCTGAAAAGTAAATAAGCATAAAAAAAATGGCTGGGAAGATAGCCCATTTGAAGGGTAGTCTAGCCATGATTGAGTTAGTGTGAGTCATAAGAAACACCATAAGACAGTATCTGTGATACGTGTTCTGTACATATAGAACATAACGTATGTATGTAACGTAAATGTAGTAACGATCTGTAAGTATTTTACATGTGTCCGTGTGTGTATATCTGTCCTTTTACCTAGAAGAGACCCTTGGAAATGAACTAGGCAGATGTGTTTCATTTATTGTGTACTTCCATTTTAAATCTTTTCACGGTTGACAGAAGCAGTCTTTCAAAGTAACTGGTGATCATCTGGTGATTTTTAGATCTCTCCTAATGCAAATGCAATATTTATTACTTTGCGTAAACATGAGGTCTCCCCTCACAGTCTCTAATATGCTGGAGACTATCTTCGAGTTTCTGGTTTCCCAATGAGTCAACAAAACGGGCTTCACGATTGTAACTGAGAGGTTCGTGTTCAGTCCACAAGGTGCCCAGACACGGGGCCAACACGTCTGATGGGAGGAAGGTTTTCCAGCAGACCCGCAGTCTGTAGATGAAGCATAGTCGTGCCTCGTGTGTCCTTCTGGTTCCCGATGCCTGGGCCCTGGTCATTTTGTATTCTCTAGAAAGTCATGTGCATGAGAACTTCCTTGTTCGAGAGTTTCCTCGAGGAGTGGGTTCCGACGGGACGGTTTGCATGAGGCTGGCGAGGGGCCAGGACGACAGCGTGTGAGCGCAGCAGGGGCCGTCTGCCCGCCTGGCGGTGCCCTCGGTGCCCGTTTGGGTCACGCCTCGGGTCGGGACCCGGAGGCTCAGGGCGCACAGCGGGGATCCCTGTCCTGCGTTACAGGGTGTGGAAGTGATGGAGAGAGCTTTCTGCAGCCGCTCTGACCATCGGTGTTTACTGTCTGCAGATGTGCTGGTTTGGAGCAATGACCGAGTGATTCGCTGGGTCCTGTCGATTGGCCTTAAAGAGTTTGCGAACAATCTCGTAGAGAGTGGCGTTCACGGTGCGCTGATGGCCTTAGATGAGACATTCGACTTCAACGCCCTGGCGCTTCTGCTTCAGATCCCGACCCAGAACACACAGGTGACGCCGGGCCAGCCGCGCCCGCCCGCCGCTCTCCTGCTGGAGACCGTGCGCCCCGTATTTGAGCGAGGCGGCGCGTGGCTACACCGCACAGCTAGGCCTGTCTCCGCGAGCCTGGGCTGTGCTGTGCGGCCCGGAGTCCACGGTGCTGCCTCCTCCTGCCTGAGCTCTGCCTGTCCCTTCCCCTCACAGGCTCGTGAGCCTGGCGTGCATTGAGCCCTTAACGCAGAGAGAGAAACACTCTTACTTCCGTGTGTCACGTGGAAGTTTCATGGATTCTGTTTCCGATTTCCCTGTGGAGTTCTTTTTGACTCATGGGCTCACTGGAGAGTCAGGAATTTTTTATCCTTCTTCAGAACACTGTACACCTTTGGGAACGCCCTCAGTCTCCCCACTGGAAACCACCCCCCCAAGACACCCTGGTCTAATTTCCCAGGGAGCATGGACCCCTCTTCCCAAAGGCCCGTTCCCGTAGGCCTCCTGGGGGGCTCAGTCGATTAAGCGCCGGACTCTTGGTTTCAGCTCAGGTCTTGATCTCATAGTTTGTGGGTTTGATCCCCATGTCAGGCTCTGTGCTGACAACGTGGAGTCTGCTTGGGATTCTCTCTCTCCATCTCTCTCTGCCCCTCCCCTGCTCAGCTCTCCGCCCCCCCCCCCCCCCCCCCCCCCCCCCCCCCCGCCTCTCAAAAATAAATACAGTATTAGGATTCAAGGCATTTATCCCTGGGGTTTTTTAAAAATTTTTCCAGTCTTGGTTTAAAAATAATTGCGATATGCTAACATCCTTTAGATTGACGTAACTTTTGGGCTGTCGGTTTATGATTTCAGGCTCGTGCCGTCTTGGAACGGGAGTTTAACAACCTTTTGGCCATGGGGACGGACAGAAGATTCGATGAAGTAAGTTTTCCACCTAATATCTAAATTTCCATTAACTGTAAATTATTAATATTTGGGGGTACCTGGCTGGCTCAGTTGGAGGAGCGTGGGACTCCTGATCTCAGGGTTGTGAGTTCAAGCCACATGTTGGGTATAGAGATTACTTAAAAGTATAATCTTTAAAACAAAAAATAAATGTAGGGGCGCCTAGGTGGGTGGCTCAGTCAGTTAAGCGTCCGACTTCAGCTCAGGTCACGATCTCACAGTTTGTGGGTTTGAGCCCCGCATCGGGCTCCGTGCTGACAGCTTGGAGCCTGGAGCCTGCTTCAGATTCTGTGTCTCCTTCTCTCTCTGTTCCTCCTCTGCTCATGCTTTGTCTGTCTCTCTCTCAAAAACAAATAAAGATTAAAAAAAAAATTTTTTTTAAATAAAAAAATAAATGTAGATTACTAAATTTGTAGGAGCCACGTATCAGATAACTCTTGCAAATGTGGAGATAATTTTACTTTGCAACTTAAGCTTTGCTCTTAATTTATTAACAAACGAGCCATTAGGGCTCCTGGGTGGCTCAGTCGGTTAGGTGTCTGACTTCCGCCAAGGTCATGATCCCCCTGTTTGTGAGTTCAAGCCCTGCATTGGGCTCGCTGCTGTCACCGTGGAGCCTGCTTCGGGTCTCCTGTCCCTCTTCCTCTCTGCGCCTCGCTCACACACACTCGTTCTCTCTCTCTCAGAATATAAAAAACAGGGACACCTGTGTGGCTCAGGCGGTTAAGCATCTGACTCTTGGTTTTGGCTCAGGTTATGATCTCACAGTTGTGAGTTTCAGCCTCACGTCTGGCTCCGCGCTGACTGCTGAGTCTGCTTGGGATTCTGTCTCCCTCTCTCCCTGTGTCCCTCCCCCACTCAAGCTGATTCTTTCTCAAAACTAAATAAGTAAACTTTAAAAAAATAAAACAAAAAAACGAATGAGCTATTGAGAAACCAATATTTTCACAGAGATGGGTGGTTCGGTTTTTTTACTTTTTGCTATTTGACTTTTGATACTCTTCAGAAATATTTTTCGCATCGTAACACGTTGGCTGCAGCCTGGGAATAGAGCCTGTAAGTTGTGTTTTTGGGGGCAGCAGGATATCTCACTGCAGTCCGGGGCCCTGTGCTCTGGGGGAAGGTTTCGGTCGTTTATTTGAAAAGACACAAAATGTTGCTTTCTCCTTACACAAAACCAGGACCGATTTACTCCCACACCACTACTCATGACTGTCTTCGTTGCCATAAGAACACTTGGTGTGACGAGAACAGGGCAAGTGAAAGGGCGCTGCGGGACTGTCCGCAGCCTGAAGACCGTTTTGAGAACAAAAACGTAGTATCTTTTACAGCAGGAAGGTGATTTCACGTAGATAGTGGAGCAGGCCCAGGCGGCCCAGGACTGTCCTGACTTGTGCCCCTCAGGGTCCCGGCACAAGTGTGGCCCTGCCTCCCTTTACCCCCTGGGGCTCCCGTCTGGGCAGGCGGCCCGGTGGCTGTCAGGAATGGGGGTAAATACGTCGAAACAAAACTGCGGAGTGAGGTCATTTTAAAGGGCTGGTAACTTTACTGTATATTTTTGTCTTTTATTTTACAGTCGGTCTTGTTTTCTGTCCTTTAATTTCCCAGGACGACGATAAAAGCTTTAGGAGGGCACCTTCTTGGAGAAAAAAATTTAGACCAAAGGACGTTCGTGGCTTGGCTGCTGGGTCTGCAGAGACTCTCCCCGCAAATTTCCGGGTCACTTCCTCTCTGTCCTCACCCTCTATGCAGCCAAAGAAGATACAGCTGGACGGTACGTGACGTCCCGCGCTGCCCCAGCCCCTCGGCGGTGGCACAGGAGGCTCGTTGGCTGGAACGTTAACAGTGGTGGAGAATGGCCGACCTGATGCGTAACGAGGCGTTCGGGTGCTGTGGCGTGCTCAGGCTTGAATGAATGCTCTAAGATTAATCCCAATTCTGCTTCTCAAAGTCTCACAGCGATAGAGATTGTTTTAACGTTCCTGTCTGGTTGAATGTTAGCGTATCCTTCCAACTACTGAAGCTAGGCTTCGTGGGTGTCCTCCGGGCGTGGGACCAGCACCCACGCTTGCAAAGCTACGTATGTGATGGGCGGCCCTAGGGCGCTCGTTTATAAGATGGCAGCGCGGTGGCTTTCAAGCCGCGTCCCTCCCCCCCGCCCCCCTCCCCCAGGACTGCCCTCCACATTGCCCTCCACACACAGTTCCCACCTCCGTCCCTGTGCTGCTTCTCCGTGTCAGTACGTGTCATAAGAGGATGGAGAGAAGGAAGAGGGCGAGCCTGGGCTGTCCTCACGGAGCGCGGCCCGTCCTGTGGAACCCACATCGGCCGTGTAGTCTCCACGTCGGGTCGGGCCGGCGATCAGCCCTTGACCGTCCTTCTGCTTTGCGGCCGCGGCTGATGAGTTGAGTGTTTTGTAGGCCGATCTCCCAGCTCCGGCTACGTCCCACTCAGTGACAGCATTGGGAGCCAGATGCCCGGGTTAGAGCCCGGCTCTGCCACGAGGGAGGTGCGTGGCCTTGGGCCCTGGGCCTCAGCGTCCCCGTCTGTAGAGTGGTCGTCGCCCTGGTGTCTTCCTCATTGGTTGGCTGCGATGGCTCAGTGAGTCCCTCACAGGAAGCTTTTGGACAGGGTCAGGCATGTCCCGCGGGCCACTGCGGCGGTAGGCCTGTCGCAGACAACCACGCTCGCCCTCGATGGCCTTGGAAACCTGTACGGAGGACGTGGTTGTGGGGATCGTACGGTGTGGTTGTTACAGTTCCCTGCTATTGGCCCTGCCCGTACTTGGGTTTGTGAGTTTGGCTCTCGCTCTCCTCTGTAAAAACCAGGCGAAAGTGACTTATGTAAGGCCTTTACTGAGCTTTGAGTGCGGGCAGCATTTCCATTAAAAAACTCCTTCTCTTTGCCAGACTTCAATAATATGCTTAATGAGGGAGAAACCCAACTTTTCAAAAAATAGCATTCTCCTTGTGGAGCCCATAGCTAATTTTTATCAGTTTTCGTTGTAACTTAGCCTCCGCTCACTGCCCTCTGATTGTCCTCACGGCCTTGTTACCATCTCCATCTTCGAAAACCACGTCTTGCGGGTTAAGTGTCAACGGTGATGTTTGGATTAGAGTTCGGGTAAACATAACTCGAGAGAAAGGCGTGGGGAGCGTGTCACGTGGCAGGGGGCTCCACACCCTCGTGTGCTGACTGAGCAAAGCCAGCACAGCGGGCGTCTTCGTAAAGCAGAATGAGTGCGGGGGGCCGCGGCGGGGGCTCATCCAGGTGGCCCGCGGCCGCCGGCAGCGCAGCTCGCGCCCCGGTGCCTCGGCCGAATATTGACAGGCTGTGTTCCCGCGGAACCTGCCGGAACACGGAACATGGACTCGGGAGCCACACACACCCGCTGCGGAGGTTGGAAAACTCTGCCGTGCGGGGCGTTTGTTGACAAGAACAGAAGCCTCTGTTCTCACGCTGTTTCCGGCAGGAGCCGAGGCCGGGCTTCAGTGCTCTTAGCCGAGTCGCGGTCCCGCACCCCCTCCGGGGAGGGCAGAGCGGGCGTCAGGACGCCACTGGACTCGGTTTACCTTCACCCTTCAGTGGGCCGCTGGCATTCACTGGGTCATTCACCGCATACTCTCCTTACAGAGGATCGTTAGGGCTGAGGGAACAGTCCGGAAAAGTCGAGAACTCTAGAGGGTTTAGGGGGAAGAGAGTTACCGAGTCAGGAGTCGTCACGCGTGCAGATGGACGCGGCGAAGTTGTTCTCCTGGCATCTGCCGCCCCGTTGCTGTTTTAGAGCGAACTCCCAGGGAGTCCCCAGGCCGCTTGGGGGTGGAGAGAACCCCACTCGGAGGTGCCCCGGGAGCCCTCGGTGGGTGCTGCTGTGGGTGAGAGTGTGCGTGGCTGTACTAGTGCCCTCGTGTGACGTTTTGAGACTAACCGCATGCTGTGTTTGCACGCCGCCCCTCGTGCTGCTGGTCGGAGCAGGCAGCGTTTCGGGACCGCAGAGGCTGGATTCCGCCACAGTCAGGACTTACTCCTGCTGACGCCCCCTGTGGTGAGTAGAGGGCACCGTCCGTGCAGGCCGCAGGCGGGCACCCGTGTCCTGTGCACGCGATGTCCGTGGGCGCCAGGAGAGCGAGCCCACGCAGGTTCACGTAGGGACTTTGAGAAATACACACACGCACGACACGAGCCTCTCTGCACCTGCTGAGAGGATCCTGGGGTTTGTGTGTGCTTCTTACACTTAATAAAGAGGTTGGTGTGGCCTCAGTTTTTCAGGGGAAAACTGTATTTCCACTCTTTCCTTAAACAAAAGAAGTTTGGCTTCAACGTCTGCTAATGTCTTTGGGGTAGGGAGGCAGGATTGCAGCCGGAGCAGAAGGGAGCTGCTCTGAGCTGAGCTGACCACCGCCCCCCCCCCCCCCCCCCCCCCCCCCCCCCCCCCCGGTGTTCGGGAGCACGTGGCACTCGCTCTGCCTGGCCTGGCGGAGCTCCCGGGTCGGCAGGCGGCTGGCTGGCTTGTTTTAAATACACCTTCCTGAATGAACCAGGCCCCAGCGGATTCAATACCGTCATCACGTGAGTGATGGCGATGGCCTCTCAGTTGAGAGATTGGTTTTTAAACACGCAACAGCATTACCATCTGAGGGGCTGAGTTTGAACATGGAGATTTCGGGTGTGGGCCCAGGAGCCCGGCCCTCTTCTCCCCTGCTCTGAGCGGGGCGGCAGCCAGAATATTCGATGGGTGGGGGCTCCTGGCTGGCCCAGGAGGGGGAGCCTACAACCCTTGATCTTGGCGTAGTGAGTTGGAGCCCCACGTTGGGTGTGGAGATGACTTAAAATCTTTAAAAAAAAAAGTATTTGATTGGATTCTGTATGCTTTTTTTTTTTTAATTGGTAACTTGTAGTCATATGCCAGAATGAAGTCAGTCAAAGAATTCTCGATGTGCAAAATGCTTCATGTTTTCTCTAAATTCTCGAAGCGCTTAAAACAGGAAGGGAGGGGCGCGTGTGCTGGGCCCCACCTGGGGCCCTGGAAGGTGCTGTTCGGGCTGCTGTCTTAAGAGTCGTTCTCTTGCTTTTATTTTCCAGTTTACCCACACTACTTCTACCGGTGATCATGCAGCACTCTGAGTCCGACGGGGACTACGTTTTAAAGTTCAGCGGGATCTTTAATCTGTTAATACTTGTTATATGGACCCTGAGATATTTTATTACAGAGTTTTTAATTAGTGAAGAATTCATGAATACCATAGAGAAAATATTTTAGAATTTAATGTTTCTTATATTTATGTAAACTTATGACTTCTTTTATATAGTTACTTACTTTTTCATGTATATCCAGGCTATAAATATCCTTTCCAATCAATTCATGGTCTTCTATCTAAGTTTAGTCTTTCAAATGAATGTACTGTAATGCTTGTATGTATAAATCCTATGAACAAATATAGGGCTTTTGTAAATTATGCATTTATTGTAATTATCATTGTTTAATTTTTTATTAATAAACCCTGACAGAGAAAAGGATTTTACCGCGTTTGTAAAATCATCGTGACACAGCGTGCATTTTCCTTGACAAATGTCACGTAGCTCTACAACAATCATTTTGAAATAATCAGACTTAATTTTGAGCAATTGTTGTATTTTAATGACTGACCTTGACTACACTTTTTCTAGCAAGAAATGCTTTATTCTGCAGTGTGAACAGATTAAAAATATCTGGTGTTAAATATCAGCTAATAAAACTGGGAGTGGAAGGGTTATCGGAACACTACGAACATCTCCTAGGACCGGTGAGCCCTTTCAGAGCCTTGTCCCTGGGGGCTGGGCAGCTTTTGCCTGGAGTGACCGGCAGGACCCGGGAGCTGAGGACCCAGAAAGCCTGGGCAGCGGGGCCTGGGCACCCCGAGCTCCCTGGCCCCAGAACTCTCAGAGGACCAATCAGGAAGCACTGGGCTCCCACCGCGGGGCAGGGTGCTGGGTGCCCACCCAGGAGGAGGGCGCGAGATCCTGGAAATAATGTAGTGCAACTCTAATAAAGGCCTTATTGTTCTTACGGAAATCAACTTTTTACATTTGTTTGTAAACATGTTTAAAGAGTGGACCTCGTCGTCCGTTTGTAGATTTTGATGCGACAGCCATTTCGGTTTATAGAAGTAGCAAATGTACTTACTTTTTACGCGGCATATGAAAAAGCCAGCAAGAAATGTGCTCAGATCATGGTGTGTTATTTATTATGCAGCTGATACAGAGATAGAAACGGCATGTCTTTTTACATTTGGTTTCTGCTTTTAATTTACTTGTACGATTGACCGTTTCCGTTCTATTTTTTTCTATTAATCTTTTGTGAACTTCCTGATTGTGTAACAAAGTATGTACAGTCTACTTTTGAACTATTTTTATCACAGTATTATTTATTGCTGTCTTTCAATACAGTAGTGAAGCGTTTCCCACTGCCAATAAAGAATACTGAGCATAAGCTGCCGTTACCTTGAGAAGTGGCTGCCGTGGTTTTCTCTCGTGCTCTGGGCCACGGAGGCACTTTTGCCACGTGGAAGGCCTAGTGTGGAAACCAGCTGATAGAATAACACAGCTGGAAGGTGGACGTACAGGATGGGGGTGTCCTCCGGAGGAGGGCCGGGTGTCCGTGCCCCAGAGGAAGCGGCCCCGGGAGATCCGTGCAGCTGGGGGCCCAGGCGATAGGCCGGCAGGGCCAGGGGACTGGTCCACGGACAGGGCCGGCTGAGGCCGCCCCTCCTCCGGGCCGACGGGGGGCAGCGGTGTGCGTGCGCGTGCGCGTGCGCGTGCGCGCGCGTGCATCCTCGGGCACACGCACGCCTTCCACCCTGTCTCCGCTCCGCTTCCGTCGTCCGTGTGGGCTTTCCTCTCCTGGTGCTGTCCTCCCAAGGTCACAAGACGGTGCCCAGGGCCGCGTCCTTCCCCATCATCTCAGCCCCTGGGAACCTGCCGGGCTGCTTCTCCCGTAGCTCAGACCCAGTCGTGAGTCTCGTACCAGTCAGCGTGGCAGAGGGGAGGGTCCGCCCGCACTGGGGTTGGCAGCCCTCACGAGGCCACCGCGGGCGGCTCTGGCCCAAGCTCCCCGGTGGCTCGGGTGACCGGACGGTTCCCTCCCTCTGTGCCGCGTAGAGCGTATGGCCATCCGGTCCGGGGATGGACGCCCTGGGCCGTGGGCCGTGTGGGGTGGGCACTGCTGAAGATAGCTCGGTTCTCACCTTCCTGTTCTGTGTCTCCTGCCAGGGCCGACCGGCTGCTCCCGTGAAGGCCGCGTGTTTTCTTCATGTGGGGTCATACTTTCCGTCCCCGGTCCCTCAGGGCATAGGTAGGTCACTCTGTGTCTTCCTGTTCAGAACCTGTGCTGGCTGATCTTTATTTTCTGCATTTCCTAGTCGTTAGTGTGAAGTGTGAGATTTTTCTTATTTATTTTTTTTAACGTTTATTTTTGAGACAGAGAGAGACATCATGAATGGGGGGAGGGTCAGAGAGAGAGGGAGACACAGAATCGGAAGCAGGCTCTGGGCTCCGAGCTGGCAGCACAGAGCCCGACGCGGGGCTCCAACTCACGGACCGTGAGATCGTGACCTGAGCCGAAGTCGGACGCTTAACCGACTGAGCCACCCAGGCGCCCCGTTAAGTGTGAGATTTGAAACAGTGGAGTGCTTCCTGGCTTTTTACAGCCAACATTCCGTTTTTCCCCATCAAATCTGGGCAAGCCTTGGGCGTCTGAAAGTTTCTGGAAACAGCCCAATTCACCAGGGTTCATTAAGTTGCAGGTGTTTTAGTAAAACTTAGTGTGGTGATTCCACTTTTGCCTGAAAACACGCGTTGGCCATACTTGGCTGTGCCCCGCCCCCGTCACCCCCCCCCCCGCCCCAAATGTTCCCGCTGCCGAGCCACAGGCCTGCCGGGTCCCAGGGAAGACTCTTGACTCCTCCCACGGCCACACGCTCCTCCTTGAGGCCCCTCTACCCTCATCACTGCTGCCCTTAAGGTCCTGTCTCGGGTCTCCCGTCCCGCGTTCTGAAGGTAACTGTGGCCCCCCGCGCTCCCCCTCGCCTTTTGCCAGCGGGGTCCTGCCGCCGCCCGGACGGGTGCTCCGCGGGAGGCGGAGGGGTCTGGCCCCCCCGGCCTCTGCAGAGGGGCAGCAGGCGCCTGCGCATGGGCGGTTGGTGCCGCCTTCCTGACGCGGCGGCTTCGCTGGGTGGGTTTCTCCAGATCTCAGACGCTCCCCTCTCTCGCCTTCCCGTCGCTTGACCCCTCGGGGGGAACGGGTGGCCCGGGTTCTGCTGTTTCTCGTCCCTGTCGCCCTGCTGCACCTTTCGCAGTCCCGGCTCGAGGCTGTCGCGGTGTCCGCACCACCCGGCACCTGGGCAGAAACAGGCCGGGGGAGGGGAGGCTCCGTCCTTGCCCAGCTTGGGTGCCGCACCCCCTCTCGGTGCACCTCACCTGCCGCCTCTCGTAGGAACCTTCGTCCTTGGGGCGCCTGGGTGGCTCAGTCGGTTAAGTGTCCGACTTCGGCTCAGGTCACGGTCTCACCGTTCGTGGGTTCGAGCCCCGTGTCGGGCTCTGTGCCGACAGCTCTGTGTTGGAACCTGCTTCCGATTCTGTGTCTCCCTCTCTCGATAACCCCCCTCCGCCCATGCTCTCTCTCTGTCTCAAAAATAAAAAACTTTAAAAAAAATTTTTAAAGATTTTTTAAAAGTGACGTAAATGGATTTAAAATCTTTTAAGTAGGTGCGCCTGGGAGGCGCAGTCCTTTGAGCGTCCAACTCTTGATCTCAGCTCAGGTCGTGATCTCACAGTTTGTGTGTTTGAGCCCCGCCTGGGGCTCTGCGCTAACGGCACGGAGCCTGCTTGGGATTCTCTCCCTCTCCCCTCCCGCGCTCACGCATGTGCTGTCAAAATAAGCTCTAAAAAAATTAAAAAACTAAATAAAAAACTTTTTAATTTTGATGATCGTGGTGACTAAGGGATTGTGACATTGCACAACTAGAGGGCTGAAGACGTCTTAGTCTCCAACACCTTATTTTCTTTTTAATTTTTATGTTAATTTAAATTTTTTTTAAGTTTATTTATTTAGAGAGAGAGAGAGAGTGGAGGAGAGGAGGAGAGAGAGAGGGAGTGAAAATCCCAAGCAGACTCTACACTGTCAGCAGGGAACCGACGTGGGGCTCGATCTCATGAACTGTGAGATCATGACATGAGTTGAAATCAAGAGTCAGATGCGAAACCGACTGAGCCACCCAGGTGACCCTGATTTCTATTTAGTTTTAAAGATTTTAAGTAGTCTCTGCCCTCAGCGTGGGGCTCAAACCCATGACCCTTAGATCAAGACTTGCATGGTCTACCAACTGAGCCACCTGGGTGCCCCTGTTTTATTTATTTATTTTATTTTTGTTAATGTTTATTTACTTAGAGAGAGAGAGAGAGAGAGAGAGAGAGAGAGAGAGAGAGAGGGAGGGGCAGAGAGAGAGGGAGACGCAGAATCGGAAGCAGGATCCGGGCTCCGAGCTGTCAGCACAGAGCCCGACGTGGGGCTCGAACTCCCGAACCATGAGATCGTGACCTGGGCGGAAGTCAGAGCTCAAGTGACTGAGTCCTCCCGGTGCCTTCCTGTTTTTAATTTTTTGCTCACAGTGACAGCACGCACACTATTTCCAGGGAAACCGTGGCTGCCCCCGCTCTGGTTCTGACTGCCCTCCCTACCCCGTGTGCTCCTGTTCTTTCCATTTCCTCCCCTTGCTTCCCTACTAGCTCCTGTGTGCTCAGTGTGGGCCCCGGCCCATCCGTCTCAGATTTATCTCGTGGCATCTAGGCAATAAAGCATTATTTATGGCTCAGCCACATGGATTGCTAGGACTACAACAGAAAGGGCTCGCGGTGCCACCGTATGGCCCGGTATTTACACGTGAGCTAACCCAACCTCTGCGACTTCTATGCCCTGGGTTAGGTCGGGGTATGCGTCAAACATTAACTGACCGTGTGGGTTGATACTGGCGGAAGCTGGGTGATGGATTCGTGAGGGTTTACGGTCTACCTTCCTTTGGCATTTGTGCAGAAGTTTCTAGAATGGAAAGCGTTAGTAGTTGTTTAGGGATCCCCTCCGTGCAATAGACGGTCTCAGCCTGGACGGACTGCTCCCTGGCCCTCCCTTTGGAACGTAACGTAGCCCGGGTTCGAACTCTGAGCCGCACCCGGCAGCGGAGACACATCTCCCGCCACAAGTCATCACCCACGTGCTACACGTCACGATTCCATCTTGACCCTGCTTTACGCATTTTGATACGTGTGACATCAGGACGCGTCCTGCAAGTGGTGACATCTTAGACTTGCTGAAACGCGGCATATGACGACGTCACAGTCACGATGGGCGGCAGGTGCTTCCCTACAAGTCCCGTTGAGAGGGTGGAGTCTAAGGCCTCCCCCTGAGCCTGGGCCAGCCTCAGTGACGGAGTTGACCAAATGGATATGTAGATGTGATGCTCGGGGACCGCTGAACTGAGGCCATCAGGAGCCCGACAGAAACCAGCCCCCAGAGGTGCCTGGGGGGCTCAGTCGGTTAAGCATCCAGCTCTTGGTTTTGGCTCGGGTCATGATCTCACGGTTTGTGAGTTCGAGCCCCATGTCCGCCTCTGAGCTGACAGTGTGGAGCCTGCTTGGGATTCTCTTTCTCTCTCTCTCCCTCTCTCTGTCCCGCAAATTAATTAAAAAAATAAAATAAAATAAAACAGCCCCTAAGTAAGAAGTCCAAGTGCCTGTTGTATGTGCCCAGCATCTTAGGAGGCCACACTGGACCTCTGGTCCCCAAAGACAGGATGGGGAGAGGCAATGAGAATCTCTCCCCAAGAGTCCGAACCAAAGCCCCAGGCACATGGCCCCAGTCATTTCATCCCAGCCGTGGCTAGCCATTTGAGCCACCGAAGCTGGGGCTCCCCTGGAAACAAAAATGAGCCATTGCCCCGTGCCCTGCCCCAACGTCCCCTCCACGGAACCGCAGCATCATCAAATGGCCGTTTACTGTTAACTTTGGGGTGGTTTCTCACACAGCAGCAGATAATCGCAACTCCTGTGGATGCACGAACGGTTACACTTTCTCTTCTGCTGCCTTCTGTTTTGCACGCTGCCTTTCCCCTCAGGAATCTGATTCATAATCCACTAAAGGATCACCATCTGCTCTGCTTTCTTATCTGCTGTGTGAAAATCCACCCCCAAACTCCGTGGTAGTAACCAGCAATGATCCCTCGTTTGTCCCGATTTGGTGGATTGCCAGTCGGGGTGGCTCTTCTGCCAGATCTTCCTGGATTCGCCGGCTCCCCACGTGGTGGCGGTCACCGGCCCCTAGTGCCGACTGCAGGCTGGGGCGCCTGAGTTCCCGCTCCCGCGGCTCTCCCACACTCCGCGATGCAGCCTCAGGTTCCGGGAGTGCAAGATCGGACACTAAGGTGTCCCAAGGGCTGGACCCCTTAGCGGTGTATGTAGACCTCAGGCAGTGTCATTTCTGCCACGTTATATTGGTCAGAACAAGGCACCAGCCCAGCCACGACTTCAGAGGTTGCGGGAGTAAACCCCATCTGCCTCTGGACAGGAGGCACAGCAATGTCACCGCTGTGAGGTGTGTGTGTGTCCCCAAATTCCTGTGTTGAACCTCGTGCCCAACATGATGATACTCGGTGGCAGGCCCTCTGGGGGGTGCTTAGGTCCCGCGGGTGGAGACCTCTTGCCAGGGCTCTTGTAGAAGGGACCCCGGAGGGCTCCCTTGCCCCTTCTGCCACGTGAGGACACGGCGGGAAGGCGGCCATCTGCGAATGGCCGGCTCTCCTCGGACGCCAGTCTGCTGGCACCTCGATCTTGGACTTCGGGCCGCTAGAACCGTGAGAAATACGTTTCTGTGGCCCGTAAGCCGCCTCTTCGGTGCTTTTCTGTGACGGCGACCCAGAGGGACCAGGACCGTCAGGCTGCAAGGAGGCGTGGACGCGGGAGCGCGGTTCACTCGGGGCTCCAGCGGCCCCGTCTGCTTCAGCTGCCACAGCCCTGCACTGTCCCAGTGGGCCCTGTCCTCACAGGTGTCCCTAGACTAGGGAGGCCGCGAGAGATTTCACTACAAGGAGGAAGTAGATGTGACAACGGACGCTTCGGTGTGAGTGAGGCGAGGACTGCAAGCTACGTTCGGGAGGGAGAAGGGCCACAAGCAGGTCGTCGCCTCGGGTCTCCCGAAGGACCGGCCCGGGCAGCACCTTGGCTTTGGCCCAATGACCCTGCCGTCAGACCTCTGGACCCCAGAACTCTAGGAGAAGAAACTGGGGTGGTGGTTTTTTGGGGATTTTTTGAGCGGCTACATTTGTCCTAATTTGTCACAGCAGCCAGAGGAAAGTGACCCCCTCTGCCGCCACAGCATCCCATAGCGTGGGGGGTCCACGGGGGTTTCCAGGGGCCGGGCCCAGAACCCGCCGCTCCGCACCCACGTCCGAGTGAAGCCGAGAGCCATCCTGTAGCGACGACACATGCCCGGTTGGTAGGGAAGAAGGGCATGGTGGGGGCGGGGGGGGGGGGACCGTCACAGCTCCAGTCTCTGCCACACCCTCGGAGGCATTGGGCCTTCTTGGTGACGCAGATACCGGCTGCTTCCCCCCACCCGGCTGCAGTGACCTTTCCAGTCTTCTGTACAGACGGGGTGGGGGGGGGGGGTGCTCAGGCCCAGCAGGCATGCGGCCTTGGCCCCCCCTCAGCACTTCGCACGTCTCTTCGTTTCTGGTCCGCGGAGACGCTCAACTCGCTTTTGAGCCTGGCTGTACGTCTGTGCTTTGCAAACGTGTGTTGTGTCTGCAGTTGCCATGGAGCCAGCCAGTCCCTGCCTCCTGCAGGACAGGAGCCGTGCGTCAGAGGGGGCAGCCGCCGCGGCTTTTCACCCGGGAGCCTCCCGGAGGCTCGCTCGGTTCTCCACCCAGCAGCCAGAGCCCTCGTTGGGCGTCACAAACGCTCATGCCGCCCTCCCGCCACAAAATCTCCAGGAAGCCTTGGTTGTCCTCGTCAGAAAAGTGGAAGCAGTGACACCCGCCTTGCTGAGAGGACGTAGCAGCTTTGGGGGCGGGGGGGGGGGGGAGTGGGAGTGACTGCTCATGAGCTGGGTTTTGTTGGGGATGAGAACGTCCAGGGCGCCTGGGTGGCTCAGTTGGTTGGGCTCAGGTCATGATCTCACAGTCGGTGGGTTCGAGCCCCGCATCGGGCTCTGTGCTGACAGCTCGGAGCCCGGAGCCTGCTTCCGATTCTGTGTGCCCCCCTCTCTCTGCCCCTCCCCGGCTCGTGCTCTGTCTGTCAAAAATAAATGTTAAAAAAAAATTAACAACAACAAAAAGCCAATGTCCTAAAATTCTCTTGTGGTCACGGTCGTTATCAGCCTGTGACTATACCGAAAACCACGGGATTACAGCAACAATATATTGGGACTTCCTCAAGATAAGAAGCTTCTGCACAGCGAAAGGAAACAATCAACAAAACGAAAAGGCAGCCTCCAGAAGATATTTGCAAATGACACCTCTCATAGAGAGTATCTAAAATACATGAAAAACTTGTAAAACTCAACACCCAAAAAACAAATAACCCAGTTACAAAATGTGCGGAAGACTTGGCCAGACACTTCTCCAAAGAAGACAAAACAGATGGCCAACGGACACATGAGAAGATGCTCAGCATCGCACATTGTCAGGGAAAGACAAAGCAAAACCACAATGAGATGTCACCTCACACCTGTCACAGTGGCTAAACTCAACAACCCAAGAAACAGCAGGTGTGGGTGGGAATGCAAACCAACGCAGCCATTCTGGAAAACAGTGTGGAGGTTCCCCAAAGAGTTAAAAAAATAGAACTACTCGGGGCGCCTGGGTGGCTCAGTTGGTTGAGTCCGGCTTCGGCTCAGGTCATGATCTTGTGGTTTGTGAGTTCAGGCCCCACGTCGGGCTCTGTGCTGATGGCTCGGAGCCTGGAGCCTGCTTTGGATTCTGGATCTCCCTCTCTCTCTGCTTTCCCCCCGCCCCCACCACTGACACTGTCTCTCTCTCTCCCTCGTGCAAAAATAAATAAAAAAAGATAAAGCTACCCTACAGTCTAGCAATCACGTTAGTGGGTATTGACCCAAAAAGTACAAAAACACTAATTCAAAGGGATGTTCAACGGCCAAGATACGGAAGCAGCCCAGGTGTCCATCGACTGATGAATGAATAAAGATGCGGGATATATACAGCGGAGTATTATTCAGTCATCAAAAAGAATGAAATCCTGCCATTTCCAACAACGTGGATGGAACTAGAGCGTATTATGCTAAGCGAAATAAGGCAAAGAAAGACAAATACCATATGATTTCACTCATGTGGAATTTAAGAAACAAATGAGCAAAGGGGGCGGAGAGAGAGAGAAAGCCAAAAACAGACGTTTAACTCTAGGGAACAAAGTTGAGGGTTGATGGAGGGAGGTGGGTCAGAGATGGGCTAAACGGGTAGGGGGAGATTCAGGGGGGTACTTGTGATGAGCACTCGGTGTTCTTTGTAGGTGATGAATCGCTATATTGCACACCTGAAACTGATATTGCACTGAATGTTAATTAGAATCTGGGTAAAAACTTAAAAAAACCACTTGTACTTCAAAAAAAAATTATTTTTAATGTTTTTATTTTGTTTTCAAGACAGAGACAGAGCATGAGTGGGGATGGGGCAGAGAGAGAGACACAGAATCCGAAGCAGGCTCCAGGCTCCGAGCCGTCAGCACAGAGCCCGACGCGGGGCTCCAACTCACAGGTTGTTAGACCATGACCTGAGCCGAAGTCGGAGGCTCAACCGACTGAGCCCCCCCAGGCGCCCCAAGAGAATTTAACTTCCTAAATGTCTCTTGTATCTACTCCCTTTTCTCCATCTTACCTGCCACCACCCGTTTGCCTGAACTGGCTGTACTAGGCTCCTTCCTGGCCCTCTTCCCATCCATTCCCCACACTGCAGCCAGAGGGATCTCATTACAATTCAGACTTTATGATGTCTCGTCTATGCTTAACTTTAAGGACTTCCCATTTATTTTAGAATCAAGATCAAGGTCCTTGTGTGCCCTGCCAGCCTCTGCATGACCTGGCTCCGTCTTCCCCCACTGTCCTGCTTCATCACCATGCTTCTGCTACACTGAACTTTCTTCAGTTCCTCTGCCTCAGGGCCTTTGCACATGCTGTTCTCTCTACCTGGAAAATTCTACCCTCCTTCCTTCTACTTGGCCTTCAGATCTTGGTCCAAATGTTAATTGCTCAGAGACTCTCCTTCTCTGATCTCCTGGGTGAGTCCAGGTCCCACCTTTTCTCCAGAACGATTTCACAACACCTTTGCCTTCTTTATTGCATTTATTCTGTTTCTTAGTTATGTATCTGCGTGATTATGCCTGACTTCCTTTCCAGGCTGAAGGACCCTGCGGCCAAGGTCCATGTTTAACCTGCCGAACTTCTCTTGATACATCTGTGGCCTTCTCTGGATGCACAGGAGGGTGGGTCGGTGGAAGATGAGGTGACCCACTAAGGATGGGCGGGTGGATGGGCGAAGAAATGGTGCGTGGATGGACAGATCATAGCTGTCTGATGGATGGGTGGATGGAAGGATGGATGGGTGGATGGATGAAGGGCGGACGGCTGGGTGAGTGCGTGAATGGAGGGTGGGTGGAGGGACGGATGGTCGGACGGGGAGGGCGGGGGATGATGCGTGTGCTCCTTCGCTTGCCTGGCGCACGTTCCTTCCACCCGGGCCGGGAGACCTGGAATCCTCACCCGATCGCAGTCCGAGCGGCCGCCCCGCGGCACTTCCTCCTGGCCGAGGGCACGTCAGGCCTGTCGGGCGGCCCGCACCCGGGCGGAGCCCGCGTCGGCGCCGACGGAGGGCGCGGCCCGGGCCACGTGGGCGCGGGAGGCCGCTCCCGGCCGTGGGGTCCGCGGCGGTGGACCGCGGGGGCGCGGGGCGGGGCCTTGCCGGGACCCGGATGCGGCCCCGCCTCCCCGCCGCGGAACCGGAAGCGGAGCCGGGCGCCGGGAGCAGCGGGCGCGGCGGGGCCGGGACCGAGCGGGCCCGGACGGACCCCAGGCGGCGGTGAGCGAGCGCGGCCTCCTCCGGGGGGGGCGGCCGGCTTCTCTGCCTCGTCCCTCGGGCGCCGCCAGCCCCGGAACGGGAAGGAAGCGGCGGTCGCTGCGGTCTCGCCGCTCTTCCGCTCGCGGTTTCGGGCGCGGGGGGAGCTCGGGCGAGGCGTCCCCGGGCCGGGCGGGCGGCTGAGGTGTGGGGTCGGGGCTGCGGACCGGACGGGGGGGGCGGGAGGGTGCGACGGGGGTGGGGGTGGGGGGCCTCGGCGCTGGAGGGGATGGGGGAGGCCCGAGGGGGAGGGGCCGGGGGTCTGGGCGAGGTGGGGCGGGAGAGGGGCCCTGTGGGGGAGGAACGGGGTCGGGGGGAGGGGGGGCCGGGGTCGGAGGGGCGGGGTCCCAGAGGCGGGAATCCGGCGGGGAGCGGCGGGGGTCGCGGGGGCAGGGGAGGGGCGGATCCGAGGGGTCGGGGGTCCTCCCGCAGCCCGCACCTTCCGCGAGGTTGTGCAATCAGGTCAGTGGGAGTGCGGCGACGTGCGCCCCTGCGGCAAGTTGCGAGGCTCTAAATTTGGGGCAGCCCCTCCTCTGGGTATGTTGGAAGTCACCGGAAAGGTGCTTTGGGGCTTTCTGCGTGTTCTGTTTCCATCGCTTGCACGTTACGGGCGCGCGATCCCCCCCGCTGGAGGGGCGGAGGGGGGGGGGGAGAGGGGACCGGGCTTCCTCGGGCTGGAATCCGTGGCCTTGTGGGGCCTCTCGGGGAGGAATGCCATTTTCCGCTGAGCGCAGTTCTGGAGGCCTCCCCTCCCCGGCCCGCCCTGCGGGCGCCGCGCTCCTTCAGGGATTAACCCCCTGGGTTCTGGCCGCGCGGGGTTCCGCCCAGCAGGCCCGGCCAGCCCGGGGCTGTCGGGCAGGCCCCTCCTGGCCTGCCCCCCTCTGACCGCCTGGTGAGTCACTGCCCCGGTGTCTCTCTGGCTCTCTCGGAAAAGCAGTCCCAGATCCTGAAGGAGCGGGAAGCGTCCTGAAGGTCACTTCCGGACCCAGGAATAAAGGGGGAGGGGGATGCCGACTCCGGTTGGACCCTAGGTCTCCCAGTCACTACAGCCTTTGCCTTCCAGTGGAAGCATTTGGACGGGCTCATCTTTAGAACACTTTTAAGTGCGTGCGTTTGGTGATTCAGACTTAGGTGGGTGCCGTGCAGCACAGGTAAGGTGCTCAGAAAGGGCGTGGTTGAGTGCGCGAGTCTTCCGGGCCCTGCCCTGCGTGGCACTGTGCCAGCCACGGGTGGACTGGGTCACAGTCCCTGGCCTTCACCTTGTGGGCGTGCACGCGGGCGCTCTGAGCAGAGGACGGCACACAGGCCCAGACCCCCCCCCCCCCGCCCCCCCGGGGCGTTCCTCTGGCGGGGCGCGGGCGTCCGGGACCCCTGTGTTGGCTGCTCAGATGCCTTTTCGCTCTCTGCCCCTCTGCCCCAGCGAAGGCAGCGAGGTTGCTGCAAAGTGAATTCTGTCCCATCATCTGAAACTTTGCCCTGCAGCGTTTCCCACTCTGTGTGGCAGCGCGAGCTGAGTTCATGCTGGTGTGGTGTCGGTGGGCACGTGTGACGTTTGCAAGGAAGGTCTGTTCATGGTGAACAGCGAACAGTGTTTCTGGGTGACCGTTTCACTGAGATATAATTCACATACCGTGTGGTTCACTCATTTAGAGGGTTCGATTAAGGGGCGACCGGGTGGCCCAGTCGGTTGGGTGTCCGACTTAGGCTCAGGTCGTGATCTCCCGGTTGAGGAGTTCGAGCCCCGCGTCGGGCTCTGGGCTGACAGCGTCTCCCTCTCTCTCTGCCCCTCCCCTGCTCGTGCTCTGTCTCTCTCTGTCTCAAACATGCAATAAACATTAAAAAAAGTTTTTTTAAGGGTTCCATTAAATAGTTTTCTAGTCTAGTCACAGAGTTGAGCAGCCATCGGTCGCCACGATGAGTTTTAGGGCAATTCTGGCACCTCACGAAGAATCCCTGTTACCCTCCCTCCAGCGCCAGCAACCACCCGTGTGCTTTTCGTCTCCCTAGACTTGGTCGCTCTGGACATTGCACGTACACGGGACTGTATAATACACTGTCTTGCGCTGCCTGGCTGCTTTGCTTCGCGTGTTTTCACGTCATCGTGTCGCGGGGCATCCGGCCTTCACTCCCGTTTCTTGCCAGATCCTATTCCCTCCTACGAGTGGCTCACGTGGGCCGGTTACGTAACACGGGCGTTGGCATCGTGTTTGCTTTGGGGCTGTCGTGAAGGATACTGTGCGCGTTCCGTGCAGGTTGGTGTGCGGACGGAAGTTGTCGTTTCTCTCGCGTCCGACTCTGGGGGTTGGAACCCCTGGGTCATTTGGTAACTGTGTTTAAGCTTTTGAGGACCTGCCACACGGTGCCTCGCTTTGCATTCCCACCCGAGGGGTGAGGCGGCTCCGGTTTCTTCACACCCCCCTCGAAGTTGTTATTGGCCGTGTCTTTGGTTTCAGCCGTGCTGGAATGAGAGGCTCGGTATCTGCTGTGTCTTGAGTTGCGCTCCCTTGACGGTTCACCATCCCGGGTATCTTTTGTGAGCTTAGCAGCTAGCAGCTTATGTGAGTAGCTCTCTTATCTCTGGGGAGACGTCTATTCAGGTCCTTCCCCGTTTTGCAGTGTGGTCAAGCGTCCTTTATATTAATGCAGTTGCAGGAATTCCTGACTTGTTTTGGACATGGGACTAGGGAACAGTCTCCCCTGTTCTGTGAATTGTCCTCGCGCTCTTGATGGCGGCTTCTGAAGCACAGAGTTTCACATTTCGTCCATTTTCTCTGTTCTTTCCACTTCTTCTTCGTGCTAAGAACTGTTGCCAAATTGGAGGTTATGAAAATCTAGTCCTGTGTTTCCTTGTAAGAGCTTAATAGTTTACGCTTAAATGTTAGATCTTTGACCGGTTTTTGTGTGCGGTGTGAGGTCGGGGGCCAAAGGCATTGTGTTTGGGTGTAAACCAACATGCAGGCTTTTACGTTTTCAAACAGTGATCCTTGCGATGTTTTTTAAAAAAATCGTTTTTACTTTAGAATTTGGAGGCCTCACATCTACTAATTTGTTGTAGATGTGAGGCCATCACTGGCTGCTCTTGTGTGGATGTTTCTAGATGTTTGCCGATGACGGTAACAACTTCGGTACCTGGCGTGTGCGGAGCAGCCCGCAGAAGTTAGGGTGTCCAGAGGGGACTGGGGAGAAGGCGGGCGTGAACCGTAGGGTCAGGAACTCAGTAGGAAATGGAGCGTGAGGAAGGCTGGCAGAGCACCGCCGCCGTGGCTCCCGGTCTGTGACGCAGCTGCTCTCGGGTGTGAGCGGTGTGTGCTCGGGACTGGCTTGTTTCTAGGGAACGAGGGGACTTTCTTCCTCTGCTCCGTAATGTCCAACCGTGCGGTGCCAGTCGAGGCTGCCGTATGGTTTTCGGGAGTCGGTGGGGAGTCGGTGGCTTGACTAATTGGAGTCTTGATCTCTGTGCAGTAACTGTAACGTTCATTAGAAGTGCAGCCGGCTTCTCCCTTGCTCCCCGAGTCACCCCGCTTCTCATCCAGACAGCAGTCCCCGGGCTGTGTGTCGCCCGGCCGCATCACGGTCCCTTTCAGAGAGGTTTCCTTAGCTTTTTTATTTGTTAATGTTTATTTATTTTTGAGAGAGGGAGACAGGGTGTGAGCCGGGGAGGGGCAGAGAGAGAGGGAGACGCAGAATCCAAAGCGGGCTCCAGGCTCCGGGCTGTCAGCACACAGCCCCACACGGGGCTCGAACCCACGAACCTTGAGATCATGACCTGAGCCAAAGTCGGATGCTTAAATGGACTGAGCCACCCAGGTGGCCCTCTGTGTGTGTGTGTGTCTGTGTGTGTGTGTGTGTGTTTTAACTCACGGTAATAGATTTTATTACTTTTAACAATGTCTTTTTTTAAAAAAAAAAGATTTTTTAACGTTTATTAATTTTTGAGACAGAGAGAGACAGAGCATGAATGGGGGAGGGGCAGAGAGAGAGGGAGACACAGAATCAGAAGCAGGCTCCAGGCTCCGAGCCATCAGCCCAGAGCCCGACGCGGGGCTCGAACTCACGGACAGTGAGATCGTGACCTGAGCTGAAGTCGGGTGCTCAACCGACTGAGCCACCCAGGCGCCCCAGCAATGTCGTTGCGAAGGCCGACAGAAGATGTATGCTGGCAGGTTGCAGCAATAATGTCTGTTTGCACGAAGGGAAAACTTTATGCAGCTAT